>NC_141149.1:43053515-43666393 GCF_053477565.2 Lygodium microphyllum | reverse complement strand
CCACTTCTTTTTTCTTTCTTCGTGTTGGGGTTAACATTACCCCCCTCCTAGACGAGTGCGAGTCCCATGGCACTCATTGTCGTAGGTAGCAGGCTGTAGCATGCACCGAAGACGTGGGTGACAAGGACGCCTGTGGTTTCCGTGGAGGAGTGTTGGTGGTGGTGTGGCAGAAGGTCCTGGGGGCCTGTTGGTGGCCAAGGTGGTTGGTGGAAGGTTGTTGGAGTTGGTGGTAGGGCTATGCTGTGTTGGGGATTGCATTGATGGCCAGCACGAGTGTTGGTTTGTTGGGGATTCTGCACATGACGATTCTTTGCGGGCTTGTTGGATGGTAAGGGACAAGTATCAAAGTTGAGGATTGATGAAGAGCAAACAACACCTTATACCTGCAATTGGAAAACCTCACCTGTGATCTCTCCTTAAAGGGAGTGCTAGGCTTCTCATCTTGCACAAGACATATTTTGATTAGTTTGGGAGACAGGTCGAACGCTAAGCAAGCCTAGAGTATTGTCGTGCACTTGAGGACCCAAACTGTGGATATACTTCGGTGCAAATATTATGTGAGTGCTCGTGCATACTTAGATATTACATAGTTAGAAGACCGTGGGCTAGTTTCTCATAACAATTCGTGAATGAAGCAAAGGTGTCCATGTGGAGAAGGAGTACGCGTGAAGGCATATGAGACACCCTTTGCATTGTGACTGCACGATGTAGCATTATGGAATACAAGGACACCGCACTTTCAGTAGCTGGATACTATTGGACTTGCTTGATGAGTACGGTGTACTGTTCATGGCCAATCGTGCGGTGCTTATCACCACTGATTGCAATGGTACTAAGGCAGAGTGCAAAAGAAAATTGTGCAAGTGGGTCAGGGTGACAGGTCTAACCCTAGGTGAGACAAGCTCCTTAGGTATGTCCTGCCCTTGATGTGCCCTGAGCAATTGTGGGTGATTGTAAGGGGCTAGGGGACTAGGGACGAAGCCAGTCGACCAAGGTCACCAGACGTACCCAATTTGGGGACCCCTAGGTGCTGTGCTGTGATCGTGAGTGCTTCTTATTTTTCCAGTCACTTCTTTTGCTTTTCTTTTCTTTTTTTTTTTTGCCCTGAGTACAACCATTACAATATGTTGAGGCTATCAGCCTTTCAATGGGTTGGAAAATGTCAAGCTTCGAAGGCTCAGAAAATGAATAGTACAATGATGATGGTGCCCTAGCCTCACTGTTAGAGAAGCAGTTGGCGAAAGGGGGAGATACACTTGAGATATTGCAACCCTCCTTGCGGCACATGCGATGTGGGTACAATTGAGGTAACGACTGCCGTGAGCCAACTATAGAGCTTGACCCAGAAAGGGGGCGTGGCCCAGGAATGTTTTGTGGGCCATGCAATGTGGGCGATTGGCAAGGGTGCTTTCGGCAGCGTGGCTTTGCCGCGGCTCGTTGTGGGGTTGTGGGTGTTGTGGTGATTGGGCATTGAACATTTTCGCACAAGGACCTGTATTATCCTGCATCCACTTGTCGCTTCATGAGAGCATATGCATTGTGTATGCCGCAACTATAATAAACCAGTGCAATGCAAGGAGACATCACTTATTTGAATTCTATGGTGTTGACTAGACATTTATCACCTGAGCTTGATTAGCTTTTTCTTTTGCTAAAGGCGTAGCATATATTAAACGCAGATATGATAAGTTCATACAAGTCAGGAACATGTCAACACTTAACAAGTCGGGAACACTTAACCATTTAAAAACAAAAAGTCCTGGCCAATTATCATTTGATAAGCCCCTTATGCATTATGGGCTACTCGATTTGTACGAGGCGGGGCGAGTCTGGATGGCCGGGTGATTGGGGCTTTGCTGGTGTGAGACTCCCATGGGGGTGAGCAGGGAACATGTCGGTCGGGACATGAATGGTGTAATCCCAGCCCACTATCGTCTCCAGAATATCTTTAAATAATTCATTAAATTCTTCTCTTTCCCGAGCTGCCCTTTCTACCTTTGAGCATCTGGGGCCTGAGCGGGAGCTGGGAGTGCGTACCACTAGTGCTGCCACCTGTTGTGTGTTTTGAGTCTCGACTTTCTTGACTCGAGGATTCTTCGGCCTTCGCCCTAGGCAATGTCGCTTAGGGCCTCGCTTCTTGGCATACCTCTTGATGGTGGGCACATAGCGCTCCGGTGGAGGGGCGTGTGCCACATGCTCCCGCCTTGTGCGAAGAGCGTCTTTGCATGCTAGATCTCCATGATCCTTCATGCGTTTCGCCGCAAAAGGAAACCCGCAAGACACAATCCAAGGGTTTAGACCTTGATACAGGATACAACTGTTTGCATGGAAGGGATTTTAGTGTGGTTTATGAAGCGCATATGACAAGAAGGGGAGGGGTGAGGCATGCGGTGATTGTTGTAGAGGAATGGTCCCCATGCTGATGTTTGCGTTGCCTTCAGTCATTAGCGGATATTAGTTTATGCTAATTCGCGTGGACTGGTTGTCGTGGAGTGGGACAGGGTACATCCTCGGAAGGATAGACCAAAAAGGGACGAAGGTGTATAGGAAGGGACTACACCCTGTCTACACCATCAGAGTTGTTGGTCAAGGCTTCCTATGGCGGCAATGTGGGGTGCATGCCCTTCACTTGGAGGTGGGGTTGGTCACACGGTTTTTGAATGTGTGATGAGAGGAGGACTTGAGGAGCTTAGTTTATCTGACCCTACTCTTCTCCCTGCACTTGACTCTCATTGCTTGTGTGTGTTGACATTGTTTATACACGGTGACACAAAAAACAGTGTTTATTTATATACATATTTATGAATCCATGTCACTTCACGAGGATAAGAACCAAGTGTAGAACTCGGGGTTGTACCGGAGCATGGCACACGCATCTAGTATTCGTGGCAGCTGACTTAATACTGATAGATATTTTGCCACGTCGAGTAGCATGGAACCCTGACCGAGTCTACTGGCAATATGTAACTCCTCCTCAGTGAGAACCTTATCAATCAAAGGGCCTTGTAGCCTAGTCCCAGCTAAGCTCGTACCCCGAATGTCAGTGAGCACTCGAAAGGAAGTTGGTGCCATGTAGGTTGGGTCTCTTTGAGACCGCCATTTGGCCAATCGCTCTTCTGAGACCGTCATGATCTGAGCCCCTAGTTCGGCCATTACAACACGGCTTTCGCACCAACGCTGCTCAAATTGACTCTAGCCTACTGACAATCGCTTTAGTAGCTCTATGTCTACGAGATTCGGTCGGCAGAGCACTTCATTGAACGTGACGGTTAAGCGCAGTTTGTCAGCCTCCTCGTCAGGGATGAGTCGCATATGTTCATGCAGGAGCCTGTCGTAGTGCCCGTTAAGATGTTCTTATTCTTTCCATGATAGAGGAAAGGTCAAGTAATCTCCAAGCTGCTCCTTGGGGATTGTGCCCATGTCTGCAAGGACGTAGACACGCGCGACCACTTTGAGCTTAGCCTCCAACTCAGTTAAGCATTCTGCGACACTTCTATGTTCAATGAGGGCTTGCTCGGTTGCTATCTCATGCAAAGTTCTAAGAGTTTCCTTAGGCTTTAAAATGGCTGGGGGCTCAGGCCTAGATGAGCAAGATTGGTCAACGCTAGGATTTCTTATGCTCTTGGGGTTCTCAAGTTTCTCCTGAGGTTTTGCTGCTATTTCGTCATGGTTCTTCTCAGATGTGACTGGTATAGATTTGTCACCCTGTTGTGACAGTGTTGTATCCACTCTTGATTGATCAATGTGAGTTCTATTGTCAGTGGATAGAGTGTTGCAAGCAACTGTTGATGGCAATTGTTGCTTTGGTTTGTCAGAGCACACAGATGTGTCTGAGGTTTCACCACTATTAGGAGAGACATCAGTGGGTTCATTGGTGGATGGACTTGATGCTTTATTCATCAGCTCTCCAGCGCCCTTTGCCTCAATATTCTTGGGGTCCACAACCACTTGCAACTGTTGCTGTTTTCTCTGCTTTCTCCTCTTTTTCTTGGTCAATGAATGTGCCTCTCTCAACGACTCAGGACCCTGGGCTATATCGACCGTTGATGTGCTTGGTCGGGGGCCTCAACATTTCCCTTCTCTAGTGTGTCCTTATGGGACATAGCCGTGGTTTGCTGAATAGCCTTGCCCGGTTGTGAGGACAAAGCTGTCGCTCTTTTCGGAGAGTCTAGCTTTTCAACCAACTCCCTTGCGTTTAACTCCTCCGTCCTAGGCTTTAGGCACTTTGAAAGTGCTGGAGTTGTCGAGGGATTTGGTTGCGACACCTCCTCCACAGGTAAACTACTAAGGACACGTTCCATAAGGGGCATTGTCACAGCCAAGGGCTGTGACTGCTCTGGTCCCTGATTGGAAGCAGTAGCAGCTAGTTTAGTGGGCTGGCTACCCTTGGTGGAGTGCGGTGTCAAGTCCCTAGGGCGATCAGAAGTGGTTGTGTCTTTTGTTGGCCTTTGAGCACTCATCTGTGTAGATCGAGCATGAGTTGATCTGGTCACATTAGGTTGCTCATGCATATCCTTGGGCCGAGAGCTACAGATGGAGCCATGTCCCACCTCTTGGACATTTTGAAGCTTAGATGGAGATAGAGATTGGAATTGAGCAGTTTCCCTTGACAACCGCTGTTGTGCTTCCTGTGTCCGTTTAGAAAAAGAGGATGTAGGAGATCTAGGACTCTTAGGTGGACGTGGCACTAGCTGAATGATTTTCTCAAGGCTATTAGATGATTGTGCCATTTGCTTTGTTGAGCGATCAGCCTTGCTTTGAGCAATGTTGTGCCTATGATGCTTGTTCTCCCCTTGGGAAATCAAAGCCTCCTTGGGCACTAACGGTTTTTGTGCCTGATCAATGGCTACATATGACATCTGTCTATTTAGCATGCTAGGCTGGGGCTCCTTCCTTCGAACAATCATGCCTAGTTCCTTGCCTTGGGACCTAGAGCTTCTCTTAGATCTCCTCCTGTGCCATGCTTTTGATCCATTCTGGCCTTCAGCTGATAGAGGTGGTTTAGCAGGGGGTTTTGGTACCCAAATCCATTGGTTGCCTGCATAGTATCCTTGATCACGTAGCAACGCTTTGGATATCCATCACGGCGTTGTGCTGACTCTCCATCGATGCCTTCGTCTATAAGGCTTGGGCTTCTTTTGGGGTCTTCTATGATATTTGTAAGTCCAAAGCCTGTCCTTGGCATTGTCTCTTGACCTTCTTGTTTCAGGACTAGCCTCACTCACTGGTTCTCGTTGTTCGACCTGTGCTTGTATCAACTCTTCCAACAAGTCCTTGCCCTCGTTTGTAGGCTTGACTGTTATGTCATCACCTTCCTTGCCTTTCCCTTGAGGTTCGATGAGGTCACCCTTGCTAAAGATGGTGACTATCCTCACACCCGGTAGTGTCAGGTGTATCCTCTATGCTACATAGTCAGCCTCACACTTGGTCGCCCTTTTGAAGGGTCTTCCAAGGAGGGTTTCTTTCCCGCAGCTAGCACTATTTGGAGGAACATGAAATAGGATAGGCAAGCTTTCAGTTTCAATAGTTGCTAGGATTTTGCACTTCCCCATGAGTGCTTGTGGGTGTCCCCCATAAGGGCTAAGAGTTGCACTAGTCGGTGTGAGCTCCGGTTGGCCCAGTAGGGTCCATGATTCATAGGTCAAGATATTGAAATCCGCTCCTTCATCAATGAGAGCATCAACACTATGCTCTCTTTCTGCGGTGAGTTTGACCCTAAGATAAGCAGGTGGTACTATGTCTTCATCTTCCGGGTCCTGGCTTGTAAATTTAAGCCTTCTGACAGATGCCCTTGAGTTCTCGACTGCACGACCAGATGTGGATTCTCCACTGCTGTCTTGGATCATCAGTGCTGTGCTATTCAAGGTACATCTCTCGTCAAGAGTGTCATGTCTAGTCATCTCGGCATTTGCAGCTTGCTGATGTTGCATTCCGCTATGACTAGGCATGGTATGAACACAATGTCTTTGTGTTCTCATGGTGTGGCCTTTTTGCCCTTGATGGCTAGATTGGCCCATTGAGGTTCTAGGGTCTCTGTTTGTCTCTATTCGGGCACGGGATTTTGGTTGCTCTTTTGCAAGGGAGAATCCATGCTCATGTAGAGCCATTGCTATACTAGGGTCCAATTTGGAGGACCTATCATGGTGCGCGTTTTCTCTCCAACCTACTCGGGGGAGGTGCGGAGGGGACAGAGCCCCCTCTGTAGGGGTTCGGGGGGGCAGTCCCCCTCGGCTCGCAGGGCCGTTACGGTAAAAGCCATATGCAATTTGGAGGACCGTTTATAGCCAAATTTTGAACTACGTGCTCTAAATTTTAGCCCGGTTATGGATCTGTGATGTGCCTTCAGCTCTACGTAGCCTTAGGGGTCAATCTTGGGGTTTAGATGTATCAGAATTTGTGTTCTAGACACGTGTCCGATTTTGACAGTTTTTTGTCCGATTCTCAGATGTTCGATTTTCAGGAGTCCGATTATCAGAATCGGACGTCCGATTTTGGGTTGGTCCGATCGGACCAGTGGTCCGATTTTGGTCACGTCTGATCGGATCAAAAAGTGGTCTGATTTTCAAGTGGTCCGATTCTGGGAATCGGATCGGACAGGGTGGTCCGATTCTGGCTGGTTCGATTCTAAGCTGGTCTGATTCTGGGACTCGGACAGCCTGGTCCGATTGTGAGTGGTCCGATTATGGACTCGTCCGAGTGTCCGAGTCGGACGGATTGGTCCGAGCGTCCGATTCTCAAAATCGGATGGGTTGGTCCAAGTGCCACGTGGCACGTCCGATCGGGCTGGTCCGATTCTGGGAATCGGAAGGTCCGACTCCCGAACTCGGGTGGTCCGATTCTGGGAATCGGACCATAGTGAGTTGGTCCGAGTGCGTCGGCGGCGGGTGCGATTCCCGCGCGTTTGACCCCTCCTCACTGTCTGGTGCATGCAATCACCACAGACTTTCTAGATCTGATCAGGGCACTTGTTGGAAAACACCAGACTCACCTGGAGCAGCACGAATCACAGATGCCTAGAAATCGGGGCAGCGCTTCCTCGTCCTGTGAACCAGAAGTCCTCTCTCTCTCTCTCTCTCACACAAGGCAACCCAAGGAAATGAGGTATGTCCTGGCCTCCCAGGCCTTTTAAGGTCCTTTTCCAGCACTGCAGAACCTTACAACTAGTTTTGTGTCTCCATCTTCCCAGAAACTTGAATCTAGTCCCCTGTTTCCCTGTTTTAGCCTGTTATACAGCAATAGAAAACCCTACTATTTGCTTGTTTTTTTCTTCTTTTTCTTTGTTTTTTCCTACCCTAAATGCATCCAAATCACAAAATAAATACCTATACTACTCCTTTCCACAACATAAATCTCAGAAAGCAAAAAACCTACTCGCCAAGGAGATCGAATACCCTCTTCAACCCCCTCGCTTCCTACCTATCTACCTCAAGCACCGGTTCGGGGAAAACCCTACTCCAATGCTCGATTCGAAGCACACAAGCGCTCAAGGCTTGAATCCGTTGGTCCCGGCAATGTAACCAAAATGTGGGAGCTTTCACTCAACCACCAAGACCCATGGACCGCTTATCAATTCAAGCGTTCCAAGCCGAGCACTAATGGCTACCTCTCACATAGCCGATGCACCATCCATATCTACGGGTGTAGTGAGCTTACCTTGATGCCGTTCGAGTTACCACCTCTCCCGCGCACTCCGATAGCTCCACGATCCAAGTGCAAGCTTCAAGCAAGCTCCATCCTCAAGCTCCATGCTCCAAGCTCCATTGCCGCAAGCAAGTGGAGCCCAAGAGGAACACCAAGGAAAAGGGAATTCTCTTGCAAGAAAATCTATCTTGTAGCATCAACAAGCTTGTTTATTATGTTTCATATGATCACAATGAAGAAAAGAACACCAGGCACAACAAATCTTCATGCAACATCATGTAGATCTCCCACGGATTTGATAGAATCAACCATATTCTTCAATATCTTCACAAAATCCATCAATAGAACAAAGAAAGCAAAGGAATACACCATCTTTGAATGGAAATACATCACATAGTATTCATCTTTAAGATCTTCATAGTCTTCTCTTTCAATCTCTCATATACAATCACTCTGTTTGAGTAGAATTGGGTATCTATGACTCTCTCTCTCTCTCTCCATCAGTAATACATCATATCCTCACTACAATCTCTCACAATCACCCTCAATAATCCTTCTTAGGTCGTGGATACCCCTCCCAAGAGGTATGTCTGATATGAAGAGTCACCAGAGCCACTACAGTATCCTTTCATAGCTCACTACTGTCACTTCACTCCAATCTTCACTTGAGTCTTCAGCAGCTACTTCTTTCACTTCTTTCAGCTCTTTTGCACTTGTATTCACCTCTTTCCAAGGCTAGAAAACTTTCCCAAGCTACACTCTCATCCATCAAAACACATACAGAAGCATACAGAATAGTCACAGAACAGCACCAGAACAGCTAGAGTACAGAACAGAACAGAGACAGAAGCTCTACAGAAGACCTACAGAAGGTTACAGAAGGTCATCAAAACCACATAACTCATTCTCAAACCATTCCAAACTCTCAAAAACCATTCAATAAGCTTTCACAATATCTCAATCTTCATCAATCAACACTCCATCCCTCCTTACAGAAGACAATCAGAACAAAACACACCAAAACAGAACAAAACAGAAGGTATACAGAACCAATCAGAACCTATCAGAACATCACAGAACCACTAATAAACATCATGAACTTCCAAAACACAATCAATATCATCCAAAACACTCTCAAAACACTTCTAAACCAATCAATCATCTCATAAAATCAACCATTCAGCACTCAAAAACAACAAAAATCAGCCAAAAAAACAAGTCATTTCAACACTCAACAGCAAGAGAAGAGAAGAGAAGAGAAGAGAAGAAGAGAGGAGACGATGGAGAGCTTCTCCTCCTCGGTCCCTCACCCTCACACACTCACTCCCTCACACTCTCACACTCCCTCTCTCAAGCACAAGCTCAAGCAAGCAAGAACAAGAAGAAGAAGGAGAAGAGGAGAGCTACTTTTGGCCACACACAAGAATGAGCTTCTCATTCACTTTTCAACTTTATATACAAAACCCTAAATCCCTTTTGGGCGGTCATCCCCTTTTTTCCCTTTTTACATGGCCGGCCATAGCCTATGCCCTTTTTCCCATTGTCCTTCTATCTTCCTAGCTTCCTTTCCACCGCCCGTCTACATTTACAAATTGCACGGGTGAGAGCCCGTCGCTCTTTTACAAGATTTCAGGGTGCGCCTTTTTATTTTAAAACACGCCTTTCCCCTTTTGCCTTTGCCTTGGACTTTTAAGATTGCCCTTGCGCTTTTGGCCTTTTCTCCTTTCCTTTCTTCAATCGGGCTACCTTTTTCCGCCTTTGCCCTGCGTCTTTTCCACTTCTTTTTGCTTTCTTTGTGTTGGGGTTAACAACTCCTCAAGGAGGGCGTGCAAGGTTGAATCATTAGATACTGCAGAGTGCTGACCTGAATTGTCCTTATTCAATTGCAAGACAAAGATTTGTGAGCATTTCTTAAACTCCCTTTTGAGTTGCCTTGCTATAATAAACTGAAAATCAACATGATCTTGAACTCCTTCTAGGCGGATGGGATGTCCATGCATCATAAACTCCATGTAGAGCTGAGAGAAGTCCATATAAATTTTCCCCAATTGTTTTAGCCAATCACAACCCAAGACAACATCAATGGGACCCATATCTTGGGAAATTAGATGAACCAATGCCACATAATTTTCAGCCAAGCTTAAGGGGATTGCAGGACATACATGTGTGCTGCTTTCTTCTTCACCATTTGCTACTTGAACCTTCAAGGGGGGTGGTGTAACTCTATAGGGGTACATTTCAACCGATCAATGGTTGTTTTATTGGAAAAATTGTGAGTGCTATCACTATCCATAAGGATGAAGACATGCTTTCCATGGATATTGCCTTGAATGTGCAGGGTGCTGGGGCTTTGGAAACCTGTCCAAGCATCGAAGGAGATAGAGCAAAGAGAAGTGGTAGGTGGGTGGGATGTCAGATTAAGTATTTGTGATGGTGGATAGCCACCCAGGTCAAAAGGAAATCCATCTTCTAGGTCATAGAACTACTCGTGATCAACATCCTCCTCAGCAAGCTCAACATGGTCGGTGGGTAGGTCATCCTCATCATTGTGCCAATCTAATTCCATGACATACATGCTATGGACCTTGACCTTAGTTGTCTTATAAGGGCACTTGGAGGCATGATCATCAGTGTACTTATCCCCACATTTAAATCATAGGCCATTTTCCTTCTGTTCCTTCATGACATCGGGAGAAATGAAGTGTTGGCCATTGGAGCCATGGGAAGGTGATGCAGTGTATTGTTTATTTTTAGCATACTTATTCTCAGCATTAGAGCCAAATGATATTCCAAAAGTGCCCTATTTTCTTTCAGCATGGAAGGTGGGGTAAGTGGGTATTCTTGGGCTATTATTACGCATAGAAATGCCTTGAAAACCACCTCCATATGGGGCTAATCTTAAAGCGATGTGGAGCTGTCCAAAACCTTGCTGAAAATGTTCATTCTTACGGTACTTCCTTGCATATCTCTCAGCCAGTTCAATTGCTTCAAATAGTGTGGTAGGCTTTTGGGCCATGGCATCTGTTGTTAGGCTCAATTCCAAACCATAGATATACTCGTGCACATACATGTTCAAGTTTATGAATTGATTTATGTACTCACGTACAGTGAGGTTACGTTGGTCAATAGTGTACCACCGTCTTGCCAATCACTCTTTTTCCACAAGAGATACAAATACTTGGACCATACGCATTTTAAAATCTTCTTAGTCAATGAATTGATGATTCTCTCGATTGAAATAGCACCGCCATGTGTGGGAAAATCCTTCCAAGTGGAGAGAAGCAAAGATTATTTTCTGATCATCAGTGCAGGGGTAGATATTGAAGTAGGACTCCAACTTGGATGTCCATTCTTCTAAGTCAGATGGTGAGGGAGATTGCCCATTGTACTTAGTGAGGATGATCTTGTCACATAGGTCATGAGGGCCATGCTACCCATGAGACTCTTGCTATCCATACATCCCATGGTGGCCATACATACCTTGCTATCCATACATACCATGTGATGCATTTATCCCATGCTGTCCATTATAGCCATGCTGGCCATTGGTACCATAGTGTCCATGAGGGGGCTGATTTATATAGGTTGCATGGGGGCTCGTAGAGAGAGTGGGGGAATTTCTACCAAGGGTGGGAGAAGGCCTTAGTGGAGTGTTGGCTACATGGTTGATGGGGGAGCTCAACAAAGGCTCATCATGCATATGAGAGGGTTTACCAATCTCGTAGGTAGAAGAGGGGATTCCCTTAGTACCGAGTATGCCCTGTGGACCATGCAATGGTTCTTGAGGTAGTGGACGTCTAGATTCATGCCTAGAGTCATTGGCCTTCTCTTGGGATGAAGTTGTAGCTAATTGAGCAACAAGAGTAGTGAGTTGCTCCAAGGTCTGCTGAGTCCTCGAGTTTGAGAGGGCCAGGTGCTCAATCGCTTCATCAAACTTGAACATCATTTGACGGTGGTTGGTGACCATGTCATTATGCCATTCCATGTGACAAAGCTCATGCTAACATAGGGTGTGGTTGAGCAGGACGTATGGATCCATGTTGGGAATTTCCTCTTGCATATCACCATGGTAATCTTGTGCCGAGCATGATTCATCATTCATGGAGGTCCGGGAGTCTCTAATCTCCCTTTGGAGTTCCTCATGGGCCTTACTTTTTCCTTTCTAGCCAGTCATCTGGATGCAGTCCCCACATGACTTGTTGTCAATAAATGGGGAGTAACTTTTGGTAGAAAACTTCGATTGGTGATATTTTTTTATTCAATTGGAGGGGACAAAGTCCTATTTGAGATGAGATATTAATATTTTTGAAAAAAAATTATCATAATTTTTTGCAATGGAATTATTGTGATTGTCCTAGAGTGGGTCAATGCCTTATCCACAGTGACCCTAGTGCACAAAAGTGGGCATAACTTTCAAAGTGTAGCTCCGATTGGGGATATTTTTAATTCAAACTAGAGGGGACAAATCCCTCTTTGAGATGAGCTATAAGGTTTATTCCCAAATGTAATACATAATTTCTCTTTTGTCTTATCACCTGGCCTAGCATTGGCCTTTTTCCTCAACTGGAGTATACATGGAAAATATTTTTATTAAGCAATTGGTATGAGATGCATTGGAAAGGAGATACTGGGCCATTTCATGAGATGTAAGGAATGAACAAAGGCTTGGGTAGGGGTTATCTATAAAGATATACTTAGATTCCTTCTCTCTCCTCATTGAAGAAGTCTTTTTCAACCAAATTTTATATTCAAAAGGGAGTTAGTTACGAGAGTGTGGTGCTTCGTTTTCAATGCAAAATGATTAGTAGTTACGTGGTAATTGATTTTTTAATCGAGAACAAGGAAAACGTAATTTTGGAAGTTCCTTTTAAGATATTTTGGGGATTTTTTATATCCTAGCTTTTGGTCAAAAAACAAACCAACTGGTCAAATTTCTGTTTTTTGGAGATGTTTTTAGAGGCAAATAGAAATATCTAAAATACGAAAAGTCTTGGACATCTCTACCCTCTGAGCTACTTCCCCCCATATCTATACTCTCTCATGGCTCTATTGTGACCTCTTCTCTGTGTTTATGCAACCTTCATTAACTGAGTGAATTACTTGCACCCTCCTTTCCCTTGGCACCTTTGTGTGCCTCTCTATGCATCTCCACTCTACCTCTTGTGACAACCAAGTAGGCTCCCCGTTTCTATTAATAGTAAAATGAATATAAGAAAGAAGGAGCTGCATATTGAGGTAGAGATTGAATATGCCCCATTATTCAAAAGAACCCAGCGTACCAGTGTCAACCCTCAGGTTTTGCAAAGTTACAGGCAAATGGGATTGAAACATGTGGATTTGTGGGTTGATAGGGGAATCTACCCAATTGACCCCTTAAACAATAGACCTCCAACTTTCTCAGGAATCACAAATTTGCTGAAGTATGTGTGCGAGGGTGAAAATGGGTTACTTGATTATACTAGCGGCTCAATGATCAAGAGTTCAAAGTATTTACAACTTGCAAGGCAACCATAAAAAAATTGCCATGATGTGATCGCTGCACATCAACTTCATATACAATAGCTCATAGGACAAGTGGTACAACTGAATGACACTGTAATTCAACAAAACAATCAAATTATTTCAATGCAGGATACTATCCATGACATTGGTATCTCATATGAGGAGGCAAAGGCACAATTGGAAGACTTGAGAAAGATCAACATCAAGCTAACACAGGAGTGCAAACGAAAGACGAAGCCAATAAATGAGTTAATTGTGAATAGTGGCCAATGGAGGTGACGTATCAAAGCATGTAAGGTAGCTCAGAAAGAGAACCTAGGTGAGGGTGAGGTTGGATCATGTATTAGCAGATTGCTGAAGGCAAGTACACTTGAAAACGCTTTGAGCAATCGTAAGTTTAAGGCTGTGAAGGAAAAGGTGATTGAGTGCACATTAAAAGATGTGTCAAATGAGTTCTCAGTTGTGGATGCACAATCTATTTGTGATAGGGCCGGCATTAGAACAACGACTTACTCAAAGATATTCAAAGGTTTGAAGGCTGGGTTTGGTCGTGTGCTGAAGAGAAATAGAATCATGCCTCTTCCTCAACCTTCAAAGTTAATAGAGGCCCGATAGCAACTTAATACAAAGGTTTTGAAGTTGATAGGAGATCCCATGCATGTTCAATGTGTGGAAACACTAAAGGTTAAGACAAAAAATGCATATGAGGTGAAGTTCACCGAACTCAATAATTACTATTTAGATTTAAACAAGGTGCAATCGGCAATGGTAATGTACTACAATATGTCTGTTGAGGAATGTAATGGTAAATTGCAATTTTTTATAAAATTAGATGAAAGTGAGGTCGTCAAAGGAGTAAAGCTTGATAGAGTTAGTGTAACTCTGATGAATAGAGCTTTACAATTCGACAAGAACAACTCGGGGAACTTTAGTGTTCAATCTGAGCGCCATGTGTGGTGACTCGCTGCATTTGAAGTTCCTAAGGAAACATTTGAGGTGTTGCAGCTATTCTTTATGCACACAAGCATTTCAAGCATCATCGATCGTCAGGAACATGGTGAGATGCTCGTGGTTGAAGGGTATGGTCAATACTTGGTTGAATGGCATCTTGCAGGAGACTTGAAAACTTTAAAATGCATGTGTGGAATTTCCAATGGTGCAAATACAAAGAATCCATGCCTATATTGCTTGACAGAGAGGGTGGAAGGAAAGAGCGGAAAAAAGAACTCGCAAAAGGTGACAAGTGCTGCACCGACGCGCAATAGAGAAGATCCCACTTGGAAGCCCATCTTCAACATTCCCTTAGATTGTATTCACATTTGTTCATTGCATGCTTTTGTTAGAATCATGGAGAAACTTGTATATGAATACATTTTCTTTGCTTATAGGATGCAACCAGAAAAAGAAGCCATTGCAACATGTAGGAATGTGGAGCGAGTGCTATTAGAAATTGGGCTACACAAGCATCAAGTGACGATTGAAAAATATGATAAGAGATCAGGAAGATCTGGTAACTTGCCAAAAAAGCCTTGCTTTGGAGGGGCAAAGGCTAGGAATTTTCTCTCAGTACCCATCAATGAGGAAGGGAATGTCATGGTTCGTAGGCTGCAGGACTACGATGGGTGGAAAAAGTTACATTTTGCAGTTCCTGATCGAAGTAATGGAGGAAAAACAAGATTGACCAAAGCTAAGGTTTGGATAAGTCTTAACAAAATTGGCTCCCTTACTTTGCAAGATGGCGTTTAACAATGAAGATAAGCAAGAATTTATCAATGATGTGCATAGCTTCTACGAAAACATGGTGGAAGCATGGGGCAAAAGCTTTATCACACATTACATGGTGCGTACTAAGTTAATATTTTAGAATTGTATGAATTGTATAAACTATTGAGCATAGTTTTACTCATGTGTGATATGTGTCTTTGTAGCATATCCTTGAGGCACATGGGCCATACTTTGCAGAAAAGGGAAGCATTGGAATTTGGTCCACACAAGGGATGGAAAATTCACATTGGATAGCGCATGGTACATACCAAAGAAAAACTGATGGTGGAGGGGTGAATGGTAGCAATCCAATGATCCAATTGCTATCTTGATGGTATAGGATTACAGTAGCGGATGAAGCTAAACTCTCGCAAAAGAGAGCAAATGAAAGTGCTGATGAATCAACTGCAGACATGATGGAATCATGTCATGTCACTAAAAGAGTGAGTTATGAAGCCTCAAGTGCCAAAGAAAACCATGCCAAGTGGCTAGAAACAAGGCTTCGACAAGGCAAAAAATGGGTTCAAAAAGAGCTAAGATAGTAAGATGAACAATGTGAGTCAGTGTTAATGCAATTCATAGTTTAAGAGAGAAAGAGAGAGTGTGCATCTATGTGAATGAGTCTCACAGTTTAGGGTTATATAAAAGAGGGTTTCACTTTCTATCTTATTCATTGAGTTCTCACATCTCTTGTGCAAGAAAGATGGCTAGGTCTAAGGCAGTTGCAAATAAGCTTCCGCTCAGAGTCCCATATCGTGTTTAGCCCCCCTTGGAGCATCTACTAGCTTAGATGCACCCCCTTCTCAACCTAATCCACCTTCCACAAGTCGCTCTCACAAGGGTCCTCCTCAGCATCCCCAAAAGAAACGCAAGTGGAAGCTAGGTACAGTGGCCTTGAGAGAAATTAGAAGGTATCAATGCTCTTTTGATCTCATCATTCCGAAGGCGAGCTTCTCGAGACTTGTTCGCGATATTGTGCAAGACCTCTACCGCACAGAAAGCAGGAGGTGGTTTTTGGTACAAAATCAGGATAGACCTGATCGCTTCACAAAAGAATGTCTTCATGCTCTACAATGTGTTGCAGAGGCCTTTTTAGTTGACTTGATGACTGATGCTCAATGTTGTGGAATACATGTAGAGCGCATCACTGTAACTCCCAAGGACTTCCAACTTGTAAGAAATATTCAAGTAGTAAAGGATGCATTCATTCCAATGGAATGAACATAGTTTGCAATGTTATCTTTTTTGGCATAGTGTTATCCTCAAATTGGACATATGACTATGTCCCAGTGCAAAACTATTGTATGCACCCTTAAAATATGAATTAAAATTTTACACTTGTCCTTCGCTCTCAGCTTTGAATGTGCATATTTACTCCTAATGCCTCTGTATAGTTTATGCGGTGCAAATTTTCTAAGGGCCAGTAGTCGCGATGTTGATTTCTCAATTATCAATCCATCCATAATTTTGGTGTGGGATAATTTTTAAAATACTAAACTGTATCGAAATGTGACGAAACTTCACACGCGCACTCGTTGGGTGGCCAAGAGCCTCATCGACTTGTTTGATGATACACAGCTTGCAGCCATCCATGCAAAGTGTGTTACAATCACATATAAAGATATGAACTTTATCATTCGGCTTCGACACGGCACGGGGACCCCGCCATAGTTTACTAGATTAATGATGCAAGGTTTGTAATGGGTGTTACAGCGCCATAACATCTTGAAAGCCCAAAAAAATTTGTACTTTGCCACATTGGAATATTTATTTATATATACATAATATCTCGTGCGATGTATACTGAATTCAAATAATCGAGTAAAGTTATTTTGTTTTGCTTCTTGAAACGCATGACTCTTAATTTTTGTTTAACGTATGAACGCATCAAAAGTAGTAATAGGAGTTGAATTATGTTAATATATGCGGATGCGTCATTCACGTACCACACATTATCGTCACACTTACACAATCGCAAGTGCAGTACTACACGTTGAATTATGTTAACGTATGTGAATGCATCATTCACATACCACACATTATCGTCACACTTATACGAACCACACATTTATTTAATAAATATTTATTTGTAGGGACAAAGTAAAATATCTTATATTCATCAGGAAAAATACATGTGATGGTTGTTAGTGATGGTAGATACAAAAAGTCGATAGCCAACAAGAACTCTCAATTGTTCCTTGGCTTTTTCTTTGGTGGAGAGGAGGGGCCAGCTTTCGATGAAAATATAAGTTCCTTCTTTGCTTCAAAAATGATGCACTCCCCCTTCAGCTCTTTCTCCAAGAGAAGAGGATCTGACACTTTAGCGAGGTTGCCTAATGTTGCAAGCACACACATAGCTCCACCCCGCGTTTGATCAAACAAATAAAGAAGCTTTGACCGCTTGATTAGCACCACCTTCTCTAAGCTAGATGTCACAGGTATCGCTTGAAAAGGTCCAAACTTTGTCAAAGCTCGAATTTTCATAATTCTTTCTTGCCCTCCTGGTGAGCACTTCTTATGGACAACCACCAAATCTGTAACAAGGTTACCGATATACTCCTTAAGAGCTGAATCATTGCGTCGGTCCGCATGTCGAGCTTCTCCTTGCCTTGATGCAAAGTCATCTATATATAGTATGTCCTGAATGACAAAGTCAAATCAAACAATATATTTAGCGACTAACCTAGAGTGATCAAAAAGTGATGATAGGGTGTGTCAGGTCCCCCGGAGTTCACTAGCGAAATCTTGGCAAAAAATGATGCATGCAACTGCAGTTGCCAGACTTCGGATAAATGGCAGCTGTAGGCATAATTTTTGGCCAAGATTTCACCGGTGTACTCCCGGGGACCCGACGCACTCTACCATCAAGTTTCATTGCATAAAAATATATGGGGCCAGAAAGTGGCCCCAGATGCCAGACTTCGGACAGGGCAGCTGCAGGCATCATTTTTAGCCAGGATTTTGTTGAGATATCAAGCTCCACTCGTGATATGCCAGGGTGACCGTTGTGCATTTATGTCACTGACTTGTTAGTTGCAGATGCGGTTGGTACACCGCCCATGAATAATAGCTAGATGACAGCTATACTTATCTACTCTAGTTCGTGGCTCAGTTAGTATGCCACCTTAGTTAGTTGAGTTTGGTTTGAGACCCATATATATGGTTCTTCTATTTCTATGTACGTGAGTTCTTTTGGCTTACACAACTAAGAAGAGGAAAACTGTTTTCAGCCTCCACCTATGTGTGTATTCTCCCATTGTGCAAGCAAGAAAGCTACAAGTGAGACTCCTTCCATCTCTCCCACAATCTTGACATGGTATCAGAGCCTTATTCATGGTAAGGAGCTCAAGAAAGCAAACCAAGTTCGCGGTGTTCTGGTAAGAGGACCAATGTTGCTTTCATTTTTCTGTTTGGGAGCAAGTCTCTGCAAGTAACACAGCCGGAAAGTGCAAGAGTGCATTGTCTCAGATTGAGACGCTCTTCGCGGTGTAGCAAGAGGGCAGTATATGTTGTGGGAGAGGGATTTAGCCCATGGTTGCTCTGTTTTTCTGATTTGAGGTCATTTCGGGGCCTGTTTTGGAGGCGGAAGTTTTCTGCACGTACTCGGGAAAAGCCCTGTTTTATGCTGTGCGACCACTGTTCTACAGGTCGGTGAAAAGTTACTGTAGAAATTGCATTGTATGCCTGTGCGCAGAGACATTGGGAGGTACAAAATCATCCTTGTTGCCTGTTGATGCAAAATCGTCACTAGGAAGTGACTGTGTGGTCAAATACCACTTTCGTCAGTTTTGCAGATTTGCCCTTGTGAGGCTGAAGCTGTGTTTTTTGCAGTGACAGAATTCTTTGTAGTGTTCTGTAATGGCATCTGATTCTCTTTCACAGATTGTCACTGAAAAGCTTGACAAGAACAACTTCCAAGCATGGAAGTTTAGAATGACGAATTTTCTTATGGGAAAAGGATATTGGGAATTCGTTGCAGGAAATGAAGAAGAACCAGTTCTTCCTGATGTTCCCAATCAATAGCAAATGCAGGCATTTAAAGGATGGCATGAGAGAGCCAAAAAAGTTATGTACTGGCTATCTATCAGTATTTCAGACTCTATGATTGCGCATATTCAGGATGCAAGTACGCCAAAGGAGGCATGGGATACTTTGTCAAAAATGTATAGCACAAATACGCAAGCCAAGAAAATGCAGCTCAAGCAAGAGTTGCACAATGTGCAAAGAGAAAGTATGAGCATCAATGACTACCACATGAAGGTGAAGAAGATTGCAGATGCACTTGCTTCCATTGGGTCGCCAGTGGAAGATGATGATTTAGTTTCCGTGACCTTGAATGGTCTAGGAAAGGATTTTGCACAGTTTCGAACATCCATTTCCGTCATTGAAAGATTTCTTGATTTTGAGGAGTTGATTGCTCTTCTAATTTCTGAGGAGCAGAGAAATGGTGGTGCATCTTCTTCAGGAGGAACTTCAAAAGAAACTGTCTTCTACTCAAATGCTGAAAGAGGTAGAGGCAGAGGTAGAGGAGGCCGATCTGGAGGCCGTGGTAGAAATCAGAATATGCAGTAAACTCAAGAAAACCAGTCCTATGGAGGAGGACGTGGTAACTCTAGAGGCAGGGGGAGCCAAAGAGGTCGTGGTGGATGGCAAAGAGGCCAAAATGCAAACATCAATGTTGAATGCTACTACCGTGGTAAAATGGGTCATATGGCTAAAGACTGCTATAAAAAGCAGAATGACATCATGAATGGAAAATTGCAACAAGGAAATTATGCATCTTCTAGTAAACAGGGTGATGACAGAAATGAGCATTTGTTTATGGTGCAGCACATGAACAATTCTGTCACAAGTGCAGAAGAAAGCAACGAAGTGTGGTATGTTGACTTAGGTGCGTCAAACCACATGACAGGTCATGCAGAATGGATGCAGGATGCAAGGAAAATGGAAAAACCAGGATTTGTGGAGACTGCTGATACTGCACATTCTATTGTGCAGATTGGAAAAATTCCTTTGTCTATGCAGGATGGGAAAAAGAAATACCTATCGGATGTATTTCATGTCCCGAATATCACGAAGAACCTGGTTTCTGTTGGTCAAATGGTTGAGCAGGTGTGGGTGCTTTCACTCAACCACCAAGACCCACGGACCGCTTATTGTTTCAAGCATTCCAAGCCGAGCACTAATGGCTACCTCTCACATAGCCGACGCGCCATCCATATCTACGGGTGTAGTGAGCTTACCTTGATGCCATTCGAGTTACCTCCTCTCCCGCGCACTCCGGTAGCTCCACGATCCAAGTGCAAGCTTTAAGCAAGCTCCATCCTCAAGCTCCACGCTCCAAGCTCCATTGCCGCGAGCAAGAGAAGAGAAGAGAAGAGAAGAGAAGAAGAGAGGAGACGATGGAGAGCTTCTCCTCCTCGGTCCCTCACCCTCACACGCTCACTCCCTCACACTCTCACACTCCCTCTCTCAAGCATAAGCTCAAGCAAGCAAGAAGAAGAAGAAGAAGAAGAAGAAGAGGAGAGCTACTTTTGGCCACACACAAGAATGAGCTCTTCATTCACTTTTCCACTTTTTATACAAAACCCTACATCCCTTTTGGGCGGTCATTCCCTTTTTCCCTTTCTTACATGGCCGGTCATAGCCCAGGCCCTGTTTCCCATTGTTCTTTTCTCTTCCTTGCTTTCTTTTCACTACCCTTTTATCTTTACAAATAGCACAGGTGAGAGCCCGGTACTCTTTTACAAGATTTTAGAGTGCGCTTTTTATGCGCCTTTCCCTTTTTATGGTTGCCTTGGTCTTTGACGGTTGTCCTTGCGCTTTTTGGGCTTTTCTCCTTCTTTTCCTTCCGTCAGCTACCTTCTTTTCGTCTTTGCCCTGCGTCTTCTCTGCCTTCTTTCGCTCTTGTCGTGTTTGAGGTTAACATTGCCCCCCTCCTAGACCAGTGCCAGTCCCATGGCACTTACTGGCGGAGGGAGCAAGTGGTGGTAGGCGCTGAGGACTTCGGGGTGACCGGGGCTTGGGGTTTGCAGTGGCGAGTGGGTATGCGGGGGTTGGTTGGGGATGTCGCGTTGGTTGAGTTTGTCAGCTCGCTAGATGCCGGGTGGGCAATTAGCATGGGAGGTTGATGAAGAATGCATGCCACTTGGGTCGTGGTTGTCGATACCTGCAATTGAAAAACCTGTCAGGTGGTCTCTCCCTAGGGGGGGTGCTAGTCTCTGTATTGTACGCAAGACTTAGTTTGGGAGACAGGTCGAACTCTGAGCAAGCTGAGAGTGTTGTCCTGCACTTGAGGACCCAAACTGTGAATTAGTTCTGTGTAGGTATTATATGAGTGTCGTGCGTGTGCATACTTAATTATTACGTAGTTAGGAGACTGGGCGACAGGGGGCTGCGTGGAGCAGGAGGGTGGTAATGGGGAGATAAAGTACACCTCAGTTTTTTTTTTTTCCATGGTTACATGGGAGCAGCAATACAAGGGATAATGGGAGTTCTACCCCTCATCATCCGAATTATGGGGGAGTGTGGGTGGAGGCCGGGGGGCCTTGTTGAGGAACTTCCGGCTTAGCAAGTAGCCTTTAGTATGGAGGCGGGTTTTAAGGGTGGTGGTGGAGAGAAAGGGGTGATTGCACTGTGTGAACTTGCTGTCATTCATGTCCTCCAGCAGTGCAACACAAAAGGATGGCAAAAGGGCAGCGCGCATCATGAAATGAGTCATGTGGTGCTATCTATGGCGTTGGGATCAAAATAAAGGGGCGAAAGATGGCGCTCTTGGGGTGTAGGTTCCTGGTGTACTAGTATTCTAATTAATCTGAGGTAGTTACAGGTGGTGATGAAGGCTGGGTCAGGACAAGAAGAGAATTCAGTAAGGAATTTATTTATGGAGCTGTACAAATCGGGTAGGGTGAAGAGAAGGGCGCTCCTATGGGAAGTGGAGTTGACATTGTAAATAATGGGAAAGTCAAACCTGCCGTGGATGGACGGGTTAAAATCCACTCCTACCCTTCGAGGAAACGGCATAAAGGTGGGGTCGTTCCTTTCCGAAGGGAGGGTGTTGCAAAACGCCATCCACGCCTCCACGTTGACGTAAAAAATGCGCTGCCTCTAGGTAGGTTGGGAACTATATCCTTCCACGGTGCGGGGTACCTAGAGGACTTTGTCCTGCCAAAATTCGCGGTCCTCGGTCCCCCAAGCAGTTGGGTGGGCCTCACGCTCTTCTAACCATCTAGCTTTGAGCCGGGCCCCCATGGTGATGACATCCTCCACCAACTGAATGGGCAATACCCTATTCAGAGCAGTGGGCAACTCGAAGCGTAGGTCGAAGGGGACCCGGCTATACTCCTGCTGCTCCCAGATGATCATCTCAGCACGATACTCAGCGGGTGAGTCTTGGGTGCGCAGCGGGAACGGGACGGGCTGTTTCAGGGCGGGTCTGGCCTTGAGTTTTCTTCTTGCCTTCTCCACTTGTTCCTTCCTTCGAGTGGTGTGGGCCGCTCTTCGTTCGGTGGGTGCGTCATGGGGTGGCACTTCGGTTTGTTGGGGTTGAGGGGGTGGCGGGGCATATTCCTCATCCTGAGGCCCTAATTCAAGCTCGTGCTCACCCCCTTCCGCTTGCTCCTCCTCCTGTGTTTTTTCTTCAGTGAACCCCAGATCATCCATTTCCTGTGTTGTGAGTCCTGCTTGTGCCAGACATTTCCTTTGTTCCTCCAGGCACTGCGGAGGGCCTCCCAGTTGCAGTGGTACATGTAGGCCTGCCGTAAGGGCCTTGCGTGCAGTGGTTAGCCTTGTTCCTCGATGCTCTGCCCGCTCCCTCTATTTCTTTCCTACGCTGTTCCTCGATGGAGCGACGCGTTGCCAGCTCCAATTCTTCTTCTTCTCTCCTCCTCAGCTCTTCCTCAGCTCTTTTTCTTCTTTCCTCTTCTTCTCTCACCGACTCTCTTCGGGCCCATTCGAGCTCCTCTTGCTCTTTCCTCCTTCGCTCCTCCTCTCTCTTTCCATGCAGGGCTTTGGTTCGTTGCTTCGCTTCCCTTTCTGGTGCCGCCTGGCGCTCTTTCTCCTTGTCGGTGTCCATCTCTATTTCATCCGACTGTTCGTTCGGCCGGGGCTGGGACTGCGATGGCGATTCGCCTCCTTTTCCGCCGCCTCCCTGTTTATCCTCTTCAGCACGTCCCTTCCCTATTGCCTCGTGGAGGATTGCAGTGAGGACACCTCCAAACCCTACGGTGGAAGCCTTGGAGGACGAGGCCTTGCGGGTCGATCGAGGCGAGAGGGATTCTCCTGCCCCAGCCCTTCCTGCCGTTGCCAGGGCCTTTGCTGAGGCCTCGATCGTCCTTCTCACAAAGCCATTGAGGTTTACCTCATCCAGTGCTTGAGCCGCGATGCTTTCGAGTAAAGGTACATTTATCCTGGACATGATGCTATTGTACCGTTGACTCGAAAATAGGGCATGCATCATTTTTGCCTGCAGCTGGATCTCTGGATCAGGGATGTCTGCCAAGTTGACTCCATCGTTGGTGTGGACTTTCACCTTGTCCATTCCCAACATGGCGTAGACGTCCCTTTTCGGCTTCTTCTCCACCTTGTTCGGAAGTTCCAGAGCTCGTTCTACCAGTTCCGGGGTTAGCTCAACCTGCACCTGTTTGGTGGCTCCTGCGTCCCGTACTGTGATGGTGCCTCTGTTTTTGTTGAAGGTGCGTAGGAACTCTGCGCACAGGGCATAGTCTATTCTCCGGCCTACTGCTTCCAGGTACCGTTGCAAGTGGCATTGATCCATGATTCATCGCACTGCTGGCTCCTCAATAACTACATCCTCCAAATTGAATATATGGCGGAACTTCAGCTGATTGAATGCTCTGGTTTCCACCGTGAGGCCGTACCGCGCCCGTTCCTCCTCCGAAAAAGGGAGTTTGCCCACCTTGTCTTGGCCTGCCATGGTCACTACCTGTACATCCAGTCAACTCACTCCTTAGTATTTTGGCGACCAATTTGTGGGACAACCATAACAGATTTCATCATTTATAATGAAAAATTATTATTATTTTTTCAACTTCTATCACCTGTTCCTGCATGGCATTTTAATTTGGAGTTTTTTCATGCGTGGTTCACTTTTTTAACTTTCATGCTTGGTTTGCTTTTTAGATTTACTGCCCCACTATTTAGATATACTGATTTACTGCCCCACTATTTCCTGCCCTTTCCCTGGAGGAAAAGAAAAATCCGTCCCAGGATTGGGGTGTGGGCTGCAGGTGGTCAGGTTGTTTTAAGGAGGAGCCAATCGTAGAAGTTGGGGTTATATTCGAGGTGTGCAGTGTGGTCCAGGTCACAGGGTCGGATGCCTACGTGGGTGATGTATGTGAGGACATCGGTAAGGAAATCTCCGGAGTTGGTCCGACTTGCGATGTGGAGCTCTTCCTCGGTCAGGATACGATCGAGATAGGGGTGTCCTAAGATATGATCGTCCATGGTTCGACCTCGAAGAGTGGTTAACACTCGATACGAGGTGGGCGCGATGTATGTGGGATCATACTCGGCCGTCTTGATGGCTCGGCGTTGTTCGGCGTTGGTCATTGTGCGGCATCCTTCTGTTGCCCACTTTAATCGAAGAGTGTACCATTGCTTCAAGAAGGGAGATTCGGTGTCCGCGAGGTGGGACAACCTTGCTGTTTCTTGGTTGGTGAGGCTGGACACCGTGCGCGGGTCAAACGATGGGATGAGGCGTTGCCTAATGGCTTGCTCTTCGGAGACCTCGCGAGCGAGTAGCTCAGCGGCAGAGCGTGAAGCTTGTGCGAAGGCGAATTCGAAAGTCTCCCAAGAGCAAGGCATAGTGCATACGTCCGTTGCAAGGGGTTCTGCTAACAGTCCCAAGTCTAGGCGGTCATAGCTAAGGGCCAGTGCCACAAAAGTGGCATCGAGTTGTTTGATGCAGTCCACAACGTCAATCCCTGTGTCCTCGGCGAGGTTCGCGGCCAGCGTTAGGAATGACTTCCGTTCATAGGAAGGCTTAAGGCCGTCAAGTGGTTGAGGTTTGTTGGGGCTAGAGGTTCGGTCGGCACAGAGCTGCCGGTGGGGGCTTGTTTGAGTCAGCGGCTCGGCCAACGGTTGAAGGGACGGGTCGAGGTTGGTCTGAGGGACCGTGCTCGGGCGGTCGGCAGGGCTGCTGGGTTGCGGGCCAGGGTGGTTGGGTGAGACCGCCGGCAGTAGTGACCGGTGCTTGGGCCGTTGGGCGTGTATGACGCCTGTGGAATGACTATCAAGGGAGTCGGATGACTAGGATGGATTGCGCGGTTCGTGGTCTTGAAGTGTCCGAGGACCGAACTTTGTGATTGATGTAGGAGCAGGACCTGTGTCAGTGGGGACCTTGGGGATCCACAGCAAGGCATTCCCTTCATAGTAGCCTTGTGCATGCAACAAGGTTTTAGGGACCCATATTTTCTTGACCATGCGGCGCTTGTGATGATGGCATTTTGGTCTTCTAGATTTAGGTTTGTATGTGTTTCGCGGATCCGCACGTCTAGTTGTAGACTGATCCCGCGGCTTTTTCGGCACCCAGTGCAAGCGAGTCTGTTGGGGTTTTGCCTTAGGTCTGGCGGGTTGCGGTGCATGGGGATCTGGGGGTAGTAGATATGTACGGCCTTCTTTCTTGGTCCTTTGTGCAACTATTTCTAATGGTGGTTCGTTGAGCATGGTTGGGGTTACGAGGCGCTGGTTGGAAGTCGTGGTAATTGTCACATTTCCGATTGTTAGGTGGATGCGTTGTAACGCATAATCAACATTGCAGCGGGTCTGCTTTTTAAAAGTTCACCCGAGCAGTGACTCTGCGCCTGCCTCCCTGGCATCGGGTAGGACATAGAACAACATGGGGATAGTTTCAGTCTCGATAGAAACTGCAACCCTGCACGTGCCAAGGAGAGGGTACGATTGGGCCCCATATAGGTTCAATCTGGCTGCTGTGGGGTGAAGTGTTGGAGCGCCCAGTTGGGTCCAATGCTCGTGTGCTAAGATGTTAAAATCCGCCCCCTAGTCGATCAGGGCGTTGATGGAGCACGTTTGCTTGGCCGTGATCGTGATGCGGAGGTAGGCGGGTTCGACAAGCTCGTCCTCATCTTCTTCGATTTCTGTAAGTGTGGCTACTCGTATTTTAACAAGCAGTTCCACCATTGGTTGTTCATGCAGTGGGTGCGTGGGCGGATAATACTTTTTGATTCGACTGCCGTTAAAGAAGCCGATGCCCTCTCCATCCAGGGTTTCCAGCTTGACATTACCAGTACGACTGATTGCGCGGACCTTAAAGGGCCCAAGACCTCTGAATTTCATCTTCTGTTTGTGTCCTTTAACTAAATAGAGGAGTACTAGGTCGCCCTGCTCAAACTCTCGTTGCTTGACGTGCTTGTCAAACCAAGTTTTGCGTCTAGCTTTCTCACAAATAAGCGCATGGGTGGCTAGCAGACGTACCTCCGACAGGCGTTCTAGCTCGACTAAGCGTTGCGTCCATGCCTCCCTCTCCTCCCATCGTTCTTGTAGTGCTATCCGCAGGCTGGGGACAAAGAATTCTAGGGGGAGAATAGCTTCGGTCCCATAGGTTAGCATGAAAGGCGTTTGCCCGACGGCCGTCTTATAAGCTGTTCGGTAGGCCCACAGGGCCGCCATCAACTTGTTATCCCAGTCACTTCGTGAGGTTGAGACAACTTTGGTCAGGACGGTGATGAGAATTTTGTTGGTTGACTCAGCCTGACCGTTAGCCTGAGGGTAGTATGGTGAGGATTTGCGATGGATGATGAGGAATGTGGATAGGAGATGGGCTATCACTTCGTTGATGAAGTGCGTTCCCTGGTCGCTGACCAATTCGATGGGGCACCCAAAACGCGAGATCACTTGTTCCCATAAAAACTTGGCAGTTGTCCTAGCGTCGTTTTTCCGCGTGGCTCTCGCCTCCGCCCATTTGGTGAGGTAGTCGGTGGCTACCACTATACATCTAGCCTGTGAATATTGTGCCGTAGGGCTGATGGGTCCTATGAAGTCAATACCCCACTTTTCGAAAGGTTGGCGAGCGATGACCGGGGTTAACTCCATCTTATCTTTATGGATTGGGACCCTCGTTCATTGGCACGCATCGCAGTGTTTGACAAATTGTGAGGCATCCCGGAAGAGCGTGGGCCACCATAGCTGGAACTGCAACACCTTCCGAGCTGTCGTATCCCCGCTAAAGTGTCCTCCTGCAATGCCGATGTGCGCCTCTGAGAGCACATCGTGCATCTCATGCTCACATACGCATCTATGTAGCAGACCGTCTTGCCCCAGCCTATAGAGCTGGCCTGCAATCAACTGATAAGGCTGGATTTTCAGGATTAATCACCTAAGTCGTGCCCGTTCCATTGGTCGTTCGGGCAGCCCATGCTCGAGTACTTGGACTATGTCGTCCGCCCAATATGGTGTCAGGTCGGCCCTGAATAGGTCTTTTTCGCTGGACATGCGGAATAAGTGGCTGTCTGGTAAATCGTCCACTATGCCTTGTCCAGCAGCTTCTCCTGTGGGTATTCGGGACATATGGTCAGCAATATAGTGTTGTTTTCCCTTCCGTACTACCACTGAGAAGTCAAACTCTAGGAGTAGGAGAAGCCATCGTGCTATACACCCAGTAGCGCAAGGTTTGTTGACTAGGTAGAGCAGGGCTTGATGGTCAACAAAGAAGGTGAAGGGGGTGGCAAGCAGGTAATGCCGGAACTTCTTCACGGCGAACACCATAGCTAATCCTTCCCTTTCCGTTGTTGAATAGTTCATCTCTGTTTCAGTGAGCTGCCTACTTGCAAAACTTACTGGGTAATCTAAGTTATGCTCACCTGGTTGGCACAACACCGCCCCCACGGCGAACTTAGAAGCGTCGATGTGTACGTGGAATGGCATTGTCCAATCTGGGGGTCGTAGGATAGGTGTTGTCGTTAAGGCTTTTTTCAGTTCCTCGTAGGCTTGCTGGCAGGCCTCGGTCCACTCGAAGGCAACTAGCAGTTTGTACAATGGCCTAGCGATGAGCGCGTAGTTTAGCACAAACTGCCTGTAGTATCCTGTGTGACCTAAGAAGCATTGAACCCCCCTATAATTGCTTGGGGGTGGGAGGTCCACGATAACCTTGACCTTTGAGAAGTCCATGGCAATGCCGTTCTTGGACACCACGTGTCCCAGGATGCAACCGTGCTTTACCCAAAATCGACATTTCAGGGGGTTGAGGGAGAGACGGTATAAACGGCACCGTTCAAAGACCGCGCGGAGTTTTTCAAGATGCTGGTTCCAAGCTGAATGGACACACAGGTCATCGACAAAAACCTCCAACTCCTTGCGAAGCATATCCTTGAATATGGTGCACATGAGGCGCTGAAAGGTGGCGGGGGCATTGGTTAGCCCGAATGGCATGACTACATAGGTGAACACGCCCCACTCAGTGGCGAAGGCGGTCTTGTGCCTATCTGCAGGGTGCACTTGCACCTGATTGTATCCCGAGAAGCCATCCAGGAAACTGTAGGCTTCCTCACCTGCCACCCTCTCCAGCATGTGCTCAGTGTATGGTAAGGGGTAGTTGTCTCTCTTTGTCGCTGCGTTCACTTTCTTATAATTGACGCACACTCGAATCTTGCCGTTTTTCTTCATCACAATGACTATGGGTGATACCCAATAGATGGGGTCATTTCGTTCCTCGAGGAGTGAGCTGCAGAAAGCGGTCCAGGAGTCAAAATTGGCATCCCAAATCCTCCTCTACCACTTCGGCTGCACCTCGTAGCCTTGGACAGATTTGGGAATCCGGTTCACCTTGTCCTGCCAGTAATCTGTGGGCTCTTGCCTCCACTTGGTTATAATTAGGCTCCTCTCTTCCATCCATCTGTTTGCTAGGTCATTGGCCAGGTCCTTGATCTTGGATAGGATGCTTAGAGGCAACGCACGGTCCAGTGAGCATGGATAGGAAAACGACAGCTCAAATGGTCTCATCTAGAACTCTCGGTCACGCTAGATGATCAATTCCTGAGGCCAATCGATAGGGTTGGGGTCCCCTCGTAGTGGTACCGGCTCGTCAGAGAATTGCCTGGGTAGTGAGCGTGCCTTGCATTGTGCATCCTCTACCAGCTCTTGCCTCCTTCTTCGGGCTGCCACAATGCGCTCAAGCATGTGGGCATCTTCAAGCTCGTCTGGTGGGAGGTCTAGTAGAGGGGGACTGGGCATTTTTCGTTGTTCTTCGTTGGCCTCCTGCTCCAAATCCGGGCCCTCCTCGGTATCTTGTTTGGCCACTACTGGGGTCGTTTGTGGTGGTGGTGCGGGCTGCTCCTGTTCTTCGAACCCCAGTTTCTTGAGCTCAACGGTGGAGAGGCCGGCACTACGCAGGTAGTGGAATTGCTGCTCCTTGGTGAGTCTCATGCCGGCAGGGAGCTCCCATTCCTGGAGGCCATATCTTAGGGCCCGGGTAGTCAACTCTAGTTTCCTTCTCACCCTCTCCACAGAATCATCGCCCTGTGCTTGGGTGACATGCAGCACCGTGCTGAGAAAGGCTTGCCTCTGTGCACTGGTGCATATATCGGCTGCTTCAGCCTTGGATTCGGCAAGCACTCTCTCACACTCTGCCACTGCCAAGTGCTCCGTTAATTGCCTGATTCTTTCAAAGTTGTTCGCTTCCCATGCATTGGCCCTTTCATCCATTTTTCTTCTTTCTTCTTCCAGCTAACTTGCTAGTGTGGTTACCATCTGTTGCTGTTCGTTTGTTAAGGCCCAGAGTTGGTGCCACTCCCTGGACTTCCGAGCCAGCTGTTCTTTGGCGATTTCTTTTGCTTGATTTGCAATACTGAATTTCAGTTCTGCCTCTGCGATTAGTTCTGACCTTTCTTGTGCTAGCTGTCGTGGCTCTGAATCTCTGCAAGGTGCAGTCTTTGTTGCATGAAGGCCATGGCCACGAGGGCCTCTATGTCTTCCTTGGTAACTTCCAACACACCTTGTAGTCATTGTGCCTCCTCTTGTTGTTATTGTGCTTCTGCTATGAGGGTTGCCGGTCGTTCCCGTGCTAGGAACTCTATCTCCCTCTCCAGCCTATTTTGTTCCTTGAGTTCATACTGAAGCTTTGCCATCGTATTCCCCTGCCACTCGCTCCGATCACCTTCTTGAGTTGCCAATGGTCCATACCCTTCTAGTCTGGCCGCTCTCTGCTCTAGGTCAGCATATTGCTGCACTAGCAACTTTAAGCTCCACTGCTCGGCCACCAGGTTTTGTTCTTCGTCCTCTAGTCTCTATCTCAGGCGGTTTTTGTTATCCTGGGCCTCTTTCTTTTTTGCCTCCAGCTAATCTTGTAACGCCTTGACCTCCCTTTGCTGATTAGATCCTTGCCTTAAAACTTCAAGCCTCAGGGCTCTGTTGAAGTTTCCCTTTCCTTTTCCAGCTCTAATAGGGCTACCTTCTTTTTCTCCTTTGCCTTATCTAGATGCACTAGGAGCTCAGCTAGGAGTTTGGCCACATAGACGTCATAGTCTGTACCAGGTGGTATGGGGATAGGAGCTATGGTGGTTGACGCTTCAAGTTTTTGCCGTTTTGGGTCTTTCCTGGACTCAGCATCAGCAGTGGCAGGTCTTTTTGCTCCAGGTTTTGGGACAATCTCAGCCACCTTACTGACGAGCATCTGCATCATACTCGTCAGTTGGGCCATGTCCAGAGAGGGCGTGGGTTGTGGGGCAGTTGGGGTGTCTGTTTTGTTGGTGCCGGCACGAAGGAGGGAGGCAGGGGATGTAACAGCGACTTCCCCTTGCCTGTGATTATCGGAGCTGCCCTCGCGTTGCCACTTGCTTTGGCCTCATGGTGAGGACTATAGGGGTTGATTTCTCCTCTTCCATGAGTTTCTTCAATAGACTTGCGAGTGGTCTTAGCCAACTCAGCCAATTCCTTCATCCTCAGCTCGTGGGCTTCCTCTTTTGCCCTTCTTTGCCATTCCTCCTCTGCCTTTTTTGACTCCTCTTTAACTCTTTTGAGTTATTCCTCCTCCTCCTTTTGCAGTTGTTCTTTCAACCTACACTCTTTTCGAGCCCTCTTTACCTCAGCCCACTCCACTTTGCTCAGTCTCTTTCCCTTCTTTTGGCTCTTGCCATTCTTCATTTGCTTCTGAGGCTTAGCCGTTTGCGTGGGTGGTACTTTAGGCTCTCCTTCATCGCTAGCCGTCCTTTCGCTCGAGCCTTCATCCTCACGACCTGGTGAGCCTTGGTGCTTAAATTTCTCTCCCTCCACGTTGGCATCCTTGATAGCCTCGTTAATGATTGTTGTGAGGATACCTCCGTACCTGATCGTAGAGGCTTTGATGGCAGGTTTCTTCCTTGTGGATCGTGCGGTGGAGGCCGGAGATTCCCCACCGACTGGGGCTGTGGCTGGAGCTAGAAGGGTGGCTGAACTCTTTATAGTCTTTTGGATAAAGCCGTTCCAGTCCACCTCCAATGGGACTCCTACCGCAATGCTCTACAGCAGTGGCACGCTGATTCTATCCATGAGTGCATTGTATCTGTGGCTAGAGAAGAGAGAATGGATCATCTTGGCCTGCATCCTCGTCGCCGAGTCTGGAATGTCAGCTAGACTAACTCCATCGATCGTGTGCACATCTTCTTTTCTGACTCCCAGCATGGCGTACACATCTCTTTTTGGGCGTCTTTCTTTTTTGGGCACGAGTCCCAGGGCTCTTTTGACAGTGACTGCGTTAAAAGGGGCACATGTACCCTTCTTTCTTGATCACCTGCCCTTACCGTGACTGTGCCACAGCTTTGTCCTTCATCAATCTTAGTTGTGTAAGCCAAAAGAACTCTCATACAAAGAAATAGAAGAACCCTATATATGGGTCTCAAACCAAACTCAACTAGCTAAGGTGGGATACTAACTGAGCCACGAACTAGAGTAGATAAGGATAGCTATCATGTAGCTATTATTCATGGGTGGTGTACCAACCGCATCTGCAACTGACAAGTCGGTGACATAAATACACAACGGTCACCCTGGCGTATCACGAGTGGAGCTCGATATCTCAACACTCCCCCTCGAGCTCAATCCCAATTCCTGCACACCAAGCAGGTCTCTGAACTTGCGCAGCTTCTCTGCGCCCAATGCCTTCGTAAATATGTCAGCTACCTGATCCTCTGTGCTGACATAAACTAGATCAATAAGACCTAGTAAAACCCTCTCCCGCACATAGTGATAATGCACCTCAATGTGCTTTGTTCTAGCATGATAGACTGGGTTATTTGCCAAGTGTATACTACTCATGTTGTCACAATAAATGGCAACTGGCCCATCTGTAGACTGATGCATATCATAAAGTAGCTTATGCAACCAAGCTACCTCACATGCAGCCATTGTTGCACCCCTGTACTCAGCCTCTGTGCTCGACAAGGCAACTGTAGGCTGTTTCTTGCTGCTCCAAGTGACTGCAGCACTCCCAAAAGAGAACACATATCCACTGGTAGATCGTCTATCAGAAATACTACCAGCCCAATCAGCATCAGTGTATCCATGCAGCTGTATCTGAACCCCAGTCTCATAAAATAGTCCATACTGCAATGTGGACTTCACATACCTGAGTATGCGTCTAGCCGTATCCAAATGCGATTTCCTTGGAGCCTGCATAAACTAACTTACCAATCCAACAGCATAGCTCAAATCTGGCCTGGTAATAGTCATATAAATCAAACTTCCTACTATGCATCTGTACATAGTAGGGTCTTCCAGAAGCTCACCTGCATCTGTGCTCAGCTTCACATTCTGCTCCAAAGGAACTGAAATAGGCTTACAGCCTGTTATCCCATATTTGGACAGCATGTCCAATCCATACTGCCTCTGCAAGAGCTGTATCCCACTTGGTGATCTAATCACCTCAATGCCCAAGAAATAATGCAGCTCTCCCAAATCCTTCATCTCAAACTTTTGCTTCAATAGCATTTTCACATGAAGGATATCTTCATCACTGTCACATGTCATAATCAAATCATCAACATAAATGACAAGTAGCATAATACCTTTCTCTGTTTTTCTCACGTAAAGTGAGAAATCTGCCTTGGAAATCTGAAAGCCAATAGTGACAAGATACTGTCCTATCTTGTCAGACCATGCTCTAGGTGCTTGCTTCAAGCCATACAAAGCTTTCTTCAACCTGCAAACAAACTCAGGATGAACATCATGCACATAACCTGGTGGCTGCTCCATATAGACCTCTTCTTGCAAATCACCATGCAAGAAGGCATTCTTTACATCCATCTGATGTAAAGACCATCCCTTTGATGCAGCCATAGCAATGACTACTCTTACGGTTTCCATCCTTGCAACCGGACTGAATGTTTCTTCATAGTCAATGCCATATGTTTGTGCATACCCCTTGACTACTAATCTTGCCTTATATCTGTTCACAGAACCATCTGCATTGTGCTTCACCTTATAAATCCACTTACAGCCAATTGCATTCTTACCTTTAGGCAAAGGTACCAATTCCCGTCGCTGTACATTAACATGACCAATGCGTTTATGCCAGATATCAATATCTACAACTACATCGGTCCCATGTGCAAACATTGCTGGACTCAATTCAGACATGTCTGCATCCAACGTAAACATTCTGCCCTTCTTCTTGTCTTTTGCTATCAAGTGACCTTTATTTTTCATATCCTCAACAAAGCATCCATGAGGATTAAATCTGACCTGCAAGCCCTGTTCAACCATTTGACCAACAGAAACTAGATTCTTGGTGATATTCGGGACATGAAATACATCGGACAGGTATTTCTTTTTCCCATCCTGCATAGACAAAGGAATTTTTCCAATCTGCACAATCGGATGTGCAGTATCATCACCAGTCTCCACAAATCCTGGTTTTTCCATTTTCCTTGCATCCTCCATCCATTCTGCATGACCTGTCATGTGGTTTGATGCACCTGAGTCAACATACCACACATCGTTGCTTTCTTCTGCACTTGTCACAGAATTGTTCATGTGCTGCACCATAAACAAATGCTCATTTCTATCTTCACCCTGTCTACTAGAAGATGCATAATTTCCTTGTTGCAGTTTTCCATTCATGATGTCATTCTGCTTTTTATAGCAGTCTTTAGCCATATGACCCATTTTACCACAATAGTAGCATTCAACATTACTGTTTGCATTTTGGCCTCTTTGCCATCCACCACGACCTCTTTGGCTCCCCCTGCCTCTAGAGTTACCACGTCCTCCTCCATAGGATTGGTTTTCTTGAGTTTGCTGCATATTCTGATTTCTACCACGGCCTCCAAATCGGCCTCCTCTACCTCTACCTCTACCTCTTCCAGCATTTGAGTAGAAGACAGTTTCTTTTGAAGTTCCTCCTGAAGAAGATGCACCACCATTTCTCTGCTCCTCAGAAATTAGAAGAGCAATCAACTCCTCAAAATCAGGAAATCTTTCACGAACTGAAATGGATGTCCGAAACTGTGTATAATCCTTTCCTAGACCATTCAAGGTCACAGAAACTAAATCATCATCTTCCACTGGCGACCCAATGGAAGCAAGTGCATCTGGAATCTTCTTCACCTTCATGTGGTAGTCATTGATGCTCATATTTTCTCTTTGCACATTGTGCAACTCTTGCTTGAGCTGCATTTTCCTGGCTTGCGTATTTGTGCTATACATCTTTGATAGAGTATCCCATGCCTCCTTTGGCGTACTTGCATCCTGAATATGCACAATCATAGAGTCTGAAATGCTGATAGACAGCCAATACATAACTTTCCTGGCTCTCTCATGCCATGCTTTGAATGCCTACGTTTGCTGTTGATTGGGAACATCAGGAAGAACTGGTTCTTCTTCATTTCCTGCAACAAATTCCCAATATCCTTTTCCCATAAGGAAATTCGTCATTCTAAACTTCCATGCCTGGAAGTTGTTCTTGTCAAGCTTTTCAGTTACAATCTGTGAAAGAGAATCAGACGCCATTACAGAACACTGCGAAAAATTCTGTCACTGCAAAAACTCAGCTTCACCCTCACAAGGGCAAATCTGCAAAACTGGCGAAAGTGGTATTTGACCACACAGTCACTTCCTAGTGACGATTTTGCATAAACAGGAACCAAGGATGATTCTGAAACTCCCAATGTCTCTGCGCACAAGCATACGATGCAATTTCTACAATAACTTTTCACCGACTTGTAGAACAGTGGTCGCACAGCATAAAACAGGGCCTTTTCTTGAGTGCGTGCAGAAAACTTCCGCCTCCAAAACAGGCCCTGAAATGGCCTCAAATAAAAAAAACAGGGTCGCCAAGGGCTAAAGCCCTTGCCCGCAGCATATACTGCCCTCTTGCTTCACCGCGAAGGGTGTCTCAACCTGAGACAATGCACTCCTGCAATTTTCGGCTGTGCTACCTGCAGAGATCTGCTCCCAAAACAGAAAATGAAAGCAACACTGCTCCTCTTACCAGACCACCGCGAGCTTGGCTTGCTTTCTTGAGCTCCTTACCACGAACAAGGCGCTGATACCATGTCAAGATTGTGGGAGAGAAGGAAGGAGTCTCACTTGTAGCTTTCTTGCTTGCACAATGGGGGAATACACACAAGGGTGGAGGCTGAAAACAGTTTTCCTCTTCTTAGTTGTGTAAGCTAAAAGAACTCTCATACAAAGAAATAGAAGAACCCTATATATGGGTCTCAAACCAAACTCAACTAACTAAGGTGGCATACTAACTGAGCCACGAACTAGAGTAGATAAGGATAGCTATCATGTAGCTATTATTCATGGGCGGTGTACCAACCGCATCTGCAACTGACAAGTCGGTGACATAAATACACAACGGTCACCCTGGCGTATCACGAGTGGAGCTCGATATCTCAACACTATATTCAACCCAAGCTTAACTTCCTCATGTAGTAGCAAAGCAATCAACTCATCCCAATCAGGGGATTCAGCTCTAATAGAAATAGACATATCAAATGCTTTATACTCTTTGCCAAGTCCATTCAATGTCAGTACAATCATATCATCTTCAAACACTGAAGATCCAATGGTGGCAAGTTGATCCACTATGTTCTTGATCTCTATAGTGTAGGCCTAAATGCTTCTGTCATTCCTAGACATGTTATTGAACGGTCGCTTTAGTTGAATCTTTCTTGCTTGTGTTACATTTTCATAATTCTTCATGAGTATGTCCCATGCATCCTTTGGGGAACTGCATCCAGTAATCTATATAACCATAGAATTTGATATACATAAGGAAAACCAATGTAGCACCTTGCATGCTCTCTTAGTCCATAGCTTATGAGCCCTTTTTTGAGATCATTTGTTGGATTCCTTTCATGTATTTTAGGTTCAGCCTCATCACCTGTACATGTGGGGGGTCCACTAGGGTTTGCCATATGGTACCACGTGAGTGTAAGGGAGGGGGTTATTTAAGGGAAGGAAGGTACATTTTATAAGGTAAGGTCCCATAAATAGGGGGTAGATAAATGGTATTTTCATATATTTCTTGCATGTAGGTGACATCTCCTCATTACTACTAGTGAATCCCCCGTGCATATACATAACCAAAAAATTCTTCATACGGAACTTCCATAGAGTAAAATTTTTGTTGTTCAGCTTTTCTCCCACAATTTGAGTGATATTTTCAGTGGCTTGAGCATTTTCCATTGTTACAACTTAGGTATTCAGTGATGTATACAATCTGTAAGTATCTGACTCCTTTTCCTACAGTTCGACCAGTTTCTTGCTACTCAGGACAATTTCCTACAATTCAAGACAGTTTTCCATACAACTTGCTTGCTATAAAGTGTATTCAAACAATGAAAAAACACAGTAAACTGATCATAAACCAAGATCAAATCAGTTGAAAACATTCTATGGTAGTGGCAAAACATCCCAGCAACAAACTATATCCATACAAGTATCAATGTTTGTATTGTATGCAAGTAGCAGTACCAAATACAGCCAGCCCACGGCTATAACTAGCAATATTTTCTCTACTAAAACAAGAGTATTTAGACCTTAAAACAGCCCCAAAGCATCTCATTCAGTTGCCACTCTATGCAGGAGTTGATACATGTCCAACCCGTCATGATATATTGCATGTATGCCAAGTGAAGATGATAGGTATCCTTCTTGTAGACAATAACCAGTCAATACTTGTTGAGATATCGAGCTCCACTCGTGATATGCCAGGGTGACCGTTGTGCATTTATGTCACCGACGTGTCAGTTGCAGATGCGGTTGATACACCACCCATGAATAATAGCTACATGACAACTATCCTTATCTACTCTAGTTCGTGGCTCAGTTAGTATGCCACCTTAGTTAGTTGAGTTTGGTTTGAGACCCATATATAGGGTTCTTCTATTTCTTTGTATGAGAGTTCCTTTTGGCTTACACAACTAAGAAGAGAAAAATTGTTTTCAGCCTTCACCCTTGTGTGTATTCCTCCATTGTGCAAGCAAGAAAGCTACAAGTGAGACTCCTTCCTTCTCTTCCACAATCTTGACATGGTATTAGAGCCTTGTTCGTGGTAAGGAGCTCAAGAAAGCAAGCCAAGCTCGCGGTGTTCTGGTAAGAGGAGCAGTGTTGCTTTCATTTTCTATTTTGGGAGCAGATCTCTGCAGCCGGAAATTGCAAGAGTGCATTATCTCAGGTTGAGACGCCCTTCACGGTGAAGCAAGAGGGCAGTATATGCTGCGGGAAAGGGCTTTAGCCCTGGCGGCCCTGTTTTTTTTATTTGAGGCCATTTTGGGGCCTGTTTTGGAGGCGGAAGTTTTCTGCACGCACTCAGGAAAAGACCCACTTTTATGCTGTGCGACCACCGTTCTACAGGTCGGTGAAAAGTTACTATAGAAATTGCATCGTATGCCTGTGCACAGAGACATTGGGAGTTACAGAATCATCCTTGTTGCCTGTTGATGCAAAATCGTCACTAGGAAGTGACTGTGTGGTCAAATACCACTTTCGTCAGTTTTGCAGATTTGCCTTTGTGAGGCTGAAGCTGTGTTCTTTGCAGTGACAGAATTTTTTGCAGTGTTCTGTAATGGCGTCTGATTCTCTCTCACAGATTGTCACTGAAAAGCTTGACAAGAACAACTTCCAAGCATGGAAGTTTAGAATGACGAATTTCCTTATGGGAAAAGGATATTGGGAATTTGTTGCAGGAAATGAAGAAGAACCAGTTCTTCCTGATGTTCCCAATCAATAGCAAATGCAGGCCTTTGTGAGGCTGAAGCTGTGTTCTTTGCAGTGACAGAATTTTTTGCAGTGTTCTGTAATGGCGTCTGATTCTCTCTCACAGATTGTCACTGAAAAGCTTGACAAGAACAACTTCCAAGCATGGAAGTTTAGAATGACGAATTTCCTTATGGGAAAAGGATATTGGGAATTTGTTGCAGGAAATGAAGAAGAACCAGTTCTTCCTGATGTTTCCAATCAACAGCAAATGCAGGCATTTAAAGCATGGCATGAGAGAGCCAGGAAAGTTATGTATTGGTTGTCTATCAGCATTTCAGACTCTATGATTGTGCATATTCAGGATGCAAGTACGCCAAAGGAGGCATGAGATACTTTGTCAAAAATGTATAGCACAAATATGCAAGCCAAGAAAATGCAACTCAAGCAAGAGTTGCATAATGTACAAAGAGAAAATATGAGCATCAATGACTACCACATGAAGGTGAAGAAGATTGTAGATGCACTTGCTTCCATTGGGTCGCCAGTGGAAGATGATGATTTAGCTTCAGTGACCTTGAATGGTCTAGGAAAGGATTATGCACAGTTCCGAACATCCATTTCCGTCCGTGAAAGATTTCCTGATTTTGAGGAGTTGATTGCTCTTCTAATTTCTGAGGAGCAGAGAAATGGTGGTGCATCTTCTTCAGGAGGAACTTCAAAAGAAGCTGTCTTCTACTCAAATGCTAGAAGAGGTAGAGGCAAAGGTAGAGGAGGCCGATCTGGAGGCTGTGGTAGAAATTAGAATATGCAGCAAACTCAAGAAAACCAGTCCTATGGAGGAGGGCGTGGTAACTCTAGAGGTAGGGGGAGCCAAAGAGGTCGTGGTGGATGGCAAAGAGGCCAAAATGCAAACATCAATGTTGAATGCTATTACTGTGGTAAAATGGGTCATATGGCTAAAGATTGCTATAAAAAGCAGAATGACATCATGAATGGGAAATTGCAACAAGGGAATTATGCATCTTCTAGTAGACAGGGTAATGATAGAAATGAGCATTTGTTTATGGTGCAGCACATGAACAATTCTGTGACAAGTGCAGAAGAAAGCAACGATGTGTGGTACGTTGACTCAGGTGCATCAAACCACATGATAGGTCATGCAGAATGGATGGAGGATACAAGGAAAATGGAAAAACCAGGATTTGTGGAGACTGGTGATGATACCGCACATCCTATTGTGCAGATTGAAAAAATTCATTTGTTTATGCAGAATGGGAAAAAGAAATACATGTCCGATGTATTTCATGTCCCAAATATCACCAAGAATCTGGTTTCTGTTGGTCAAATGGTTGAGCAGGGCTTGCAGGTCAGATTTAATCCTCATGGATGCTTTGTTGAGGATATGAAAAATAAAGGTCGCTTGATAGCAAAAGGAAAGAAGAAGGGCATAATGTTTACGTTGGATTCAGACATGTCTGAATTGAGTGCAGCAATGTTTGCACATGGGACCGATGTAGTTGCAGATATTGATATCTGGCATAAATGCATTGGTCATGTTAATGTACAACTACTAAATCAATGCAGGCCCAAAATATTATTGCAGGATTGCCTAAATTCAAGGTTGCAGAAATGCATAAGGTATGTGAAGCCTGTCAGTCTGGAAAACAGGCAAGGAAACAATTTCCCAGACATGCTCAAGAGAGTAAGAAGCCATTGGAATTAATCCACTCTGATGTGTGGACTACTAAAGCTGCATCTCTTGGAGGCTATCATTATTTTGTCACTTTTATTGATGACTATAGCAGAAAAGTTTGGGTGTATTTTATGAAAAAGAAAAGTGAAGTTTTTGGGCATTTCAAAACTCTTAAAGCTATGGTTGAAAAAGAAATAGGCATGCAAATAAAATGCCTAAGGTCAGATGGAGGGGGAGAGTACCTCTCAAATGAGTTTGCAAGGTTCTTACAAGAGCATGGCATAAAGTAGCAATATTCATGCAGTTATACCCCACAACAAAATGGAATTGCAGAAAGGAAAAACAGGCATATTGGAGAGGTATCTTGTGCCATGCTCAATGAAAAAGACTTGTCAGATTTTTACTGGGCTGAAGCAGTTGCTACAGCAGTCTACATAATGAACATGACTTCTACTGTAGCAATACATGGGATGACTCCAGAGGAGAGGTATACTGGTAGGAAACCAGATATTTCTCATTTGAAAATTTTTGGTTGCATTGCCTATGTTCATGTGCCAGATGAGTTGAGATCCAAGTTGGATCCAAAAGCTGAGAAGTGCATCTTTATTGGTTACTCTCTGCAGAGCAGAAAGGGTATAGATGCTATAACCCTTCTACTTGTAAGTTTACAGTGAGCAGAGATGTTATTTTTGATGAGATGAGTAGCTAGTATAAACCAGTAAATGTGATTGATAATGTAGATGCACAAAATGGTAATGCTGCACATAATTCACAGCAACAGTCACAAAATATTAGTGGACCTAGAGCGTCCTCTAGTAGTGGTTCACATTCTTCGCCATGGACAGACAGATTGAGATCAGGAGAATCTTCTCAAAACAATGCAGATAGTGGTATTTAGGTATCACGAAAAGGAAAAGAGAAGGTAGATCAGCCTATGTTTGATGTGAATGCAGGTCACTCTTATGTGGATGGTGAATCCAGTGGCTCAGAACAGAGTATTGATGATGAGTTGGGTATTCCTTCTATTGTTACACGTGGAGTAAGGAAGACCAGGGATGTTTTGAGAGCACCTGGGAGTGAACCTACTTTGCGTAGGTCTACCAGAGCTAGGTATCCTATGGATAGGCTGAAATATGATGGATTTACAGCCATTCACTATGCCTATATGGTCAAAGTGATACAGGAACCAGAACCCACTTCTTTTGAGCAAGCCATGGGAAAAGAAAAATGAGAGAAAGCCATGGATGAAGAAATGAATGCCTTGGAAGCAAATGCTACATGGGAATTGGTACCTTTGCCTAAAGGTAAGAATGCAATTGGCTGTAAGTGGGTTTATAAGGTGAAGCACAATGCAGATGGTTCTGTGAACAGATAGAAGGCAAGATTAGTAGTCAAGGGGTATGGACAAACATATGGCATTGACTATGAAGAAACATTCAGTCCGGTTGTGAGGATGGCAACCGTAAGAGCAGTCATTGCTATAGTTGCATCAAAGGGATGGTCTTTACATCAGATGGATGTAAAGAATGCCTTCTTGCATGGTGATTTGGAAGAGGAGGTCTATATGGAGCAGCCACCAGTTTATGTGCATGCTGTTCATCCCGACTTTGTTTGCAGGTTGAAGAAAGCCTTGTATGGCTTGAAGCAAGCACCTAGAGCATGGTCTGACAAGATAGGACAGTATCTTGTCACTATTGGCTTTCAGATTTCCAAGGCAGATTTCTCACTTTATGTGAGAAAAACAGAGAAAGGTATTATGCTGCTTGTCATTTATGTTGATGATTTGATTATCACAGGTGATAGTGATGAAGATATCCTTCATGTGAAAATGCTATTGAAGCCGAAGTTTGAGATGAAGGATTTGGGAGAGCTACGTTATTTCTTGGTCATTGAGGTGATTAGATCACCAAGTGGGATATGGCTCTTGCATAGGCAGTATGGATTGGACATGCTATCCAAATATGGGATGACAGGCTGTAATCCTATTTCAGTTCCTTTGGAGCAGAATGTGAAGTTGAGCGCAGATGTAGGTGAGCTTCTGGAAGACCCTACTATGTACAGACGCATAGTAGGAATTTTGATTTATATGACTATTACCAGGCCAGATTTGAGCTATGCTGTTGGATTGGTAAGTCAGTTTATGCAGGCTCCAAGGAAACCACGTTAGACGCATACTCAGGTATGTGAAGTCCACATTGCAGTATGGACTATTTTATGAGACTGGGGTTCAAATACAGTTGCATGGATACACTAATGCTGATTGGGCTGGTAGTATTTCTGATAGATGATCTACCAGTGGATATGTGTTCTCTTTTGGGAGTGCTGCAGTCACTTGGAGCAGCAAGAAACAGCCTACAGTTGCCTTGTCAAGCGCACAGAGGCTGAGTACAGGGGTGCAGCAATGGCTGCATGTGAGGTAGCTTGGTTGCATAAGCTACTTTATGATATGCATCAGCCTACAAATGGGCCAGTCGTCATTTATTGTGACAACATGAGTAGTATACACTTGGAAAATAACCCAGTCTATCATGCTAGAACAAAGCACATTGAGGTGCATTATCACTATGTGCGGGAGAGGGTTTTACTAGGTCTTATTGATCTAGTTTATGTCAGCACATAGGATCAGGTAGTTGACATATTTACGAAGGCATTGGGCGCAGAGAAGCTGCGCAAGTTCAGAGACCTGCTTGGTGTGCAGGAATTGGGATTGAGCTCGAGGGGGAGTGTTGAGATATCGAGCTCCACTCGTGATATGCCAGGGTGACTGTTGTGCATTTATGTCACCGACGTGTCAGTTGCAGATGCGGTTGGTACACCGCCCATGAATAATAGCTACATGACAGCTATCCTTATCTACCCTAGTTTGTGGCTCAGTTAGTATGCCACCTTAGTTAGTTGAGTTTGGTTTGAGACCCATATATAGGGTTCTTCTATTTCTTTGTATGAGAGTTCTTTTTGGCTTACATAACTAAGAAGAGAAAAACTATTTTCAGCCTCCACCCTTGTGTGTATTCCTCCATTGTGCAAGCAAGAAAGCTACAAGTGAGACTCCTTCCTTCTCTCCCACAATCTTGACAATACCCAGGTATAACCAGTAACAAATCAATCCAAACTTTAGACTTTCAGTACTCACAATATCCCAAAAAGCATCTACCATTCAGGCGGTATGATCCAAGTATTTATCAATAGCAAATAAGCATCACAGATACTTCAACCTTATAGGTATATTGTTTCCAAATTTAGGACAACAACCAGTTCACTGTTTCCAGCCTGCAAATAAGCTCCAAAACTGAGCATTTAACACTCTAATATCATGCTCAAATGCATGATAATAAGGGGATATACATTGTTAAGATGAAAGCTACCAGTGCCCTGGAATCACTTGCTGTTTACTGCAGTAAACATCCAGTCTGCACAAGTCTATGCTAAATATCTCAAAATCCACGTTGAAAGGGTCAAGAGTACAAGGCTGTTTCTCCAAAAACCATATCTGTAGCAAGATATAGCTTTTGCAAAAAAATGGGTTGTAGGCACAATCTCCTTTGATGACATTTTCTTCAGATCTAATGTCTTGATGTCAAATGGCCATTGCCAAGCCTTCAAGCTTCAGGCGTTCAAGCTCTGATATCATGTTGGAAGAGAGGAAGAGAGACAGAGTGGAGCAGAAGATAAGACTCAACTCATTGTTGTTCTTATTCCATTATTCTTCCATCATACTAACTGAAAAGAGACTTACACACATAGGTAAGACTAACCAAGACTAACTGTGTTTAAGTCACTGACTACACCAACTTATTCAATGTCACACACATGTATTGCTGTATCTAGCTAATGTCAGTCACACACATAAAGATAGACTGAGTGAAGAGTAATGGGAGCTTGATATTCTAACAGTCTACCTTCTGTAAAGAAACTATCAAGCATTGAAAGACATGTTTTTAGAAGGAAGTCCTAGTGACCCTATTTTGCTAGCTTGCTAGGTAGCTATTCTAAGAGTTCTTACTATAGTGTGAGGTAGTTAGAGAAGCCTACCAAAATAAAAAGAAGAGAAAATTTTGAATATACTTGAAATATAAAACTACAAAGGTGTGTAAAAAGGGGTTCTAACCCCTAAAATAGAAAAAACAAGAAAGAAAAATCTTAAGAGTAGTTGATTATCATCCTGTAAAGGGCTGGTAGGTTTTTGGGGATGAGTCAACTGATGCCTTAGCTTTCTTGGGGTAGCAGCTAGCCAAAATAAAGAAATAAGAAAGGTTAGAGAGAGAAAAAAAGTGAGTGGAAGAGAAAAAGATCAAAGTGCTACCTTGCAAGAGCTTGGTAGGTTCTTGGATACTGAGTCAGGACACTTGAGGCTGATATACTATTCTCCTAACTTCCTCCTTTTTACATGCTTGAATATGGAAACCTTGAAAGAAAAATGTGTTACAAGAAAATTTATGATGACCAAGCTATATGAGTCCTTGCTAAATTAATTTATTAATAAATAAATAGAGAAAAAAATAGGTTTTTTTGCATTCAAAAAATAAAAAAATTACATTTGTGTTTGTGAATGTATGATAAGGCTGAGGCATGAGTTTTATCCTCAATTGAGCTTTATTTTTATGTTAAAGTGGGTATTCACTACTTTTACGAAGGAAAAATACATAAAAAATACCCTCTTAACCTACCACACCGGATGCATAACCTTAAGTGGTAGGGAGAAGGGGGGTGTTAAGGGCAGATAATACATTGAATTCTGATTTTTTTTTTGATGCATGGCATATAGGATACGTGTGGTTAAAAAAATTAAGAGGGTCCAATAGAACAAACATGCTCATTGTTAGCCCTATAAAACACATCAATCTCGTTTAAAGTAAAGGCATGAAAAGAAATATTTTTACACCTTCACAATGATGGTTGTTGATGGGAAAAAATGTTTGAGCGGTATGAATCATACACAATTGCATTGCATGCAACATGTGATATCATCTTAGATGCATAACAGTTGTTTCATGAGCAACGGCCCACATTGAGGAGGGGAGGTACCCTAAGTTGTCGGATTAGTGGTTCGTTTCCTTTGGGGAATATTTAGTTGAGTAATATATTATATTTCTTAGAATGATTCATTAAAAGAGTGGAGCATGTATTGAATGTGCTCTATGTATGAGCGACACATCTTGGGGCCAATCCTCGAGGTGTAGGAGAAACGTAGTGGGGCCGTGGCAATCAGCCAAGGGGTGATCCCTTTGTCTATGCTTACGTGATGTATTACACCGATATGAGTATTTGAGGAGTGTGGAAAGGGTTATCCATTGGATTACAACCCATACAAATGTGAAGTTCTACATTAGAGATTAGGGTAGTAAATCCCTTAGATGTTCCTTACCACGAGACATTCAGGATGGTTTGGGTGCATAGTGCCATAGAGCTAGTGTTGGGCCCGTTTTAGGTCCCGACTGTAAGTTATAAGGAAAGAGGAATACAAATCTACGGACTGATGGAAAATTGTATCCAAAAGATCATTTTCATAAGTCCATGCCTTTTCATGGATATTACATCCTTAGTAAGCTTGATTGGACATAGTTATAGTGGCCTCTTAGGATACACACAACATTAGGATACCATTACCAATGCACACAAGTTAAAAATATATTTGCTAGAGAAGGAGAATGCCTCTTTGAGGCTAAAATCAGAGAAATATAAGCACAAGCTATTGTAAAACAAGCAGACTATTTTAGAGTCCGAGAAACAAGGACATCAATTAAGGCTTAAAGAGATGTATTGGGGGGTTTTCAAACCGTGTAAAAAACTTTAAAATAGTCAAGATATAAAGTTATAAAGTGATAGCATTAAGAAAAGGATATATGCATTGAAGTAAATAAGCTCTTTGTTACTTCTTCCTCTATATTATAAAGTATTTATAACGTACCTTATGATAATTGAACATTGCGATTTTGCATACAAAGATATCCTACAACCTAATGAAAAAAAGGCTTCCAGTATGGAGACATCCATGAAACATTAAAATGCTTCTTAAAAGGAAGCTACCAAAGTGATTCTAAAGGATCTAAAGTATCAAAAGCTTACACAACAAGAGATTGAGGCCTTCCTAAGAGGGAACCAACTTAGGTCAAGTGATATAAAGGCTTTGTTGCATGAGACAGGTGTATCCAACTGGGGATAGATAGCTATTTAAAAATCTCTTCAATCAAAGATGAAGGATTTAGGCTATGTGGATCAATATTACCAAATCCAACATCACTCAAAAGAATATGAAAACAAGTGAATGATCAAGTTCTATAGCTCCTAGGAGCTCCAATTCATATTGAAGATATATACTATGGAGCAACAAGGGAGGCAATGGTTTATAACAAATACAATAATATATTTTACAGCTTGGAGGCCTTACAATCATAATCTATTCAATTATTTGAGGGGGCTCCAGATGAATGTGATGGTGTCCTCCAATTTATACTCAAGCTTGATGAGTGCTAGATTGTGAAGGAGGATATAAAGCTAGAATGGGTCACCAGCACCCTAATGAATAGGGTACTTGATCCAACAATTTCAAAGCACAATCCAAAATGGTTTAGTGTCCAGTCAGAGAACAATAACTTATCTCTAGGGTCCTTTGAGGTGAGCAATATATTTATATTGGAAGTTTACTTGTGCTAATAGTGTGGGTGTGTGACATGCTTATAATATGAGTGCCTTCTAGGTTATGTTTGAGAATTTTGAAACCTTGCATTGGACTTTCCATGAGACTAATATACCCAAATCATTAGCGATCAAAGAAATGGGCGAATCTTATAAATGTGAAAGGGTTTGGAAGATTCAAAGAGTCCATGCATATATTGCATGCATGCCACAAAGAAACTTAACAAAAAGAATTGAAGAAAGGCTCTTGACAGGCACCTCAAAGATCCAAAATTTAGAGAAAATTTGGATATTCCCTTATCTTGAGTCCATATCTACACAATGCATGGTCTATGCAAAATCATTGAGAAATTACTTTTCTCGTATGTGTATTTTTCTTGGACAATGCGACCTAGGTCTACACAAGTCAATTCAATTGCAACACTTGAGAAGGCATTATGAGATGTTGGTTTGCATCGTGGAAATATAAAGATTGAAAAGGATGAGAAAAGATCAAACGATGGTAGAGACATGCCAAAGAAACTTTCCATTGGAGGTGTGAAAGCATGAATATTTTTATTTTTTACCACTCTTGGATAATCCTTGTCAAAAAGTAGTACAATCCACTCAAGGAATTCAACTAAACAAGTGGAAATACATCCATCATGTGATTATGGACCACACTGATAGTGGTGAAGCATGATCCCACAAGGCCAACATTTGGAAGTCTTTAGATATAATATTTAAGTTTTGTGACATGTGGGTATGGAACTCACATGACTATCAAGGCTTTGAAATAGCATTGGATGAGTTTAAAGGGTCAAGTGTATGGATAGATCAGCACATTACCCACTCTATATGGTACATTATTTCCATAATTTTTTATAAACTATAATCACTTAATTGAAAGTGTGGCACTAATCTAGCATCCTTTCTTATGCTTTGAGAACACATTATATATAATCACACCCCATGGTTTGCTAAGAAATATGATAGTTTATCGGTATAGTCAACTCAAGATATGGAGAAAACCAATTATCAAGCTCGTATCGGCTATTTTAACCATACAAGATACGGTGTTGGAGGGGTTTTAGTCAAAAGGTTGTATCCACTAGGGATCAGAGAGAGAAGGAAGTAGAGAATGGGAGACAGAAGAAAAGAAAAAGAATAGACAAGAGGTACACAAGATAAAGACAAAGCTCAATGAATCAAAGCACTATGTACTAATAGAACCTCAAAAGATAAACAAAATCCTTGTCTAAGACTACTCGGAAGTAATCTCTAGGCATTAGATTCTCATGGAGCTCCATGGTAGACCAAAAACATGCACTAAACATTAGCTTATTCTTTGATCCTCAGACCGCAAATTTGATGGTTTTGTTGGCTCCAAAAAGGGGGCAAAACACTAGGACACCTGGTGAATTCTCCAAAATCACTCTTTCTTCTTCTCCCAATTCAGAGTGTTGTTTGTTGCTTGTAAACCTGCAATCGTGTGTTGTGCAATTTTGGAAGCCCTTTTTTTTGCATGAGCTTTCCCAAAACTAGCTAAAAAGCAACTTGTTTTTTGCATGTCACCCTATTTTAGAAGTTTTCTACATCTTTTTAGGATATTTACAAGAAATAATATCCAAAATATGAAAAATAGGTTGAACTTGTTCAAAAATCTAGTATTTTTGAACCATCCATACTATGGACACTGACACTAATGACTAATATGGCATTGACTCTCAAAATCAATAAGAAATCTGGATAAGGTGTACTCAAGAGTTTTTCACACTCTGTTCGTGTAGCGGTATGATATCCACCCCCTTTGAATTTGCACATCCTTCAGTATGTGCCAAAGTTCTAGTTGTCACCAGATTCTGAGTCCTCCTCATTCTTCGCAACCATATCCTTTGCTTCTTCATCTTCCATATCTTCTTGGCTAGCCCTTGTATCATGGCCACTATTTTCTTCCAATTTTGGAAACTCATAGAGGCAGTAGATTCCCACCTCTTAAATAACAAGCTGTCTGCACACATGAGCATTCATCTCTTCATTCTTTTCATCCACTACACACCCTTTGGTTGGAACATTATCCAAGAAAGGCAATGTCAATTGTGGTATAAAATCCATGAGTACCCTGTTCATAGTATTTGTCATGTATGCCATTGAGTTCCTTGCACCATGTGGGAGAGTACACATCCGTACTAACCCCAAGGGAGTCTTCATGGTTATGATATCCCTCCTCTCAACTGCAAGCTAAAATTGATCATACCCAAAGTAAAGAACACCTAAAGAATAGATCACTTTGCCTACAAAAGCCTCTACAAATTCATCAACCATAGGACCTGTGCTCACATTTCTTATGGTCACTTTATTGACTGGCTGCATGACTTGAATAAATCCCAAAGCCTCATTCTTTTTGGGCACAATAAACCAACAATTTGAGTATGGGGTTGAAGAGGGCTCCAAGATCTTCATGGAATCTTTTCATTTAGCAAATTCACTAGCTTTGGTAAGTAAGCTTTAGGCACTCAAATAGGCCTCAAGTTCCATGGTACATGTGGCACAATAAATATTACCATAGAAGAGACAACATTTGGATCCACACAACCTATTTTAGTTCATTGAAATGCAATTGCTTTTCCATTCATAGCCAACATCTACATAAAACAATCTCTTTCAACAAGCAAAATAAACCCTTCTGCACCAACTTTCAATTCTTGTAATGTTTATTATGTAAACTAATGATCTATATCTTTAGGATCCCCTAAGCTTGGCTACCTTGACACTTTTTCATATAGAACCTCACTTTTTGGTGGAAGTGGCAAAGCAACTGGTTTCACCTTTTTGTCAACCATCTTATACTTTGTCTCCTCAACTGCTTCAGTCCACTGTAATCCTTCCTATTGAGCAAACAATGCTATAATATCATACATGTCCAAAGAACATATTGACAACACTCTATTTTCAGTCTCATTTTCTACATGTATAGTTGTTGAAATTTCAACCATATTGTCATTAATATTTAGCCATAAAAGATACTGAAATGCCTTCATTTTCAGCTAACAACCCTAGTGCTCTCAGTTCCTTAGTAGTATGTTTCATAGATATGCATTAAGCCTTGCACATAGCTTCCATAGGCTTAAACCAACATGAACTGTTTACTATAAATTGAGAATAACCAATAGTAAATACATGCTTCATTTCATCAAGAGGTGAGTACATCCTTTGAATAGCACTATTGTAGCCCCGCATTATAGTAGTGCTTAATGAAAATCCGGGTCTTTGAATTCCCTTGCATTTGGAGGCAAAGGATACTCTCGAAGCGTATCCCAAATCCTAGGATGATTAACACCAATGGTAAGAAATTGGACTGCTTTTCTCCCATCCTTGCTTTTGACTTTTGCATAAGCAGAACCATCATTAAAGCACTTTTTTTTCCATACGCACTCTTATAATATAGGGTTGTCCCAAAATCACTGCATATGAGGAATTATCTTGCACAAAGAAGTGTTGCTCTTCTTGTACATCACAAATCATCACTTTTACATACATAAGGACATGCATCATAGAGCTCCCTCGAAGAATTATTGTAGCCCTCATATACCAACCATGATCAATGTCCTCAATCCATGCACCATTCTCATACAATCCATGCTCAATGACATTAATCTCAGACCTGTGGTCAAGCAAAGCAACACAAGGAGTTTCATGCTCCCCTATTTTCACTACCTTTTTAGTGGTAGCCTTGGCCTAGTGATTTCTTGTGTACTGACTTTGAGGAATAAATCTTAGCATCTCTTCCCTATATTGTTGCATCTGTCTTACTCCACCATGCATATTGCTATAAGACAATGCATTTTTAGCCACTTTCTTCTCTTTTTCACATGCTATCCACTAATTACCAGCATCCTACACATAGATAAACCAACACTTACATCATGCTCACATTTAGCTCGAATACCCAACAAACCAATTTCTTCTTCAAATTGCAACAATCACTAGTGGTATCTCCAAGAAATTGACACTTCCTCTTAATTATGTCAATGATTTCGTCATAAAATTCTTGCTTGGCGATGCCAAGCAAGCACCTCTCCCAAGGTGAATTCCACCCAACTGTTTAAGATTTTTTCTTCAAGAACCTTCTTAAGATCCATGGCTGGTCTCAATATTAGATTGTAGCTTATATCATGGCTACTTTCCCTTCTTTTTGCCCTCTTGTTTGCTATCTTGTTTTTGCTCTTGACCAACCTCTTCCATTTCTTGGGAGGTGGCTGATTTGTAGCTTTAGGTTGATCTACATTTCTTCTTGTCAATCTCTTAGATATCCTGTGGAGCCCCAAGAGGAACACCAAGGAAAAGGGAATTCTCTTGCAATAAAATCTATCTTGTAACATCAACAAGCTTTTATTTCATTCTTTTGATAACCAAAACAAAGAAAACAACAATTCTTCACGTAGCATTATAGTAGATATCTCCCACGGATTTGATAGAATCAACCATAATCTTTAACGTCTTCATAGAATCCATCAATATAACAAAGAACACAAAGGAATACACCATCTTTGAATGGAAATCAATCACATATTATTCATCTTCAATGTCTTCATAGTTCTCTCTCTCAATCTCTCATATACAATTACACTGTTTTGATAGAATTGGCTATCTCTGACTCTCTCTCTCTCTCTCTCTCTATCAATAATATATCATCTCCTCACTAAAATGCCCTCATAATAACTCTCAATAATCCTTCTTAGGTCGTGGATGCACCTCCCAAGAGGTATGTCTGATATGAAGAGTCACCAGAGCCACTATAGTGTCTTTTCACAGCTCACTACTGTCACTGTCACTTAGTCTTCTCTTCAGTCTTCAGCAGCTGTTTCTTCCACTTGTTTTAGCTCTTTTGAACTTAGATTCATCCTTTTCAAAGGTTAGAAAAATTTCCCAAAGTCACACATACTTTCTACAGAACACTTACAAAAGGTCTACAGAACAGTTACAGTACAGTTATAGTACAAAGACAAAGGCTCTACAGAAGGTCATCAGAACCTCATAACTCATACTCAAACCATTCCAAACTATCAAAAACTATTCAATAATCTTCCAAAAGATCTCAATATTCATTAATCATCAATTTGTGCTTCATACAGAAGACAATCAGAACAAAACAGAAGCTATACAGAAGGTATACAGAACCAATCAGAAGCTCAACAGAACCTACCAGAACATCACAGAGCTTCATATCTCCACTAAAAATCATCATTAACTTCCAAAACATAATCAATATCATCCAAAATACTCTCAAATACTTCCTTTAACAACCATACATCACTCTAAATCCATCAAAAATCAATCATTCAAATCTCAAAATCAACAAAAATCAGTCAAAAATTCAGTCTTTTTTCACTCTCAACATATCCTCACACTTAGAAAGAAAGCGTCCTCGCGACCTAAGGAAAAGAAGAATATAAGTTCATTAAAGAGCTCAATTTTATCTTCCATCGGATCTTCAATAATCTTTCCAAACCACAACCCCAACTTATCACCTGTATCTGATAGAAAATACTACTAAATGAAAATTTCCGTTATTCATTAACTCTTCTGATTAATCATTTAAAAAATTATAACAAATTTGTAAAGGATATAAGAGGTTCTCTTCAGCTTCCCACCATAGGCTTTTCATTCACCATCAATCGGTTGAAAAGAGCTCTTGAACAAGTTATTCTCAATCAGCACGAACGTATCACATACAATTATTACAACACACACAAACACTAATACAACCATTTGAATGACACCTCCAAAAAGAGATATTTATCATTAAGAATCATCTAAGATACATTGCAAAGGCATCAATGAAGATGATCCCTTTTGAAGGCTTGGTGGTTTCGAAAGCGATCCATGGAGAAGGATTCATCTACAAATGTCTTGGGAGGATTTTGAAAGAACTGCAAGTAGCACATCCTTTGTAGCAAAACAAGGTATCTGCTAGGGAGACATAGGGCATGAAAATACAGGACATCCAATTGATGGGAGTCAATGTTCACATTGACATTCATACAAAGTTTTGGAATGGCCTTTTGATAATTATGGAAATGCCTATGCATGTATGCTAGATACCAAGCAAAATGAGCTGTCAATCTCACTGAAGGATCTAGAGATTGTGATTATTGGTGTGCAAAATGAAGGTAGATTTGGTATGCTTGATTGGCAGTTGTCCAATCTCCTGGAATTATTGGTCAGTTTATCTGAGGTCCTGTAAGAGAATTTGTCAAGCTCCATCCTCTTCTTCTAGGAATCTACTGATCAAACCCTTCATATTCACTAACCAACAACTGAGGGGGTTGAGAGATAGAAGTGGCAAGAGAGGGAAGTGGAATAAGTAAAAGAGGATGAAGAGATGGGTAGGCAAAATCATAAAAGGAGGAATAAGTTAAAGAAGGGGTGGCTGAAAATTTTAGGGAATCAATTAGGAAGGGTGTTAATTGATAAACAAGAAAAGTAGAAGGTACATAGATAGATGGAGAAGGGCATGGTGGAGAAGGGGAAAAAAACTCTATCTTCGATAAAAGAGCAATATGTAAATATGGGAATTTGAGGAAAAGATTGAGGTTGAAAAAGAAGGGGTAAGATTGCTGTTGAATTGGTTTGATAAAGGGAAAGATAGGTATCATAGCGATGAGCCATTTGTTGGTAGTACAATAGGCTAGGAAACAGAGGAACCTAAGATAGAACTTCTCTGATAGGCATAAAAAAAGGTTGAATCAAATGGATGATTTTTGGAAAGGTGAGCTAAGAGATGGTTAGTGCTCTGTACATAGGTAGAAGCTATGTTCTGACGTTGATTCAAGACCACAGAATCAATCATTGAGTGCTAGGAATTATCAGGGCAAGTAGCCACTTTTGAGGAATAACTCTGGAACATGTCATCTATTCACAACTCCAAATAGTTGACATACAAAACAGCTTGTAAAACCACATCCCCCACATACCAGGCCATATCCACTTCATCTGGAATCAACAAATCACCTCGTAGATACATATAAGATAGCAACATGGTATCCGTCATGACAGAATCTTCAAACACCATACGCACCACTTCTGTCAATAACTCAGGAGACCAAGCCCCACTCCAACCATCCTCTGGAAGAGGAAGATCCATAGTTGAAAGCTTCATGTAAAAGGCCAACTTCTGCAATCAACTGGTCTTTGGACTGTATCTTGTAGCAATAATCATGACCCCCTTGGAGTAGGGTCTCGCCGCTAGCTTGGGGGTAGCCTAGCGCGATCCTTCCTTCATAAAAGGAAGCATACAGCTGTTGAACAACACAGGCTGTCACTGAAAGTTCAATTGAACTCTGGATGTCTTGACAGAGGAATGGAATGGCATCTCCCGACACTAGATTGTTCAATGAAGGGACTGATATGTCGAAGGAACCCTCTCTATATGCCTTGAACAGGTTGTTACATGTGAGATAAGCAGGGAGGTCACTGCCAGATGTAGCAGGAATTGTAACTAAAGGAAGAACTGAAGGAGCTTTATCGGCCACCCGCTTCAAGCGCTTTTACTGAATGACCAGTGGAGGAGGAGAATCCAGATCCTTTATATCAATAGGTTCTGACTCTTCTGAAGGTGGTGGAGGAGGTACTGGATTAGATGGAGGAGGTGGAACTAGGGGTAAAGTCAGTGTGGGTAACTAACTGGGGTGAGGTTAACCAACTAGGTTAGTGGGGGTGGAACTAACCTGAGTGAGGTTAGTGATACTAACTGCAGTTAGGTTAGTTGGGACTAACCCTAGTTAGGTTAGTGAGGACCTAACTACAGTTAGGTTAGTAGGGACTAACCCTAGTTGGGTTAGTGACTAACTCTAAGTAGGTTAGGTTAGGACTAACTAAGGTTAGGTTAGGTTAACTGTAGTGGGGTTAAGTGAACTAAAGTTAGGTTAATTTAACTAAAGTTAGATTAGTTTAACTAAAGTTAGGTTAGTTTAACTAAAGGTAGGTTAGTGACTAACCTGGAAGTTAGGTGGTGGGAGGAGGAGGTGGCGACGGGAGGTGGAGGAGGGGTAGGAAGAGGTGGCCGAGGGCGAAGCCACAGGCGGCCGAGGCAGAGGCGGGCGGTGCGACGGGCCGTGGACGACGGAGGGGGCAGCAAGGCGAGCAGGGCCGACAGGGAGGCGGTTGTAGGGGCGCTGCGACGATGTGGAGCCGGCATGGAGACGGTTGCAGGGGCGCTGCAACGACGTCAGCGCCAGCGGACGACCAAGGGAGAGAGAGGAGGGGGAGGAGGAAGGAGGAGGAGGAGGAGGAGGAGGAGGAGGAGGAGGAGGAGGAGGAGGAGGGGGAGGGGAGAAGAGAAGAGGAAAGGGAAGGAGCAAAGAGGGGACGCGCACAACGGACAGGTAGGGATTTTTTTTTGTTTTAAAAAATAATCATAATAAATAAAAATAATGCATAAATCTTTTGTTTCCCTTTTGTTTTTCTCTTTTTTTTTCTTTCTTTTTGTTTCTTCTTCTTTTTTTTCTTAGTTTTTTCTTTATGCTTAGTTTTCTTTCTGTTCTTTTGGTTTTTTTTCAAAAAATTGTGTGTTTTTTAAATTATTTTGGTTTTTTAATTTTATTTATTATTTATGATTATTTATTTATTTTAGTTGAGGTATTATTTTTTTCTCTTATTTTTTTGTAATTATTTTTTTATTTTTATTGATTTTTTTCTTTTTCTCTGTTTGTATTTTTTGTATTTTTCTTTTTTTAATAATTAAAAAATAAAAATAAAAGAAATAATAAAATGAAAGAACACATCCCTAGCTATGTGCACGAGCAGGGGTAAAAAATTTTGTAATGACGGGGCCAAATGGGCAAGGACGGGGACGCGCTAGCCACGGATGCCACGGGGGCGTCTCGAGGCACATAAAACCAAAAACAGGCGCGTTCACGCGCGAGGCGAGAAACGTGGTTAACGGAAAAAATGAAGAAAAATTAATAAAATCCAAATTGTTTATCAGATCAAAAATCCGTATAAAGGAAAAATGGGCCGGGAGACGAGAGGAAAATGTTGGAACATGCAACACGGGTTTCGGGACAAAATCAAGGTGTTCACATGGGAAAAACTCAAAAAACAAGCCCAAAAACACATACGGGCATTAATATCGGAAAATCTACGCATCGAAACGAAGTGCATTAAAAAGGAAAATTGTGCTGAACAAGGTGTCCAATAACTCTATCACAATAAAACACAGTTTTGATTGAGATAGGATGCGTTCAGATGGAAAAAACCCCAAAAATGGGCCCGAAAATGGACTCAAAAATTAATACGGAAAAAACCATGTGTCGAAACAGTGGGCGGTAAAAAGGAAAAATGTTCGAAAGAAAGGGATTCACAGGGTAGCACATCAAAACTTAGTTGGGGGGAAATTAGGAGTAGTTCACGTGGAAAAAACACAAAAAATGCATCTAAAAACACTTAGAAAAATTAATAACTAAAAATATGGCAGGTGAAAGAGGGAGAAGGAAAAAGGAAAAAGTGGGGGAAAGGCTGGTAGGACATGACTGTCAAATCAAACTGCAATTTTGGTGAAAATAGGGCAGGTTCACATGGAAAAATGTGAAAAATAGGCATACAAAAGACTCGAAAACCCACGAAAATTAATAACGGATGAACCGTGCATCGAAAGGACACAAAGTAAAAAGTAAAAATGTCAAGAGGAAGGGGTAGGATATGCCTGATACATCAGATCAGGGTTCCGAAGCAATAAAGACATGTTCACATGAAAAATCGTCCATTTTACATGAATTGCTTCAAAAATTAATAACTTGAAAACCGTTTGTCGGAACAGGGGTTGGTAAAAAGGAAAAATAGGTAGTTCAAAGGGACAAACAGGGTTGTAAGGTTGGATTGGAGTTTTCGATGAACATAAGATCCATTCGTATGAAAGAAGCGCAAAATCCAGAATAAGGGCAAACAGTCAAGGAACAACCCCTAGGACAGGTGAAATAGAACAAAAGGGTGGGGAAGGGACCCCATCAGGGTAAAATAAAGTCACGGCATAGATGCATGATTAGAACAGGGTATATGCATAGGGGCATGCAACATGGACGCGCAGGGACGCGTCCCCATACTTAAGACCTTAGCAGGAAGGGTAAACCAAACTTCAAGAACCTAGTACCCCACATCAGACCAACCACAAACATCCCCACACTTAAAACATGACCGGTACTGGGAAACAGAAGGTGTATGGTTAGAAAAACCTAGCCCATATTCCCGAGAAGGAATGTCGACTCTATTGAAGTTGCATCTGGTGTTGTTGTCGACTGCAGGAGGTAACAAGGCATCTTCACAGTACACGTTCTTCGTCCTTTGTGGCAGGGACCAAGCGGCAGCACCCAAGGAGGTAGTTGGTTGAAAGAATCACAGGAAATTCGTCGATGGCGAGGGATATTGCACTCAACTCACGAGCACTCAAATGGAATGAAAGAGCATGCACTCGCCCCATGACTAATATCACTCGAGGAAATAAGGATGAAATCCTAGAGCTCACACCTGGTTTAGGAATCGGCAAGGGGATGGTGTGAAGAGACTATGCCAGGGTGCACAATTGATGGTGCATCAGTGCATCCAACCTTGTCTGGCATAGGTGCAAGGAGAAAGGCCAGGGAGCCTTGTAGTGTAGTGTATAGAACAGAGTGATGTGTCATGTACTGATGGCAAAAACCCAGCTCGTGGGTGCATAGGGAAACGGGAACGTACCTGACTCCAAAGGTCGTAACGTCCTTCAATCCTCACCTCTCAGTAATTGATTGAAGAAACTCCAGTCACACTCAGCCCACCCTCTATCTCATGCTCTATTGATAGATACAGAGGGCAGCCCTTTCCTGAAACCCATCAATGTAATCCTCACGGTCGCTTGTGCAGAGGTTGTATGCCTTGTGCGCATTTGATGGTGCAACAGTGCATCCCGCTTTGTGCTGGTATACAGTGCAAGAAGGAAGGCCGGGGAGCCTTATGGTGCAGTGCACATAGACAAATCGTACTTTGTGCATTGAGAGGCCCATCCCATGTGTGCAACACTCTATTCGCACATCTCACCTCTCATTTACTTTGAAGGGAAAGACTGGTCACTCACCCCACCCTCTGTCTCACACTCGGATAGATACAGAGGGCAGCCCATACTCACGTCCCATCCTGTTAGGATGAAAGCTCACATCACTCAAGGGGTTGGTGATGAAGATCATGTCGGCTGTTGTTGTCATCAGGATCTTGAGGACGAGGCGTACCCAGGGAGCCAGCCTACAAATCTCATACTTCAATGACTTATAAGAAGAGTCATCTGTTAAGAAGGACAGACGGACTGATATTGCAGAAACAACGCACCAAGGGAGGTGGCTTCAAATTGCTGAAGAGGTTCTGCTCTAGTGAGTCAGCTCTCCTGAACTGCAGAGTGTTACCACCTTTTCCACAGTTAGCTTCCCGCCCAAGGGTGTTTCCACCTTTTCTTGGAACGAGGCGTGCTATGACAGGGAATTTCTTCCTTTTCTCCCATAACAGTTTTGTTCTTTTTTCTTTCTTTCTTTATTTTTTTCCTTTTTTTCCTTTTTTTCTTGTTTCCTTTTTCTTTTTTTTCTTTTCTTTTCTTTTTTATTCTTGTGTTTTTTTTTTCTTAAGAAAGAGAATGGTAGAAATACCATATATCAAGACCAACCTCGCCACCGTTGTTGGATCAGATGAGAAGAGAACAATATCAGGTTGAGATGTTTCTGCGAGGAGGTAGCAGAACGAAACCGATTCATGAGGAGAATCATGATGGCTATCAGAAGCATGATAAGAAGGATAGTGCAATGCCCAAAAGGGAGAGGGTAGGTTGACTGTGATTGTCAAGATCCCCAGGGAGGGAAGTACTTCTTCAGGTGATAGCCATTGATGAGGAAAGGATCATCAGAGGCATCAACGGTCTGCACCTGAATAGAGCCGTTAGGATTGACGGGCCAGTACCTTGTACGGGCCCATCCACTATTGTTGAAGCTTGCCAGAAAACTTGCCAGATCTCGAATCATAGGCTAGGACAAGATCACCTTCTTCGAACTCCTTATGCTTGATGAAACTGTCATGATAGGCCTTGCGTCGCGCTTGAGTGGTTTCCATGCACTGTAAGGCCATCCATCGTATCTCATCCAAGCATTCCAAGTGCAGGAGACGATGTTGCAGTGACTCATTATCTCTCAAGCATTCTTTAACTGCCACTCGCAAAGAGGGCAATTCCAGCTCAATAGGGAAGACAGCTTATGTACCATACACTAGCTGCCTCTATGGATACGTGGCTCACCAAGTACCAGATCGCTAGGCAAGATCGACAGGAAGCGCGAGCTGAATTCCAACATAGTACGCATCATCGACCGATTCCCTGGAAAGGGGTATGTCCTATAGCTGCCTTATGAGAGGTTTTGTATGCCCAGAGGGCCTCTGTAAGTCGATCGTCCCAGTCACAACGATGTGCGGCAATCATTCTTGTCAGAATTGAGCAGAGAATGTGATTGGTGACTTCAACTTGGCCATTGGCTCTGGGGTAATACAGAGTGGACATACGATGGCGGATCTTATACAGCTCAGTCAGCTCCTCCATAATTTTGTTAAGGAAATGAGTACCTCTGTCACTTACCAACTCAAGGGGACTGCCAAAACAGGTGATAATATTCTCGTCCATGAACATGGCTATGTTGTTGCCATCGTCCCGTTTCAGAGCTTTAGCTTCACACCACTTTGTGACATAATCCGTACATACTAAGATGTATCAGTTCTGCTTCCGTCTGGTGGGTGGATCAATGGGACCCACAAAATCAATCCCCCACTTCTCGAACGGCTTTAGGGGAAGAATGGGTTGCAGTGGCATGGCACTTGTTTTGGTGGGCTTCCCCATTCGCTGACAAGCATCACATCTCTTGCAGTAATCATATGCATCCTTATGGAGGGTCGGCCACCAGTATCCTACTAATAGAGCCTTCTTGGCTGTTGCTTCTCCTGCGAAGTGTCCACCATACGGTTCGTCATGGCATGCTTTCAATACTTTGCTGATTTCATCTCCTGCAACACATGTTCACAGCACTTCATCTTTGCCTTTCTTGTACAGTGCACCGCCTAACAAAGTGTAGAGGGCTGATTCTAACAGAAGCTTCTTCTTCTCATGGCTTGAGATGCCAGGAGGATACTGTTGAGTTGCTAGGAGATTGGCTATGTCTGCATACCAGGGAGTAACTGTTTCAACTAGAAACAAAGAAGCATCAAGAAGGTCTGGATCATTCAGTTCCTCTTCTTGTGTTTGAGGGATCCGTGACAAATGATCGGCTAAGACATGGGAACGGCCAGGCTTAGTGACCACTTCAAAGTCGAACTCCTGGAATAAGAGCAACCATCTCATCAGTCGTCCTTTAACATCTGCTTTGTTCATCAAGAAGGACAAGGCTTCACGATCCACGTAGAACTTGAAATGTGTTGACAGTAGATAGTGTCGAAACTTCTCCAGTGCAAACACCATTGCCAAGCACTCAAGCTTTGTCACTGTATAGTTCCGTTCCTTATCAGTGACCTTTTGGCTTACATAGTATATCGGTTGATCTAATTTAGAGGGGCCCTTTTGACATAGGACAACACCTAGCCCTTCAACTGATGCATCTGTGTGCACATGGAACTCCTTCGTCCAATCAAGAGGCTGTAAAATAGGTGCTTCGATAAGGCACTGTTTCAGGGTATTAAAGGCTTCTTCACAGTCTCAGACCAAAGGAAATCAGCTTCTTTCCTTAGGAGCTTGTGCAGAGGGGCTGCCTTAGTTGCAAAATGTGCAATAAATCTTCTGTAATAGCCCACATGGCCAAGAAATCCTCTTAATTGCTTGAGGTTTGTAGGTGCTGTTAAGGCGGCAATCTTTTCAATCTTTGACGGGTCTGTTGCAATCCCTTGTGTAGAGACAATATGGCCCAATAGAACTCTTGAGGAGACGCCAAAGACACATTTGTCGGGGTTGAGAGAGATCCCATACTCTCGGCATCTGTCAAAACATTGCTCTAGGTGTCGCCAGTGCTCACGGATCAAACTATAGATACAAAAGTCATCAAGATACACCTCAATGAAATCATGCAGATGATTCTGAAAGGCAGCCATCATTAATCGTTGGAAGGTGGTAGGAGCATTACAGAGCCCAAATGGGATCACTCTGTAGGCATAGGTCCCCCATTATGTGGTGAAGGTTGTTTTGGATTGGTCCTCTTCTGCAATTTGGACTTGGTTATATCCACTGAATCCATCCAAGAGGGAATACAGCTCATGGCTTGCCACTGTGTCCAACAATTGGTCTGTAAAAGGGATAGGGAAATCATCCTTCTTCGTCTTCAAATTGAGCTTTCGGAAGTCGACACATATTCGAAGTTTCCCATTCTTCTTGGGTACTACCACAATGGGTGAAACCCATTCACTGTTAGCCACGGGATAGATGAACTCTGCTTCAAGAAGTTTCAATAATTCGACCTTCACCAGAGCAGAATAATTAGGATTCATCCATCTTTGTCTTTGCCTTATAGGTTTGGCATCGGGCTTTAGGTCAATGTGATGTTGGCATACTGTGGGATCAATCCCCTTCAGGTCTTTATATGACCAAGCAAACACATCTAAGTTCTCCTTGAGTAGGTCTCGTAGGATCATTAGTTCTTCTTCTGGAAGATTAAGACCTACTTTCAGGTGATGTTCAATACCTTCAGTATCCAAGAACGTTACTTGTCTTTCACCTTCCACTTCATGGACAAATGTCCCACGGATTGCTTCTGGGTAGAGGTCTGACTCTTTCAAGAGAGTAGTATCCTCGTTTGATATCCCACTAGAACCAGTGTCCTCCTTCTGAACAGATGACTCATTCGTTTGTTTAGGTTGCTAGAAGGGTATCAGAGCTTTGTTTGCTTGTGTGTTAGTAGTTATTTCTTCTGGACTTAGGGATTCATCTTCAGAAGATGCATCCAGGAATGTCACATAGCACGGACCTTCTAGAGGTCGGGGCTCAGAGGGCTTTGGCTTCTGTTGGCAGGGGGCATCATCATCATCTTTTCTCTAGACTAAACGGTCAGGGTGACAAGAGCCACTGGTAAACTTAATTTTTATGCCTTTAATCCATTGCTTATACAAATTCTGCATACTTTGTGGTCCATTGATCAACCCAAATGGAAGCATAGTCATTCCATCCACTACCTTGAGATATTCGGCCTCTGAGGTTTCTGTAGGGACATCAACAAGATCATCCTCTATCAGAGGGAATTCTTCATCTGCACTTTCATAACCTACTTCATTTTCTTCCTCATCATTTTCATTCTCTTCCTCTAGAGGCTCTGTCTCTGCTTCTGTAGTGGCTCTGTAGGAGAAGAACAGATCTTCTGCCTCTGCATCTGCTTATGCTTATGCTACAGCTTGTGACTCTGCTTCTGGCTCTAGCTCTGGCTCTGGCTCTGTATCTGTTACTGTCTCTGTAACTGTCTTTGTATCTGCCCTGTCTCTGCTCTGTAGCTGCTCTGTATCTACTCTGTACTGTCTCTGCTCTGTAGCTGTACTGTCTTTGTATTGTCTCTGCTCTGTCTCTGCGACTATCATGTAACAGGGAAAACAGTACATCCATGCTTCTATTTCACTGTCAGAGGTGATTTCAGAAGTTAATTCTAGTTGAGGCGGGAGGTATTCACCCATGGACAAGGATTTTACTTCCCTTGGCAGTTGGCTTATAGTGCCCACTATTAGGGATTATGCCTCTGTTTTCTTAGGAAAGATCTGCTTAACAGCCTCTTCCTCTCCTGATGTACCATCTGTTACCTCGCTAGAGGAGTCGGTTATGACTTCAATGGATGTGGATCCATTGCCTTTTTGCGATCCATACAGCTTCAATACCGCTTTATTGGGTCATTTGCCTAAGGTTAGGGTTCCTTTGAACCAATCCATCCTGGCTCTTGCTTAAAAAAGCCAAGGTCTTTCCAACAGCAGAGGGTATGAGGTCCCATAAGAATTTGGCTTGACCACCAAATATGTCAACCAATAATCTCTTCATGCAAGGGTTGTTTTTACGTATGGGAGGATGCCTAACGGTTTGACTCTGCTTTGGTCCGCCAATCTGATAAGCCACTGTGTAGGTTGAATTCCTTGCAACCCTAAGTCCTTCATTGTGACATCTGTCATTATGTTTACTAATGAGCCTCCATCAATCAATGCATCTGAAATAAAGCATCCTTCTATCCATACACTAATCTTTGGGGTTCCAGGATCTAGGAAGGCATTAGCCACATCTACTTCCTTTATAGGCTCGGGGGCCTTTTTGGTCTTGGTCGCTGTTAAAGGAGCGATCCTTAGTCCACGTCTTCTTGTCAAGATGCTTTTGAATCTCTTTCGGCAGTTGGGAGATAGCATCAACAAACTGTCGGAATGTTAAGTTTGTTTTAAAAGTATCTAGGTCTTTGACCAAGTCATAATCTTTGATAGGATTTTACAGGCTTCTCTAGCCTGCTGGGGAATGGGGCTACACCCATTTTCATCTTTCCTTTTTCTTTTAATAATTACAGCATCGGCACTTCTTCTGTCTCTGGAAGTGCTTCTGTATCATCCATCTCCTAGGGCTCTGTTCCTATTTCTGGGACTGTCTCTGTAACTCTCTGTGGCAATGTAGTGCTCTGTACTGTACTGTTATGTTCTGTACTGCTCTGTCCCTCTGTTGGTAGGTTGAACTTCACAGTCTTAGGAGGAGAATCATTTTCATTTTGAACAACTGGTTCCTTCTTCTTGGTGCACATAATAGTGGCAACTTCTAACTCTACCAATTTGGAGGCAGACTCTTGTACCTTCTGTTGGCTATCAGTGGTCTTTACAGGGGCTAGGGACTGGGACAGTCCTTTCCAGTGTGGCCTTCTCCTTTGCATCGGCTGCATAAGGGCTTGTAATCCACAGATCGTCTAGGGTTTGGACAATTTGGGGAGATATGCCCCTTTTCTCCACATCTATAACATTCCACCTCTGATCTCTGACCACCGCCAACTTGTCATCCTCTGTAACTTTGAGAGGGAAACCTCCTTGGACCAAAATTAGGACCAGACTTCCTAGGTTTTGGTCCAATATCTTGTGTTGTCATTTTGGATTCTAGCAAGTTGAATCTTGCATTTTCATCTTTTTGTCTTCGTTCATGCATCTCTTTCAGAGAGCAAATATCATCTGTATGGTTCTTTCGCAAACAGTAGGAACAGAAGGCTCCAGGAATGGTTGGTTTTCGGGTACATTCAGTGGCTAAATGTCCCGCTTGATGACACTTCTCGCACCATGTATTAGAGCGCATCACATCTCTTCCAGCTCCCACAGGAGTGGATATATTGGCAATATACACCTTCAGCGTCTGTAGCTGCTCTGTAATCACATCCAGAAGCTCTTTCTTGATACTTGCAACTGAGTTGGATAAGTAGTCCTTCAGATTTTCACCTCCTGAAGTACTTGTAGTGGGATTTTGGGAAGCGTCTATAATTACTGCATAAACTGGTTGGGTCGATCTAGAAGGTCCTCTGTTTTGGCTCTGATTCAGAGCTCCTGTTGAGACTTGGGGTTGTTGATTCTAGTTGGTAGGGTTCCACTGTTGTTGAATCGCCATTGGAGGAACTGTTTGAGACCATTGTTGTTGTGGCTGAACCATCATTTGAGGCACTATCGTCTGCGGTGACCACACTAGATTAGGTGCATTATACTGCGGCACTGTTTGCATCATGGGATAGGAGTAGAGAACTGTCCCTGGGACTGCATTTGGTGGGTATACCATTCCAGGCATGGGAGGAGGTAAGACTCCTCTTCTTGGAGTCATTGACAGCCTTGCTTCAACTTCATCATACAATCTTGCACCTTCCACTGTAGCTTGTAGATTAACTGGTCTTCTCAATTCCATGAACTTGTGAACTTTTGGTTGTAGGCCCCTGAGAAACACTCCTTTTTGGATTCCTTCATCCAAATGATGGTTAGTCCGTCTCTTCAGGATAGATTCCATTCGCGAGACATAAGCTTCTGCTCTTTCTCCAGAGGACTGACTTAGGTTCATGAACTCCTCTCACATCTGCTCTTCAAAACCTTCATGCCTGAATTTAGTGAGGAAGGCCAACTTCAGGTCATCCCATGTGCCAAAAGTTCCTGCTGCTTGTCTCTCGTACCACTGAAACACTGCACCCTTGAAAGTGGCAAGGAATATTGCTAACCAATGCTCAGGGGTTCTAGCATTGTTAGCCACACATGCTACCATAAACTCTGCTACATGAAGATCAGAGTCTTCATTGTACTCTCCCTTAAAGATTGGCAATGGGACTACATTTGCTAGCCTGTCATCAATATTTCCAGGACGAATCTAACTAGGAAGGGGACCTTGAGTCGCCATGGGGACTTCTGTAAAGAGTGCTTTTAGGGCGTCAAATGAGGCTTCTGCTACTACAAGCTCGTTCTCAGCTTTGATTTTTGCCTTCTCTCTTCTCACGTACCTCTGGACTCGTTCCAACGCTTGCCTCTTTATTGTGTCATTCATCAGGGGGTTGGCTCAAACCAGTTGGTTTGGACTCAACAGGTTAGTATCAGAGGAGGCTTCAATCTCTGAGGGATTCTCTGGCCAACCTCTCCTCTACTTTCTTCTTTTCAACATCTCTGAATTCAGCTTTCAAACCACTACAGAGGGGAAGATATTCTATTCTCAAAGTATCAAAACTCATTCTTCTTAAGATTGTTGTTGCGTCATTATAATAATGCCAGCTTCTGAGGGTTTCAACAGTGTATGTTGTGAAAAACACTCTGTCTACCAATTTCCAGTGGGTTGCTATTGGACAAACAGAAGATTGTCAGTGCACCAAGCATCCCACGTATCTTGTTGTTGAGCATCCACAAACAAATTCCATCTCTTTTCCTTCTTGTTTTCGTGAACCTCCACAGACCACGACTCCTGAAGCTTCTTCACAATCTCCCACTTGATGATGCCTAGAAACTTCTCAATGAATACCAAATCTTCCATGGATGGTCATTCTCTCTGTTTTTGCTCTTCAGTTTGTTCCCAAACAGTTTGCTACCAAGATGCAAGTTTTTGTTGCTTCAACAGGAAGAGGAAACAGTCCACCACATAGAGCATGCATCATGATGGTGATATGTTTCCGCCATTGTGGAATGAACTTCTTGTGGAAAGTGGATTTGATTATGAGAAATTCCAACTCTTCAGTGGAAGCAGGAACTTTGCAAACTTCCATTGAATTCTCCTCTTCTTGGCAATGCCATTTCCTTCATTTTCAGCCTCTTCTAGTGCTTGTTGATGGCAAGTTTCCCCGGCTGCGCACCAAAAACATGGAGTCCCAAGAGGAACACCAAGGAAAAGGGAATTCTCCTGCAATAAAATCTATCTTGTAACATCAACAAGCTTTTATTTCATTCTTTTGATAACCAAAACAAAGAAAACAGCAATTCTTCACACAGCATCATAGTAGATATCTTCCATGGATTTGATAGAATCAACCATAATCTTCAACATCTTCATAGAATCCATAAATATAACAAATAACACAAAGGAATACACCATCTTTGAATGGAAATCAATCACATATTATTCATCTTCAATGTCTTCATAGTTCTCTCTCTCAATCTCTCATATACAATTACACTGTTTTGATAGAATTGGCTATCTCTGATTCTCTCTCTCTCTCTCTCTCTCTCTCTCTCTCTCTCTCTCTCTCTCTCTCTCTCTCTCTATCAATAGTACATCATCTCCTCACTACAATTCCCTCATAATAACTGTCAATAATCCTTCTTAGGTCGTGGATGCACCTCCCAAGAGTTATGTTTGATATGAAGAGTCACCAGAGCCACTACAGTGTCTTTTCACAGCTTTCTACTGTCACTGTCACTTAGTCTTCTCTTCAGTCTTCAGTAGTAGCTGTTTCTTCCACTTGTTTTAGCTCTTTTGAACTTAGATTCATCCTTTTCAAAGGTTAGAAAACTTACCCAAAGTCACACATACTTTCTACAGAACACTTACAAAAGGTCTACAGAACAGTTACAGTACAGTACCAGAGCAGCTACAGTACAGTTACAGTATAGAGACAGAGGCTCTACAGAAGGTCATCAGAACCTCATAACTCATACTCAAACCATTACAAACTATAAAAAACTATTCAATAAGCTTCCAAAAGATCTCAGTCTTCATTAATCATCAATCCATGCTTCATACAGAAGACAATCAAAACAAAACAGAAGCTATACATAAGGTATATAGAACCAATCAGAAGCTCAACAGAACCTACCAGAACATCACAGAGCTTCATATCTCCACTAAAAATCATAATCAACTTCCAACACATAATCAATATCATCCAAAACACTCTCAAATACTTCCTTTAACAACCATAAATCACTGTAAATCCATCAAAAATCAATCATTCAGACCTCAAAATCAACAAAAATCAATCAAAAATTCAGTCTTTTTCCACTCTCAACATCCTTGTATTATATTCATATCTCTTTCATTTCTCTTCTACAAGTATATTTGTGTTTTGCACCTTTGCTAAATATGCATACACTGAATATGCATCTACCAATGATTCCCAGCTAGTTATATCATGAATGTCTTGCCCTGCATGAGACATTTCACTATCAGTAACATTCCTCCTTTCAACTGTATGCAAAGCATGTGTCCATATTGCAACCTTCCAACCAACCATCACTTGACCAGGAATTCTATCCAACTATAGACCAAGAGTAGAAGCATATACATCTGCATAAGCATTTCAGAAAGTCAAGTTTTCTAATAACTTTTGCATACCTCCCTTTTCAAAATTCAAAGCAAGAGGAAATCCCATTTCTTGTGCACGGATTTTTCCATCTTTCCAAAAGATGAGTTGTTGTGCCAAGGTCTCTTGATAAGCAACACAATCCTTCCTTTCATGCTGCAAACTATCACACCACATACATCTTTTTCCTGGTTTAGGGGCTTTGACTACACATCCCCTTTCCTCTTGTCCTTTCTCATCCAATTTTGCCATCTTCAATTGAAGATCCCATATGCCTTTGACCAATTCCTCTAATACATCTTCCCTAACAATGGTGGGAACAACATGTGTAGCCATAGGGTTAGCCACAAAAGTGGGTGGGTTACTAGATACATCGATTGCTTTCCCCGTAACAGTGGGTAAGCTAGATACATGCAATCTTTCTCTTCTTCTATGCTTTTTCACCAATGCAGTAACAGCTTCCTTAACATGCCTCCACTCTATTTTAAGCCTTATCTCTATAAACTGATCCTCTAACAAATCACCTGTTGTTGTTGTATTTGCTTAACTACTACAAAACATCACCAAAAATTGTGCTCAATGGGTCTCCTATCCCATCTTTCCTTCTAATGACCTTTCATGTCGGGTTTACTAATGTTAGAGGGGTTTTAGTCAAAAGGTTATATCCACTGGGGATTAAAGAGAGAAGGAATTAGAGAATGGGAGATAGAATATAAAAAAAGAATAGACAAGAGGTACATGAGATAAAGACAAAGCTCAATGAATCAAAGCACTATGTATTGATAGAACTTGAGACGATAAACAAAATCCTTGTCTGCTCGGAAGCAATTCCAAAGCATTAGATCTCTTGGAGCTCCATGATAGAACAGAAACGTGCACCAAACATTAGCTTCAGTTTTGTTGGCTCTGAAAAGGAGGCAAAACACCAGGATACTTGGTCAGAATTCTCCCAAATCGCTCTTTCTTCTTCTTCTCCCAAAACACCAGGATACTGTGATCGCATTGCACAATTTCGGAAGCCCTTCTTTTTGCATGAGATTTCCCAAAACTGGCTAAAAAACAACTTGCTTTTTGCATGACACCCTATTCTAGAAATTTTCTACAGTTTTTAAGGATATTTACAAGAAATTATATCCAAAATATCAAAAATAGGCTAAACTTGTTCAAAAATCTAGTATTTTTAAACCATCCATACTATGGACACTGACACTAATGACTAATATGGTATTGACTCACTAGATCAATAAGAAAGCCATATGACGATGCACTTTAGAGTTTTTCACACAGTGTCTGTGTAGCAACATGACAATGGTGGAGGAGTAGAGAAAGTTAATAGTTTAGAATAATTCATCGATGGACCTATAGAAAGCTTGTCCATAGAGCTAATAGAAAAGAAACACTAAGAACATTTGAAAGTAACAAAGCAATGTAACATTTGGAGAGAAAAGAAGAAAGGAATCATGGGAGAATTCTAATGCAGCAATGAGACATATTAGGTGGTGACAAACTAGACAAAGACAAGGAAAGGTTTGTATACCTATAAACAATTATTCCTCGTAAGCCCATACACAATGAAATAAATACAAGAGGAGTTTTGGAGAAATCTTTGTCAAGATTGTGGGAGAGAAGGAAGGAGTCTCGCTTGAAGCTTTCTTGCTTGCACAATGGGGGAAGACACACAAGAGTGGAGGCTGAAAACAGTTTTTCTCTTCTTAGTTGTGTAAGCCAAAAAGAACTCAAGTACAAAGAAATAGAAGAACCCTAGATATGGGTCTCAAACCAAACTCAACTAACTAAGGTGGCATACTAACTGAGCCACGAACTAGAGTAGATAAGGATAGCTATCATGTAGCTATTATTCATGGGCGGTGTACCAACCACGTCTGCAACTGACAAGTCGGTGACATAAATACACAACGGTCACCCTGGCGTATCACGAGTGGAGCTCGATATCTCAACACTCCCCCTCGAGCTCAATCCCAATTCCTGCACACCAAGCAGGTCTCTGAACTTGCGCAGCTTCTCTGCGCCCAATGCCTTCGTGAATATGTCAGCTACCTGATCCTCTGTGCTGACATAAACTAGATCAATAAGACCTAGTAAAACCCTCTCTCGCACATAGTGATAATGCACCTCAATGTGCTTTGTTCTAGCATGATAGACTGGGTTATTTGCCAAGTGTATACTACTCATGTTGTCACAATAAATGACAACTGGCCCATCTGTAGACTGATGCATATCATAAAGTAGCTTATGCAACCAAGCTACCTCACATGCAGCCATTGCTGCACCCCTGTACTCAGCCTCTGTGCTCGACAAGGCAACTGTAGGCTGTTTCTTGCTGCTCCAAGTGACTGCAGCACTCCCAAAAGAGAATACATATCCACTGGTAGATCGTCTATCAGAAATACTACCAGCCCAATCAGCATCAGTGTATCCATGCAACTGTATCTGAACCCCAGTCTCATAAAATAGTCCATACTGCAATGTGGACTTCACATACCTGAGTATGCGTCTAGCCGCATCCAAATGTGGTTTCCTTGGAGCCTGCATAAACTGACTTACCAATCCAACAGCATAGCTCAAATCTGGCCTGGTAATAGTCATATAAATCAAGCTTCCTACTATGCGTCTGTACATAGTAGGGTCTTCCAGAAGCTCACCTGCATCTGTGCTCAGCTTCACATTCTGCTCCAAAGGAACTGAAATAGGCTTACAGCCTGTCATCCCATATTTGGACAGCATGTCCAATCCATACTGCCTCTGCAAGAGCTGTATCCCACTTGGTGATCTAATCACCTCAATGCCCAAGAAATAGCGCAGCTCTCCCAAATCCTTCATCTCAAACTTCTGCTTCAATAGCATTTTCACATGAAGGATATCTTCATCACTGTCACCTGTCATAATCAAATCATCAACATAAATGACAAGTAGCATAATACCTTTCTCTGTTTTTCTCACATAAAGTGAGAAATCTGCCTTGGAAATCTGAAAGCCAATAGTGACAAGATACTGTCCTATCTTGTCAGACCATGCTCTAGGTGCTTGCTTCAAGCCATACAAGGCTTTCTTCAACCTGCAAACAAACTCAGGATGAACAGCATGCACATAACCTGGTGGCTGCTCCATATAGACCTCTTCTTGCAAATCACCATGCAAGAAGGCATTCTTTACATCCATCTGATGTAAAGACCATCCCTTTGATGCAGCCATAGCAATGACTGCTCTTACGGTTGCCATCCTTGCAACCGGACTGAATGTTTCTTCATAGTCAATGCCATATGTTTGTGCATACCCCTTGACTACTAATCTTGCCTTGTATCTGTTCACAGAACCATCTGCATTGTGCTTCACCTTATAAACCCACTTACAGCCAATTGCATTTTTACCTTTAGGCAAAGGTACCAATTCCCATGCAGCATTTGCTTCCAAGGCATCCATTTCTTCATCCATGGCTTTCTCCCATTTTTCTTTTCCCATGGCTTGCTCAAAAGAAGTGGGTTCTGGTTCCTGTATCACTTTGACCATATATGCATAGTGAATGGCTGTAAATCCATCATATTTCAGCCTATCCACAGGATACCTAACTCTGGTAGACCTGCGCAAAGTGGGTTCACTCTCAGGTGCTCTCAAAACATCCCTGGTCTTCCTTACTCCAGGTGTAACAATAGAAGGAATACCCAACTCATCATCAATGCTTTGTTCTGAGCCACTGGATTCACCATCCACATAAGAGTGACCTGCATTCACATCAAACATGGGCTGATCTACCTTCTCTTTTCCTTTTCGTGATACCTGCATACCACTATTTGCGCTACCTTCAGAAGATTCTCCTGATCTCAATCTGCCTGTCCATGGCGAAGAATGTGAACCACTGCTAGAGGACGCTCCAGGTCCACTAATATTTTGTGACTGCTGCTTTGAATTCTGTGCAGCATTACCATTTTGTGCATCTACATCATCAATCACATTTACTGGTTTATACCAGCTACTCATCTCATCAAAAACAACATCTCTGCTCACTGTAAACTTACGAGTAGAAGGGTTATAGCATCTATACCCTTTTTGCTGCAGAGAGTAACCAATAAAGATGCACTTTTCAGCTTTTGGATCCAACTTGGATCTCAACTCATCTGGCACATGTACATAGGCAATGCAACCAAAAATTTTCAAATGAGAAATATCTGGTTTCCTACCAGTATACCTCTCCTCTGGAGTCATTCCATGTATTGCTGCAGTGGGAGTCCTGTTCATTATGTAGACTGTTGTGGCAACTGCTTCAGCCCAATAAAAATCTGGCAAGTCTTTTTCATTTAGCATGGCACGAGATACCTCTCCAATATGCCTGTTTTTCCTTTCTGCAATTCCATTTTGTTGTGGGGTATAACTGCATGAATATTGCTGCTTTATGCCATGCTCCTGCAAGAACTTTGCAAACTCATTTGAGAGGTACTCTCCCCCTCCATCTGACCTTAGGCATTTTATTTGCAAACCTGTTTCTTTTTCAGCCATAGCTTTAAGAGTTTTGAAATGCCCAAAAACTTCACTTTTCTTTTTCATAAAATACACCCAAACTTTTCTGCTATAGTCATCAATAAAAGTGACAAAATAATGACAGCCTCCAAGAGATGCAGCTTTAGTAGTCCACACATCAGAGTGGATTAATTCCAATGGCTTCTCACTCTCTTGAACATGTCTAGGAAATGGTTTCCTTGCCTGTTTTCCAAACTGACAGGCTTCACATACCTTATGCATTTCTGCAACCTTGAATTTCGGCAAACCTGCAACAATATTTTGGGCCTGCATTGATTTAAGTCGCTGTACATTAACATGACCAATGCGTTTATGCCAGATATCAATATCTGCAACTACACCGGTTCCATGTGCAAACATTGCTGCACTCAATTCAGACATGTCTGCATCCAATGTAAACATTCTGCCCTTCTTCTTTCCTTTTGCTATCAAGCGACCTTTATTTTTCATATCCTCAACAAAGCATCCATGAGGATTAAATCTGACCTGCAAGCCCTGTTCAACCATTTGACCAACAGAAACCAGATTCTTGGTGATATTCGGGACATGAAATACATCGGACAGGTATTTCTTTTTCCCATCCTGCATAGACAAGGGAATTTTTCCCATCTGCACAATAGGATGTGCAGTATCATCACCAGTCTCCACAAATCCTGGTTTTTCCATTTTCCTTGCATCCTCCATCCATTCTGCATGACCTGTCATGTGGTTTGATGCACCTGAGTCAACATACCATACATCATTGCTTTCTTCTGCACTTGTCATAGAATTGTTCATGTGCTGCACCATAAACAAGTGCTCATTTCTGTCATCACCCTGTCTACTAGAAGATGCATAATTCCCTTGTTGCAGTTTTCCATTCATGATGTCATTCTGCTTTTTATAGCAGTCTTTAGCCATATGACCCATTTTACCACAGTAGTAGCATTCAACATTACTGTTTGCATTTTGGCCTCTTTGCCATCCACCACGACCTCTTTGGCTCCCCCTGCCTCTAGAGTTACCACGTCCTCCTCCATAGGACTGGTTTTCTTGAGTCTGCTGCATATTCTGATTTCTGCCACGGCCTCCAAATCGGCCTCCTCTACCTCTGCCTCTACCTCTTCCAGCATTTGAGTAGAAGACAGCTTCTTTTGAAGTTCCTCCTGAAGAAGATGCACCACCATTTCTCTGTTCCTCAGAAATTAGAAGAGCAATCAACTCCTCAAAATCAGGAAATCTTTCACGAACTGAAATGGATGTCCGAAACTGTGCATAATCCTTTCCTAGACCATTCAAGGTCACAGAAACTAAATCATCATCTTCCACTGGCGACCCAATGGAAGCAAGTGCATCTGCAATCTTCTTCACCTTCATGTGGTAGTCGTTGATGCTCATATTTTCTCTTTGCATATTGTGCAACTCCTGCTTGAGCTGCATTTTTCTGGCTTGCGTATTTGTGCTATACATTTTTGACAAAGTATCCCATGCCTCCTTTGGCGTACTTGCATCCTGAATATGCACAATCATAGAGTCTGAAATGCTGATAGACAGCCAGTACATAACTTTCCTGGCTCTCTCATGCCATGTTTTAAATGCCTGCATTTGTTGTTGATTGGGAACATCAGGAAGAACTGGTTCTTCTTCATTTCCTGCAACAAATTCCCAATATCCTTTTCCCATAAGGAAATTCGTCATTCTAAACTTCCATGCCTGGAAGTTGTTCTTGTCAAGCTTTTCAGTGACAATCTGTGAAAGAGAATCAGACGCCATTACAGAATACTGCAAGAAATTCTGTCACTGCAAAAAACATAGCTTCACCCTCACAAGGGCAAATCTGCAAAACTGGCGAAAGTGGTATTTGACCACACAGTCACTTCCTAGTGACGATTTTGCATAAACAGGAACCACGGATGATTCTGAAACTCCCAATGTCTCTGCGCACAAGCATACGATGCAATTTCTACAGTAACTTTTCACCGACCTGTAGAACAGTGGCTGCACAGCATAAAACTGAGCCTTTTCCTGAGTGCGTGCAGAAAACTTCCGTCTGCAAAACAGGCCCCGAAATGGCCTCAAATCAAAAAAACAAGGTCGCCAAGGGCTAAAGCCCTTTCCCGCAGCATATACTGCCCTCTTGCTTCACCGCGAAGGGCGTCTCAACCTGAGACAATGCACTCCTGCAATTTCCGGCTGTGCTACCTGCAGAGATCTGCTCCCAAAACAGAAAATGAAAGCAACACTGCTCCTCTTACCAGACCACCGCGAGCTTGGCTTGCTTTCTTGAGCTCCTTACCACGAACAAGGCTCTGATACCATGTTAAGATTGTGGGAGAGAAGGAAGGAGTCTCGCTTGAAGCTTTCTTGCTTGCACAATGGGGGAAGACACACAAGAGTGGAGGCTGAAAATAGTTTTTCTCTTCTTAGTTGTGTAAGCCAAAAAGAACTCAAGTACAAAGAAATAGAAGAACCCTAGATATGGGTCTCAAACCAAACTCAACTAACTAAGGTGGCATACTAACTGAGCCACGAACTAGAGTAGATAAGGATAGCTATCATGTAGCTATTATTCATGGGCGGTGTACCAACCGCGTCTGCAACTGACAAGTCGGTGACATAAATACACAACGGTCACCCTGGCGTATCACGAGTGGAGCTCGATATCTCAACAATCTTGAGACAAAGGAACACTTATCAATTTTTGAAATGATCTTTTTACGCAATAAAAACACATCTTTTTTTTTGGAAAACTATTATTTTTTAGTAAAGTGACAATACAATCAATGCTCAAAGCTCACTCTGCTACTTGTGGCCTCTTTGAAGATGGCCAAGCTTCATCTTGTAATTGTTGCTCTAGTCTTTTAAAGATTGTTGATTAATTTTTTGAATTAATCTAGTTCTAAGTGGGCACCTTTTTCCATATTTTGCAAGAACATTTGGATCCTTGATCCCCTCATTAGGCCAAATGATGCATATGCTAAGTGGTACTTACCATGTCATATGTGCATTCTAGGGCCTTGATAAAAAAATTCGTAGGACTTCCTATTTCTCCAAAAATATTATCTTCTTTGCATTTCCCCTAATAGGATACCCTCCAAGATATATCTTGATAGGTTCTTCAATGTAAAAAGAAGAAACTCTACATTGTCCCTTGAGAACTTGTGATGGAAAACAACAAACTTTGGAAAGTTGAGGTCATTAATATAATGGCCCAAGGCAGAGTCCTTGCCTAAACCTCCATTTTGTTTACTACCTGCATGACCAATGAATCCATCCTTATACATGACAAGCTAAAAAATAACAAACATACCTAGTGAATTATTGCAAAATTCTTATGGAAATCAATATACTGTCCAAATGAACATAGCCCATGAAGCTAACCTTCTGATTTTCATCTAAAGTGATAAACTTCTCATTTGATATACCCAAGTGAGATACTTTTTTTTTTGTGTTACTTTGAACTCTTCCTTAGAAGGAAGGGATGACTCATATCGGAATGCATCCTTGTATATTATGGTCAAAGTTTCTATTGCAGAGTAGTACTCCATTTTCTTGACATTTGAATTTACAAGCAAATTCTTATCCCAATCTAGAACAATAAAGTCAAAATTTCATTTCACACATTGCACGCCTCTTGGACCTCCATAGCAGCATCACCTCAGACATTCTTGGCACTAATTTACAATGTGTCTCTTTCACTAGCAAAGCCTTGCACAATGTAAGGGAACATTTCTACATTTTGGACCTCCCCCCTTGCATTGTTCATGTCAGAAAGAATACCCTAAGATTTGGAAAATGCAAGTAGGGGAGTTTCAAAATCTCAAGACCCCCCCATGGAACCCCCCTTCTCGCATTGTGCAGTCCCCCCTAGCGAAGACATGCACAATGCAAGGAGGGTCTTCCTAATTTTGGAACCCCCCCTCCCCTTGCATTGTGTGGCTCCCACCAAGAGAGGGGGTTTTCCAAAATTAGGAGCCTCCCCTCACATTGTGTAGTCGCCTTTGGGAGCCCCCCTGCTCCACCTTCCTCCCCTCCCCCCAACCTTTGGAAGACTTCCCCATCACATTGTTTGGCGCCCCCTCTCCTCAGCTAGAGTTACACAATATTGGGGGGGGGGGGGGGGGGTTCCTAATTTTGGAAACCCCACTTCTTGCATTGTGTGGTCCCCCCTCCCCTCGGGTCAGAGCCACACAACAATAGGGGAGGGGGGAGCTTCCTAATTTTGGAACCCCCTTCCCCCTCGTATTGTGATGGTTTGACCTCTTTTACTCAATTTTTCTAGCTCTTTATCATTTTCTCCATTTGGAGTTCTTATATTGTCTTTGGAGTTCTTATATTGTCTTTGTAGATTTTCATAGACATGGCTAGAACAAACTAGACCATGAGGCATGTATCTACCAGAGAGTTGCACATTGCATAGCAATGATTGACCATTGGACCACGCATATAGCAAGAACCCCCAATACTAGGAAGACCATGATTGCATTGAAGGCCAGATCTCGATGAAGCAATACTAGAACCATGCTTGTGTCCTTAAGGAACTAAGGAGGATTATAAATATCCATGAGCCTTCCCCATTGCCAAGCTTCCATTCACTAGGGTTATAAAATATGTACAAAAAAGGAGCAATCTGGACTTCAGCTAGCATTCCTTGTCATGAGATTTCCTACATGAAGTTGATTGAATTCTTCCAAGACACAGACATTTTGGCAGCTCAAGCATACACAAGGTTGCAATTATGCCAAGGGACTTCACATCCCTTAGCCTTTTGAGAGTTTGATATAATAAATTGCTAAGCCTAGATGGAATCAATCATGATAGAAAAATGAAGGGAATTTTGGAGATCCCTCCTCTGAAAAAGAGTACAAAGGTGAAGGTGATTGATGGCATAGGACCTTCACATCCCCATAATACAAGGCTAAATGCTCAGAGGGTAACCCAAGACCAAAGGGGGACACGTGAGAGAGAGGCGAGGGGGAGATTGAGGTGGGGAAGATAGAGGCCTGGGAGATTAGAGAAAGGCATGTTAGCATGCATGATGAGGACCATAAGGAGGCACTAAAGATGCTCAACCCATGATTCCATGTTGTGCTGCCTCTTAAAAGGCCACACCAGTAGCAATAGAAGACAGAAGCAACTCACTGCCTTTCAATTTAGTGAGAGGGATACTCTTGTCCTTGCAAACCTTCACAAGGAGGTCAATGATATTGTGATGAATGCCATCTTAAGGTATATTGTGAAATCATAAACTTTAAAAATTTTACATACTTTTCTTATAAGCAAATGGGCTTGAAACTTACTATTTATTTGCTTTTGGAGCTTAATTCTTGTAAACCTTCCTTTTCATGTAAAATAGAGGGTTTTCATCATAGATTCTCTCCTATCTATGGTGTGATCTAGGAGAGAACATCCATTTTGGATGTGTGCCCATGGTACAAAGATTGTAACTTGGATATCATACACTATCTTGTGATGGCATACCATGAGAGGTAAGGAACTCTTTGGTTTGTTCTTTGTCAAGCAAAGAGAGAACTTATGTGAAATAGATCTAAAAGGTGCAATTGGTCACTGAACTTAAAATTATTCATCCTTTTTGTAATAGTTGCAAGTTTGGAGGTCTCGTTCAAGAAGTTTTTTTCTCCCTCTTTATTTTCAAAATTTACTTTCAGACACATCAAATTGTGAGCCTTCTTTTATGTTCAGGCTACAAAATGGAGGTGTGTGGCTTTTCCAAACCAAACCTTTGCTTAATATATAGAGAATATGCATATATATGTGGCTTTAAAGATGGAGGTATTATGATATTGTCCAACGTATTACTATTCTAAGAATATATAGATACAAAGATGCAAACCCCTTCTATTAAGCACACACACACAACAAAATAGAAATATATTATTTACTATCACCACAACCTTTGCAAATAGCACAACCATTTTAGTCATCAAACACAACTATTAATAGTTAGTAAAATGATGTAGACATTATAAAACTTGACCCACTCTATCCCTTACCCAAAAGATATTAGTATATGCTTGCACAATAATCTCATACTTTTAAATTTATTTAATTCGCTAGCATATTGGATGTACATTAAGAACACAACTATACACACATCTTGTGGACCCTACACATGGCACAATAACATATACATCAAATCCTTGCAAAAAACTCTAAAATTATATGCAACTAAGCTCTCTCTCTCTCTCTCTCTCTCTCTCTCTCTCTCTCTCTCTCTCTCTCTCAAGTTCAAGAAATAATTATTCACAAATAATTACCTTGAAGTTTATAATATGTATGGTAACTATTTCTCAACCATGTTTTGACACAATGCTAAAATTCTTGTGTAGTTTATCTTAAACAATCCATAAAATTTATTATGTGGAACCCCTTCTAAGCCATGTCCATATTGTTAACTTGGGAAAGTGTTCAAAAAGAGAGAGATTTTGATATGCTAGTCACTTGCATTAATATCTCACTATACAACTTGCTTAAGTCAAGTGGTGCATTTTCATGAAAAGGCCATACACATTGGATACTTCCTTTAGTGATTTCATATTTATGACAACAAAGTCTCTATTGAGGATGCTGATGAGTCCATTGATGCCTCACTCTATTCGTAGGCAATTGGATGCTTGATCTATTTATGCAAGTGACAAAGTTTCCAATAAGAAATAGCCAATAATCACACCTTTTGGGTTCTAAATCTTCCTAAAGAACTCTAAACTATTTTAAATATGCATCATTTTATCTCAAAGGACAATATTATCCATTCATTCTCATTTTCACTTCTTTGTTTCTCACATGTGTTTAAGAGCTTGCAAGATGGTGCTCTAAGTGACACTTGGGCATTAGAGCATTTATAAATTTGATATGCTTTTAGACATGCACATCCTCAAGAGATAAGTTCCATGGTATTTCATTTCTTTGTTCATACCCTACATATAAATATATTGAAATCTTGCTTGCTAAAATATTTTGTACAAATTGAAAGCCTCAGCAAAACTTGAATCCAAAAAAAAGTAAAAGAGAAGTTTCATTTCAACATAAACTTAAATGAAAAATATGGTAGCCAATTATAACCAAAGTTTGCAAAAAGACAAGCTAAGTTTGCACGTTTTTCCATACTCTTCCTATGTTTTTAGATTTTGCATATTGGTCAAGTTTGTGAGGTCTATGTTGCTAAGAGGTGAGCAATATTAGATCTAGCCAATATTGAAGGTGAGAGTACCTTAGGTGCCTAGAGTTCATCACCATTGACCAATAGGTAAAAAATATATTGTAGCTCAATAAGGGAATTAGAATGTTGACCTTGAACTATGAGATAAGAGAGAGAGACCTAAGTCAAGGCTTATGAAATTGGATGGGAAGAAATCTAGCCATGCTTGCATGCTATTGCCACCTCACCTCATTTACATTAGTCGTTGCTGCATTTTCCACTATTATTTATATTATATTAGCACCTAATGCTACATCTAGAAAAAACCTAATGATATTGCTCTTATATAAGGGCTAACCCACAACATTGATTTGGTGTTGAAGCCTCATGTTTTCTGTAGCCATTCTTACGTCTTACCTTGCAAGAGAGAGTGAGTGTGGAAGGTGGAGCAAGAGTGGATGCACGAGCAAAACCAAGAGAGAAGCAACAGCTATGAAGGTTCAAGCAAGAGAGAGCAAGATGGTGCGTGGGAACTCCAATAGTTACAATGTGTGACATACCTTCACTTATTCTATTGTCATGTAAAGAATAAAGAATAAAGTGATAGTGACAGGTGGCCACCACCTCCACTGTACAGATGTGTAGAAAATAAGTACAAGTATATGTAGGCATCTAGGCATAGATAGCCTTTAATCCCTAACAATCTCCTATTAAAGGCAAATGTGCCTAAGTGTGGAGAAACCAATAAAAAAATGGCAAAGTATAATGTATATATATACATACAACATGATGAGGAATAGATTTTATCTCATCTTATGCCCATCATCATCCTAAGGAAGGCATATCATTCCACTGGGAGAATTTTAATGAGAAGACCCATAAGATTCTCATCAATCGAGATTTTGATGAGCTCTATCTGCTTGTACTCAACCACCTCTCTCATGAAGTGATAACAGACCTCAATGTGCTTGATCTTTGTAGAAAAAAATAGATTATATGCCAACTAAATGGCACTCATAGAGTCCAAATTACAATATAGGATTCATAATCATATCAAGGTTTGCCACCTAATGGCCTAACCATAGGGACTCCTTGCAAGGCTCAATGGTGGCTACAATATACTCAGCCTCAACAATAGACAAGGTCATGCATTTCTATACCCTATACATCTAAGAAACAGTACCTCTAGCAAAAGTGAATACATGGCTAGAGTCTTACTATCTGCATGTCATGCATAATCAGAGTTTATGTAGACCATGGCTCCAATATCCTAGCCACCATAATAAATTTACATACTTATAGTGCCCTTAAGGTATCTCATGATACCCTTCACATCGTCCCAATATCATCTACTAGGTGTCACCACCTTATAATGAGCCACATCTCCTATTGTAAATGCTATGCTAGGTCTAATGGTTGTCTTGACATACATCAAGTTGCCCACTATGGATACATACAAGATTTTTGCCATTGACACCTAAAAATTGAGTACAAGATGTCAAAATGAAGTCCTAGGATATATGTATATATATATAAAAACTTACCCATGTGATTAGAATTCATTTGCAACCTTTACCTTGATCCTATGACTTCATTTTGACATCTTATACTCAATAATTTGGGTCACATAAGCCTGTAGTGCCATAAGATGCGCAATGATATATGCATGAAAAAGATAAAGTAAAAGCATAGAATAATGCTTGATCTTTTGATAAACATAGAAACTTTTCTAAGTCCAGTGTTAAGATAGAAGAGATAAATTCCTTGAAGTAAAGTTTAGATGATTACATACATGTTGTTTCATACTTGATGCTACTCAATTACTTAATGTTCAACCTTCTTATGCTCAATGTTAGCACTTTTTCTAAGTCCAGTGTTAAGATAGAAGAGATAAATGCCTTGAAGTAAAGTTTAGATGATAACATACATGTGGCTTCATACTTGATGCTACTTAGTTACTTAATGTTCAACCTTCTTATGCTCAATGTTAGCTTCTTGATTTGGGGGTTTCTTTCCATGTTACTCCCCATTGTCATTTGTTTTATACCTACCATACTGTTACAAGTTCAATTAGAGTGGGTGATGACCATGCATATGACATTGTTGGCATAGGTGATGTGAGATTGCAGTTTAGTATCAGTGCTCCATTTGTAGTTCATGATGTATGTCATATATTGGCTTTGACTAAAAGCCTTATCTCCATTGGATAGTTGGATGATGACAAGTACCATGTCTCTTTTGATGATTATGCATGGAGGATTATATGTGGCAAACCTCATTTTTGCTAGAGGTACTAAGGTTAGAAGCATGTACCCCTTACTTTGCCCTATCTAGATTTGTTGATGATAATTTGATCATGATTGATCTTTCTTATGTATCTCATTGGCATTGTCATCTTAGCCATATGTCCCTTAACAAAATTAAAGTGCTCACTCATTTGTAGTATTTGATGTCTCTTGACTACTCACGTTTTGACTCTTGTGATCATTGCTATATGGTAGGCAAACTCTTAACTCTCATAACAAGTTTGTCTCTATGTGCATCAGTGAATTGTTGGCTCTTATGCATTTAGATGTTTAAGGTCCATGCCCTATGAGTCAATAGGTGGTGCTAAGTATCTTGTCAAATTTATTGATGATTATTCTCAAAAGGTTTGGGTCTATCCCATAAAGTAGAAATCAAATATCTTAGCTACATGTCAACTCTTTTAAGCTATGGTTGAGAACCAATCTAGGCATAGGTTGAAATATATTTGATTTGTCAATGGGGATGAATATGTCTCTATTAAGGTATTTGAGTAGTTTTGTGATGAGAGATATATTAAGTGTTAAATGACCACCGCGTACATTCTACCCCAAAATGGTATTGCAAGTGCATAAATAGGACTATTTAGGAAAGAGTCCCCATAGTATGATTAGTCAAACATGCTTATCATAGTACTTTTGGGCTAAATAGTAATTACTACCATTCATTTGATTATAGATCTCCATGCACTCCTCTTAGTGGTGCAGTAGTAGAGGAGATATGGTATGGTAAATATTTATCCTATGCACACTTGCAAGTCTTTGGATACGAGGCTTTTTGCCATATTACCAAAGACAAATACAACAAGTTGGATCTAAAGTCCATCAAATGCATGTTTCTTGGATATCATGATGTAGGTGAGATTAGCTATTGTCTTGGGATCTACATACTTGAAAGGTTATCTATAGCCATGATGTTGTGTTTCATGAGGATAAGATACAGATGAGACCAGAGCAAGTAGTTGAGATACATATGGTGACCTTTAAAGAGGATCCTCCTGTTACAGTATTGCCAATCCTAGTTAGGTAGCTTGCACAACTCCTAATGATATAGTAACCGAGGATTTGCACCTAGTGCTAGATCATGATGTTAGATAAAGAGGACATGCAATATAGGCCCCATACCCAATTTTGAGATGCTTTGGTAGAGACTTACATCCTCCCAATTATTTTGAGTCCTCTTTGCATTATGTCTTGGTAACAGATTCTAATGAGCCCTTTACTTATGAGAAGGCTATACATTTTGATTTGCTATAGAAAAATCATATGTGGGACTTGGTTTTCTTGCCATATGGTAAACATGCACTACCATGTAAGTAGATATATAAGTTGAAGAGCATCCTTGGTCACCCCATAAGCTAACATACAAGACATATTTATTTGCAAAGGGTTTTAAATAGGAAAAGTAAGTTTAATTAGATATTCTCCCATGTGGTCAAGATGACTAGCCTATGTTTGGTTTTTCTCTTGGTTATATACTTGGATTTGGAGCTTTAGCAAATAGATTTAAAAATGGATTTCTTACATGGGGACTTACATGAGGACCTACATCTAGTATGCAAGTTGAGAAAGAGTCTCTATGGACTTAAGAGGCACCTAGGAAATGGTACCACAAATTTGATGCCTTTATGCATTCACAAGGTCATTCCCATAATGATATGGATCTATGTATTTATAGAAGAAGGCCCATGATGATAACCTTATCAATTTGGTGCTATAGTATTTTTCCTTGAGGACTCAACTGAAGGAGAGCTTTGAGATGAAGGACATGGAGCATGCATGTTACATACTTAGTATGAGTCTTACATGCTACCACTCTAAAGGACTCCTTTACTTATCATAGAAGGAGTACATTCATAAAGTCCTTGAGTAGTTCCATTTGCAAAGTGGTAAGCTTATTGGTTGCCCATTACCTTCTCATGTGAAGGTTAGTCAGAAAGATTATCCACAATCAAATGATGAGAAAGACGAAGAAAATTTGAAGAAGATAGAAAGATACTTCAATAGATCTATTCCTAAGGTGCAACATCTCGATGCCTACATTTTTTTTTTGTTGTTTTAGTAAGGTGACTGTTTTCATGCTAGATGAATAATGGCATTTTTGTCATGGGATCATATAAAGCTACAAGTTTTTAAAAAAGCTAGTCCTATGTGAAGTTGTTATTACAGCTTTAATAGCAACATACTATTCATGTGCAAATGTGAGTGAATAACAAGCAATTTGTGTCACCTTCCATCTTGAGACTTGTTCTATAGTCTAAGAAACAAACCCAATCTAGGGCAGAGATTTCTTTGCAAGTGGTGATTTGTTATGGTTTGCAAGTGTAGGAGCATACATATGTGAGGGCCATAAGGGTTATGGTGGGAATCACTTTAGAAGGGGGAGGCTTGTGTTGGTTCAATATAACCAAGGAAGTTGTATGGAAGTAGGTAAAGTTGCAACAATTGAGAGGGGTTTGCCTTGTCACCCTCTTCCATCCCATTTGGCATCAGTTGGTGAATTTTGAAATTTCACTAAGTACCTCTTGGAAACTTTACCTCTAATCTTCCTTACTTTCAACTTGGTGCCTATTGGGATAGTCCCTTGTCATGTGTCCCTCCTATTCACATGTAAAGCATGTATTTGCAACAATCAACTCCTTGCATTGTGCAAGTGTCATCCAAGTTTTTTTGTGCTAGGCCCTATTTTCAATTTTTCTCCTCTTTTCGACCTTTGATCCTTTCCACACTGCAAAGCATCGGCTCTACTTGTTGTCTCTATGAGTTGTGACATGGTGGTAATGGTGGTCTTTATGCAAAAATCCATAATTTCCTATGTCTATGAGTTGTGACATGCTCTTGAAGGGGAATAGCATGATAAGAAGTAACAAATAGCAATGCACCCTAAAACTTCTGATTATATGCTCCAAATTTTAACATTGTGATGCATCCAACTTATTCCAAACAATCATAACATTTTCAAAGGTGCTCATAAGCCAATTAGAAGCAAACATATGCTAAATTTGTTCCCATGTTGATCGCGCTCTCATTTGTATTAAAAGTGTGGACTATCACTGTAATGCATTTTCCTTCAAAAAAGTGGTTGCCTTTCGAATCTTAGTTATCTCCCGAATAGGTTGCATCACACCTACTACATTTGCATCATAACCAACACCATTAGAAGCATTTGCAAATGACTTGCATTCATCCCTTGAGCCCCATATATTTGAGAAGGTATGCAGTACCGTATATGCCACAATGTGCCCTAGGTATTATGCTAATTCTACCATACATGGGGTTGTGCATTCCACCAACCATACTTGAATACATTGGGTTTTGCATTCTACACATTGGTTGTTGCATACCATATGGAGTTGTACCATGCATTTCCATATGTAGTCCATAACTCACCATAGCATGAGAAATAGTACCATCACCAAAGCATCTTGGCTGCCCCATACTCGTATGCATGCCTTGTTGTCTAACACCAATTGGATTGGCATTACCAAGATGGCCTTGCATTAGCATTCCCTTCCCTACTGGTACTAATTGCTTTTGCTTATTTACCACATTGGGAGTATCTTGAGACCATTTTGGCATTTCGTTTAGTATACCATGCTAGGCAAGGCTCTCGAAGAAGAATTTCTCTTTTAATCCTTGTTGTCCTTCTTGGAAGAATTCAAAGAACCGAGTAAATCTAGGATCCTTTGCCAATTTTCCAAACATGTTAGTTGCTATCCTCAATTGATCTTTGAATAGGTCATCAAATTATTCACCCACTTATTGGTTGTCAACATTATTTTGCATCGAAGGCTGCTATTTTTCATCTTTTCCTTTTTCAATGGTGCTACACTAAATGATATATTGATGTGGGGCCCTTTTCAAGAATGTAAGTACAAAAGAATAATCAAGTGTTTACACAAGACATCAATGGGATAATGATATACCTTGCTACAGTCCTACTACCACCATAATAGTGCAAATATCAAGATCAATATTGCAATGTAAGTGAGCCCAAAGATAGTAATAGGATGGTCAAAATATTTTTGGGGTATATTTGGTATATTTTTATTAAAGACCTCTAAGATTGAGTCTGGCCTAGTCTAGCTTCCTAGTAATTATGTGTCATAGATTTAGGCAATGCTAGCAGTAAAGATACTAACATGAATGCCCTTCACTAACTAGGTCTAGGTTAAGAATTGTATGCACTAGTTATATACCTAATGCCTATATTTAGAAATTATTTTAAAATTACTTTTATTGAAAAAAAATTAAATCTACATTTGGATGTCATATATTACAATGATATTTTCATAGTCACTAGGACTACTAAGAGATTTTTAAGAACCCTTTGGAGTTGCTCTGCACGGTCAATTCTATACTGTAGTATCTTGTATCTATTACATAGGGATCTAATAAATTCTTTACTTCAAAAAATAAACTTACAGTAAAGGATTTATAAATATTTTTAAAACCTCACATAAGGGTCAATAAAATATTACAAAATAGGTTACATAGGGGTATATAAAACATGCCTTGAACACACATGATGCCTAGAGTTTATATATAGTAACTTACCTGAGATGATACTAAAGGTGTATTGGCCTAAGGAATTTTACTTACAACAAATGCATGAGGGTGAGTTCATCATCTTATATACATAACTTAGGGACATGCCTTTTCTATTAGAAGAAAAAAATAATATTTCATCGTTTACACATGTTGCATATGTTGTTGAAATAACTTATTACTATGTATCCTAGGTATAGTCATATCCACATGATCCTAAAGGTGTATTGGCCCAAGGGGTGTTAGTTCATCATATGGCCATATACTCATGATACTAAACACATGAGCTTATACATTTGGGGCTTGAGGGGTGTGAGCTCATCATCTTAAATGCATAACTTTGAGATGTGCCTTCTCTATTAGGAGGGGGAATTCATATTTCATCTTTTACACATTTTTCCTACAAAATTAGGACAATATAAATAATATACGACATATGATAAATATAACAAAATCATGAGCCATAGGCTAGATTTGTGTTACTTTGAAAAATGCATACATATGTAGGCCCACACATATGCAAGCAGGTGCACATAGATAAAAATATACTTCATGAATGTATACCATCTATCCATACATGCAAGCACTTGAGATTAGTAGGATGCATTGTGCATCAAGACATGCACCCAAATAACATTATCCAAACTCATGAGTTTGAACTAATGGTACATATCACCCACATCATCTTTAACATCGTGCAATGCTGAATAAGTATATACCCTATATCTTTCACAATGAACTACAAATATACATATAGCAATATTATATGTTTATATTTTTTCAACAACCACAAGGTATGCTATAAAAGTTGGATTGTTGTTCCAGTTATATTCTCCTTTGGGATGTGATATGCAAAGTCCAAAATTTCCTACTTGAAAACTAAGAATTTGAACAACATTCTTAGTTTAATTTTAGATGCACCCTAAACTCCTAATGAAAAAATATTTAAATACATTGCCACATTTATAGAGAAATTCTTTGAGCTTCAGTGCAAATCACCAAGAGAACAACAGTGGTGCTTCAAAGTTTGGGGCGAAGCGCCAAACATAAGTTGGCATGTAGTGCTTGGAGGAGACTAGACCCCTAGTAGCACATAAGGGGCATGAGTGTAGAAAGAAAATGCACAAGGGATTGATATACACGCGCACCTTGTGCAGGTCTAGCTTGCATACATTAGCCTGCAATCTAGTGCTTCTTGGCCCACTTAAGCAACTCTTTAAGCTCTCGTTTGTGGAAGTACATGGCTATCATTGAAATAACATGCTAAGATGGACATCATCTGCAAACATTCCATTTAACACAATGTGTCCCTATTCACAAAAACTCTATTTTCTTATCATGTAGCTATCAAGCTTCTCAGTTTTTTTAACCTTATAAGTGCATGTATTGAAAGTGTCCCAACTTCTAGTGCAATGATATTCCCTAGATATGTAGTTTTGACATTGTCATGAGATTTTATGTTTACACAGTGTGAAAGATGGAGATGCTATGGATCATGTAGGTCTGCATACTTAGTCTACAGGAGCTTCAAGATAGATCACTGGATAGAATGTAGTGACTCTTTAAGTTCATTTTTGCTTGGAAGTCACTAAGTTTAGCAAGTCACCTAGGTTTGAGCACGAGACAATGGAATAAGTCCATGTTAGTGACTTAGGTAACTTAAGTGTGTATGTATGAAAACTTTGAGTTGTGTGGGATAGAATAGGGAGATCAATGTGATTTGCATTGCAAATCACGGGTGTGGGCTTCAAGGATATAGTTGGACCATAGGTGGAGCTACCAAGGGCATGCAACTAGAGTTTTACTCAAAAACGGGCAAGAGGAAGAAGGGGAAGGTAAGGGGTGTCTATGGTATGCATTTTGAGAGAGAGAAGTTAAGTTATGGTGATGTCCTGAACAAAGAAAAACATGGAATTCATAACTAGCAAGGTCTCTTCTTGCTTCATCTTCATTCTCATGGCTTTTCTTGATGCCCAAAGCTTGAATCTTGCCCCTAGGATCTAGTGTACTATTGGGGGTAAAGGAGCCTCTGCCTAGCCGCCTATGTATTAATACACTGACAGTACCCCCCACTACACACTATGTTGAGATGGCAAGCTCAACATGTGCGAACATTGATGATGGACCACCTGGCTAGATGAGTGCACACGTCTACACTTAGCACATGGGTGGTCAAAGATATAACGCCAGTCGATTAGTCTAGTCAGTTATGCATTGTTTGACTTAGAAGGCCACTTTCCTTTATGTTGGATCTTATCTATACTTTGTGTATATTGTATAGTGTGTGGAAGAAGAAGAAAAAATTAGCAAGAAAATGTTTTGGCCTCCATATCTCTTCTTGTGTCCTTGAGTGAGCTTCCTCTTGTGTATACAGTGTGTGTTTGGTGCAACAGCTCAAGCAAAGTCCTCCACCACGCGATTCTTGACACACTGCAAGTGGTAGGTGCCCATCACCATCACTTTATTCCTTATTCTTTTAGAGACAATTTGAATAAAGAAAGGCCCAATCATACATTGTGACCATTGGAGTTCCCATTTCTCGTCTCTCTCTTTCTTGCTCTTGCTCTTGCTCTCCCACCATAGCTCTCCAAATGCAAGCTTTGATCCTTCTCACCTTTCAATTGGTATAAAATCTTGGATTCATGACTACTCGATCTTGGTTCGTGACTCCTTCAGCTTCCTATCGATTACCTACACTCATTGGGTCTCCTTCCCAGTAGCCATAGCCGACCTTGAGCTCCCATCACTCCTTGGCTTCCTGTGCACCTTACCGGCCTCTTTGGGCACCCTCAATGCATTCCAACAAAGATATTCATTCATCTTCTTTTTCTTGCTGTTCACAGGTCTACAGGTCTGTAGTCAAAAAAGGGGAAACCACCATTGAAGCTTGCTTGCCTCATATCTTCCCACAACCCTTTGTCTGGCACCTTAGGCTGAAAATGTGCCTTCTTTGGCACCCCTTTAAGTCCCCCCTTGCCTTATTCAGTAGCAACATGGACAACAATAAACAAAAGCGTGATAAGCAATATATCTAGGCAGCATGGGAAGTTCATCGTTTATCTCATGTTGATCATGCTTGGACTCTTGGGCATTGTGGCACTACTTGGATTGATCCTTGGTATGTCTTGAGCCTTGTGTAGAGGCTTTGGGACAATGATATTCAGCTCTAGCTTGATTATATGTACAACAGACCTGATGTCTATGTATGCAATTGACATTTACATCTACATTGGAGCTCTCTACATACACTACTTCATGCTTGTATGCTATGCCATTGGTGCCTATGCTTGGTGGATGTTGTGCACATGCTTTGCCACAATTTTAGCCTAACCTTTGGGCTGAAAAATCATAGTTTTCACTAGTGAATCATTGTTGTACACATGCGGGCTGAAGATCATTTGCTTATGTTTGGATATGCCTATTGGTTTCAGGCTACGTCTTGGATGTATACTTTGATGTAGTGACTGTTGGGGATTGACATAGAGCTTGGATTTACTCTCGGATCATTGGTTGAGCTTGAGCTCGCTTCGCATAGCATTTGGATCTCCATCTTTGATGTACTTATGGCATGTACTTTGCTTATGTCTGACTGGTCTTGACATGCTTGGCTTATGCCATCTCTATACATGCTAGTTACATTGTCTTGGAGTTGATTGCTACAACGGCTTACTTGGGCTTGGCATTTGATTTCCCATAGCTTACTTTGGCTATTTGTTGGCTTGCTAAATTTACAATTTGGATGTATTTGATCTCTATGGATGCTATGTATGGATAGCCTATATACTCATGATGCCTTATTGATGCTTGATCTTGGATCTTCTGTTCAGTAGTGCTTTCATATGCCTTTGTTAGCTTTTGTGCTTAACACTTATGGCTTTTGTGGTTGTGGGAGCGTCTTTGGATACTCGATAGACATTGAGCATGCGGCTTATACTATTGAGCACTTTGGATATTTGAGACTACTAGGATCTTCATTTTGGATGATGCTTGGCTTCTATTGTTTGGTCCATTGTACTTGCTTATGAGCTGACTTGGGTCCGTTTTCTGAGCTCACACCTACTTGTGTCAAGTCTTGGAAATGGCAAGTACATTTTGCTTTGTTGATTGGGGGGTGTATCGACTCACTGGCAGATGTTTGTATAACATACTTGGGTGCTGGTTCATGATTATTGACTGTCATATGCCTATGCTATGCTCGCATGATGTCGGCTTTGGACTTGGTAGTATTTGATTGACTTGGGATCTGCTTTTGGCACTGTTAACTCTCATTTTCACAGTTTTGAAATTTATTATAGCAAGCATTTATGTATGTATGTATGGACTGACATGGAATTTTCATGCTGAATCATCCTGATTTGATGTATTACTGATAGTACTTGGTGGGCAACATCATTACATACCGATTCCATGCCATTTTGCCTTGATTTTTTTGTGATTTTTTTGGCATTTTCTGCAAAAAATAGCAAGTAGTTTTGAACTGTTTGCAGTGTTACAGCCTGCATTATGGCATCTTCTTCCACAAATAACGCTATCTTTAACATCACAAAACTTGATGGTACTAATTATGACTATTGGAAGAGCTAGATTTGGTAGGTACTTGTGCAAAAGAATCATGTAAATCCATTGAGGTTGAGCGGGCAACAGCTTGCGGATGAGGCACAGACTGCATGGCAGCTTTGGAAAAAGATCAAAAACCTCTATGATAAGAAAAGTCTAGCAAGTCATATGTATTGATTGAAGTAGCTTATGGACCTGCGCATGAAGGAGAATGTGATGATGTTTGCTCATTTGAGCCAGTTCCATGCTATTCTCAAGAACTTAACTTCACAAGGCATTACTTTTACTGATGAGATTACACCATTTTTTTGCTTGGGACTCTGAGTGAGTGAGTCATGGGATGTATTCTGCATTGCCTTATGTGCTTCTGCTACTACTTTGAAATTGCCTGATGTAGAGAGTGCTCTTCTACAAGAAGATATCAATTGTAAGAACTTGGATGCCTCTTATGTGTCGCATGCTTTGACTATTAGAGGCAGAGATGGTAATGAAAGGAATGACAGTGGGAATGACCATGGCATAGACTTGCAGAAGTCTAGGTCTAAGTCACGTCATAAGTCGTGCACCAAGTCTCTTGGGAGAAATGCTAATGTGACATGTCATCATTGTGGCAAGAAGGGTCATATATACCCACAGTGTCATGAGTTGTGCAATGAGAAGCGCAAAGAGAAGGGGAAAGACAATGTATAGGAAAAGTCCTATGATCGCAACATTGTGCCTATGAAATCCAATGTGAAAATCAAAGAGATAAATGTCATGCAGACTGAGGACTCTGATGGGGAGTATATACTTGTAGCTAGTTCTTGTGATGCTACACAATTGACTGAGGTTCACTCTATGTATGTGCAGCGGTGGCTTTTGGATTCTGGTGCTTCATTTCATGTTACACCATGCCGTGAATGGTTCCACTCCTACCGCATTGTCTCTAGTTCAGTTTGCTTGGGTGATGACAGGTCACTTGCTATTGTTGGCATTAGGGATATATGGCTGCAGTTCTCTACTGGCAATACTTTTCTGTTTGTACGTCATGTACCTACGCTTACATGCCATCTTATTTCTGCACGGCAGCTTGATGATGCTTGGTTTCATATTTCATTTGGGGATTGTGCCTGGAAGATCACACGTGCAAACTTGTGCTTGCTTGAGGTGCCAAGGTTGGCAGCCTCTATCCTCTTGTAGTTGATGGATCCTCTGTTGACCATGTTTTGTCTGTGGATTCTATCCCACATGTATCTCTTTGGCATGCTTGTTTATCCCATATGTCTTTGAAGGGAATGAAAATGCTTTCTGGTTTGCAGTACTTACCGCCCCTTGACTGTGCATGTTTTGATTAATGTGATCGTTGTCTTTATGGCAGATAGACTAGGAATACACATAAGAAGCCTGGTAGGTCATGCATGAGTGAGCCCTTGGCATTGGTACATTTGGATGTCTCTAGGCCCATGCCATGTGAGTCTATGGGTGGTGCAAACCATTTTGTTACATTCATTGACAATTTTTCACAGAAAACCTAGGCTTATCCCGTTAAGCTTTGAAAGGTGAGAAGGATCGAAGCTTGCACTCAAGAGCTATGGCAAGAGAGCAAGAGCAAGGAAGAGAGAGACAAGAAATGGGAACTCCAACAGTCACAATGTGTGGCCGGGCCTTCCTTTATTCAAATTGTCACTAAAAGAATAAAGAATAAAGTGACGGTGACGGGCGTCCGCCACCTGCAGTGTGTGGTGGCGGTGACTGTCAGTGTAGTAATGCACGGGCGGCTAGGCGGAGGCGCCTTTACCCCCAACAACCTCCCACTTAAAGGCAAATCTGCCCTAGTGAGGAGGGAAAAGAAAAAGAAAAAAGACAGTACAACATGTACAACAGGATGAGGAAAGACATCATTATGTGTGTAGAGGAGGAGAGAGAAAGACTAAAATAGAGAGAAGAGACAAAGATTGGAAAACCACATTCCAAATACTTAAATCATAATTCCAAAATCGTATCATTTTGAAACTCTTGATAAGTAGGACAATTTATATATTTATACAATGGATTTAGTGCAAAATATGGAACAGAAGATCAACATGTGGAAATGCATGAGGGTGTGATATGATAGCATGATATATTGCACACGTTTCTTTTCTACATTTCCTCTCTTTCTACAACTTCTTGGTTAGAAATACACCTTTAATCAAGGTAGCATTTCATGTTTAGCCTATACCCCTTCAAATTTGGCCAAAATTGCTACATTTAAAGTGTCCACTTCCCTTCCCCTCATGAAGTAAAGTCATTTTGACATAAATTGGTGGATATGGATTGTCAACCTTTTTATTTTCTATCATGCCCCAAGGAAACCAATGCATTGGCTCCATGCACGTATTGCACACAAGGACCTACCAAGATCTCGCAAGGTGACATAAAGATTTTTTTAACTTTTTTAAATGTCTCTCCACAATTAGGTCTCATTCCAAGGAGCACAAAGCATTGGTCATGGATGGCCTGTGACTTGAACCTAGGAACCTACTAAGCCTTCACAAGGTAAAAAGTATGTTCTAGCTTGACTTTTTATCCTTACTAAATTGATGAAACATTTAGTTCATTTATCCTACATGCATTTGTCACAAAACCTTATCCCTTACTACACTATGGGACTTTATCATGATAATAAACTAGATCCAAACCCATACCTAAGCTAGCTAGCTTGTTGAAAGAATGTTGACACCTATTGCCTATTAGGGCTAGCTAGATGGACATTCCTTTTTTCCTTATGTATACCTTCAAAAAAAGGAAAGCAATATCCATCCCTCCAAAGAGGACCACTCAATCATGGCTTCAAGGCTTGGCATCCAATCCATGTGTAACAACACATAAAAATCCTTGCCTCTCACCTTAAAGACAAAAAAACTTGAAGGCAAGGTGATAGAGATGGTTCTTAGAAGAATCTGTATCGTACCTCTCCTTGAATGCAGACCCAAGATCTTGCACAGTATAACTCAGTGCAGGATAAGTCTTTTGATCGCAGCATAGTGCCTGCAAAGTCCAGTGTTAAAATTGAAGAGATCAGTGTTATGTAGCCTGAGGATGTTGATGATGATTATATCCTTGCAGCTTCTTCTAGTGTTTCGCAGATGACAGAGATACACTCTATGTATGCACAGTGTTAGCTCTTGGACTCAGGTGCGTCCTTTCATGTGATACCTTGTCGAGAGTGGTTTCATTCATACCGTACTGTTTCTGGTTTTGTGCACTTGGGTGATGACATCTCTCTTGACATTGTGGGCACTGGTGATGTTAGGCTGCAGTTTTTCCTTCTGGCAGCAATTTTGTTATGTAGGATGTACATCATGTACCTGCTTTGACACGCAGTCTCCTGTCAGCTGGACAGCTTGATGATGCATGTTATCATGTACCTTTTGGAGACTTTGCATAGAAGATCACTCGTGGCAGACTTGTGATTGCGAGAGGTGCCAAGGCTAGCAGCCTCTATCCCTTGATTGTATCCGCTTCTTCCCTTGATCATGTTTTGTCTATGGGTTCTATCCCACATGTATCTCTTTGGCATGCCCATTTGGGCCATATGTCTTTGAAGGGAATGAAAATGCTTTCTGATTTGCAGTACTTACCGCCCCTTGATTATGCATGTTTTGATTCATGTGAGCATTATCTTTATGGCAGGCGGACTAGGTCTACACATAAGAAGTCTGGTAGGCCATGCATGAGTGAGCCCTTGGCATTGGTACATTCAGATGTCTATGGGCCCATGTCTTGTCAGTCTATGGGTGGTGCAAAGTATTTTGTTACGTTCATAGATGATTTTTCATGAAAATTTTGGGCTTATCCCATTAAGCTGAAATCCGACATATTAGATGTGTTTCAGATATAGCTTGCATTGGTTGAGAACCAATCTGGGTATAGGCTAAAATTCCTAAGGACAGATAATGGGGGTGAGTATGCCTCATGTGCTTTTGAGCAGTTATGTGATGAGAGGGGTATTAAGCGTTAGTTGACCGCCCCCTATACCCCCCCTAGAATGGTTTGGCTAAGCAGATGAATAGAACCATCTAGGAGCGTGTACGCAGTATGCTTAGCCATGTAGGCCTACCACAGAGCTTTTGGGCTGAGGCAGTTAGTACAGCTGTGCATGTCATAAATAGATCACATGCTAGTGGTTTGGATTTCCAGGTTGCAGAGGAGGTATGGACTGGAAAACCTCCCTCTTGTGCGCATCTCCGTGTCTTTGGATGTGAGGCATTTTGCCATGTGCCCATGGACAAGAGAAGTAAGCTGGATCCTAAGAGTGTCAAATCCATTTTCCTTGGTTATGGGGATGCAGGTGAGATGGGTAACTGTCTCTGGGATCCACAGGTGCAAAAAGTCATCGGGAGTCATGATGTAGTCTTCCATGAAGACAAGATGCATAGACAGCCTGAGAGAGTTATTGAGATCTGCAGGGTCATATTTCAGGAGAAGCTGAGAGCTCTCGCACAGCCAGTTGGATAGCCTACAGCTATAGCAGATACTCATGGTCAGGGTGTTGGACAGGCAGCTGGGCAAGCAATAGCAAAGCCTACGGTAAGATGGTCTACTAGAGATAGACGTCCACCTGATATATTTCATCCCTCGATGCATTATGTCTTGGTTACAAATGCAGGAGAGCCTTTCACTTATGATGAGGCTATGCGTAGGGGTGACAGTCACTCATGGGAGAGGGCTATGCAGTCTGAGATAGACTCCTTGCATAAGAATGAGACTTGGGATTTGGTTTCCTTGCCTAAGGGCAAGAAGACTTTGCCATGCAAGTGGGTGTATAAGCTAAAAAGTACCCCTGAACACCCCAAGCCGGCATACAAGGCTAGATTGGTAGCAAAGGGTTTTAAGCAGGAGCATGGTGTGGACTTTGATGAGGTCTTTTCTCCTGTGGTTAAGATGACCACCCTGCGCTTAGTCTTGGCTTTGGTTGCTCAGCTTGACTTGGATTTATACCAGATGGCTTTCTTACATGGGGACTTGCATGATGAGATTTATATGGAGCAACCTAAGGGCTTTGCAGAACCTGGCAAGGAGCACCTAGTGTGCAAATTGAAGAAAAGTCTTTATAGCTTGAAGCAGGCACCTAGGGAGTGGTATCATAAGTTTGATGCCTTTATGCAGTCACAGGGCTGCAGCAGGAGTGCTATGGATCTGCGTCTTTACACGAAGAAAGCCTGTGATGATTCTTTATTGATTTTGGTACTCTATGTGGATGATATGCTAATAGCAGGGAAAGCTCATGATGAGCTAGATGCTCTTAAGGTTCAGCTCAAGAAGAGCTTTGAGATGAAAGATATGGGATAGGCCTCTCACATACTTGGTATGCACATTAGACATGATAGGCATCAGGGACTACTCTACTTGCCACAGAGGAAGTACATTCATAAAGTCCTTGAGCACTTCCGCATGCAGGACGTAAAGCCTATTGGCTGTCCATTGCCTTCTTATGTGAAGGTATCACAGGCTGATTGTCCGCAGACAGATGAGCAGAGGGCCGAGATGGCCAAGATTCCCTATGCATCCGCAGTGGGCAGTCTTATGTATGCCATGATAGCCACTCGTCCAGATATTGCCTTTGCAGTTGGTGTTGTGGCACGTTATATGGCTACACCTAGCAAGAAGCATTGGGATGCTGTGAAGGGTATCATGAGGTTCTTGAATGGCACTCCAAATATGTGCATATGCTATGGCAGCCAGGATACAGGAGTTGTGGGGTACACTGACTCTGATTATATAGGACATGCAGATAGTAGGAAGTCCACTTCCGACTATGTATTCACCTATGCTGGAGGTGCTATTTCTTGGATGTCCAGGGTGCAGAAATGCACGGCCCTTTCTACTACAGAGGCCGAGTATGTTGCAGTCACTAAGGCTTGCAAGGAGGCCATTTGATTGGGTCTTTTGGTTGCAGACCTTGGTATTGATGCTATCTCTACATTGCATTCGGATTCTATGAGTGCTATTCAGTTAGCCAAGAATCCGGTCTTCCATGTGAAGATGAAACACATTGAGGTGAGGTATCACTTTATACGTGGGGTCGTTGAGGATGAGTCTGTTGAACTTGTCAAGATCTCAACTGACTAGAATCCTGCAGATCTGCTCACAAAAAGCCTCTCTACAGAGCGCTTTGCCTTCCTCGGGAGGTTGATGAGCGTGGATGTCTTTCCCCTTATCTTTGCGTCTTTCATTGCGCAGTTCATGGCATTGTGGCCTAATATGGCCCGTTTTCCCACAATGGTGACAGGTAACATATGCATTCCTGCCACGAGATTTGCTACGTGACTTCCCACAAGACTTGGATCGAGATTTCTGAGAATCCCGTCCACGGCCACTGCCACTGCCATGCTTTCCATATCAATCATTCCTGCCTCTAATTGTCATAGCATGCGACACATGAGAGGCATCCAAATTCTTACGGTTAACCTCTTCCTGCAGAAGAGCACTCTCAATATCAGATAATTTCAAGGTAGTAGTAGAGGCACATAATGCAGTGCGGAATACATCCCATGACTCATTAAGAATACCAAGCAAGAAAAGAGGAGTAACATCCTCTGCAAAAGTGATGTCGTTCGAAGTCAAGTTCTTGAGTATAGCATGGAATTGGTGTTCTTGAGTATAACATGGAATCGGCTCAAGTGAGCAGACATAGTCACATTCTCCTTCATGCGCAGATCCATAAGCTGCTTTAGTCATACATCTGACTCGTTGGACTTTTCTTGTCATAGAGATTCTTGATTTTATCCCACAACTGCCATGCACTCTGTACTTTCTCAAATACATTGTAATGAACTTGTTTTGTAAGAGATAATACAATAGTGGACTTGCATAACTCATCAAGCTCAAGCCATTCCTCATGTGGTATAGTTGCAGGCGGATGCCCGCTCAACCTCAATGGTTTGATCTGCGATTTCTGCACCAACACTTGCCAAATCTGGCTCTTCCAATAAGAGTAGTTCGTACCACAAGCTTAATGATGTTGAAAATAGCATAATTAGTGGATGAACTTGCCATAATGCAATGCTGGAAGACTGTAGACAGTTCAAAACTGCTTGCTGTTTACTGTAGAAAATGACCAAAAAATCACCAAAATCAAGAGAAAATGGCGAGAAAAGTGTAACCAAAGTTGCTACCCACCAAGTACTAGTGAAAGTACATCATTTCATAATATTTTATCATGAAAAATCCATGTCAATCTGGAGTTATATGCTTGCTGTAATAAATGACAACAGGGTACAGTGAGATGCAATTGCTGACCAAATCACTGCACCAAGTCAAGAAATGACAACCAAGACATGACCAACCATAAACGGGCATAAATCAGCACCAAACAGTCATCAAGACCCTGAGCAAACACCCAAACATGTCACCAAAGCATCTGTCAGTGAGTAGGCATACCCCCTGGACAATAGGGCAAAGTATACATAACACTGGTAAGACCCTGAGCAAACACCCAAACATGTCACCAAAGCATCTGTCAATGAGTAGGCATATCCCCTGGACAATAGGGCAAAGTATACATAACACTGGCAAGACCTGACACCAGCAGTAGGTGTATGCTCACAAGAGTGCAAAGCCCAAGCTCATGTCAAAAGCAACTCCAAGATATCAGTGCATGAACCATGCAACATTTAAGTGTAAGAGATCCCAAAATCTCAAGTATTTGCAAAATGCTCAAAATAGCTTAAACCTCATGCTCAATGTCGGTCAAGCATACAAGATGCTCCCACTGGCACAAAAGACGAATAAACGAGCTCAACAGCTCAATCAAACCAAGTCAGAGTACCAAAGACAGGTAACCAAGACAATGCCTCAATAGCATCCAAGGTCGTAATGAAAAAAGCCAAGTCGTAACGGAAAAATCCAAGTCAATGTCTAACTGCTCAAGGGAATACTCAAATAAATATCGAGACGAGCTCAAACAACTGCCATCCACAGCCAAAGCATAAAGCATTCACCAAGACATCATAACCCGTACTGGATAGCCTAGGCATAAACCATGCCATAGATGAAATGCCAGCTGCAAAGAAGTGACAGTCAAACCCAAATCGAGCTCTAATCTCAACTAAAAAGCATTCTAGAGCATAAACAAGACATGTGGCATAGTCCAAATACATCATGACATCATACCGAGTAGCCGGGAGCACCCCGTGACCAATATGCATAACCCAACTGTAGCATAAATAGCTTCAACCTTGAAGTTTTCAGTAGCATATAACCTCTATAAACTTAGCAAATTAGTGCTCAATCCAAGCTCAAATCCATAGGCAAACTATATGCATACATTTCCATATGTATAGGCACCAACCGGGCATAATCGGGCATCAAATGCCAAGACTTATAAGCATAAAATTGAAGTAACAGGTGGCTGCCCTGTTTTGGACAGATCTGGGATTGTTTAAAACAATCAATGGCTAGGCTAAATCAGCTCCAAATGTGTCTCACATAAGAGGCATAACATCCACAAGTGATCTAGTATCAATAGATATCAGTAGAAGCATCACATAAGCCATAGGCATACAAATACATATTGTGTCAGACCTGAAATCTATTGCAAAATATTCTCTCATTAGAATTTGACAAATCCGACATCACCATTGTGTCCAAAGCATGCCAAAACCTCAACTTAGACTCTTAATTGCGTGAATCGGGTTCCGAATGCCCGAGATATGACAAAAAGAGTGATTTTTGGGCCAGATTTTGAAACAGGCGCAAAAAAAAGTGAGCTAGCTGGGGGGGTCTGATGTCCCACGTGTCAACAATGGGGCCCAAAGGGGGCACAAATGGGGGCCAAAGAAGGCCTACACTAAGCCTTGATAGGCTGGAAGCAAGATCCAGGTGAAGGAAGCTCCAAGAGGTGTGAGCTATGGCTGCCCACAACCTGTGAAAACCCTGTTTACCTAGACCTGTGGACTGAGATAAATCTCTGAAATAATGAAGCAATACCTCAATGTCAATGCCCTAATGGTGCCTCAATAGGCCGGGAAGAAGCTCGGAAAGCTGGGGAGTGACGAGAGCTCAAGAGAATGAGCTATGGGTGCCGAGAAGGAGACCCAATGGGAGTGGGGAGTCGATGGGAAGTTGAGAATGCCACGAGCCAAGCTCAAGAGTCGGAAGCCATGCTGTGATACCAGTTGAAAGGTGAGAAGGATTGAAGCTTGCACTCGAGAGCTATGGCGGGAGAGCAAGAGCAAGGAAAAGAGAGACAAGAAATGGGAACTTCAACAGTCACAATGTGTGACCGGGCCTGCTTTTATTCAAACTGTCACTAAAAGAATAAAGAATAAAGTGACGGTGACAGGCGCCCGCCACCTGTAGTGTGTAGTGGCAGTGATTGTCGGTGTAGTAATACACGGGCAGCTAGGCAGAGGCGCCTTTACCTCCAACAAGCTTAAATCCGATGTCTTGGCTGTGTTTCAGAGATGGTTTGCATTGGTTGAGAACCAGACTGGGCATAGACTGAAATGCCTTAGGACTAACAATGGGAGAGAATATGTGTCATGTATCTTTGATCAGCTATGTGATAAGAGGGGTATTAAGCGTCAATTGACCGCCCCCTATACCCCACCCCAGAATGATTTGGCTGAGTGGATGAACAAAACCATCTAGGAGCGCGTACGCAATATGCTTAGCCATGTAGACCTACCAGAGCTTTTGGGTTGAGGCAGTCAGTATAGCTATGTATATCATAAGTAGATCACCTTCCAGTGGTTTGGATTTCCAAGTTGCAAAGGAGGTATGAACTTCCGTCTTATGCGCATCTACGTGTCTTTGGATGTGATGCATTCTGCCATGTGTCCAAGGACAAGTGTAGTAAGCTAGATCCTAAGAGCGTTAAATGCATTTTCCTTGGCTATAGAGATGCAGAAGAGATGGGTTACTGCCTCTAGGATCCATAGGTGCGGAAAGTCATCCGTAGCCATGATGTAGTCTTCCATAAAGACAAGATACATAGTCAGCTTGAGAAGGTGGTAGAGATACACATGATTATATTCTAGGAGGAGCCACGTGCTCTAGTATAGCCTGCACAGCTAGTTGGATAGCTTGCAGTAACAATTAGTATACATAGCCAGGGTGTAGTTGGATAGGCAGCAGAGCCTGCAGTGAGACGACCTACTAGAGATAGACGTCCGCCTAAAAGATTTGAGCCCTCGATGCATTATGTCTTGGTTATAGATGTAGAAGAGCCTCTCACCAATTATGAGGCTATGCGCAAGGGTGATAGTCACCTCCTGGGAGAGGGCTATGTAGTCTATGGACTCCCTGTATAAGAATATAACTTGGGATTTGGTTGCATTGCCTAAGGGCAAGAAGGCTTTGCCGTGTAAAATGGATGTACAAGCTGAAAAGTACCCCTGAAAACCCCAAGCCAGCCTATAAGGCAAGACTTGTTGCTAAGAGTTCTAAACAAGAGCATGAAGTTGACTTTGATGAAGTCTTTTCTCCTATGATCAAGATGACCACCCTACGCTTGGTTTTGGACTTAGTCATGCAGCTTGACTTGGATTTATACCAGATGAATGTCAAGACTACATTCTTGTACTGATATTTGCATGATGAGATTTACATGGAGTAGCCTAAGGGCTTTGCTGAACCTGGCAGGGAGCACCTAGTGTGTGAGTTGAAGAAAAGTCTTTATGGCTTGAAGCAGACACCTAGGGAGTGGTATCATAAGTTTGATGCCTTTATGCAGTCATAGAGCTATAGAAGGAGTGCTATGGATCCATGTCTTTACAAGAAGAAAGCCCTTGATGGCTCATTGCTTATTTTGGTACTTTATGTGGATGATATGTTGATAATAGGGAAAGCTCATGATGAGTTGGATGCATCCAAGAGACAGCACTTCTAGCATAGGTGAATACATAGCCAAAGAAGTGGACTTCCTACTATCTGCATGTCCTGTATAATCGGACGTTGTGTACCCCATAACTTTTGTATCCTTGCTGGCATAGCAAATACACATATCTGATGTGCCCTTTAGGTACCTTACCACTAAGGCCGAGTATGTTGTAGCCATCGAGGCCTGCAAGGAGGCCATATGGTTAGGCCATTTGGTTCATGACCTTGGGATTGATACTATACCTACATTGCATTCGGATTCTATAAGTGCTATTCAGCTAGCTAAGAATCCGGTCTTCCATGTGAAGATGAAACACATTGAAGTGAGGTATCACTTCATACGTGGGGTCGGGGAGGATAAGTCTGCTGACCTTGTTAAGATCTCCACTAATGAAAATCGTGCAGATTGGCTCACGAAAAGTCTCACTACTGAGCGCTTTGCCTTCCTTAGGAGATTGATGGGCGTTGGATGAGATGACATTTTTCCTCATATTGTTGTACATGTGTATATTGTAATGTCTTTTCTTTTTTCTTTTCACTTCTCACTAGGGCAAATTCACCTTTAAATGGGAGGTTGTTGGGGGTAAAGGTGACTCCGCCTAGTCGCTTGTGTATTACTACACGAACAATACCCACCACTGCATACTGCAAGTGGCGGGCACCTATCACCGTCACTTTATTCTTTATTCTTTTAGTGATAGTTTGAATAAAGGAAGGCCCGATCACACATTGTGACTGTTGGAGTTCCCATTTCTCATCTCTCTCTTTCTTGCTCTTGCTCTCTCGCCATAGCTCTCCAAGTGTAAAGCTTCGATCCTTCTCACCTTTCATGTACCACTTGGGACTGCCAAAGGAGTGATTTTTTTCTTGGTCTATGGGTTGTTTTGGATTGTTCAAAACTATCATAAACAGGGAGTCCACTCAATTTGGGAGAGCTTGCAAGTGATCTAAGTAAATGTATGTATTGGATACGGTCCCTAAATAACAGGGCAACCTTGGGCATTCATTAGAGTGGCTTATGATTGGATTTGTATACATTTTGGAGCTTTAATTGTTTGAGGGGTGGAATACATTGTTATTGATAGGGTTGAGGTGCTTCTTTAGCTTTGACAAGGATTTGACATAAGTATTTGCTATATATCTTAGTTGTAGTGGCTTCTACCACTACTAGTTTGAAGTTTATATGTCATTTTGAGGTGGACACCTAAAGCAATCAATGGATGGTAGTAGCATGGATAATGGATTATGATCATGGTTTATGTTAAGTATTTGTGTATGAGTTGAGCTATTGTCTCAGTTTGTCTTGGGCTTCGATCCACCCTCATTTGAATGTATTTGATTATGAGTTGATGTCTTCCTTGTATGACATGATGCTGAAATAAATTGACGGGATTCACCTCTATCAGTTTCCCTATACATTTTCTATTTCTTTAAACCCCTTCTCTTTTGTCTACTCCTCTCCCTAAATCACCCTTCACCCTACTGTCTTTTACCCTGTGGTAAACTTTCGACCCCAAACACTCCAATAACGTGTTTTGGAGCTGTTGAGATTCATTGGATGGATTATTGTATTTGGCATTTACCAATGAAGTTGCATATGAAAGTGTTCCTAGGATTGTTGATATTAGCAAGTTTCTCCTTAAGAAGGCTTTTTCATGTTTCATTCAAAACATTTTGGACGAGACAGAGTTGTCCCTATTGTTTAGGGGCAGTTCTTTCCCCCCCACAATTTGATTTGGCTAGCATGACATTGGAGAAAAATATTGATGGGATTGTTGGTGTTTAAACTCTCTAAGAGGGAGGAGCCTTGCATCATCATTGCATGTATAATGGCAAAATATGCGTTATCTGCAAGCAACTTATTAGCATTATGGTCGTAGGAGTGAAAGTAAACATAGGGCATGTTGCTTTACAAGTGGTGTAATTACCTGCGCATGCGTGTGGGTCGTTGAAGACCAAGCCCTGGCTGCAAATTGGAATCCAACACTTTTTGGGTTCATGAGAGAGCCCAGACTCCAGACCGCGTCAAATCTGGTGGCGATTGACAAATCGATAAAAATAGACACGCTGAACTAAAAGCTCAGTTGGCCCAATAAACTACTTGGGGGTGGGCGGAAGAAATCTGTGACGTGTCAACAAAAGGCGCTGGGGTCGGTGGTGGGCCAGCGGGATACCCGACGCTGACAAGAAGCCGTTTCATTAGCACGGTCGATAAATAGGTAGGGACCAAGTCCTTCCTCATCGCACAAACTCTCTCCCATCCTTCCCCCCCCGGCTACCAGCCTTCCTCTGTGCTTCTACCTCCCTTCCTCTCTGCTTCTGCATCAACATCAACATCATCATCTTCTTCCTATGAAAACCCCCTGTTCTGCTTAAGATCACCATCGTCCTGCTTTCATTTTTTAGCAGAGCGAGAGAGAGTGTGAGAGAAAGCTTAGCTACCTGTCGTCGCCTCACATACCCTGAGCTGATACGCGCTTCCGGTCTCACAGGCCGAGCGTCCTCTGTGCTTGCCTCTCTGATTGGTTAATGGGTACCCTGCTTCTATCCCCCAGAGACTGTTTCGTACCCCCGCACCCCAGGCACAGCCGTCATCCTGCAAGCATGACGCATCCCTCAGTCAATGTACCCCATCGCGATCTCCTTCACCCTTTATGCTGGAATTCCCCTGATTCCCAACCCGCCGGGCTTCGTCCTGACACTAGCCCTTTTCAGCATCTGCAGCACGGTCACTCTCGCTCCCATCGATTCCTTGAGGAGAGAGAGAATAGAAGCGTCCCCCTTAACAGAAGAACGAGGCACACTGCAAGGGAGGTCTCTGTGACTGCTACAAAACAGGGACTAACCATCCTTCAAAGCACCACCGTGACAGATGCTCCTTCAGAGAGAGTTGGTTGTGGGTCTCCCTCATACAGGCCATCCCAAAAGCACAGAAGGGGGCTTTGTAATGTGAATAATGAAAAGCATGTGGATGGGACTCGAACAAAGAAGAAAATTGACATAACGAGGTCTCCTTGCGCTAGGGCTGCTAGTGCAAACAAAGCTAAGAGCCCTGGTTTTCTCAGGAGAACATCCACTGAACCACACATAGAGAGAGGCCTGCTTGAAGGGGCTGGAATGGTACGCCTTGCGTGCAGGTCGGAGATGTTCATAGACCACAGTCTGAGTCCGAATGCGAAGGCTGCTAAAGAACATGGTGAGAAGTGGGCAGGGCCTGCATACGTCAACTCCCCACCTCCGAACTCGTTGCCGCTTCCGAGGTTTTCCCAGAAGCACGGCATAAATGTGCCCACAAGTATGTCTTGCGTCAAAGACTCTAGCGTTGAAGTACAGTGGGATTCTGCAACTGCAACCTGGGAATTGAGGAGGATGCTTAATCTGGAGGTCTCTTCGTGAGGCTTTCCATGTACATGCGGTGCAGACAGTGGCATGTGATATGATGATGCCCCAGAAGCAGTCCTGTCTTTCTGTGGGAGTCCGACATTCACACTGGTGATCTACTGCTCTGACATGAACGAAGACTCGGGAATCATTGGGAGGAGGGCCATGCCTGAGACCAGTACTTGACAAAGCTCATGGTAAACCTAAAGGTGGACATATCTGGCTCAGCTCTTCATGAGCCAGGGCAAGCACAACCTCTCAAGGCATTAGGGGTCATGCCAGGTTAAACCATTCCTGTTCCCAAACTTTCAACCCTCAAAACTGTAGCCAATTTACTAGATCTACTAGATTATCTGCACACACATATGTAACTTATCATTCTCTCACTGGGACTTGTGGGTCAACCACAGTGGTGGAAACCTTGTATTGTGGTAAGGCTTCCTTTTAGATAGTTCTGGCTGGTACATGCAGTTTTTAGTCAATGTACTAGTCCACAAACATAGTAGGTTAAATGGACGGGTGGCAGAAAGACCTGTAGTTGCACTTGGAAACTTCTGTATCCTTCTTCCAAAACTAGCTCAGCTAACTCCAAGTTAATATATTCTGTCAGTTTGATCTCCCTTTGCTGCAATTTTGTAAATAATCGCTGTGATATTGTGTGGTAAATATTTACATTATCACAATGGGTAAAATCATGGCCAAGCCATTAGACGAGGGGGACCTGAGTGCTTTAGCTGCAGGCCTGAAAGATTAGCTCTTCCTTGGCAAGCTTTTTACTTCTAAAAAGATGAGCCTCCTAAGATTAGCAAGGGCTCCAAAAGGACTACAGGGTCCACCAGAAATTACATTGTTCCTATAATTTCAAATGTACAATAAGTAACACTGTGGTTCACATGCCGAAAATATTTGGGTATTTTATTGAAATTATCACATTTCATTAAGCAAAATTTGTTATCAACTAATACAATCATGTAAATATAGTGTTTCCATGCCCGTCTAGTTCCATGCCATGTAGCTTTTTGCAAATTTGAATGTATGCAAAGTCGTAACCAAATCATTGGATTGCATTAATTTCAACCTTTGTAGATTTGCATGTCCAATAGGTTTATGCTATAGCATTTAGTATATATAGCAATATTTATAGAATGAATTCTAAGATCTAAGGTCAGGCATGAATTTTAGGATCCATTGGATTGCATTAATTTTAACCTTTGCAGATTTGCATGTCCAATAGGTTTATGCTATAGCCTTTAGTATATATAGTACTTATAGCAGGTATTTTAGGATCCAAGGTCAGCATAAGACTAGTATATATAGTACTTATAGCAGGTATTCTAGGATCCAAGGTCAGCATAAGACTATTAAGACTAACTCTACTCCTTTTTGCAAATTAAGTTGTACTTATTATTAAAGTCTTCTAAATAGTATTTCATATGAAATCTGACTTGCAACCCTTGCTATACCATTTGACCAAGAGATACTAAATTCTTTGTGATGGATAGTACATGTCAAACATTTGATAAACACTTTGTTTGTTTATCATGCAATAATAAAGTATCTTTTTTGATATGTGGAATTGGATGACTCGGATTGATATCTGTCTTTATATAACTTGGACTTTGTAAATCTTGCACCTCTTCAAACCATTCAACATGGTTGGTTATATGATTAGATGCACATGAATCAACATACCAAATGTCATTACATGTTTCCTTTCTTATAATAACAATAATTATATATTGCATGATAAAGAGATACTCATTATTATCATTGCTTTGTCTTGAAGATGATGCATGATTTCCTTGTAACTTGTCGTCACGAATGCCATCCTTATAAAAACAATGGTATGTAATATGATCTCTTTTTTCACAGTATTGGCAAACAATTCAAGAATTAGTAGAACATTTGTTTTACCATCCGTCTCTTTTTTTAGAGATGTCTAGAATTACCATGACTTACTGAAATTTGTATACCACCAAATTATTGATTTAACCTATTTTAATAGCTTTTGACCAATCATCATGCAAAAATAAAGTAACTTTTTTTATATGTGAAATTGGATGATACGGATCGATATCTATCTCTATATAACTTGGACTTTGTAAATCTTGCATCTCTTTAAACTATTCAACATGGTTGGTCATATGATTAGATGCACAAAGAGAGACTCATTTTTATCATCGCTTTGTCTTAAAGATGATGCATAATTTCCTTGTTGTACTTACCGTCCTGAATGTCATCCTTCTTATAAAAACAATGTGATGTAATACGATCTCTCTTTTCATAGTAATGGCAAACAATTCAAAAATTAGTAGAACATTTGTTTTATCATTAGTCTCTTTTTCTAGAGTTGTTTAGAATTACCATGGCTTACTGAAATCTGTATGTCACTATATTATTGATGTAATCTATTTTACTAGCTTTTCACCAATCATTATTCAAGAATAAAGTAACTTTTTTTATATGTGAAATTGGATGACACGGCTCGACATCTGTCTCTACATAACTTGGACTTTGTAAATCTTGCATCTCTTCAAACCATTCAACATGGTTGGACATATGATTAGATGCACATGAATCAATATAACATATGTCATTACATGTTTTTTTTTATAATAACAATAATTATATATTGCATAATAAAGAGATACTCATTTTTATCATCGCTTTGTCTTGAAGATTATGCATAATTTTCTTGTTGTAGCTTGCCATTGCGAATGCCATCCTTCTTATAAAAACAATGGGACATAATATGATCTCTTTTTTCACAGTAATGACAAACAATTCAAGAATTAATAAAACATTTGTTTTACCATTAGCCTCTTTTTCTAGAGCTGTCTAGAATTACCATGGCTTATTGAAATTTGTATGCCACCAAACTATTGATTTAGCCTATTTTACTAGCTTTTCACCAACACAATTCATACCATAACCTCTTAAAGAGGATTTGCCATGTCTCCTTCTTGAACTTGAGTAAAAAGCTTGGATCTGTTCACTAACAATAATATGAGATTTTTGCTTCACCCTACTTAGGGCATCTCCATAGGCACTATATCCAAGGGAAAGATAGAAAAAATGGGAGAGCTTCTTACCAATTGCTTACTTATTTGAATCATTGCTCCTTCTCCTTCAATTCAGCCTTTGAAACCAAGGTCTCTCAATGGTATTGCTCTGATACCATGTTACGAATTGCGTGGTGGAGAGACTTACTTAAGCTATTGTACTAAATACATAATACATACAAGAGGAAGCTTACTCCAAAATAACACAAGAAGAGAGTTGGAGGCCAAAATATTTTTTTACTTTTTTTTTTCCACACAATGTAATGTACACAAAGTAAAGATAAGAGGCAATATGAAGAAAATTGACCTTCTACGTCAGACAATGCATAAATGACTATACTAATCGAATTATGCTATAACATGCTAGTTATAGGTAGATGTAACTAGCCAAATATAACAAGTGATAAGTCACTGGTCATGCGAGGATCATAATAGCCATCTATGTGCTAAGTGTAGAGGTGTAGACCCACCTAACTAGGTGTTCCATAATCAATGTATCCACATATTGAGTTTGCTATCTCAACAATTAGGTGTAGGGGGGAGAGAGATGGAATAAGGAGAGATTGGTAGGTGTGCAAGAGATATGAGTAAGAGAGGTATGTAAGAAGGATATGGTGGTAAGTAAGTGGAGAAGTAGGGTGAGGAAGAAGAGTTTTTTTTTCATGGTTGCAAGCCTTTTTGAACAAGAAGACATTTGACATTTATCCTTTTGTAGTTGCAAAGGGAACTTAAAAGAACAATTATCCTTGTTTGTTGTGGTGTTTGTTACTCATGTTGAATCTCATACTGCTGGGTTAATTTTACTTGCTATCCATGATGTTTGGCTTGTCGAAAACTAATTGGGCTAGTGTTGGGATTGGATTACTTGCTGTGGGTAGCACAATGATGTGCTTGCTATTGTGGTTGTGGAATGGGCCCCATTGTTGTTGGAAGAATTGTGCCTACTTCGGATGGTGTGGCTCTTGTTGCACATGGCAATTGTATGGAAACAATGGCATTGACAAATGTTAATAGTGTCGACAATTGTTAATGGTGTTGTGAAATCTGCCCGGTTGTTCTGAAAGAATTGTGCTTTGCTTTAGATGGTGTGGCTCTTGTTGCAAATAGCAATTACTTGGAGACAATGATATTGACGACTGCTATGACTAGGGCGCAAGTAGCAACGAGAAGGATGTAGACGGTTGTTATCGATATGATAGCCATTGACTCCCCAGCTCTCTTTTGACATAGGGGATGCACGGGGCTTTGAGCCGCCTCCCTGGACCCTATCTCAGGTGGCGTATAGGCTAAGGAACCTTGGTTGGTTGAGTTGTCTCTTCATGATGTAGGCCGATAGTCGAGTTGCCTCTCGAACATCGGGCCATTATCATTTCATTCAGCCGCTTCTGCATCTTATTCAGTCGCTTCAATTAGTCGTCAACCAGGCCGAAGGGGCCACCATCTCGAATTCACCCTTCACCCTCATTCGAATTGGTCGCCTGCTGCACGAGCAACCCAGTTCCATCTCCTTCTCATGCCACCAACTAAGCCCCCCCCCCCCCCCCCCCTCGCCTTCTATTTGACCACCCAGTTAGTTATATGGGTAGTTACATGAGTAGTCACATCATTGGTTAGTCACGTTCGTTACCTCTTCACACACACACACACACACACACACAGACTCTCTCTCTCTCTCTCTCTCTCACTCATATTATGACACATCACACGCACACACATGACACAAATCACACATTAGATACATTAGTTAATATGTACAACACTCATTAGCCGCATCGTTCATAATTAATTGATCCACACACACGCACATAGCATAAACCTTGTATCGCCCTTGTTGTCTACATTGGGAACTATATTATGTCGTAAGCTTCTGGCTTATTGTTCCTGATTGTAGGCCACTATGCCCTGCAAAGCTTCCCACGCTAGTCTCTACTAGGACTTAGAGGTCCATGATGAGGTTAACAAGGTGCCCCTCCTAATGATCATGAGGTATCTTCGACCTCAACACATGAAGCTCCCAATGATCATCTAGATGCATATTCTGCCAAGCTTGGTAAAGAGGAGAAGCAATCAAAGTCTGAATTCAAGCATCAACATTGAAATCCAAGAATTAGAAAGGACACATCAAGGTATCGATTAGAAGGAACCTTGTTGGGAGTCACATATAGGAGAGACTCATCTCACATGCTTAAGCAGATAAGGGGAGGAGCCATAGGGGGATTACTCGTCTCTACACCTCACCATCTAGGTGTTAGGTTAGAACCACATTAATCCTTGTCATCTAGGATTCATTATACTCGACAAGAGTAGCTAATACACACTCCAGTACATAAACATGCAATCACGTAGGGCACAACACGTCACATACACAGTAGGCTCTTGCTCCCTTGGGTGCACTAAAATAATCAATTCTAGAACAGTTCTATCATAACAAAAAATTCATGGGAAGGATCTCCAAGCAGTGGTTCTTAGAGCACTGAAATTGATGTACATGGAGTTCGTCAATAGTGATAATGGGAATCTATAGAGAATTAACGAGAGCATCGATAGTAAACTTACTTGTACCATTCTAAGATTATTAAACAAAGAAAGGCCCACAACCAATGCTTTGAACTAAAACCACCTTGTTATTGGGAACCAAGTGGGGATACTTGGTTTTCATTTAAGTCAAGTACTAGAAAGGGAGTAGTCGTTTCTCTTGCATCCTAAAATGCAAAGCGAGACACCATTACAACCTCCAATAGGAGCTTCATTCCAATGCTTCAACAACAATTGTACTTGCACTTAAGGGCATAAACTCATACATCCATCATGCAAACAAGAACTATTTGGCAAGTGAGATTGCAAAGAAGAACTTGTGTGCCTTGATCAAATCTCTTAGCCTTACTAGAGAGCCTCACTTGGAACCCAAATGCTTTGGAGACAACATTAGAAGCCATTTCACTTTGCAATTAGTGACATGTCATAGCCCAAAACCAACATATCACCACAAAAATTCCCATTACCACTTATTGGGAAATTTTTTTTAGCAAGCTTGTATAGATGTGCTTTTCTTGATGGAGGATAAAATAGCAAGCTTCCTTGCAGAGGTTTACGTCAATGATATCACATTTAATTATCCACAACTTTCACCTCATACCCACAATTTGCAACTTGCAAAGCTTTACATCTCTAAGTTAACGAGAAGTAGGGTTATAAAATTGCTTGTTGGTGGTATAAAAATTGCAAGGGAGATAGCACAAAACCCCAACACAGCATGTGCCTAAGACAAAGAAAGAGGCTTCCAAGATAAAGAAAGAGAGTCCTAAAGATTTGGCCTAGGATGTAGGCAATTTGGGTCAATGAAGAATGGTCAACACATTCTTACTAGAAAGCTTTGGCTGGTATATGAGCATTTCCTCTTTCTCATGCAAGTCCAAAACCCTAATGACTATGAAGTAAATATACTTACAGGCTAGGTAAGGTTTATCAACACTGTCCTTTTCTCAAAATTAGGGCATATAGAGGAAGTCTACTCTTTTATGTGCACCTCTCGTACAACTTGTCGCTATCATTTTGGCTACATGAAAAATAACATGTTTGAGGTCCTCAATGGTTTTCTCACTGTCAAGGCTTGCAGCCATGGCTTGTGCACTTGCAATCCTTTTGGTGGACTCTCTTGGAATCCCATACCTCCACTTTGGGATCTTACTGATGCCGAGGTTGGAGGGATTGAGCCACTCGTGGTAGAAGTAGGCATGATAACTGAGCCACTCATTGTAACATGCCTGCCTATCGGCTGTCCAAGCACGTTTTTAGCGGTCCATCGAGAGATGAATCTAAGTGACGCCACCCGGCACTCCCATGGAATGTTACGGGGTTTGTCACCTAGGGTTTCTTGAGTCCACCTTGCAATGGAACGTTCGCAGTCGAACCCCTAGGATTGACGTGAAACTTAAGTCCCTAGTGGTCAAGGTTTCCTGATCATTCTAGCATCGGGTCTTTGACATCTTACTTTACACAAAGATACCCAAGTTAAAGCAGACCCGTGCTGCACTTGGTTCAAAGAGTATGGGAAATAAGAGGAATGCGCCACTCAACCTCTCTGCCCGTAGGGCATAGTCCCATTCCGGTCCCCTGAAATGGCATGAATCGGGGTTCCAACCTAACAATTCCTAAGGGTCGGAACCTTGTGAGAAGCCTCCTAGTTCTCTAGGACCAACCTACCGTGGGACAAACCCATCCGGGGTTCCACCCACTCGCTTCCCTCAATAGGTATTATTTAGTTATCTAATTAGGTCCTATCACATTTATGTATGACATTTAAAATCAGCTTCCTTAATTAAGCCTTTTAGGGAACGTGGTTCATTCGCGTAACTTATGGCACTGACACAAAAATAGAGCACGTAGTTCTTTTGATAAACAAGTTCCTTAACTTATCTTCAAGTTAATCTTTATCTCCTACCCATACAAGAGAAATTATATTTCCCTTTTTCCATGCAGAAGTACCCGGTCCAAATCACATGGCATCATAATTTCCATCATTTATCTATAATAGGATCTTCCAATGCCATAGACGTTGGGGCCACGGCCGTCTTCAACTCCGTTCCAGATGCAGCCACAAGGGGTGTTCAGAGTTCCACCTCACCTACAAGCTTCCTAAAAGTGAAACACCATTTCCATGGTTGGCCTTTTCACCACTTGACCTTCGACCATGAATCGAGCAATGCCCTTTTCGAGTTAATTCACAATGTGATCTTAGAGATGATCCACCCGTGCAAAATATCGTTTCCTTAATTAAATTATTTAAGAATCAAGCACAAACAAGGCATTCAGGCTTAATATCATCTTTCAGAAAACATTCCTTTATTCCCATGACAACTTGTCATCATAGACCCCTGCTATGCATTTACTATCAATCACAAGCATTTCGAATAATCATCCAAGCAACAAACCAACAACCAATTGAATGTAAAAGCATTTAGGGTGTTGTTCGATCAACCAACAAAACCAATTGTATTCTTTCCAAACAATGCAAGAATGCATGTGATAATATTCCCATTGCATATCTGCTCTCCCCCTTGGGAACAAAGAGCGATTCTATGTAAAATTTAGTTAACACTTCCTTTCTTCGACTAAGGAATATGTTAAGGTTTCATACAACTGTGCAAAATGTAAGTCCTATTGATCATTTACATTGATTGATAATCCAACCTTCTTTCCAACAAGCATAAAAGTATCGGTCTTTACTTTGTCTTGGAGTTTCCTAATCCTTGAGCTCTCCACTTGCCTTTGAGGCCTGGAGTAGTTGTTTCTGTCTAGCTCAACCCTGAATAGGATTGATAAACATAAACGCTATCGGATGGATCTCAAGGCATCTTAGTTTTAATCCTTATGATCGTTGCTTGTGCTAACTACGCACATCCTCAAGATCCCAATCTATTAAATATGAGTTATCAGTTCATGCTATTAGCAAGAGCTTGGGCAAAGATCTTAGAGTTTCGAGAATGAATTTCTTTTAGACTAAGCCACTTGCCATGCAATTCACTAGGCGTGCATGTTGCAACATATACCTTCAAAGTGATGAAAACACACCTACAATTGCGAGGACAGGAAGACGGCAATGCTTGAAGCCTTATATGATGTTTATGAGTTTATTGCATGGCATCTAAATGCAATTAAGTTCTCTTGATACATGAATTTGAGAACTCAATTCTTCAAATAATTGAGATGAAGTTTATCTTTTTGAACGAACTATTCTCACGTGGTATAGTTCGGGTCTAATGCATCCCATGCGGAAATCCAAGCAACCATCTATTAATTTGCAAATACATTACTTACGACTGGTACCGCAGTTGGATTGGCAGTGATGTGCTCACCCAAGGCTTCGTTGCAGATTGTGGAATTTTCTCCTGTACTCGACATTCTTTGCTTCGGGGCCATTTCCAATCTTCCTCGTTCCTAGGCTCAACCTTTGTAGGGTTTTCAACAGTCTCTTGCTCGAGAGAGGGGGGCGATTGGGAGAAGTTAGCTTGCAGGATAGGGAAATACACTCGAGAAAAAATAAGAAAAAGAAAAGTGCGGGTGGCCACCTTCTAAGGTGGGGAAGAGAAGGACCTTGGAATATTCCTTCTCTCTCTCTCACCCTTTATCTCCCTCTTTCTCCCTGTCACACACACTCTCTCTCTCTCCCTCCCTCTCTCTCTCTCTCTCTCTCTCTCTCTCTCTCTCTCTCTCTCTCCTTGTAGCATGCGGGAATCCAAGCAACCATCTATTAATTTGCAAATACATTACTTACGACTGGTACCGCAGTTGGATTGGCAGTGATGTGCTCGCCCAAGGCTTCGTTGCAGATTGTGGAATTTTCTCCTGTACTCGACATTCTTTGCTTCGGGGCCATTTCCAATCTTCCTCGTTCCTAGGCTCAACCTTTGTAGGGTTTTCAACAGTCTCTTGCTCGAGAGAGGGGGGCGATTGGGAGAAGTTAGCTTGCAGGATAGGGAAATACACTCGAGAAAAAATAAGAAAAAGAAAAGTGCGGGTGGCCACCTTCTAAGGTGGGGAAGAGAAGGACCTTGGAATATTCCTTCTCTCTCTCTCACCCTTTATCTCCCTCTTTCTCCCTGTCACACACACTCTCTCTCTCTCCCTCCCTCTCTCTCTCTCTCTCTCTCTCTCTCTCTCTCTCTCTCTCTCTCTCTCTCTCTCTCTCTCTCTCTCTCTCTCTCCTTGTAGCATGCGGGAATCCAAGCAACCATCTATTAATTTGCAAATACATTACTTACGACTGGTACCGCAGTTGGATTGGCAGTGATGTGCTCGCCCAAGGCTTCGTTGCAGATTGTGGAATTTTCTCCTGTACTCGACATTCTTTGCTTCGGGGCCATTTCCAATCTTCCTCGTTCCTAGGCTCAACCTTTGTAGGGTTTTCAACAGTCTCTTGCTCGAGAGAGGGGGGCGATTGGGAGAAGTTAGCTTGCAGGATAGGGAAATACACTCGAGAAAAAATAAGAAAAAGAAAAGTGCGGGTGGCCACCTTCTAAGGTGGGGAAGAGAAGGACCTTGGAATATTCCTTCTCTCTCTCTCACCCTTTATCTCCCTCTTTCTCCCTGTCACACACACTCTCTCTCTCCCTCCCTCTCTCTCTCTCTCTCTCTCTCTCTCTCTATCTCTCTCTCTCTCCTTGTAGCATGCCATTCAAGGCCTTCTTTTTTTTTTCCCATTGGGGGGGGGGGGGGGGGTTATAGTGGAAGGGTGGGGTATTATTGGGGGGCGTGGTAGAGGCCCTCTCCTCCAGTAGTCTAGGCAGCTAGTTTGGCTGCCATCATGTAGTCTACATGGGGGAAGAAAAGAGATAATAGGGGGGGAAAGAGGTGGCACATGTGTGCCCCTCCCCCCCATCGAATTCATTGACATCATCCTCTCCTTCATCATCATTGCGATCTTTGTCAACTCCTCCTTCTTCCTCGATGTCGTCACCCGCTCCATCCACATCATCATCATCACCTTCTTTCCCCCCCAATTGACATCATCCTCTTCCTTTTCCCCCCCACCACCTATTCAATGATTGACGACAGGGGGGAAATGTTTAAAAAAGAATCAATTAACTTTAATAAAAAGGGGGGAGGGTTTCCTACGTGAAGAGGACGAGGTATTACACTCATGGTAGAAGTAGTCATGATAACCATCTAGTACTAGTGGCTACCTGACCTACACAATATTTTTATCCACATAGCATGGATGCATAATACTGTATGCACAAAACCACATCATTTGTGCCTTGGGGTCACCCTCGCTTGGATGATGCCTCTTTGAGAAGAAACTTGGAGCCACTACACCCTCTGAGCAATTATGCAATACCTTGCCACATTTTGTCCTTCCTCTAATCACTCCCATTCATTTCACTCTACAACGTAGGGGAGTCATGCGTCTTGCCCACAAAGCCTGCTTCACTGATGGGTTTGAGACATCTTGTTTCATTGTTGCAAGTGCAATGTTTCTTCACCCTTAGAGTCTCCATATGTAAAATTCCCCACTAGACCCATGTTATTTTCTGTCATCCCATCAAATGAGATCTTTCAACGGTGACTTTTTGTCATTGCTCCTTGGTTTCCATGGCAAATTCAGGCTTGTGCAAACAAGTTCCCACTACGTCTGTGGATTTTCTCCTCTTGTGTTGAACAATTTCCTTGTCCCCTTGTAGACTTGATGGCTCCTCAAACATGGGTGTCCCTACCACTACCCCATGCGCCATGCATGCAACTTGTGGTGGGGATGGGATACTCTTTGTTGCTATGTGCTATAAAATTTTATCCATACCCAAGCCATCACCAAGATGCTTGCTAAGGGTGTGCACATGCTGCCTTGTGCTCTAAAGCACTACATTCGCCATATCCCATAAACATGCATCATAAAGTGAAATATTGTTTTTGAATCTCTTCCCAACAAGCCACTAACCATGCATGCTCTCTGAGAGCTTTGAACTTGGTGTCTATGCAACCTCGATGTCACTTCTTGAAACTTGCAGGCACGAAGGATTGTGACAAATCAAGCATTGCATTAGTCTAATAATTAGAAAGAGCTTGATGACATGCAATGAGGGATCCTACAACAACACACATGAGGTTTCCACAATGAGAAATTCTACTATCCCACCATCTAAGCCATGAATCCATGGATGGGATGCTATTCTCCTGCATGTTCCCTTATTTGGTACCACTTTCTTATGGAAATTGTTTATTGTTAGAATATAGGCATGGGAATCCACCCGAAGCAAGGGTCTATGAGGGTAGATGCATGTGAATGTCTTAAGGGGCAAGGAAAACCCTAACCCTAGCTTGGCAGAGGCTATATAAATAGCCTATGGATCACTATCAAGTGTGAGAGAGTGTACCCAAGTTGTACTCTAAGCAACTTAGTAAGCAAGATTTTATTCTTGTACTTTGAGCTCTCTTCTCCCTCTTGTGCACATTCTTCCTGCTGCAAACTCTAATTTTCCACATGGTATCAGAGCCTCCTCTGATCCTTTTAGCTTCCTTTATCCTCAGCTTCACTAAGTGCACATGAGTATTCATCATCTTCATCTTTTCCCTCTTATCTCCATAGCCAAACCTTGACCCCCTGACCTTGAAGGGCTTGGGGAGAACAAAGGCGGAGGTTTTAGCTCAAGAGTTATTCTAAGGAACTCTTCTTCAGCTCAAGGTGACCTAGCATGGCACATCAAAGGGCAATATAAGGCATCGTGGAGGGCAGCATTGCACAAATCGCGAAAACAGCATAGATCTATAGGTGACATCTCCCAGAGCTCAGTGCGTGACTTGTAGACGAAGCAATCCTCCCAGCCACCATAGAACTTTCATAGCCCCCCTAGTGGGCCATCTCCCTCTAAGAGGGTTTGAAGAAATTCTCCCTCTATTGTCTGCTATGAGCCAAACCCTAACTATGGGTCTTTGGAAACCATAGCCAAAAAGCTTCAAGCTTTTTCATTTTTCAAAATTTTCAATTTCTAAGCATTAACAGTGATTCTAATCATTGAAGCATATGCTCTAAAGTGTATTCTTGGTCTGTGAGTAGGTCCAACACTCGAGGGACATCATAAGTTCACCGAGAAGCATGACTTCAATACCAGAAATAAGTCAAGTGTCTCACCAAGCTTGATAAGGTAATACCTAAACATCTTAATCTTGAGATGAGTGCTTCTAAGCATTGAAAAGGCATTTAATGACATCAATACTACTGCCCTATGGATACTGATGTGATTGAATTCTCCTTGGACTCTTCATCAAGTGTCGAGGTCATTACTTGACCTTGCTCAACCAAATGCTCGAATACTAAACCACAAGGAGGGGAAAAGCCTGAAGTCCAATCAAAGCTCACCTCGTTAAAACCTAGGAAAATAGTAAAGCTTAAATCAAGGGTTTTTCAAAGAACAGGACCTCCTAAATCCTATCTTGAGATATTGCATATGCATGATTTCCAACTGTTTTCAACTCTACAACTTTAAAAGTTGGTTATAGTTTGTAAGGCTATCAGTTTTGCTATTTGGTCTGTACTTGGCCACCTGTAAAGGATTAGACACTGCCATTGCTCAAGGCGATAGGTAAGACCTTCCTATAATGGCCATGGCCTATGCAGATGTAAGGCCTCAAATTCGCAAGTTCAATGGAAAATATTTCCATCCTTGGCAAGTCCTAGTAAAATACAAAATGATGGAAAGAGGCTACTGGCCCTTCATAAAAGGGACCAAAGTTATTGACCCATCCAATCCCCTTGATATAGAAGATGATGAAAGAGCTCAGGCCATCATCATGCTTCGTTTAGATGAATCTTTAATTCGTCATATTGACCAACTCTCCACTGCCAACAAGGAGAAGTGGGATGAACTTGAAATGCTCTACAGTGCTACAGGGAAGAACTCCAAGATCCTTCTAAAGATTGAGTTTTTTGAGCTTGGAGTACAAACATGGAGAAGATCTACGCAAGTTTATTTCACATATGAAGGGGCTTATGGCATAGCTTGCCTCCATTCAAGCACCCATTCATGATGAAGATGCCATTGCCATACTTTTGAAGTCTGTAAATAAGGTTTTTCCAACTCTAGTGACTACCCTAACTAATATCCCGAACCCAACCTTGGCAAGTACCATCCAATCTTTCCTGGATGAAGAGAAGAGAAACCATATTGAAGGGACTTTAGCATTTACTTCCTGTGAGCAAGTGTTAGTCCATACCGCTTCTACTAAGTGCTCCTTCTATCACAAAAAAGGGCATATTGTAAGCAATTGTTGGAAAAAATATCCCAACAAAATGAAGTGCAATAAATGCAAATAGATCAGGCATATCACCAGTAAGTGTCCTAGTGTTCCAGAAGCAACTAAGGAATCGGAGGCCAACTTTGCCTCCCAATCCACAGATGACCGACTCGTTTGAGTCTTGTAACATCCCCTACCTATGAATATCCTTGTAGCCTAATTTATAAAGGCATCCCATTTTGATTGGGGGGAGGGGGGGGGGAACTTTAACATGTCTTGTGATGCAATACCACCCTGGCATTGAGGGGGAGTGTTAGAATATAGACATGGGAATCCACCCTAAGCAAGGGTCTATGAGGGTAGATGTATGTGAATGGTCTTAAGGGGCAAGGGAAACCCTAACCCTAGCTTGGCAGAGGCTATATAAACAGCCTATGGGTCACTATCAAGTGTGAGAGTGTACCCAAGTTGTACTCTAAGCAACTTAGTAAGCAAGATTTTATTCTTGTACTTTGAGCTCTCTTCTCCCTCTTGTGTACATTCTTCTTGCTGCAAACTCTGATTTTCCACATTTGCAATGTGGCATTGGCTTTTTTTTTGTGTAGCCTTCATTGCTCTTATAGATAGAAAGGTGCTCATCTTGCTTCTCTTTCCTGGACTTCTTTTTCTTGCATCTTTGCATCCTCTTCTCTCGCTCATTATCTGAGTCACTTGATCCCGTATCCAAATTTGAACCTACTGAGGAATGTTCATCATCATTGTTGTTAAAACAACTTTTTTGCTTTAGGAAACGAGCAAAAAAAACAGATACGATACCATTAAACCTTGAGAAAATACCACAAAGCACCTATGATACCATCATGGAGACAAAAGAGAGAGAATATTATTATAGTTAACACAAAAATAAAGTAGAAACATGACATGATTTGATTAGGATAGATTTGCATTATAAGGTCATACATTAGTTTGTGGATAGCAAATAAGACATGAATCTCACCCTTTCAAGCCGCCACACTTGAACAACATACATAGCTATAACTTCATTTGGCACCTAAAGTCTACTCACATATAAAAATACTAAATACTAAGGTATTGAACCATGCTAAGCATAAATATAATGTTTCAAGACATGGCTGACACTTTGCTTCCAATGAAACAAGCATAATCTCTCTCTCTCTCTCCCATCCATCACTATCCATGCCTCCATTGAATACTATCCTAATAGCCAACTAGTTTTCCCTTGCCTCGCCTACCATGAAACAATAAAAATTGACAAGTGGATAGCCACATTGTTGCATCACATTAGGGCCAAAAATGCTTCAAAAAAGGCACTTGTAAGAAAATGATTAAGTTGCTAATTAGTTGAGATTTTGAAAGAATGAAAATGCCAAATTTGGTTGCTCAGATGTGATTAATGAGAGAATATTGAATTCATTAAGAAGCTCAGTCATTAATTGTCCCTCGTCTTTAATTTATGTTAGGGTCACCTTTTCAGAGATTTTTTGTCTTGGAACTTGGGAGAATTTGTATTTTCAAGAAATGTCCACCTATATCGTGGTTTGTCTACTCCCACTTCTTCTTTTCACACGCTCTTTCTTCATGCTCTTTCACCATTCTCTTCTTTGTGCTCACTTTCTTATCACTGTGATCATTGATCTGCTAAAATGTTTAGCAATACCTCTGCAAGTAATACAAATGTGAGCACATGCAAGTACAAACTTACCATCCAACTAGATCCAATTTATTCATCTTGGAGAAGTATACATCATCGAGTACTAATAGATGATATGGAGGCCAACAGATCGCAAACTCAAGGAAAGAAACATATAGATTTGTGGGTGGATGGAAATATTTATTTGAAGGATCCTTCAACAAGTAAAGCTCCTAATTTTTTTAATATTCACGACTATGTGAGATATGTCGGGGAAGGTTATAATGGGTTGCTTGGCTAATGTAAAAGGTTATACTCTACATCTTACACATACATGGCTCATATGAATGAAATGAAAAAAGCATTATTTATTGCACAGACAAGCATTTTCAAGCTAACAAATAAGTTTGACGTTTTGGAAAATGCTAAGAAGTCATTACAAGAAAAGCTAGCACGCTTGAAAACTCCAATAGGATTTAGAGAGAGAAAGAGACCATTAAAAAATATAACTAGCTTGTGTGAGAGAGTAAAGAAAAGAAGATTGAATGTTGCAAAGAAATATGTCTCTAACATGTCAAGTATTAATATTCGAGAGAGTGAAGAGAGAATCAGTTTTTTAAAATAGACTATGAATAAGAATGATATTTTGAGGAGTCTTAGGTCACCTCAAAATATGGATTTGAGAGGCCCAACTCTCAAAGAATTGGTCAAGGACTTGAAGGACACAGTAAAACCAAATGAAATTGTAGAGACATGTGATATTGTGGGCATTAGTCGAAATGTCATCGGGCTATCTCAAGATTATGGTTTAAAAATCTAAAATGTAATAGAATTACTGCATTTAGGTTACCTAGATCCCTAAGAGTATCGGTTGCAAGGACTGCCATGAATCGTAAGATTCCACAAGTTTTTGGGGAATACATTCATATTGAAGCATCTATGCCATATGAAAAGTCAAAAAGAAAATCTAGTTTTGAATACAATGTGTTTAACAATATATGGTTTGATCTAAGAAGAGTGCAGATTGCAATGGTTCAGATGTATAGACTCACATTAGAGGAATGTCACGATGTTTTGAAGTTTGCCTTGAAGTTAGATGAAGCACAGATTCAAAAAGGACAAAATATGGAAAGAGTTAGCATTTGCATCATGAAAAGGGTATTGGAATATAACAATGGTGGGGGTCAAGCACTAGTGCATAAGTTCCAGTTTAAGATGGAGATTTGGTGGGTTGGTGCAGCTCAAGTACCAATTGAGAATCATCAAACATTGAAATGGTTGTTTACTCATACAGGTATTCCAAACTCTATTAAGTCTCAAAATGAAGGAGAAATGTTTGTTGTTGATGGGGTTGGTAATTTTAATGTGGAATGGCACATGAGCGCCGACTTGAAGACAGTCAAATGTATGCTTCGAATATGTAATGGGGCAAATGCAAAATATCCTTGTATTTATTGCATGGAAAGTGTTGGGTCTAAAGATTGGAGCAACTTGCGCCGTGTAAGAAGAGCCCCAACTAGAGACTCTATAGATCTAAGTTTTAAAAAAAACAAGGAAGATATATGGGATCCTATTCTTTCAATTCCTCTTACAAATGAGATTAGAATTATTGATAAACTTCTCAGGTTGCATCTCGACTACGCATACTCAATTTAGCCTTTGTCTTTATCGGATGAGTGTATTGACAAATGTGAGGCATTACTCTCCAAAATGGGTTTTCATGGAGGTCAAGTTCACTTAAGAAAAGATCCAACACTTTCAGGGAAAACAAGAGATATCTTGGTTGATGTCACAATGGGAGGCTCAAAAGCTAGATGTTTTTTAGGTAACCATATAGGAAAACAAGTGAGCATTACTTGGGAGCATTGGAGAGAGCTGTATGGGATAACGATAAACGTTGCAACCACACCACGACTTGCATTTCTAAGGATGGAGGTTTGGAGACACCTCGATGTCTTCCTAAAGCTTTTCAAGCAACAAACAAAAACCTATACATATTCAGAAGAGTTCAAATGTTCCATTACAAATCTTTTTCAAGTAATAAAGGAGGCATTGGGAGAAAAAGATATCACATTTTATTTGGTAAGAGAGAATATCTAATCCAAGCTTTCTTCAATAAAATTTCTATTGGCATAAAATGATCATTACTCTTATGAATTTGCAGCATATCCTTTATATCCATGGGCCTTACTTTGTGGAGGAGCAAGGCCCCCTAGCAACTTATAGCAGCCAAGGCATGGAAAAATCTCACTGTCAAGCACATACAAGTTTTTTTCGAAGCACAAGACATAGAGGAGAAGTTACAATTGATTTTTTCGATGACAGCTTCAAAGAATGAATACTTCAACTTGAGAATTCATAGTGTTTTTCAAGAAAGAAAAGTACAAAGCTAGTTCTAAGCCTTTACATCATCCTCCCCCTTCGGTATATTTCCTCTAAATAACAGAAATTTTCTTCTCTTGTAGCCAACTATTGATTTTATATCAGTTCGGTTTGCTACCAAAGCATAAGATGAGAGGGCCAGAAAGTAGCCTACTTTAGAAGCAGAGAAACCATGACCATAACCAAAAATCCTAATTGCCATAGTCTTCTCCAAAAACATCACCTTGTGTGCATTGTACTGTAACCAGAAAAACCAAGTAGCCTTGTAATTGCCTTGATTAATAGTATAGGCCATGTTGCTTCCTCTGAGAAGATGTTATGAAATACCAAGAAAACATGCGGATCAATCCTTCCTAAGTAATGGCCAAGTGCAACATCTTTCAGTAAACTAATACCAACTCTTGTCCCTTTATCCTGTCCTAAGAAGTTCTCGAAATCTTCAATCTCCAACTGTAAAAAAAGATAAATGTCAAATGAATATTGAAATCAAACATATTAATGTATATCATACAAAAATCGAGATAATAGTACCAATTGATTTTCATCATTCTCTAGCTTAGTTAGATTCCATATGTTAATTGATGATTATGCCTCATTGGTATCTTCCAATTCTTTAACATACTGCCACTCTTCTCTTCCAAAATGGGAAATTCCAAGTCAGTGAAGGTCATGGAATTCCTCTTCAGTAATCCCATACTCTTTCTCAGCATTCTTTGCCTTACGAAAACAAAGAGAAGGGCATCCCCTGCTTCAATAAACTTGTCGTCTGTAATTTCGGTGTCAAGTTTAAGTAACTCTTCTTTCGATTCATTTTCGACATCAACAATGGCATTTGCAGCATCAAAAGCCTATGCAATGATGGCTAGACAATAATCCTCCCTAAGATTGAAGAGCCTTTGGATGTCTGCTAAGTAGTATGTATTCCTTTGTTGGGGGTAAAGGCGCCTCCGCCTAGCCATCAGTGTATTACTACACTGACAGTCATCGCCACTGCATACTGCAGGTGGTGGGCGCCCATCACCATCACTTTATTCTTTATTCGTTTAGTGAAAGTTTGAATAAAGGAAGGCCCAGTCACACATTGTGATTGTTGGAGTTCCCATTTCTTGTTTCTCTTTCTTGCTCTTGCTCTCCCACCATAGCTCTCGAGTGCAAGCTTTGATCCTTCTCAACTTTCAATTGGTATCAAAGCACGGCTTCTTGACTATTGAGCTTGGCTCGTGGCATTCTCAGCTTCCCATCAACTCCCCACTCGCATTGTGTCTCTTTCCCGACAGCCATAGCTCATTCTCTTGAGCTCTCATCACTCCTCGGCTTCCCGAGCTTCTTCTTGGCCTATTAAGGCACCATTAGGGCATTGACATTGAGGTATTGCTTCATTATTTTAGAGATTTATCTTAGTCCACAGGTCTATGCAAACAGGGTTTTCACAGGTTGTGGGAAGCCATAGCTCACACCTCTTGGAGCTTCCTTCACCTGGATCTTGCTTCCAGCCTATCAAGGCTTGCTAAGGCTTGGTGTAGGCCTTCTCTTTGGCCCCCATTTGTGCCCCCTTTCGAATCCATTGTTGACACATGGGATAGCAGACCCCCTAGCCAACTCACATTTTTTTACGCCTGTTTCAAAATCTAGCCCAAAAATCACTCTTTTTGTCATATCTCGGGCATTCGGAACCTGATTCAGGCAAGGTAAGAGTCTAAGTTGGGGTTTTGGCATGCTCCGGACGCGATGGTGATGTCGGATTTACCAAATTTCAGGTCTGAGACAACATGTATTTGTATGCCTATGCTTGTTTGGGCATGACTACATAATCGGTTTGATGCCTATTGCATCGCGATTGATTGGGGGATTGAAGCTACATGTAATGCTATGATTTTGGCCTAATTGTGGGATTGGAAATACACAATTCATAATAGTAAATGCATGCTGAATACTCTTGGACTGAAGCTATCTTTCATGCTTTGACATATGTCTATTGGTTCCGAGTGTATGTCTTGGGTTATGCTATGATGTATTGATCATCGAGGGACAACTTCGAGCTTGTCATTGGATCCGGATGCTTTTGGACGCTTGAGCTTATTTCAGCCTGCACTTATTGACATCGGTCTATGCTTGACAGTGGTCAATGCTTTGACAGTTATATGCTCTTTGGATACATGCTTACTCGGCGCCTATGGCTTGATGCGTTTGTCTTGGCACAGTGTACCATGTACCTATTGAGATTTAGTGATCTCTAAAGTCGTGGCTTGGATTCTCATTTGCTATTCTAGAATTTTGTATTGGATGTCACTTTGGTCGTCAGAGATCTTTATTGGGATGTATGTCTTGCTCATGGATGCTACCTATAATCGCTCTGTAGCCGTCATGCTCTTGGGATGCTATTGAGGCATTGTCTTGGTTACATATCTTTGGTACTTTGGCTTAGTTTGATTGAGCTGTTGAGCTCGTTTATCCACCTTTTGTGCCACTGGGAGCATCTTGTATGCTTGACCAACATTGAGTAGGAGGTTTATGCTATTTGAGCATTTTGCAGATACTTGAGACTTTGGGATCTCTTGCATTTACATGTTGCATGGTTCATGCACTGATATCTTGGAGTTGCTTTTGACATGAGCTTCAGCTTTGCACTCTTGTGAGCATACATCTACTGGTGTCAGGTTTTACCAGTGTTATGTATACTTTTCCCTATTGTCCAAAGGATATGTCTACTCACTGACAGATGCTTTGGTGACATGTTTGGGTGTTTGCTCAGGGTCTTGATGACTGTTTGGTGCTGATTTATGCCCATTTATGGCTGGTCATGTCTTGGCTATCATTTATTGACTTGGTGCAGTGATTTAGTCAACAATTGCCTCTCACAGTATCCTGCTGTCATTTATTACAGCAAGCATATAACTCCTGACTGACATGGATTTCTCATGCTGAAATATTCTAAAATGATGTACTTTCACTAGTACTTGGTGGGCAGCAGCTTTGGTTACACTTTTCTCACCATTTTCTCTTGATTTTGGTGATTTTTGGTCATTTTCTACAGTAAACAGCAATCACTTTTGAACTTTCTACAGTCTTCCTGCCTGCATTATGGCAAGTTCGTCCACACTGATCATGCTATTTTCAACATCACTAAGCTTGATGGTACGAATTACTCTTATTGAAAGAGCCAGATTTGGTAGGTATTGGTGCAAAAATCGCAGATCAAACCATTGAGGTTGAGTGGGCATCCGCCTGCAACTATGCCAGATGAGAAATGGCTTGAGCTTGATGAGTTATGCAAGTCCACTATTGTATTATCTCTCACAGAATAGGTTCATTACAATGTATTTGAGGAAGAATAGAGTGCATGGCAGTTGTGGGATAAAATCAAGAATCTCTATGACAAGAAAAGTCCAGCGAGTCAGATGTATTGGCTAAAGCAGCTTATAGATCTGCGCATGAAGGAGAATGTGACCATGTCTACTCACTTGAGCCAGTTCCATGCTATACTCAAGAACTTGACTTCGCAGGACATCACTTTTGCAGAGGATGTCACTCCTCTTTTCTTGCTTGGTATTCTTAATGAGTCATGGGATGTATTTTGCACTGCATTATGTGCCTCTGCTGCTACCTTGAAATTATCTGATGTTGAGAGTGCTCTTCTACAGGAAGAGGTTAACCGTAAGAATTTGGATGCCTCTCGTGTGTTACATGTGCTATGACAGTTAGAGGCAGGAGTGATGGATATGAAAAGCATGGCAGTGGCAGTGGCCGTGGACAGGATTCTCAAAAATCTCGGTCCAAGTCTCGTGGTGGGAAGTCACGTAGCAAATCCCGTGGCAGGAATGCAGATGTTACTTGTCACCATTGTGGGAAAAAGGGCCATATTAGGCCACAATGCCATGAACTGCGCAATGAAAGGCGTAAAGATAAGGGGAAAGACAAAGTGCAGGATAAGTCTTCTGATCGCAGCATAGTGCCTGCAAAGTCTAGAGTTAAAATTGAAGAGATCAATGTTATGCAGCCTGAGGATGTTGATGATGATGATTATATCCTTGCAGCTTCTGCTAGTGCTTCGCAAATGATAGAGATACACTCTATGTATGCATACTGTTGGCTTTTGGACTCAGGTACGTCCTTTCATGTGACACCTTGCCGAGAGTGGTTTCATTCATATCGTACTGTTTCAGGTTTTGTGCGCTTGGGTGATGACAGCTCTCTTGATATTGTGGACATTGATGATATTAGGCTGCAATTTCCTTCTGGCAATAGTTTCACTATGCAGGATTTACGTCATGTACTTGCTTTGACATGCAGTCTCATGTCAGCTGGACAGCTTGATGACGCAGGTTATCATGTATCTTTTGGAGACTCTGCATGGAAGATCACTCATGGCAGACTTGTGATTGCGAGAGGTGCCAAGGCTGGTAGCCTCTATCCCTTGATTGTATCCGCTTCTTTCCTTGATCATATTTTGTCTATGGGCTCTATCCCACATGTATCTCTTTGGCATGCTTGTTTGGGCCATATGTCTTTGAAGGGAATGAAAATGTTTTCTGGTTTGCAGTACTTACTGCCCCTTGATTATGCATGTTTTGATTCATGTGAGCATTGTCTTTATGGTAGGCAGACTAGGTCTACGCATAAGAAGTTTGGTAGGCCACGCATGAGTGAGCCCTTGGCATTGGTACATTCGGATGTCTGTGGGCCCATGCCTTGTCAGTCTATGGGTGGTGCAAATTATTTTGTTACATTCATAGATGATTTTTCACGGAGAGTTTGGGCTTATCCTATTAAGCTGAAATCTGATGTCTTGGCTGTGTTTCTGAGATGTCTTGCATTAGTTGAGAACCAGTCTATGTATAGACTAAAATGTCTAAGAACAAATAATGGGGGTGAGTATGTCTCATGTGCTTTTGAGCAGTTATGTGATGAGAGGGGTATTAAGCGTCAGTTGACCGCCACCTACACCCCCCCGAATGGTTTGGTTGAGCGGATGAATACAACCATGCAGGAGCGTGTACGCAGTATGCTTAGCCATGCAGGCCTACCACAAAGATTTTGGGCTGAGGCAGTTAGTACAGCTGTGCATGTCATAAACAGATCACCTTCTAGTGGTTTGGATTTCCAGGTTGCAGAGGAGGTATGGACTAGAAAACCTCCCTCTTATGGGCATCTCCGTGTCTTTGGATGTGAGGCATTTTGCTATATGCCCAAGGACAAGAGAAGTAAGCTAGATCCTAAGAGTGTCAAATGCATTTTCCTTGGTTATGGGGATGCAGGCGAGATGGGTTACCGTCTCTGGGATCCGCAGGTGCGGAAAGTCATCCGCAGTCATAATGTAGTCTTCCATGAAGACAAGATGCATCGACAGCCTAAGAGAGTTGTTGAGATCCACAATGTCATATTTCAGGAGGAGCTGAGAGCTCCCGCACAACCAGTTGAACAGCCTACACCTGCAGCAGATACTCATGGTCAGGGTATAAGATAGGCAGCTGGGCAGGTAGTAGAGACGGTCTACTAGAGACAGACGTCCACCTGATAGATTTTAGCCCTCGATGCATTATATCTTGGTTACAGATGCATGAGAGCCTTTCACTTATGATGAGGCTATACGCAGGGGTGACAGTCACTCCTGGGAGAGGGCTATGCAGTCTGAGATAGACTCCTTGCATAAGAATGACACTTGGGATTTGGTTTCCTTGCCTATGGGCAAGAAGGCTTTGCCATGCAAGTGGGTGTACAAGCTGAAAAGTACCCCTGGATACCTCAAGCCGGCATACAAGGCTAGATTGGTAGCAAAGGGTTTTAAGCAGGAGCATGGTGTGGACTTTGATGAGGTCTTTTCTCCTGTGGTTAAGATGACCACCCTGCACTTAGTCTTGGCTTTGGTTTCTCAGCTTGACTTGGATTTATACCAGATGGATATCAAGACAACTTCCTTACATGGGGGCTTGCATTATGAGATTTATATAGAGCAACCTAAGGGCTTTGCAGAACCTGGCAGGGAGCACCTAGTGTGCAAATTGAAGAAAAGCCTTTATGGCTCGAAGCAGGCACCTAGGGAGTGGTATCATAAGTTTGATGTCTTTATGTAGTCACAGGGCTACAACAGGAGTGCTATGGATCTGTGTCTTACACGAAGAAAGCCCATGATGGTTCTTTATTGATTTTGGTACTCTATGTGGATGATATGCTGATAGCAGGGAAAGCTCATGATGAGCTAGATGCTTTTAAGGCTCAGCTCAAGAAGAGCTTTGAGATGAAAGATCTGGGACATGCCTCTCACATACTTGGTATGTGTATTAGATGCGGCAGGCATCATGGACTCCTCTATTTGTCACAGAGGGAGTACATTCATAAAGTCCTTGAGCACTTCCGCATGCAAGACGTAAAGCCTATTGGTTGTCCATTGCCTTCTTATGTGAAGGTCTCACAGGCTGATTGTCCGTAGACAGATGAGCAGACAGCCGAGATGGCCAAGATTCCCTATGCATCCGCAGTGGGAAGTCTTATGTAGGCCATGATAGCCACTCATCCAGATATTGCCTTTGCAGTTGGTGTTGTGGCACGCTATATGGCTACACCTGGAAAGAAGCATTGGGATGCCGTGAAGGGTATCATGAGGTACCTGAAGGGTAGTGCAGATATGTGCGTATGCTATGGCAGCTAGGATACAAGAGTCATGGGATACACTGACTCCGATTATGCAGGACATGCAGATAGTAGGAAGTCCACTTCCGGCTATGTATTCACCTATGCTGGAGGTGCTCTTTCTTGGATGTCCAGGGTGCAGAAATGCACGGACCTTTCTACTACAGAGGTCGAGTATGTTGCAGCCACTGAGGCTTGCAAGGAGGCCATTTGGTTGGGTCGTTTGGTTGCTGACCTTGGTATTGATGCTATCCCTACACTGCATTCAGATTCTATGAGTGCTATTCAGTTAGCCAAGAATCCGGTCTTCCATGCGAAGACGAAACACATTGAGGTGAGGTATCACTTCATACGTGGGGTCATTGAGGACAAGTCTGTTGACCTTGTCAAGATCTCAATTGACGAGAATCCTGCAGATCTGCTCACGAAAAGCCTCTCTACAGAGCGCTTTGCCTTCCTCAAGAGGTTGATGGGTGTGGAATGAGATGACGTCTTTTCTCATCCTGTTGTACTGTGTACATGTTGTATTGTCTTTTTTCTTTTTTTCTTTTCACTTCTCACTAGGGCAGATTTGCCTTTAAGTGGGAGGTTGTTGGGGGTAAACGCACCTCCGCCTAGCCGCCCGTGTATTACTACACTGATAGTCAGCGCCATTGCACACTGTAGGTGGCGAGCGCCCATCACCGTCACTTTATTCTTTATTCTTTTAGTGACAGTTTGAATAAAGAAAGGCCCGGTCACACATTGTGACTGTTGGAGTTCCCATTTCTTGTCTCTCTCTTTCTTGCTCTTGCTCTCCCGCCATAGCTCTCGAGTGCAAGCTTCGATCCTTCTCACCTTTCATTCCTTATCCTTAATAGGGAAAGTTTGAAGTGAAGCAACTGTATAAAAAGAAGATTCACATAGAATATCTGCATTTGCATGGTTTTCTTCAATAATGGTCTCAGCTTTGAATTGGACAACATCTAGTTTGCCAGCAATATATGCTTCTTGCTCAGGGTCCAAACATTCCTCTGCATCCTTGTCATTTGCTACCTTGTGCAAAAGGCAAAATCTTGGACGCTCTAATTATTATTCATCAAATTTAATAGGATATTAACAAGATTATACGCAATGAATGCATCTATTTTGGACATTAGCTTGCATTTCCTAGAATGAGTAGAGCAAAACAAATCTGAGGTACAAAACAGGTCAATCGAATGAGATGTACACTTTCTTAAAAATAAAGCCTTCTCTGAAGGTGAGCTCCCAATACCTATGTGAACATATTCCTTTGCATCCTTTTCAACTATCGAAAATGCAAGAATTTCAAACTCAGCAAACTCCTCCAGGAAAAACTTCTTGTATGAGTTCAATACATGGTCTAAATCCCAGTCAGAATTGAAAAATCCTTTGGAGTTCCATAGTAAGATAACTCCATGCCATTCTGAAGAAGAAAGTCTAGGAGCCTTTGTGATGGAGAAACCTTTGTAATCTGAGACAATCAAGAAACCCTCAATGGTGACTTGCCTTTGGCTAGAGACTTCCTGGGCATTCCCACACTTACTATTGAATAAGGGGAAGAAGCTGTGGGAATTTCAAGAGATAAGGCATCACAACCAGAACTCCTTCTTGACCCTCTTCTCCTTTTCTTATTGGGGGTTACCTACTCTTGGGAGCGTGCAACATCCTTAGATTCAGACATGAGTGAAAGCACGATATGGCACGAAAGTGTGCACCCGACCTCATGAAAAATGGCTCCTTGCTTCATATTTGTAATTCTAAGATACAGTGCAAAATTGGGCAAGCGACCTCAAGAACAATATCTCCTCGCTTCGTATCAAGGGACACTACATGAAAGTGGACCTCAATTCTAGCTAGGCTTGATAATTTGCAAAAAAAATCATAATATCCTAATTACTTGTTTATATAGATCGACAAATATATACAATATGGAAAGCCACGTAGATAGTCACGTGGATGGCTTGTGCAAACCCTAACCAATTAAACAGTGCCACATGTCACCAATCCCGCATGTATAAAAGATCAATGCTAACTTACGTGGCTCACTTTTCGAATCTACGAGCGTCGAGATCAACAATTATTGCATCGCCCTATACCGGCCATCTGCAAATACGGCGTGAAAAGGTGATTTTTAATCCTACGCTCGACTGCATTCGCACCATATCGGTAATCCACAAATATGATGCGAGGAGCTTTCATTCCAACCAGTGCTTTTCTCTCATTGCACCGTATCGGTATTCCGCAAATATAGCATGAGAAACTTCCTTCATATTTAACCTTATCTTTTCTCCTATCTCACCATATCATCATCCGTATGTCCTCTGAAAATATGGCGCAAGCAGCTTGATTTCAAACGTGTGCTTCACTCTTGTGCCGTATCAGTCATCTGCAAATATGACATGAGTAGCTTGATTCCAATTGGGCGCTTCACTCCTCTCACGCCATATCGATCAGCTGTAAATACAATGCCAGTAGCTTGAGTTCAAACGCGCACTTCACTCCTATTATGTCGTATTTGTTATTTCTATTTAGGGTTTAAGGTTTCTTTAATATAGTTTTAAAATGTTCTAACTTGATCTTGTCTCATTTTCTAGCTAGGACAAAGCAGACTGTAAGTAAGGTGTATTTAGATAGCAAAGAGAGTAAGGAAGAGACAAAACCATCATCTCCTCAATCTTTCCCTCCTAAGATCCCACCTACCCCTAGTTGCCCTCAGTCGCTTGCCACGGAATCTAAACAATCTAGTGCAAAGATAGTGTCTTCTCCTGCCCATAGCAAGCTTCATCATGTACATTCCTCCCCTACAACTGCCAAGTTTCCAACCTCCCTTAGAGCCCCTATTCAACAGACAGAGCAACATGGACCCTCTTATGCCCATGTAGAAGAAGACCCTTCCAAGTCCAAGAGAAAGAGAAAGTCTAGATTTTATTATGTTCATAAATGTTTTAGTGAGATAAGGAAGGCACAACTACACAACATGTGATTCCAAAGACAACATTTATAAGAGTTATCAAAGGTATTTCTTATAGATTATCAAGGGTGTCGAGAGACTGAAGTTATTGATTTTATGAACGATGCTTACATCGTTGTTGCCCACGCTCATAGAGTGACTTTGATGAACAAAGACTTTAGTATGTTCAGTAGAATCAAGTATAGGTTCGACAAGGTATTGAGACCCTTGTCCACTACTGATCAAAAAGCATTTGAGATCCTTAACATTCCTCCAAAATTGTCTAGGAGAGCAAAATGGCCAATGATTGAGGAGGTAACACATTTATACCCTCCAAAGACCGCCCCCGAACAAGTGTCTACCCATCAAGAATGACCACAAGAGATTTTAGAGTCAGAGGATGAAGTTTGCAAGAGGAAAATCACAGTCCTTGGTCCTGTCAATCTGAAGAGAATGGGGAAGGTATACGGGCTAATGGTTGTGAATGTCTCTTGCACTTCTTCAGAAGAAGACTATCTTAGTATTTCCTCTGAGGAAAGTCTTTTGTTACATAAGATAAGGCTTTTTTACTCTCTTTTTTTAATGGAATGATAGTGTTGTTCACTGCAATTGACATTCCTTTGTTTTTGATACTGGTTTTAGGGCATTGATTGCTTCTCTGAGCCATGAAATCTCTAAAACTATATTTATCGTTGATCCACTATTATCAGTGGAATTGTTTTCAAGATCTCGTTCAAACATAGAATTATTTTTCAGAACGTTCGATCCAATCACAAACTATAATATTTTTTTTCCTTACGTCAAAAGGTATGCAATTTTGCAAAGGGCTTAATGCATACTTCTTTTTAGTAGTATGCATTCCCTACTAACATTTTACTTTGCAAAGGACATTGGAGCTTAATATATATTGATATTCTCACTAGAGAAATGATCCTTATGAACTCTCTTATTGGTATCCACAACCAAGCAAAAATGTGCGCTGAATACAATAATCCTCACTTTTTGGTTTATTGTTTATTTTATTTGTTTTTTTTTGTAACATGTTTCCATTTACAATGCTGGCAGGTTGGTAGTTACCTTTTTGGACACCACATATGAGGATCTTGCTGATCCTCAAAAACCATATAGCTTTCTCTTACAAGAAGTGCCCTTGCAAAATGATGCATATTCTTGTGGATGGAGAGTGACTTCAAATGTTTATAGGACAATAGGTTCAAAGATTCTCAAGATAGATGGGGTTAATGTAATTATCTTTCACATTCTTTTTTGAGCAACACGTCTTTCAGTTTTCACAAATGCTACATTATCATCAAAATTTTTATGGTCATTCCATTTCTTCCTTGTAGTGCCAAGATTACCCAAATTCATACACATGGTGGATAAGAGAGAGATGTATTGAGTTAATTTTGGACAGGGCAATCACACTTGTCGACCCCAACTCTCCTCCACTTAAATCCTTAACTAAGAGTAAGGAAAAAGGCAATTCATCTGGAAAGACAAGTAAGGTAAGCTCCAAAAAGACAGAAATACCAACACTTTCTCATCCATCTCCTCATCAGCCACCTGAAGAGAAGAGGCCCTGTGTCCAAGTCAAATTCTTCAACCAACCAAAGAAAAAAGCCAGTGCAAGGAGATTAGATATCTTTTCAAAAAGTGATGAAGAAGTTACAAAGCTGAAAGAAGACAAATAGATTCAAATGAAACAAGTTCCTTGTATATCTACACTTCAATTTTGTAACTCTTCATTTAATGAAAAGCTTTTTGTCAAATGTAAATGTCATCAATGTTTTCATATTTATGGCTCGAAGCTTACAATTGTGGGAGGCAAGCAACTCATACAAGAGAAAGTCCTTTCAACTCTTTTCCAAACTATTTTACCATTTACTTTGAACTTATATTCTGGGGATGTACAGTCTAGCATCTCCAAGGTATCCCTTACATCTTTAAGATTCCAATTGGAAGTGATATTTACCTCCTTTTCTATAACTTGCACCTTAAGATTGAAGGGCATGCAATCTATATTAGAATCCAAGGGAATCTAGATGCCTAGTTTAAGTTTGTATCTCCTATAATCAAAACCCAAAGCAAGAGTTTGTCATGCTATATTATAACACAGAGACAAGGATTGGGGGCATACAATACACCTCATGGTGTTGCACTTATGGTCAACCTCTCTAGATTTCCAAAGCTTTCCCATAATGTTATCTAGTTCCGTTTCTGCAAATTTCTACTTAGCCAAGATACTTTTGTTCTCTGTAAGTTTGCTATTTTGAAGCAGCGCACAAAGATATGTAAGGGGATAAACCATGACAGGCGTATTCTTCCTGAGATCCTTTCAGTTGTCATGGACTTTTGAATATCTTGACATATTTTGAATTTAAAACTATGCATGGTTGCCTTATCAGGAACCTCCCAAATAAGAGATGAGAGACTTGGCAATGACAAATCCTTGATATGTCCATATGTACCCTCTTTAGACAAAACCACATATTGTGCATAATATATAAAATTATTATGTCACTAAAAGAATCGATGGTCTCATCAGCATATATAATGTCTGCAAATGCCTTATGAATCGCATTGAAAGTTCCACTCAAACTCTCCCACAGGTAGCCATTCAATACTGTTGATGGAACAATACTTTGCAAGTTCCCAAAATACTCCATCTCATCTATAACCGTGTTTGGATCCGTTGCTCGTCGCCGGCTCTCCTGCTCGAACCTTGCCATGATACCACAGTCCATTGTGGAGCGCATTTTGTCAATACGCTCTACACGAAAATGCCGTCCGCGCGACCAAGCTGCGCTATATATTTTGTACTGTACATTGAAACACTCAAATTAGATGTCACATATAAAATATAGATATAACAAATCCTAAACACCTCATCACCTTTGGACTACATCCCCTCGAGAATTTCCACTCCTCCATTGAGACCTCTACCCCTTCGCGAGACATTGCGGTCAAAGCTCCATGCAACCCTCACATTGACATGAACCGCGGCATCTCCTCCATGCCCTCGGGATATCGAATTGGTTAATGATGCATACTACGTCAAAATTTAGATCGCGCTTTCTCTCAATCTTGCCTAGCGATTTGGTACTTGGCGAGCCACGTCTCCATAGAGGCATGGTGCAACATACAAAAGCGATTCACCTTCTCCTCCATTATACCATCCATTGTTTTTTGTACCCCATTTCCAACCACCACATCTCCGGTCAGTCTATCATCATCCTTCAGTGACCATAGCATTTTGTTGTCTAGATCCACCGTTGGTAGCCATTGTGAAATATGCACTAGCGCCTCAGACACCAACCAACCTTCAGCCATGCTACCTTCTGGCCGAGCTCGTTGTCGTACAAAGCCTTTCAGGGTTTTCATGAAGCGCTCCAAGAAGAACATCCATCGTGTATGGACAAGTCCAGCAATCTCCACTTCATCTACAAGATGCACAAGAAGGTGGATTTGTATTGTGAGCATGCTGGGTGGTAGGCAGGTATTTCTCAAAGAGATAGACTATCTCCACTGCTCCCTGCCTCATGGATTCAATAGAGGACGTCTTAAATTTCTTCTGTGAGATCCATTGCACCAAAGTCGACAACCTGTAAATGGTCTCGCGTATTTCTAGAGTAAGACATCCTGCAATCACGATCGGTAGTACAAACTGCCACAAATGAGAAAGCATTATGAACAATGGCTATACTCCAAATAGCAAAATGCGCACATCAATTACAATCCATTCGTAATACAAGCCTGACATATCTTATGCCAGTCATGGGATTTTAGCCCTGATAATTGGTTGTCTTTAGAAAATGCAGACCTGAGAGAATGCATCATACCCGTTCGAGTGCGGATAGACTTGACTACTTGCTTCACAATGCGCTCTTCTTTAGTGGACAAAACCCAAGGAGTGCGAGGTAGCTGCACGCGACCATCAGCACTCGACTATGGCCAAAGCGCCTCCATCTTACCTACCTCCTTCAAATCCATTCGTGCCCCTATAGTGTCTCTCTTTCCTGTGATGTGGTCAACCGTCACATTCCGTTTGGATGTGACTCTGCGTGGACCATTTTAAGCTCGTACCAACTTCCGGCATTCATACGTGTTGGAGGTTGTCCAAGAAAACCTTCCCTAAGTTCATGATCCTCTGGCGAGAAAGCGGCGTGTCCTTGATATACCATCTTCTTCATGGTTCGTGACCTTCGAGAGTCTAACTGTGGCCCGCACAATGAACATGCATGATAACCTGAGGTAACCAAACCTATTCCAACACCACGATCCAGAGAATACAAGCTTGAACGAGATAAAATATAGATATTACCAATAAGAATGGAAGCCTATTTACCTGAGCACTCTCCGAATCCCGGAAAGTCATGCATCGTCCACATGAGAATGGCTCGAATATTGGCAGACCGCCAACCATCGTGCTTGCTCATATCTTGCACGGTGACCCCCTCCTCCCACAAAATCTTAAGCTCATCGACTAATGGACGAAGATACACGTCCATATTTTTGACTTTGTAGCTGACTTTGTAGCGGCCGGGGATGAGTAAGCTAAGGATGAGATGTCCTTTCTTCGTAGAAAGCCATGGAGGGATATTGTAGTTGACAAGGACTATAGGCCACACACTGTAAGAAGTTGAGCACAGACCGAATGGGTTCACACCATCCATTGCAAGAACGAGCCAAAGATTCCTTGGCTCTCGGGCAAAGCCTGAGAAGGTAGAGTCAATGTGGCTTCATGCGCGTGAATCCGCTGATATTTGTTGAACTCCATCCGTGGACCTATTCTGCGCATGCCACATTGTCAAGTTTTCCATGCCGGACGTACGAAACATGTGGTTTATGCGGGGGATAAGCGAAAAGTGCCTGAGAACTTTTTGAGGGATGGTTTGCCTTTGCAAGTCCTGTCGATACTTGTGAGCACCACACTTTGGACATGTCCCCATAGTCTCATATTCTCCTCGAAATAGTATGCAATCGTTGATAAATGCATGGACATTGTTGTAGTCCATGCCAAGATTTCGTAAAACATGTCGTGCATCATTACGAGACTCAGGCATGGTATTTGCAGGTGGTAATATATGATATTTCAATAACCTGAAAAAAATCATAAAATATCTTGAAAAAGCACAAATGTTTTTAATAATAGTGCCGAAAAAAAATCAACGAAGCGTATGTACAAGGTACTTGAACAACTCGGTCACACTCACATCGCTCCACTCGTATTTTGCTTGCACACTTAAGAGTGCAAGCAGTGTCTTCAGGCGAGATACTCGGCACCCATCATATAATGGTATGGATGCTTCCTCACTAAGCGGATCAGAAGTCTCGAGATCCATGGGAATCAATGCATCCATCATTGCCTCCATCTCAGGCTCCAAGATTGTAGGTAGGTTTGGAAGGCTGCCTGTCTCCTCTGGCATTGACGATATAGATTGGCCTTGCAAGTGGTGGATTGGCTCATGCACTCCATCCATTACACGCCCACGAACTCTTCTAATTGGCCGCAAATGGTGCACTCCTCCTTGGGACGAGACATCACCTCCCTGGATAGAAAATTTGCCAGCCAGACCCAATCTTATTGTATATGGTATTCAATTAGCTTGCGAGTACAATGCATGATTGATATTAACTTTTCTTACCATTTGCTGAAAATCCGCAATCGCCTGATCAATGATCTCAGATTGAAACTCGCCAAATCGTCGTACGTGTTCTATAGACAATCGACGTTTTTGTCTAATTTCCAGCTTGCATTGAGAGCAAGGACATGGGACATGCTGATTAAGATATACCTCGCGATCTTGAACAACAGGACCTTCATCGTTTTCCATTTTGTCTATGTTAGGACAAACAATTTTTTTTTTGTTATCATTCTTTTTTTATTTCTTAAATTGTTCTCCTCTCCTTCCATCTCTCTTTTTTTTTCTTTCTTAAATTGTTATCCTCTCCTTCCATCTCTCTCTCTTTTTCTACGTTACGACTACGACCACGACCACGACCACGACTACGGCTATGACCACGACCACGACCACGACCATGACCACGACGACCAGGACCACGACTGCGACTACAACTACCACCACGACCACGACCACAACTACGACTACGACGACTACGACCATGACCACGACCACGACCACGACCACGACCACCACGACCACGACCACGACCACGACCATAACTACCACTATGACTAAGACTACGACCACGACCACAACCACGACTACAACTATGATTACGACCACGACCACGATCACAACTACGACTACGACTACGATGACTATGACCATGACCACGACCACGACCACGACCACGACCACGACTACGACTACGACTACGACCACGACCAAGACTACGACTACGACCATGACCATGACCACGACTATGACTAGGACTATGACTACGACTATGACGACCATGACCACGACCACAACCATGACCCACGACCACAACCACGACTACGATGACCACGACCACGACTATGACCATGACCACGACTATGACTACGACAACCACGATGACCACGACTACGACTACGACCACGACCACGACTAGGACTACGACTACGACCACGACCATGACCACGACTACGACTAGGACTATGACTACGACTACGACGACCACGACCATGACCACGACCCATGACCATGACCACGACTACGACAACCACGACCACGACTATGACCATGACCACGACCACCATGACCACAACTATGACTACTAATACAACTACGACTACGACCACCATGACCACAACTATGACTACTAATACAACTACGACTACGACCACGACCACGACCACGACCACGACCACGACCACGACCACGACCACGACCACGACTACGACGACCACGACCACGACTACGATGACCATGACCACGACTACGACCATAACCACGACCACGACTACGACCACGGACCACGACTACGACCACGACCACGACCACGACCACGACTACGACTACGACTACGACTACGACTACTTATATAGAGATGAAGAGAGAGACAAGAGTTGAGAGAAAAGGGAGGAGAAAGATAGAGAGATCCGACTAGAGCATTTGACACCCATAGTCAATAGACCGTGGAAAACACAAGCACAAATTGACATTGAATTATGGCAAGAAAATCCACCACAACACATAGTTATAATACTCGAGGTAGGATTTCAAAGTCTTATTGATTTCAATCGGTCATGGATGCCATACTATGGGTAGGTTGCACTCACTAAGAATAGAATTGGTGATTCACCTCATCTTCTCTCCATCATCAATAGAATTCTCCTTTACCATTTACAACTCACCCATCTTCTCTCCACACTATTGCACACTACAATCTCTATGAGGGCATGAGATTGGGATCTCCACAGATACCAAAGCACGATCTCTAGCTTGATGGTTGCATATATACTACTACTACTTGTGGAATAAACCTTAAAATAGTTCTTATGCTCAAATATATGCTTGTTAGAGCAGAAATTTATTCCTAAGACTATTCTAAGGAAGAAAGAGGGTTAATGATAAAAGAGTGTCCTTCCTTACAAGTGATTTTATATTATATTTATTAATTAAAATTGATAGTTGAGGATGAGTTTCCTAAGAGATCTTGTGGTGATGTTGTTTTAGGTTTGCGAAGCATATGAATGATGCTGTTTTAGTTTTTTGTATTTGTCTTTTTAAGAAGAGATTGATTTTTATGGAATATCCAAAGTTATTTTTGGATTTACGTTATGAAAAATGAATGTTTTTCATACTGATAGACTGATTGCCTTCGTTGTATACTTGCGTGGTGGAAGCTAGGACAAGCCCCATGTATGAGAGGTCTCTTTGCAGGAAGAACATTATGCTAGGAGGCACAAATATGCTAGGGCTCTCTAGCCATATATCCCTTAGGTTTGTTGAGGATCGGCCTAACCCCTATGAGCCTAGGATGAGCTTATTGTAAGGTCGTATTTACTTTTCTCTCTTTCTCTCCCTCTCTCATTTCCTCTCCCTCCCTCACCCTCACTCTCTCTTTCTCTCTTTCCTTATTAGGTTTAATGATTTTTCTCTTTTTCTTTCTCCTCTCTCTCTCTCATTTTTTCTCTCTCCTCTCCCTCTCTCATTTCCTTTTCTCTCTTTCTCTCCCTCTCTCATTTCCTCTCCCTCCCTCACCATGACTCTCTCTTTCTCTCTTTCCCTATTAGGTTTAATGATTTTTCTCTCTTTTTCTCTCTCCTCTCTCTCTCTCATTTCCTTTTCTCTCTTCCTCTCCCTCTCTCATTTCCTCTCCCTCCCTCACCCTCACCCTCACCCTGTCTTTCTCTCTTTTCCTATTATGTTTAACATCTTTTCTCTCTCCTCTCATTTTTTCTCTCTCCTCTCCCTCTCTCATTTCTTCTTCCTCCCTCTCCCTCTCTCATTTCCCTATTATGTTTAATGTCTCCCTCCCTCTCCCTCTCCCTTCCTCTTTCTTTCCCATTTCCTCCCCCTCTCCCTCTCCCTCTCTTTCTCTCTCTCTCTCTCCCTCTCCCTCTCCCTCTCCCTCTCTCTCATTTTCCTATTATGTTTAATGTCTCCCTTCCTCTCTCCCTCTCCCTCTCCCTCTTTCTCTCTCATTTCCTCTCCCTCCCTCTCTCTCCCCCTCTCTTTCTCTCTCCCTCCCTCTTCCTTTTCCATTTCCTCCCCCTCTCCCTCTCCCTCTTCCTCTCTTTCCCTCTCTCTCCCTCCCTCTCCCTCTCTCATTTCCTTCCCCTCTCTCAATATACACAAATTATACAAAAAAAAGTAAAAGAGAGAGAGAATGCACTCTCCCTCCCTCTCCCTCTCTCATTTCCTCTCCCTCTCTCAATATACACAAATTATACAAAAAAAAAAAGTAAAAGAGAGAGAGAATGCACTCTTCCTCCCTCTCCCTCTCTCATTTCATCCCCCTCCCTCTCCCTCTCTTTCTCTCTCTCTCCCTCCCTCTCCCTCTCCCTCTCTCATTTCCTCCCCCTCCCTCTCCCTCTCCCATTTCCTCTCTCTCCCTCTCTTTCTCTTTCTCTCCCTCCCTCTCCCTCTCTCATTTCCTCCCCCTCCCTCTCCCTCTCCCTCTCTTTCTCTCTCATTTCCTCTCCCTCTCTCAATATACACAAATTAAACTCTAAACAAGTAAAAGAGAGAGAGAATGGACTCACCGTAAAGATTCAAAGAAGGGTTTGGCGGCTCCTCTTCGCTCTCCATACACCTCCTCCTCTTCTTCGCAAACAACAGCAGTGGCGATGGTGGCGGCGGCGGCAATGAGAAGCCTTCTTTCTCTCCCTCTAAGCAAAACGGTTGCTCTCTCTCTCTCGCTCTCCCTCTCGAAAACTTTCGTGAATGTGCGAAATGAAACGTGCTCAGGTTTCGGCCCGCGTTTTTTTTCTATGTGGAGCGTCGCTATTTGTGTCGCATTTGCGACGCTAATAGCGACGCTGCTATTTATCATCGCTAATCGGCATCGCTATGGCCTGATATCGTTGTAATGAATTTCATCTAGATATTACCTTTCTCTAAACTGAAATTCTGCATTTTCCTTTTGTAACTCAGTAATTTTCTTCATTGATTCATTTACAATAGTCATTGCTGCCTCACAGTCTCATTTAATTCTCTAATGATCCTATCATAATTACCATGATGTTCACTAGATGTTTGTGCAAACCTATGCAAGCCCAAAGCTAAGTCATCCTCATCATCATGCAATATTGGTCTTTGTAATGGTTTGCACCTATTCCTACTCCTCCATTCTCTTTTCTTTCTTTCTAATTGGTACTAATAAGTTCTTTTAGCTATATCTGGCAATTGTTCAAATCCAAAGGGTAGAGGATTTTCCTCATAAGGGGACATAGTAAAAATTCTACTGTCAGGCATGCCATTATTATTCTTATTAACGTCAAATTCATCCACATCCTCCAAAGAGGTTGTTGAGATGTCATCTACATTAAATGTCACTGACTCAGGCATCTCTTCCTCTTCTAATTCATTCATAGAAGCCGCTTCTACCTTGCTATATGTAAAAAATGCATCTTTTTTATCATTTCCTTCCTGATCCATGGATGATTGGGAATATGTTTTAAGCGAATCATCAAAGTATTCCACTTTCCCCTGTAGAGAGCATTAAGCAATCTAAGGTTGTACATTACAAGAGAAAGGCCCTATAGATGCGCACTGTACATGCGAAAAAGCGGGCATGTTTATAAGCGTGTGTATCAACGCCCCTATTCACGCTAGTATAAAAAACGCGTCTATATATCCGCGCTGATAAACGCGCTTATAGATGCGAAAATAAACGCACATATTTTTCATTTCTCATAAAGTCCCTGAATATGACCAAACCTCTTAACAGCTAGTATTTGTTCGAATAGGGCATGATTGGATGTATATATGACATAATTACACCTGGATCATACGCTAGGACATGATATACATGTATAGGATCATACGGACATGATATACATGTATATATGACATGATATATATGTATAGGGCATATACATGCATAGGACATGATATACATTACCAACTTTACTTCTTTCTGAGTATTACAAATATACATCCAATCATTCAAAGCTAATTATATATATGTGATTTCATGCCCTATATACATCCAATCATGCCCTATACAAATGTGATTGGATAGGGCATGATGATTGGATGTATATATAGATCAAAGGTTGACTTGTGCATTTGCAATATATATATATATATATATATATATATATATATAAAGAGAGAGAGAACTAATCAATACACTCACATGTCTCATTTGTTGTGCACTTAACCTAGCCATGCATGCCAATTCATAGCATGAGTAGATTGATGTAAATCAGTTGGCTTGTGCATGTGCAAGCTATTCCAATCATGTCAAGGTGCACTTATAGCTCACATATAATTTTGGATAAGGTGGACCACATGTAGCCAATGTGCATATGTCCTCTTTTCATCATCTTTAGCCAGTGTATCTAGTTGTTGGTGACTAATACCAACAAGCCAACTACAAATCTCTTATCTATGAAATGTATAAGTAAATTAACTTGGTTAATTTGATGAGGCCAAGTTTTCCTTCCATGGACAGTGTGGTTGGCTATATTGTACTTCAAGGTTATAGGAACTTACAGAAGTCAATGGAGCATCCTAAAAATGACGATACTTTAATTACTATATCAAGTCACTTCATGTACATATCTTTGATTGATTGATGGATAATATGCCTTTCTCTATCTCTTTCGTATACACCTTCATTGTATTATCTCTCTCTAGCTAAAAACCATTCGTGCTTTATCCACCTATTGATACTTGCATGCAATTGTAAGTGGGATGGTCTAGTAAGTCACTACATATGTGCCAATTGACTTGCCAATGTGTTATCTCTTATCCTCGAGCTTTGTTATATATGTCACCACATAGGTCAATTGATTCCCTAAATGCATGCATTGATTCCCTAAATTGTTCTTGCGCGTCTGTAAGCGCGTGTAATAGGCATTATCTGCGCATATACATGCGCAATTACACGCGCTTACAGACGCGCCACGCAGGTATAGAAAAATTTAAAAAAGTTGTGGCTTTCTTTTCAAACCTGTGCTTTCCTGCGTTTTTTGCGCGTTTTCTGTAGTTCGAGCTCGACATCACTACTCGTGTCTATCTATCACTTCATGAAGACAATGAGGCAAGGCAATAAGAGTAAAAAGAGGACAGGAGAAAAGAAAAGCCAAAGAGTAAAGAACAAGAGCCAAACAGTAAGGAAGAGAAGAAGATTCAAGCAACTTACCAAGGGAAGGGAGAAGGAGGACAAGGAGCTTGCAACCTAGCCGCCACCCGTTGGAACAAGCAAAGAAGGTGAGTTCTTCTTCTCTCTCTCAATCTTGTTTGCTTTCTCTGTTTGTTTGTCTCTCTCTTCACATGTTGGATCTTGTCATCTATGGAGGTTTTTTTGCACATTTTTTAAACAAGTTTGAAAAGAAATTTTCCGACTGTGCGCGTCTGTCAGCACGTCCAGATGACAGTGTAGACGCAGATATAGACGCGGAAATAGACACACTGACAGACACCCACAGAGACGTAGATATAGACGCGCATAGAGACGCAGGTATAGACGCTGCATGTAATATGTTTTATCTGCACAGGGTAATATGATTTTTCTTGTGTAGATGTGGAATCCTGGATCCTCTAGCACCCCATTCAACAAGGAGCAATTCATGGGGGAGATGACCAATTATCTTGGTCGCCCTCCCACTGCAGAGGAGGTTTTCAGTGTGATATCTGGGACGCCTATGACATCTTTGCCTAGACAGGGATTAGCTGAGGTACATGGATCGGACGAAGCACGTGCATCTGCAGAAGCACGTATATCGAGTGAGGTAGAGGATAGTGCACGTCGAGGGAGGAGGGAGAGTTGCGCGGGAGGACGAGGAGGTCGAGGGCTTTGTGGGTGTTGCCTAGGTGGTGGCTCTCGATCACCCTCACCAGAAAATGAGAGAGGTGAGCCTCCACAAATGTACTACTCTGTCCACTGATGTTGGTGGTATCTTGCATGACTTTGAGGGGAGGGAAGTGATAGCCTACTTGAGGAGTGTCGTGCATGCCACATACAAAGATTGCATGATTCCCTTCAAGCACCAAAAAAATGATTTGTGGCAAGAGGTGCTGCGGGCAGTACATAAAAGGTACCCTAATCCCGAGAATTCACGATTCTCAGATGATTGGGGACGGTCAAAGGTGAGAGACGCGCTTCATAACAAGAGGTCTCACCTTATGATGCGCGCCAAGGAGTCATTGTGGAGACAAGAGCAGGGGCGCCCTAGATATGGCCAACCACCCAATTGCCACCGCAAGGAGTGGAAAGAGGCCAAGAAGAGAGCAGTGGAGAAAATGACAAGTCGCCAGCATGCAGAGGTGCGACGTATCCAGATGGCAACCATGGGATCGTCGCATTATGGATCGGGTGGCAGGGAGTCATGGAAGGCTAAGTTTGTAAGTATTATTTGATTTCTTTTTTTAAATTAAATTTTGTAATTTGTTTCACTTCATTATGTAGTGTCTTAATACGTTGTATGTTCAAATTGTTTTATAGTATCATATCGTTGGTAGGATGCCTACTCCTAGAGAGGTAGGCTACCATCGAGGTCATAACCGGGCGTCCACTTGGTAGCATTTCTACGAGGAGGGACTCATCACAGAGGAGCAATATAATCGCACCATGAGGATTCCACCACCAGAAGAGGTATGTTTTATTTTTTACATGAAAAGTATAGATAACTCTAATTAATTGTTTGTAATGGTATTTATATACCTTTAATCCTTTGTGTAGGCGAACCCTGATGCAGTTGAGGATAGCGAAGGGGGGGACTAGCAGTAGCGGTGGCGGCAACGGCAGCGGCACAAGCAGCGGTGGTGGTAGCGATGATGATGTCTCTTCTGAGGAGATATAGAGGAGCCCCATGCATGCATGCCTCCCCTTGGCTTGTAATTTTCATTTTTGATATGTATTACTTTCAGCTAGTGCTTGCGACCATGACGTCACAAGCACTAGAACTCATAATGTAAAAACGTTTCATCTATATATATGAAATTTTGTGTTCTACATACATTGTTTTGTTTTCAGTATCCAATCTTCGAAATAATCTTTCTTTGTTTTCCCTAAGCATACAATTTGATGTTTATGGGGGGAAAAAAACCAGAGAGCATGTGGCTTGCAACACATGCTCTCTGGTTTTTTTTTCATACCTATGTTTTGCGCGTCTATCAAGGCGTCTAAATTGCAGGATAAATGCGCGTCTATTCTCGTCAAAAACTTGCAGAGTAAACGCGTTTTTAGACGCGTAGATACACGCGTGTATAGACACACAATATGAATATATCCACTTTTTTATAAATATGATTACATATTTATGTAGCACATCAATACGCGCGTCTATATGCGCGTCTATGTGGGCGTGTAACTCTAACTATAAACGTGCTTTTAGACGCGATACGGTAGATGTAGAAATAGACGCGGTAATAAACGCGCCCGACATTTTTTTTCACAATTCAAATATTGCATCTACAAGCGCGTCTATGGAGCCTTTTTGTTGTAGTGGTATCTTCAAATGTAGACAACCAGTGAGAAATCTCACTATCCGAATCATTGTTTAATGAAAATGTTACAGCATATTCACCAATACCCATCTGTTCTACCTTATGAGTTTGATGTACTGTATTCACCTCCGCTTTTTCTGCTTTTGTTGGGTGTTGTGTTCTAAATAACCAAGCATAAGGTCCTTCATTATCAGTCCTCTCCATTTCTGAATCATAAAACTCACTGTTGGATTTCTCATCCCTTTCACTAACCATCTCATCTCCTAACTCTTTCAAAAATCATTTTGAAATAACTTGGATTTTAACCTGATCATTTCGAGGGCCAATCACAATTGAACCTTTATACCAATCCCGAGTGCACCTTGCTTGCTATAACCAAGGTCAAGATCCAACAACATAGAATATGAAGAAATATTTGACAATGAGTGAACTACTAAGTAATTCACATGAAATTCTAAGCCAGCAATTACAGATTTCACATTACGAAGTAACCCCAAAGGAATCACTTTTCTTTGATCAGCCACACGTAAAACGATATTGGTAGGTTCTAGATTCTTCAACCCTAAATCGTGCATTGTTTGTTCTATCATCAAATTGATTGTTGAGCCACCATCTAACTGCACTTCATTTAACAAGTGGCCATTAATAGTAGTATCTATAACTGGAGCTCTTGGATCCACAAATAAATCTACTATTTTTATGTCCTTAATTGCTTTTCTTTTGGAAGAATTTAAGATTACTTTAGGAATGTTAATTTCAATCTTCTTTCTTCGGCGCCGAACTAATTTATGATAAAGTTGCTTTCGACATGTAGGCGCTATTTCTAGCAATTGTTGAAGGTTAATGGTCAAAGATACTTGTTCTAATGCAGCCCAAAGATCATAAGTCTTATTTACTGCTTCTGCTTGCTCTTTATTTCCTTCCTTAGGAGGTATCAGTCTTTCGAGAAAAGGAGCTACCCCCACTAGAATCTTAGGATTTGCTAAAGGCACAGGTAATAATGGATGGTCAGAGGAATGTTGTGGAGAATCTGACTCAGGTAGCTCCACATTAGGATCTATATCCTTAGATTTATCCTTCGCTGCTTCCTTTAATTGTAAAATTTCTTCCTCCAGACCTTGCTCCTCTCATTACTGCTTTTGTGCTCTAGTCACCACACCAATCATGGGGTCAGCCTTAAAGGTCACCCTACGGGGTATAAATTTAGACCTAACTTCATTCTCTTGCCTTCTTGTTTCTACTTCAACTAAATTTGTAGATGAGGTTGAGGGTTTGTTAAAAATTTTATTGTACCCACATAACTCTCTTGTATTCTTCTCTTTCTCACAACCCTTTTGCACTTCATAGCTTCTACCTCACCTCCCACCATTTCTTTCTTCTCATGATATGTATGGAAGAAGTGTTGAATATGCTCCAGTATTGTTGTTATTCTAATTTAGGATTTCTTCCTCATAATTGTCTTTGTCCATATTAGATGGAAGATGAGAGGTTTTTAGTGATGAAAGGCATATCTTGGAACAACATATCATAGGTTCTTCTACACAAACTAGTATACCTTAGTCACTTTACTCCAAGCTCAATAGTCAAGGGCTTTAAGCTTTTCCTAAGTGTTGCAACATGCATGAGCCATATTTGATGATTGAAAGAAAATGATAAATAGGGTTTTAGCAAGAATACATGGAGCACTTTTGATTAATAAGCACAAATACGAAGAATTCAACCATTAAACTTAGAGAGAGAATTACAAACAAGAGAGATAAATAGGATTTAAAGAGAGTGTAGTGAATAGAGGCATGATAATTGCCATGTGTAAACATTTTCATCACCATGAAAATTAGGCTTGAAATGTAGAAAAGAGAGAAATCCAAGCAAGCATTATGCCACTCTATCAAACAAAAAAGCAAAGAGCAATACAACATACAATAGGCACCTCAACAAGCATGAGCAAAGGTAGGAATAATCATTTGCACATGAATCCATAAAAAGACAAATACACCTCTTATAGCTCATGAAAAATGTGAGACCATCACATTTGAGGACATGATGCCCCCTCATAGTCATAATCTTCATTTATAAAGACGCATTTGTATGCCTATGGCTTACATACAAGCAACATCAATATCCTTAGAAGACAAGCAAGACTCACCACAACCAAAGTACATGAGCATTTACTCACTAGGGAACACTCGCATGTGAGGAGACTCACCAACTCCACACTTGTAGTTATATCCAACCTTCAAGGCATGAACTTATATTCTACTTGTAACGTAGGATCTTCAACTTTCAAACACAAATACAATCTCTTGGATAGTAGCACCCTCATCATGTATACAAGCCTCTCTAGGCGGTTTGGGGGGGATGGGGGCAAGAAGCCATGGGAGGGGGGATGTATCGCCAACTGGGGCTGCCTGCTTGCATCACGAAGAATAGGTCCTGGCCGCCCCAAGTGCACATAAAATGACAACCGAGCTCTGCCCTAGACTCGCCTTGCAGTTGGTCCCATCGGCCGCGGAGGGAGTGGATGATGGAGGTCCAGAGCTCCGCTAAGGTCGCTTAAAAGCATACTATAGCATATCAAGAAGTATACATAACAACCGAAGTAGTAGTACATCCACTAAGTATCTCATAAAGCATCAATGCGCATTAGGCATAAGCTTTTCACTGATAAATACTTGCTGCCTTGTTATTACAGCATTGGAAAGATGGTGAAATATGAGTTATTTCAAGCTCAAATGAGTTCCAAAAGCATAACCATTCTCAAAATTTTTCATGTATTTTGATGTTAATTGGCTCAAGCACTCATGCAATAGGTTTAACAATATCTTCTTCTCTTATTAATAGCCCCAAAATAGTGCCTATGATGATACCTCTTTCCTCTTCCAAAATTGTGACTCTTTCAACTTGAAAGAGTGTATTCTCCCTCTCTCCCTAAGCAACCCAAAACAAACTACCTTCTCCTCGATATGCCCTGCAAAATCATTCACTCCTCTCCTACAATAACTCCTCTATCACCCTCTCAAAAACAATATCATCCTCCCTCTGAATATGCACCTCCATATGCCTTATATATCTTCTCATAGCAACCCCTACGCAAGCTCCATAACAGGCTCACTACCCATAAAAAACAATGACTCATAATCTCCTATCCAATTGTCACACTAATCATCATGATCTCTCTCACGGCTAATATTAGCCTACACATGATCTCCATACCCTCCAAAGCAGGGCATTCTTCTTGTAGCTCATATGCTCCACAATTAGGCATGATTATGGCAACATTTTTCATCATCCAAATGATATCATCCCCTCCTTGCTTTTTGTCAACTTCATAGCTATAATGTTGCACCAATATCATGATCAAAAAGAGAAAATATTTGCACAAAATCCTTATACGAATAAGTCATGCCCATATGCATATACTATTGCACATAACTTTCTCCTCATGTCTCGTAGATATACGAAGCATATTTCGAGATTGATGTGAAATACCTTTCACTTCTTGAATACAATATAACTATTAGGAATGCCCAATATTCTTTGGTATCATTAGAGACCTCATAAAGGCTCAAAGCATGTGAGTCATGAAGGATATCTCCTCAGACCACCTTATGAATCCAATTCCTTCAAATCCATCTTGATCCTACCTGTTTTGAAAAAACACAAAACCATTGAGAGTTTCTCATCATGACTAAGTATGTGAGTTCATTCAAGTCCTTTTTAGCCTTACTTTAAACCTCTAGAGAACTTCTCGCATAGTATACACCCTCAAATCTGACATATGGAGTATGATTTATCTTGGTTGTTGCATGTGACATTCTATGAAATGTGTAACTCATCCCCACTTGCAATGTTTAGAAGTTGTATGATAGTCTCGCTACTCACAGCCACTCCTACCTCCATACTATGCACTAGTTTTTTGTATCAAATTGTCAATAACAAAACCTTTCCTTTCACTATTTGGTACTTCCAACCATTTCTAATCTAGATTTTTTGGCATGTTTTAAATGTTTTGTTTTCTTTGGTACTTTTTGCTACTATTGGAGTCATTAGGATCTAGTTAATTATGATGTTCTAGGTGGTACTCTTAGGGCTTTCAAAACTATCGGTGGTAATTATGGTACCTTTGGCGCTAATATTAGTTGTACAATGCCAAGCTTGGTACTTTGAAGTATCAAATTTTGGTATTCTAGAGTTCTAAATTTGGCACTATGGATAGCACAAAATTCGATACTATGCAGTACCAAATTTGGCACTGTGAGACAATAGATATGCATTTAGTTGCAGATTTCATATTCTGTGACATTAGGTTGTTGTAAAAATAAAAGAAACTCAAGAGAGAGACAAAAAAAATCATCATTAATCAAAAGAACTAAATGATTGGATTTTTTGTGTTGAAAGAAGCTATCACAAAATATATCGGTACTTTCTACCACAATTTGGTATTATCTATTACAAGATTGTTGCATCTTGATCATCATCATAATCAGCATATGACATACTATTGCATATGCTTTCATAGACCTTGGTGGATAATTTGAATCTATTTGGACATCTAAGAATAGGCTCCATGAAAAACCTTTTTGCTCTTACAAGGCGTAAGTAGTTCATAACCGAAGAACTGTGATCTAGAAGGATGTCCACAATCCTACCTTCAACTTGGCCACAGTACAAGCCTTCAACTACTTTACCCCCCTGATAATTTTGTTTTGCCATGCATACTTTTGTGTCTTCATTGTCTAATACATAGTTCTAAGACATTTGATCCAAAAATCTTCAGCTTTCTCTAATGCCTTGATATTGTAAAGTTATCTCCAATGGATACTAGGTCACAAAAAAGATTAGGGTTCCCTTCATAGATGGGCAGGTTAGAGGCATTTGCACTAACAAATTAAAACCAAAATTATCAATGTTTCTAGCATCTTCATCTTCATCCCTAAAAGTATTCTTTGATTTTGGAATGGATTGGGTGGTGAGATATTTCCATTCTTCTACATGTTGCCAGTTCTTGATTCTTCTCCAATACCAAATATATATAAATCACAAAAATATGAGTGTTTGATAACATAAAGTGAATGGATTATCCTTTGAATATCCATCAATGCAATGAAAGAAGTGTGAGCTTGCAATATGCTCACAATAACATTGGTCACCACATTATACATCATCCTTGGAAACTAGCCAAAGAACTCTGTGAACTACATCTATGCACCTTATCTCCAAGCTAAAATGTCTTACTTAGATAGTTGACTACACACTTCATTTCCCAATCATCTTGTTTCAACTCCTCATGAGAGAGGTTTCTCTTTATGGCTGCCCCAACTCCATACTCCTCTCTTCATGTCTTGATGCCAAAAAGTTATACATAATCTGTAAATGCATCAAGTAACAGTACCTAGCCAAAAAATAGAAAGGTCTTGGAGCTTTGAACTAAGACCACTTATCATAGAGAAACAAACAATGTTATACAAACAGAGTATCATGCAACTTATCATTAGATATTTAAAAAATGGAGGGTCTTTTCCATAGCATCTATTGTATTTCTGACATAAGTTATATGAATAAGTACTATAACTTGATAAAGACCATCAATGCATGGATTATATGTTGTTCTGCATCTCAAATGAGTGATGCAAAGTCAATAACTGAAATCAAATGAAAACTTCATCAATCACTCTTTATTTCATTGTGCCTACCATCAAAAAATAAAGTTGTACTTGATGAAGCTCCTAAGATGAGAGAAGAGTAGGTCAATAAAAGTAGAGATTCTCATTTTTTGCACTACCGAGTCATTTCTTTTCTTCTTAGTCCCAAATGCATCCACTTACCTTATTAAAACATTTATGAAAATCTTCACAATCATGTCCCTACTATCTACTAAAGTCTCATCCAGACACATTATCCACGTGTTAATGCCACATCTATCACAATATCCAAACAAGCACTATTTTGCATGGTATTTTGAATCACAAGGCTTTGGACATAGGAGTTAAGTTCCTACATATTAGTGATGCTATGATGTACTAATCAATTTACTATACACTGACCTGGATCATCATTTTTGCAATGAACAAAAAATGTACAAATGTGATCATTTCCATGATGCCCAAACTTGCTTATTGCATCAGATTAAATGCAACTTTAAAATGCATCATTTAAACATGATATATATCAATATGTATAGCACTTCTTCAATGTATGATCAAAGTAAGGCTTTAATTCCTCAAAATATCTAAGATATATTTTTACTTCTAGATGCACCCATTTGAATCTTTAATACAATTCAACCTATGACATTAAGTATTGAAACTCATAGGGGTGGGCTTTTATTTAAAATAATCATTAGGACTATGTTAGAATATTTTGGCACCTTAATTTAGTACTATTTTGTATAAATATAGGATTCTACAATTCCAATTTGATATTTTATAGCACCAATTTGAGATTTTATAGAAAATATTTGGTATTGTGCTAGAAAATATAATAGAGTACTTGACTCCTTTGATAACTCCTTTTAGTTCTATCCAAACCCCGGTTTGATACTATACAAAACCAATTGAGTACTTTGCAAAAGCATTTTGATACTATGCTAGGAAAAATAACAGAGTACTTGACCCATGTGGTACTCCTTTTAGTATTACATAGACTCAATTTGGTACTATACAAACCCAATTTGGTGTTTTATTGACAAATTTTGGTATTGTGCTATGGAATATAAGAGTACTTGAATCATTTGATACTACATAGAACCAATTTGAAACTTTATATAATTACTTGACTATTTGATAGTATTAACAAAGTACTTAAGAGATTTGGTATATATAGTACCAATCTAGAGCTTTACAAGTACTTGAGCATTTGGTACTATAACAGAGTATTTGAGCCATTTGGTACTATACTATACTAGTTTGGAACTTTATAAAAGCATTTTGTGTTGTTACAGGATATATAAAAGAGTGCTATAGCCATTTGGTACCCCCGTTTGTGCATATACATTACCAACTTAAAACTTTATGGTACCCTTTTCATATTATTACTAGGGAATATACTAGAGTACTAGATCCTTTTGGTATTATGTTGTCACAATTTGATACTTTACAAAAGCATTTGGTACTGTGCTAGGAAATATGAAAGAGTACTACTTGTATAGCTCTAATTGGATACTTTACAAAAGCATTCAATACTTAGTACCTTTTGGTACTATACCAAAGAATGTACTAGAGTAGTCGACCCATTTGGTATTGTATTTACCAATTTGGAACTTTATAGAAACATTTTTGTATTGTACTATGAAATATAATATAGTAGAGCCATTTTGTTCCTCTACTTGATATTGTACAATACCATAATGATATTATAAAGTCACAAATTGGTACAAGTCTAGGAATGTGTCACTAGCCAAAGTAGATGATGGGTAAAGAATAGAAGAAGATATTGCGGAGGAGAGAAAAATGGAGGTGGAGCTAATGGTGGTAAGGTTGAGGGTTAGGTCGTGTGATAGAAGAGATAGTAGTGTCATGTTGAGGAAGAACGGTGTGGTGGAGAAAATGGTTGGAGAAAGAATATCATTTCCATCATCTTTTGTGTCTCGTGCCATTAGTCGAATTCTCTCTCGTGTGCCCTCTATACGCCCACACTATTAGCAATCCCTTGAGAATTGTTATTTGTTCAGCCCCAATCCCTCAGAACCTGCTTACCACCCGAAGTCCAATGACCTCATTTTCTTCTAATTCCGTCCAATTTTCCACTGTGCTCCAGAGCCGCCCACAAAGTAAAAAAAGCAATGCCAAATCACGCGGACAGAACTTGCTGATGGTGAGTCCTCTGCATTCAGAGATCATTAGACCATCGACGAATTCAAGGTGTTGATGCCGAACTTCGTCTTGACAAGGAGATGACAAAAGGACAGAGGAAAAATCAGTTGCAAGAAAGTGCAAGGTCTGGACATGGTGCAAGGCTGGAAAGGTAGAAAAATTTCCCTTGCAATGTCGAGATAAGTGCGAAACCCATCTTCCAAAATACAAGAAGATACGAGATTGGGGCATGGCGGTTTTGATCAGGCTAAAACACATACGGATCGATGGACCAAACTAAGCGAATTGCTGGTGGCTTCCCAAAAAACCTTGGACAGAAGACTTTACGGCATTCTAGATGCCAGATTTGGGGTGGATGTGCAGTCACAAGCAGGGGAGGGGCGACCAACGACAATCCCAACAGCGCAGCTGCCATTCCAATAGAAAGCCCTTTTGGAACGCGTCTTCTTGGGCTTTCCTTTTGGAAAATATCCTTCCATCTTACCGCTCAAATCTGCACTAACATTTTACCTGTGGGGAGGTTCCTTTGAAAGACCCAACTTCTCGTTTCCATGCATTGATATCAATCTTGAATCCGAATGGAGGGTACCTGCATCGTGCCTTCCATCATCTTCACCACATGGGTCATGCTGGGTCTCTGAGACGGAAGCTCTTGAATGCACCACAATGCAACTTCAACCAGTACCTTCACCTGTAATGGCATCTTCATCCAGTTAAAATGCTGCTGACATAAACAAAGCAACACACGAGATTTTTTTGGTACAAACAAAGGCAGAAGGCTGCTGCTACAAACAAACCAACATGGACAGATTTTATATGTATGGTCTGCACTCCAGTACCTGATCTTCATTTATCTTATTAATGTTGTCACTTGAACTTAGCCTCTGGTCAAGCAGTGCCAAAACACAATGTTGTTGTTGTTGTTGTTGCAACTTCTGTCTCGTCCATTCCACAAAAGAGTAACTGTCAGCATTGGGCTGTTGTCCGCTGACTACTTGCAGAAGAACTATTCCAAAACTGTATACATCAGCCTTCTTTGTGATGGCACCACCTTGCGACCATTCTGGGGCCATGTAACCATGAGTTCCTCTCACTCGGGAGGTTTGAAAAAGGCTCTCCTCCCCACCCATCAGCTTTGCCATACCGAAATCCGCCACTTTTGCCCTCCATTTTGCATCCAGCAGAATGTTCCCAGGTTTGATATCACAATGCACAATGTGTCGCCTACAGCCTTCATGCAGATACTCCAGTGCCCGTGCTGCTTGTAATACTATGGAGTACCGTGTCTCCAAATCAAGATTGGGTTTGTTGACCCCTGCAGAAATGTACTTTTCCAGAGAGAGATTGCACATGTACTCATATACCAGGATCCTTTTGTTGCCCTCTAAGCAGTAACCATACAACTTGACAAGGTTGACATGATTGATGCTGCCTAATATTGTAACTTCTGATTGGAAGGTCTCTTCAGCTTGTTGAGATTCATCCAGAACTTTGACAGCAACCTCCTCTCCAGTTGCATGTAGAATCCCTCGGTAGACAACTCCATATCCTCCTCTTCCAAGCTCGATTTTGAAGTTTGATGTGGCTGTCACCAGCTGCTTGTAAGAGAACCTCTGAACGATCCCATCATCTAAGATAGAATCACCAGCTGCACCTAGACCATCACCTTTCTCACCAATGTTCCGGTGCCTAAACTTTCTGTATGACCAGATCGCCAAGCATAGCAATGCAACACTCAAACATAGAGTTGCTGGAAGAGCAATCTCTGCATGTAACACCAAAGCAAACTCGCCTACATATATCAGTCCGAATTCTTCATCTTTTGCTTGTCTCTTTTGAAAAATAGAAGGCATTAGTAGAAGGACCTTTACCAAGAATCAGAGATGGACTTGCTTTCTTCTGTGAGGCACTAGCTGTGGGGACTAGTGCTGCCATTCAGACGGTGAACCATTAGCGCACACAAATGCTAAAAATACATACAAAAACGATAAACAGTCACAAGAAGGGAGAAGTGCATTGGCATCATTTAGAATGCATTTCCATAATCCAGTGCATGCGCGTTTCTAAACCATTTTTGTAATCCACAAACAGGGAATGCATTTGCATAGTCCAGAGCATCTTTCCTTGTAGGTCATCTGCATCCACAATTTTGATGGTGATAACACAGCTAATTGAATTGGGGTTGTGGGGTGTGCAGGATTTACCTTGATTGCAGCTGGTACTGGTATTTCCGTGGGCACATATGCAAGCAAAGGATCTCCCAGAATCAAGGTTGTAGCCGCAGGTACCACCACTTGCCTCGCACTGTGTACACAGAGAGGAGTTCAGAGGATCCTTCCACTGGAGCTGGATGCCATAGCTCCAGAAAGAAGCCTCGTCGGGCGAGCCATTGAGGCTATACATGCTGGTAAACATGAGCTCAGGGCACTCGGGCAGATAAGCAGGGTCGAGGACCTCGTTGACCGAGGGATTGGAATGATGGACGCAGGCAGAGGACATTGAGAGGACGGGGCCAGTGTAGACAGGAGCGCAGTCGCGCCAGGCGGAGTAGAGGGCCTGATCTGTGAAATTACAGAAGTGGGCGGGGGAGGCGAGGGTGGAGGAGTTGGGGGGGCAATTGAAGACGAGGAAGGTGGTGTCGAGGGCAGACAAGGGACCGGATGGGGGGAGGGAGAAGCGGGACTGTAGGAAAGAGTAGCAGGAGGCTACGCCAGAGTCGACACTATTTCCAGGGGTAGAGGAATTAGGTCCCGATGGGACGACGGGGACTGAGGGCGAGGAGCCGATGCTGAGGAGGAGGGTGCGGTTCGGGTAGAAGATGCTGTGGACCGGGAAGGGGCCCGAGGGCGTGGTGAGGTTGAGGGTCCCGTCGCGGGGGTTGCAGCGCAGCAGACCCTCGAAGTCCGGATGGCCGCAGCCGCTGCCGATCCCGAAGGGGTACCCGACGCGTACCCCCGCGCCGCAGTCGCTCGTCCCGCAGGGCGTCGAATTAGAAGCGTTCGACGTTGCGGCCATGGTGATCGCCGCTGCGCCGGCGGAGTTTGATGATGATGATGATGCCGTGTTCCCCGCGATCGTGACCACCATCATCATCAGCAGCAGAAGGAATTGCAGCTGCAGGACCTCCATTTCTAGCTGCCGGCAGCACAGGGAAGAAGTAACGAATGGAAGACGCGCGCGCTCTCCTCCTCCCTCTCGCGCGCTCTCTCTCTCTCTCTCTCTCTCTCTCTGTGTCTCTGTCTCTCGTTTGCATGGATGGGTCAGCAAAGCACCACTCTCAAGTCAAGCCTCAAAGTCCTACAGGGACCGAGACTCAAGTCGCCTCTCTCTCTCTCCACGCGGCCCAGCCGATAGCACCTATGTCTTACTTCTTTCTCAATGCAACGTATACACGTACAATCAATCAGACTTCAAAATTATAGTACAGGTTCGAGGAAGGTTCGACGTTGGAACTTCGTGTAATTACATCAATACATATCCAGACTTCAAAAGTAGATCATGACTCATTAGACGCGAAAAGATGATTTATTAGATTGAGAAATAATTCTGGTATACAAAATGGGAACTTTAGGCAAGGTGCCTAAGCACGATTGCCAGTTCTTCTTTACTCATTTTTCCCCAAGTTCACGATAAAGTGGGAAACCATTTCACTTTGGGTAGAATGTTCTCACATTTGACTTCAAGGCCTACATTTTTAAATACCTTATTATTCCTAGCTTCCCATATTTTTTGTAAAGTGAAAAGATGAACCACTTGCATGCAAAAGAGGACCACACCTTGTGCTATGTGATGATGGCCAACGATTACAAACATCCTCCCCTAATAATTGCAATATTTGCCACAGGTGTTGCCAGACTCTAGAAGCTTTACAACCATCCCAAAAGATATGCCTAAGTGTTTCCTTAGCTCCACACACACACACGTGCCGTCTATGATGCCTCTTGTTCTCAATTTCTAGGGAGAGAACAATGCCCCCATCATAATTCTATACCAAGACTTTGTATTTGAGAGGGATCTTCAAGGCCCAGAGGTTTTAGAGAACCTCTCTAAACATTTCGTCATTGATGTTGACCCTCCAGTATTTAAGAACTCTTGCTAACTGAGATTCAAGAAGCTATGAGTTTATGTAAAGTTTCTTCTTTGCAAATGTCTTCCAAAGAACAATGCTACTCTGCAGTGCTACGCCCACCAACTGTAGTGTGATAAATTCCAATGCAAGCTTGGTAGCCAAAGTAATGCTATACTTGGTTACATCTTTACATGGTAGTAGGCTACCATCTAACGTGAACCAATGACAAACTTTAATATCTCTTTCTTTGCAAGAGTCTTCCCTCTCCTACCCAATATAAGAGCGGGTGGAGGAATGAAATTCCATGACCAAAACACATTCTCATGCATCTCATAACCATGTTGACCCAATGCTTAACACACATTCTCCAAGAACTCTATCCAATTTTTTTACCAGGTCTTGGATCAATCCATGAGATTTCACCATCTTCATCACTTGTGTACTTAGGAGGTCGATTGTGCAGAGAGTTGCCAATCACTACATAAATTCTTAATTTCCTCCTTAAGCAACTCTATTAACATGATCATCTAAGGTTGTTGTTCCTAGCATTTTACTAGCAACTTTGTATTGGCTCTCTTTGACTTTGTAACTATATCTAACATGTGAAGAGCTCTCTTATTTTCCTCCTTCTTAATACATGACATAGCGATAGGAGACATAAACTTCCTTGTGTTGCTTTTCCTCCATAAAAAACCACTCATTATATTGTCCCAAGTTTTCTGTAGACTTTTGTTCCATGCAAGTAGAGGAAGATAGAGCCTAACAATAGGAAAAATGAAAAGCTTTAAGATTTTTTATTTGACGTGTAATGGCTAGGCTATGGTGCTCCAATTGCTCATTTTCTTTCTTATTTTCTCCAACTTCCAATTATACATGTAGGGTTCAGTTATCCAATGCCAATCGAAATCCAAGATGCCTAAAGATTTTGCCTATATTGATTACTTGTCCTGCTAGCCCAACTCAACAAGAGAGTCCTCTATGACATTGATTAAGGATGACTTGATCATTTTGAACTAGTTGCTTTCTCATACCAACTCAATATTTGCAAAGCTCTATCCACATTGTTTTTGGATGCTTTCAAAATCATAAGTAGATTGTCAGCATAGCCTTGGCCTAAGAGCTGTTTATCACCATACAAAAGCCCCTGGAGCTCTCCTTCCTTTACGAGTGAATCTAGTGTGTAGAAGAAGGGATGCATAGCTAATGCAAAAAGCATTGGACTAAGAGGGCAACCCTATCTTAACCCCCTCGTCAAATGGCCCCTAGTTCAATCAGTGTGCCATTGATAGAGATTTTAGCCTAAGCCTCTTCATGTAGCACAAAGGGAAGGTTTGCAATGTTGTTATCAAAACCCATATGTATCATAATCTTCCTAAGATAGTCCCAATTCACTTTGTCAAAGGCCTTCTTAGTATTTAGCTGCTATAGAAAGATAACTTTTTGGCAATATTTGTCTACCCTTTCAACTTCCAAATGTTGAGTTAGCTGCAATGGAGCTTCTGTGTAGAGACACAGGTTGAGAGAGAGAAGAGACAGAGACACCAGATTTGTGGTACTGAAGAGTGTACCTCAATAATGATTTTAGATAGGTATATGTACTATGTACAACTTGGCCCTTACAAGCAGACACGAGCATTGCCTTTTATCCCAACAACCTCCCCCCTAAAGGCAATGTGCCTAAAGGTAGATGAAAAGAATCAGCTAAGTCTAAGTATGTACAAAGTTGAAAAGACTATACCTATCCAATACCCATCATTTGCCAGCAATGGGCAAACCTCTCTAGCTGGAAGACCCTTCATGAGAAGGTCTGTAGGGTTATCATCAATGTGCACCTTGATCAACTCAATGCTCTTGATGTCAAGTGCCTCTATGATGAAAAGATACTTTACATGTATGTGTTTTGTCTTTACATGAAAGACAGGGTTCTGTGCTAACATGATAGCACTCTGACTATCACGGTGGAGGATAGGAATCTCAGTAATCCCAAGCTCAGCAACCAAACGTGATAGCCATAAGGCCTCTTTGCATGTCTTAATGGAAGCCACATACTCTGCCTCTATAGTAGACTGTGCAACACACTTCTGTAGCTTGGATATCCAAGAGACAGATTCCCTTGTGAAGTTAAACACATACCATGTAGTGGACTTCCTATATTCCGCATGTCCAGCATAGTTTGCATCCATAAAGCCAACAACATATGCCTTCTGCTTACCAAAGCAGATGCACAAATCCTTTGTGCCCTTGAGGTATCTCGTAAATGCTTCTTGATATTCATAAGATGATTGTCACTATTGCTAGCTATGATTCACTGCCAAATAACTGTATGACAGTAAATGACAGCTACTGCCAAGCAATGGAAGTGTAATATACCTGCCTTGATTATGTGATGAGTAACATTTTAGTAGTTTTCCAAAGTTTACCTTCCAACCGTCGCCATTCATACTCTAACCAGAATGATCGGATTTTGTCCAACTAGTTAACCCTAGGTCTACCCGCATCCTGAAGTTACCTGAAGTTACCCATGGAGGACCAACCTGAAGGTTCCTAATTGACCTAACAGTCACCTATCAACAACTAGCTCACATCCGGAGGTATTCTTCGAGAGGCTTCTTGTCCAAAAGGAGTGACTACTATTACCCTTGGTTCATGGAGTACACGATTTTTTCCAATAGCAGACTAAGGATTTATGAAATCCTCGTAGTGCTCTGGCATAGTGTGGGAGCTTTCACTCAACTGCCGAGACCCTCGGACCGCTTATTGTTTCAAGCGTTCCAAGCCGAGCACTAATGGCTACCTCTCACATAACCGACGCACCATCCATATCTACAGGTATAGTGAGCTTACCTCTATGCCGTTCGAGTTACCTCCTCTCTCGCGCACTCCGATAGCTCCACGATCCAAGTGCAAGCTTCAAGCAAGCTCCATCCTCAAGCTCCACGCTCCAAGCTCCATTGCCGCGAGCAAGAGAAGAGAAGAGAAGAGAAGAGAAGAAGAGAGGAGAATATGGAGAGCTTCTTCTCCTCGGTCCCTCACCCTCACACACTCACTCCCTCACACTCTCACACTCCCTCTCTCAAGCACAAGCTCAAGCAAGCAAGAAGAAGAAGAAGAAGAAGAAGAAGAGAGCTACTTTTGGCCACACACAAGAATGAGCTTCTCATTCACTTTTCAACTTTATATACAAAACCCTAAATCCCTTTTGGGCGGTCATCCCCTTTTCCCCTTTTTACATGGCCGGCCATAGCCTAGGCCCTTTTTCCCATTGTCCTTCTATCTTCCTAGCTTCCTATCCATCGCCCGTCCACATTTACAAATTGCACGGGTGAGAGCCCGGAGCTCTTTTACAAGATTTCAGGGTGTGCCTTTTTATTTTAAAATGCGCCTTTATGCCTTTGCCTTGGACTTTTAAGGTTGCCCTTGCGCTTTTGGCCTTTTCTCCTCTTCTTTCTTCATTCGAGCTACCTTTTTTCCGCCTTTGCCCTGCGTCTTTTCCACTTCCTTTTGCTTTCTTCATGTTGGGGTTAACATTACCCCCCTCCTAGACGAGTGCCAGTCCCATGGCACTCACCGTCGTAGGTAGCAGGCTGTAGCATGCACCAAAGACGTGGGTGACAAGGACGTCTGTGGTTTTCGTGAAGGAGTGTTGGGGTGGTGTGGCAGAAGGTCCGGGGGGCTGTTGGTGGTCAAGGTGGCTGGTGGAAGGTTGTTGGAGTTGGTGGTAGGGCTATTCTGTGTGGGGTTTGCATTGGTGGTCGGCACACGTGTTGGTTTGTTGGGGATTCTGCACAGGACTATTCTTTGCGGGCTTGTCGGATGGTGAGGGATAAGCATTCAAAGTTGGGTGTTGATGAAGAACGAATGACACTTCCGTTGGAGTCTTCAACACCTGCAATTGAAAACCTCTCATGTGGTCTCTCCCTAAGGGTAGTGCTAGTCTTCTCTATTGTGCACAATACATATTTGATTAGTTTGGGAGACAGGTCGAACTCTAAGCAAGCTGAGAGTACAGTCCTGCACTTGAGGGCCCAAACGGAGTATATATTTCAGTGTAAGTATTATATGAGTGCTTGTGCATACTTAGATATACGTAGTTAGAAGACTGTCGGCCTGGTTCCTTGTATAGCAATGGGTCAGTGAAGCAAGGGGCTAAGTTGATGGAAAATTGTGTCGATGAAGACGGGGAGTACACTTGAAGATTGTTTGAGATATCATTATGGTCTTGTCAAGGCCATGTAGCATAATTGAGCTCCGTGATGTCTAGCTCTTGGTAGCTAGTGACTACTTGTAGTGCTTGAAAAGTATAGTGTACTTTTCCAGTGTCTTTCATGCCTTGCTTACCACTGTTGATTGTAATGGCATTGAGATGGAGTGCAAAAGAAATGGCAAGTGGTTCAGGGTGACAGGTCTAACCAAAGGCGAGGCGAGCTCCCTCGGTATGTCCTACCCTTGATGTGCCCTGAACAATTGTGGGGGATGTACAAAGGGCTAGGGAATTAGGGACGGAGCCAACCGACCAAGGTCACTGGGCGTACCTAATTTGAGGACCCCTAGGTGCAGTGCTGTGAGTGTGTGCTATTTTTCTTTTTCTTTTTTTTCTCTCTCTTTTTTTTTCCTTTTTTTTCTTTCTCTTTTTTTTCTTTTTCTTTTTCTTTTCTTTTATTTTTTTCCCCTTTTTTTTTGGAAAAAGTGAATGCAATCAATGCCATACATTGAGACTGTTAGCCTTTCATGTGCATTGAGAAATATTGGGATTCAAAGGCTATGAAGAATTGATAGTACAAAGATGATTGTGTCACCAGCTTTGATGCTAGAGGAACTATTGTTGAGATGAAGAGATACACTTGAGATTTTGCAAACCTCTTTGTAACATGTGAGACATCTAGCAATTGAGGTAGCACTTGGAGTGAGCTGTGCATGGACAAGGGCAGAGTATTTTGCGAATTGAATCCTGGATGATGAAGAGACGTTCGCCCTTGTTAAGAGCGTGGCTCCTGCCCGGACATAGAGTTTGGCCAAGAAGGAGGAGGTGATCGATGATTATGCTTTGGCCATGCTTAGTTGCAATATGTGCTTTTTCTGCAGAGGTGTCCTTGGGTTCTCATGCAGTTGCGTTTCTGTCATGGATTTTGTTTCTGGGTATTCCTGTCACTTCCCCCATAATGGTTCTTTGTGGGGTTGGTGGTTTTGTGGTGACTTGGATATTAAACGCTTCTAGACATTGACATGTGTCATTCTGCATCCACTTGTCACTTCGTGAGAGCATATGCTCGCTTGCATTAAGTACACTGAACCAATGCAATCATGCTAGAACATAATTTTTCAGAATGCTATGATGTCTATCCCATTACTTGTTAAGGTCACATACATTAACGGTAGGTGAAGGAAGCGTGTACAAGTGGGGGTCTTGCCCCTTTACTCATCAAAAAACAAAATGTTCTGGCATGGTGACTTGTCGAGCCACTTGTACATCATAGGGATTTAGTCGATAGGTACGAGGCCGGGTGAGTCCGGTTGGCTAGACGACCGGGGCGGTGCTGGTGCGGGGCTCTCGTGAGGCTGGGCAAGGAACATGTTGGCCGGAACATGAATGGTGTAGTCCCGGGCTGCTACCATTTCCAGTACGTCTTTAAACAAATTATCAAATTCTGCCCTTTCCCTGGTCGCCTTGTCAATTCATGAGCACTTGGTGCCCGAGTGTGTGTTGGGGGTCTGTGCAACTGGCGTTGCCACCTGCTGCGCGTTTCTTTGAGTCTCGACTTTCTTGACTCGAGGGTTCTTCCGCCTTCGTTCAGGACAGTGTCGCTTAGGGCCTCGCTTCTTGGCATACCTCTTGAGGGTGGGCACATAGCACTCCGAGGGAGGGGCGCGTGCCACGTGCTCCCTCGTCTGTGAAGAGCGTCTTTGCATGTCAGATGTCCATGGTTCTCCATGTGTTCCGTCTGGAAGCCTACAAGATGCAATCCAAGGGTTAGACCTTGATACAGGATACAACTGTTCGCATGGAAGGGATTTTATTGTGGTTTATCAAGCACATGTGACAAGAAGGGGAGGGGTGAGGCATGCAGTGTTTTGTCGTAAAGGGATGGCCCCCATGATGATGTTCGTTTTGCCTCCAGCCATTAGCCGATATTGGCTTATGCTAAGTTGTGTGGACTGGTTGTCATGGAGTGGGATAGGGCACATCCTCGGAAGGGTAGACAAAAAAGGGAAGAAGGTGTATAGAAAGGGACTACACCCTGTCTACACCATCAGAGTTGTTGGTCAAGGCTTCCTATGGCGGTAATGTGGGTTGCATGCCCTTCACTTGGAGGTGGGGATGGTCACACGGCTTTTAAATGTGTGATGAGAGGAGGGCTTGAGGAGCTTAGCCTGTCAGACCCAACTATTCTCCTTGCACTTGACTATCATTACTTGTGTGTGTTGATATTGTTTATACAAGGTGACACAAGAATCAGTGTTTATTTATATACATAATGTCACTTCACGAGGATAAGAACCAATTGTAGAACTCGGGGTTGTACTGGAGCGTGGCACACGCATCCAGCACTCGTGGCAGCTTACTTAGTACCAATAGATATTTTGCCACATCGAGCAGCATGGACCCTTGTCCAAGTCTACTGGCAACATGTAACTCCTCCTCAGTGAGAACCTTATCAAGCAGAGGGCTCTCTAGGCTAGTTCCAGCTAAGTCCGTACCCCGAATGTCAATCAACACTCGAAGGGAAATTGGTGCCACATATGTTGGGTCCCTTTGGGATCGCCATTTGGCCAATCGCTCCTCAGAGACTGTCATGATCTGAGCCCCTAGTTCGGCCATTACAACGCGGTTTTCACACCAACACTGTTCAAATTGACTTCGGCCTGCTAACAGTCACTTTAGTTGCTCTAGGTCTACGAGATTCGGTTGGCAGAGCACTTCATTGAATGTGACAGTTAAGCGCAGTTCATCAGCCTCCGCGTTAGGGATGAGTTGCATGCGTTCATGTAAGAGCTTGTTATAGTGCTCGTCAAGATGTTCTTGCTCTTCCCAAGATAAGGGGAATGGTAAGTATTCCTCGAGCTGCTCCTTAGGGAATGCGCCCATGTCCGCAAGGACGTAGATACGTGCGAACGCTTTGAGCTTAGCATCCAACTCAGTTAAGCATTCTGCGACATTTCTATGTTCAGCGAGGGCTTGCTCGGTTGCCATCTCATGCAAGGTTCTAGGAATTTGCCTGGGCTTTAGCATAGCTGGGGGCTTAGGCCTAGATGAGCAAGATTGGTCAACGTTGGGATTGCTCATGCCCTTGGGGTTTCCATGTTTCTCTAGAGGCTTCGTTGTTGCGTTATGGTTCTTCTTGGACGTGACTAGTGTGAGTTCGTCGCCTTGTTGTGACCGTGTTGCATCCACTCTTGATTGGTCGATGTGGGTTCTATTGTGAGTGGATTGAGCGTTGAAAGCCACTGTTGATGGCAACGGCTGCTTTGATTTTTCAGAGCACATAGATGTGCCTGAGGTTTCACCACTATTAGGAGAGACATTAATGGGTTCATTGGTGGATGGACTCGATGCTTTATTCATCGGCTCTCCAGCGCTCTTCGTCTCAACGTCCTTGGGGTCCACAACCACCTCTAGCTGCTGTTGTTTTCGATGTTTCCTCCTCTTTTTCTTGGTCCGTGAAGGTGCATCTCTCAACGACTCAGGACCCTGGACTAGGTCAACTGTTGATGTGCTTGGTTGGGCCTCAACATTCTCTTTCTCTAATGTGTCTTTACGGGACACGGCCTTGGCCTGCTGAATAGCCTCACTAGGTTGTGAGAACACAACTACCTCCCTTTTCAGAGAGTCTAGCCCTTTAGCCAACTCCCTTGTGTTTAACTCCTCCAGCCTAGGCTTTAGGCACTTTGAAAGTACTGGAGTTGTCAACGAAGTTGGTCGTGATGCCTCCTTCACAGGTAAATCACTAAGGACACATTCCACAAGGGGCATGGTCATGACCAAGGGCTGTGACTGTCGTGATTTCTGATTGGAAGTAGTGGTAGCTAGTTTAATGGGCTGGCTACCCTTGGTGGATTGCGATGTCGAGTCCCTAAGGCGATCGGAAGTGGCTATGTCTTTTGTTGCCCTTTGAGCACTCATCTGTGCAGATCGAGCATGAGTTGATCTAGTCACATCAGGTTGCTTAGGCATATCCTCGGGCCGAGAGCTACAGATGGTGTCATGTCCCACCTCTTGGACATTTGGAAGCTTAGATGGAGATAGAGATTGGAGTTGAGCGGTCGCCATTGACGACGGCTATTATGCTTCCTGTGTCCGTTTGGAAAAAGAGGATGTAGGAGATCGGGGGCTCTTGGGTGGACTTGGCACTGGCTGAATGATTTACTCGTGGCTGTTAGATGATTTTGCTATTTGCTCTGTTGAGCATTTACCCTTGCCATGAGCAATGTTGTGCCTATGATGCCTGCTATCCTCTTGGGGAATCAAAGGCTCCTTGGGCACTAGTGACTTTTGCATATCCTCAATGATTACACCTGATGTTTGCTTGTCAAGCAAGCTAGGCTGAGGATCTACCCTCCAATTGGTCCCATTGGGTTTCTTGATTTCGACCATGAGGGGCTCGGTCACTCCACTGTTTTTGACTTGAGCCTTGGTTTTTTGTTTAGATGTCCTCCTATGCTTCTTTGCTTTTGATGCACTCTGGCCTTCAGCTGATAGAGGCGGTTTATCATGGGGTTTTGGTACCCAAATCCATCGATTACCTGCATAATACCCTTGAGCATGTAGCAACGCTTTGGATATCCATCGCGGCGTTGTGTTGACCCTCCATCGATGCCTATGTCTATAAGGCTTGGGCTTCTTTTGGGGTCTTCTACGATATTTGCAAGTCCAAAGCCCGTCCTTAGCATTGTCTCTTGACCTTCTTGGTTCAAGCATGGCCTCACTCACTGGCTCTTGTTGTTCGACCTGTGCTTGTATTAACTCTTCCAACAAGTCCTTGCTCTCGTTAATGGGCTTGACTGTTACGTCAGCACTTTCCTTGCCTTTCCCTCGAGGTTTGCTGAGGTCACCCTTGCTAAAGGTCGTGACTATCCTCACACCCGGTAGTGTTAGGTGTATCCTCTGTGCTACATAGTCGGCCTCACACTTGGTCGCCTTTTTGAAGGGCCTTCCTAGGAGGGTTTCTTTCCCGCAGCTATAGCACTATTTGGAGGAACATGAAATAGGATAGGCAAGCTTTCCGTTTCAATTGTCGCAAGGATTTTGCACTTCCCTATGAGTGCTTGTGGGTGTCCCCCATAAGGGCTAAGAGTTGCACTAGTCAGTGTGAGCTCTGGTTGGCCTAGTAGGGTCCATGATTCATAGGTCAAGATATTAAAATCTGCTCCTTTATCAATTAGAGCATCAATAGTATGCTCTCTTTTCGCGGTGAGTTTGACCCTAAGATAAGCAGGTGGTACTATGTCTTCATCTTCCGGGTCTTGGCTTGTAAATTTAAGCCTTCTGACAAATGCCCTTGAGTTCTCAACTGCACGACCAGATGTGGATTCTCCACTGATGCCTTGGATCGTCAGTGTAGTGCTATTCAAGGAGCATCTATCATCAGGACTATCATATCTAGTCATTCTCACTATTGTAGCTTGATGTTGTTGCTTTCCGCTTTGACTAGATGCAGTCCGAATGCAACACATATGTGTTTTTGTAGTGTGGCCTTTTTGCCCTTGTTGGCTAGATGGGCCCATTGAGGTTCTAGGGTCTCTGGTTGTCTCTATTCGGGTATGGGCTTTTGGCTGCTCTTTTGCAAGTGAGAATCCATGCTCGTGTAGAGCCATTACTTCACTAGGGTCCAATTTGGAAGACCTGTCACGGCGCGCGTTTTCTCTCCAACCTACTTGGGGAAGGTGCAGAGGAGCCCCCTCTGCGCGGGGGTCCGGGGGGGGGTCCCCCCCGGCCCGCATGGCCGTTACGGTAGATGCCATATGCAATTTGGAGGACCGTTTATAGCCAAATTTTGAACTACATGCTCTAAATTTTAGCCCAGTGAGGATCTATGATGTGCCTTTAACTCTATGTGGTCTTTGGGGTCAATCTTGGGGTTTAGATGCGCTAGAATTCGTGTTCTAGATAACTGTCCGATTTTGATAGTTTTCTGTCCAATTCTCAGATGTCCAATTTTCAGGAGTCCGATTATCAGAATCGGATGTTCGATTTTGGGTTGGTCCGATCGGACCAGTGGTCCGATTCTGGTTGGTCCGAGTGTCCGAGTCGAACGGGTTGGATCCGAATCTGAGTGGTCCGAGTGCCACGTGGCATGTCCGATCAGGCTGGTCCGATTCTGGGAATCAGACCAGACTGGGCCAACTCACTCTCAGTCGGACGGTCCGACTCCAAAACTCGGGTGGTCCGATTCTGGGAATCGGACCACTGCGAGTTGGTCTGACTACGTCGGCGGCGGGGGCGATTCCGACGCGTTTGAGCCGCGATTCCGGCGCATTTGACCCCTCCTTACTGTCTGCTGCACACAATCACCACAGACTTCCTAGATTTGATTAGAGCACTTATTGGAAAACACCAGACTCACCTGGAGCAGCACGAATCACTAGCGCCTAGAAATCGGGATAGCATTTCCTCGTCCTGTGAACCAGAAGCTCTCTCTCTCTCTCTCTCTCTCTCTCTCTCTCTCTCTCTCTCTCTCTCTCTCTCTCTCTCTCTCTCTCTCTCTCTCTCTCTCTCTCTCTCTCTCTCTCTCACACACACACACACACAAAGCCAACCAAGGAAATGAGGTCTGTCCTGGCCTCCTAGGCCTCTTAAGGTCCTTTCCCAGCGCTGCAGAACCTTACAGCTAGTTCCCTGTCCCTGTCTCACCCAGAAACTTGAATCTAGTCCCCTGTTTCCCTGTTTTAGCCTGTTATACAGCAACAGAAAACCCTACTGTTTGCTTGTTTTTTCTTTGTTTTTTCCCATCCTAAATGCATCCAAATCACAAAATAAATACCTACACTACTCCATTCCACAACATAAATCTCAAGAAAGCAAAAAACCTACTTGCCAAGGAGATCGAATACCCTCTTCAACCCCCTCGCTTCCTACCTATCTACCTCAAGCACCGGTTCGGGGAAAACCCTACTCCAATGCTCGATTCGAAGCGCGCAAGTGCTCAAGGCTTGAATCCGTTTGTCCCGGCAACGGAACCAAAATGTGGGAGCTTTCACTCAACTGCCGAGACCCTCGGACCGCTTATTGTTTCAAGCGTTCCAAGCCGAGCACTAATGGCTACCTCTCACATAACCGACGCGCCATCCATATCTACGGGTATAGTGAGCTTACCTCTATGCCGTTCGAGTTACCTCCTCTCCCGCGCACTCCGATAGCTCCACGATCCAAGTACAAGCTTCAAGCAAGCTCCATCCTCAAGCTCCACGCTCCAAGCTCCATTGCCATGAGCAAGAGAAGAGAATAGAAGAGAAGAGAATAAGAGAGGAGAATATGGAGAGCTTCTTCTCCTCGGTCCCTCACCCTCACACACTCACTCCCTCACACTCTCACACACTCTCTCTCAAGCACAAGCTCAAGCAAGCAAGAAGAAGAAGAAGAGAGCTACTTTTGGCCACACACAAGAATGAGCTTCTCATTCACTTTTCAACTTTATATACAAAACCCTAAATCCCTTTTGGGCAGTCATCCCCTTTTTCCCTTTTTACATGGCCGGCCATAGCCTAGGCCATTTTTCCCATTGTCCTTCTATCTTCCTAGCTTCCTGTCCACCGCCCGTCTACATTTACAAATTGCACGGGTGAGAGCCCGGCGCTCTTTTACAAGATTTCAAGTTGCGCCTTTTTATTTTAAAATGTGCCTTTCCCCTTTTGCCTTTGTCTTGGACTTTTAAGGTTGCCCTTGCGCTTTTGGCCTTTTCTCCTCTTCTTTCTTCAGTCGGGCTACCTTTTTTCCGCCTTTGCCCTGCGTCTTTTCCACTTCCTTTTGCTTTCTTCGTGTTGGGGTTAATACATAGCCGCCATACCTTTCCCCTAAGATAATTTACAGTTTGGGTTCTGAGACCAAACCCTCACTATAAGGATTTGGGCCATTAGCGACGCCGATTAGCGACGGTGGATAGCGGCATCGCTATTGGCGCCACTAATGGCGTCGCCGCAGGGAAAAAACGCGGCTGAAACCCGAGCACGGTTTTCATTTCTTTTGCTTCGAGTTTTGAGAGCGAGAGCGAGGGAGAGAGCGAAGGCTTTGTGAGAGAAGAAGAGGAAGAAGACTTGTTGTCGCCGCCGCCGCCGCCGCCGTTGTTCGCGAAGGAGAGGAGGAGCCTTCATCGCAAAGAAAAGCCACCCCACGCTCGCCATATCTCATTGGTGAGTCTCCCTCTCTCTTTCTTTTGCTTGTTCAAGGTTTAAATCACTCTCTTTTGCTTGTTTAGGAGAGGAAATGAAAGAGAAGGAGAGGGAGAGGGAGAGAAAGAGAGGGAGAGGGAGAGGGAGAGGGAGAGGAAGAGAATGAGAATGAGAATGAGAGTGCATTCTCTCTCTCCCTCTCCCTTTTGCTTGTTTAATGTTTAAATCACTTTCTTTTTTGCTTGTTTAGGAGAGGAAATGAGAGAGTAAGAGAGAAAGAGAGGGAGAGGGAGAGGGAGGGGGAGGAAATGAGAGAGGGAGAGAAAGAGAAAGAGAGGGAGAGGGAGGGAGAGGGAGTGTGCATTCTCTCTCTCCCTCTCCCTTTTGCTTGTTTAATGTTTAAATCACTTTCTTTTTTGCTTGTTTAGGAGAGGAAATGAGAGAGAAAGAGAGGGAGAGAAAGAGAGGGAGAGGGAGAGGGAGAGGGAGGGGAAGGAAATGAGAGAGGGAGATTAAAAAAAAGAGAGGGAGAGTGCATTGTCTCTCTCCCTCTCCCTTTTGTTTGTTTAATGTTTAAATCACTTTATTTTTTGCTTGTTTAGGAAATGAGAGAGAAAGAGAGATAGAGAGGGAGAGAAAGAGAAAGAGAGGGAGAGGGAGAGAAAGAGAAAGAGAGGGAGAGGGAGAGGGAGAGAAAGAGAAAGAGAAAGAGAAAGAGAGGGAGAGTGGGGCTCCAAAGCCCGAGTGGTTAGATGCAGACGACTGGCGCCGACTAAGGGAGGAGGCTACAGATTCACCAGGACGTTGGAGTCAGCAGCGGGAGGCGGCGAGGGCACGAATCGAGGCCGGATCGGTGCATCATCTTGGGAGTCGCGGCCACATGACATATTTGGAGGACTTTATAAATTTCTCTTTTATTTTGCTTATTTGTTTTTTTGAGATATTCTTTGTACTGACAATCATGTTTCTAACAGTTAGCATTTTGTTTTCTTTGCAGCACTCCATTACAAATCGCGATCCGCAAGGCCTTGAGACTCGATATGCAGAGAGGCACGGTCTCAGGGCATTGATCGACCGATTGTATAGACGCAGCGGCCCTGTAAGTCACTCATCTTTCTTGTCCGTAGTTACCATGAGATATTTGAATGCATTATTGTATGGTGGATTGATATGTTGTTTCTTTTTCTGCAGAATCCATTTGATGCTCCTTTGCGGCAGGACGAGCTTTCGGGGGACGAGGATTTGTAGCTCGCCCTTGGATCCTTAGAGCTCACACACCTTTAGTTTTTAGTTGCTTGATCTATGTAGACATTTTCTATGTATTAGTGATATCGTTTCATGATTGTACCAATCACATTTTATGCGATCATGTATTTATTTCATGTATCAGTTTTATGATTTCAGTATACATTCTTTTTGTTTGCAAGCGCTTTGTATGAAGAAGTGCAGAAACTATTTTGTATAGCTCTCATACAACACACAGTGCTATATGTGGCAAGGCAGCTTGCTGCCCTGCCACAAAAAAAAATTTTCTCTGTTACCGTCGCTATTTGTGTCGCAAATTTACTGCTTGCGTCGCTATTGACGTCGCTATGAGTGTCTCTCTGTAACCGTCGCTATATGCGTCGCAAATGCGACGCAGATAGCGACGCAAATAGCGATGCATATAGCGACGATTCTATGGCGTCGTCAATAACGACGCTTTTTGCGACGACGGGGGCAAATTTTGTTGTTTGTATTTTCGTCGCTTTAAACGTCGGTATAAGGTCTATATCTTGTAGTGCCTAGGTAAGTTAGCGAATCGGCCCTTCCTAGAGTTTCTTCCTAGCATTTGTTTTTAGGGAAACCTCTCAGCTAACCGAGACCACCCTACCATAGAACTGGATTCATCGAGAATCCATCCACCCGCTTTCCTCTATGGAAGTTCTTAGTTATCTAATTACCTACCACATTACATGAAACATATAAAAACAACTTCATTAATTTTCAAAAATTCATTTTATGTACAATTTTTCATTTGCATAATTTACTCATGGACATACAATCAGAATAAAACAAATTCATTGATTACATTCCATAATGTGTGTTCTCCTGTCCATACAAGAAAAAAATTACAATTTTACGTGTTGCCTCAACCGGCACATCTGCATGTCACCAAGATCAAATCCACCTATAGCTGGCGTTTTTAGGTGTCCCAAGTAGAACTTAGGCCATACAGGGGACCAAGTAGTTCCTAGGTGCATAAAGGATTTACTAGCTAGAGCCCCCCTACTGGCACCCTATCCACCTCCTACTTAATACGATCTGTGCTGGGAGACCTCTCACCATCGGAGTCGGTCCATGCTTCCGCAGCAATAAAAACATCCCCTCTTGGTATGGGGATTCAACACCTATCCTTGGGGAATGTATAAGGCTCCTCAATTTATATCTGTTTCAATACTTAATTCAATCAGGATCTAATCTTGAAAATCACAAACAAGATTGATGACTTCAAGCAATTATGACTTCAAACAATTGTGCAACTTTCAAGTGATGATTAATCTCGTAGCAATCAACCTTTGAAATTCACGCAGTGAACTCTTCCCCTAGGATATCTAGATTTTGGGTCTCTAACCTCTCAGTTTAAGGTTTATAATGACATTCTTATAACCAAGTTTCTTGGCCTTAAGTCCGTTTCTTCAACTTAGAGATATTTCTGATCTTAAAATCTTCTATCAAAGCTTCTAGATTAAACTATATCCTTGACCAATTGAAAGGGATGCAGGAGACGCAGGAGAGAAGAGCACACACAATGTAGGTGATGTCAACAATATTATGATAGTCTTATTGCACTTTCATATATATATGAATAAAGAATATGGGCGGTCACTGTACACGGGCAGGCCCAAGGGCCTTTTACCCCAACAACCTCCCACTAAAAGGCCAATGGGCCAGGGAGTGAAAAAACAAAACAAAAGAAAAGAGACAGGGTGAGGAATCGTGACATCTCACCCAACGCCCAATCGAAAAGCGAGCTGTGCAATAAGTGGCGGGAACCTCCTCACAAGAAGAGTCAAGCATCCCTGAGTCCATGACATCCAGGAGATAAGCAATCCCATAGCTCTAGACAATAGAGCAATCCATGACTGCTTCCCATGAAGCAAGCAACACAATTCATGAGTGCACAGCTGTGAAGCATCAGAGTGGCACATAGCATCAACGCAACGCATAAAAGACAGCGGAGAGCATACAGACTCTCCAAGGTCAATCATCGAAAGAGGGCCAGCATCCTAGACATAACTAAAACGGGGTCTCAAGACAATATGCGGCCTCAGCAAAGTGGAAGACTGACATACGGCTGTAGAATCAGCCACATAAAGTGCACTGAACACGCATCAAGAGGCCTAAGAGGTGTCTACGTCTCATAAAAGACAGCATGATGACTGCATAGAATCTGCTGGGCATCTAAATCCCAAAACCTGTAGGCCGTAAAGTCACCATCTCCATAACCAAGGAGTATGCATCTACGTGACATAGGCTCATGTGGCATATTGATAGATGCCTGGCAGCCAAACATCCTCAAGTGATTATAGGAGGGTCTCATGCCACTCCCTGCCTCATGCAGAGTAATAACATCCAAAGAGAAACACGCCGTCTGATTAACCAAGTAGACTACTGTCATAAGGGCCTTGGTCCAAAAGCCATAAGACAACCTAGCTATGGTAAGCATAGAAGCAACCTTTGCCTGTAAAGTCAGGCACATGCCATGAGCAATCCCATAATACTATGGGCATAAGAAATCAATGACATATTTTTAACAAGAGATCCGTAAGCTGGGAGAGATAGCATGACTCTCATAATCCATTTGCAAGCATCTAGGCCTGCTACCAGGTAGAATCCATAAACCTGTCAAGCATAGTAATAGCATCCTCAATCCGTACCAAAGGGTAAGCCCAAACTGTTCAGATTCAAAGAGGCAGATAGATGACAGACAGAGTGAAGCAACTAGCTTCCTCTCTCACACTCTATATTTTATACCACACTCAATAGTGAAAGATACAACCTACGGTCATAAGACCATTCACACCAAAGGCACCGACTTATTTAATGTATCTAACTACTATGGCTAGACTAGCTGTGTCCAGCTCATGTCGGTCAACACACACTAAATGAGCTTGATATTCTAACACTCCCCCTCAAGCTCAAGACAGCATATGTACTCCAAGTAGCTGTCTAAAACCACAGAACTTATCTTTACCCAGAGACTTGGTAAAGATATCTGCTACCTGCTCATCAGTCCTCACATGCATAAGATCAACCTTTCCTACAAGGACCATCTCACGAATAAAGTGGTAGTGTACCTCTATGTGTTTTGTCCTAGCATGGTAAACTGGATTCATGGCCAGGAGTACACTACTCAGATTATCACATAACAGTTTCACTGGAGCATCAACCTGAATATCCAAGTCAGCCATAAGCTTGAGCAGCCAAGCAATCTCACATGCTGCCAATGCAGCCCCCCTGTACTCTGCCTCAGTACTAGGTAAAGCAACCGTAGGCTGCTTCTTGCTGCTCCAACTGATCATGCCGCTACCAAAGCCAAAGGCATAGCCACTCGTAGATCGTCTGTCAGTTGAGCATCCTGCCCAATCTGCATCTGTGTATCCAATCAGTATCAAGGGCTTATCTCTGACATAGAACAGCCCATAGTCTACAGTGGACTTAACATACCTCATGATGCGTCTAACTGCATCCAAGTGCGGCTTTCTCGGCTTTTGCATAAACTGGCTTATCAGCCCTACTGCATAGCTCAAGTCAGGCCTTGTGATGGTCAAGTAAATCAGACTGCCGACCATCTGCCTGTACATAGTCACATCTTCTACTTCAGCCCCAGTGTTCATGTCTAGCTTTACATTCTGGTCCAGAGGTGTATCCAGTGGTTTGCATTCAGTCATGCCATACTTCTTAAGCATTTCCATGGCATAGTGCTTCTGCATCAACCATAAGCCATTTTCAGCTGGTACGACCTCAATACCCAAGAAATACTTCAGATCTCCCAGATCTTTCATGTCAAATTCAGATTTCAGCATCTTCATAGCATGTTGAATTCCCATGTCATCATTTCCAGTGATTATCAAGTCATCAACATATATGACCAGCACTACCAAGCCACTGTCAGTCTTCTTTGTAAACAGGCTGTGATCAGCCCTGCCAACAACAAATCCAAGACTCTGCAAGTAACTGCTGATCCTAGCATGCCAGGCTCTCGGAGCCTGCTTCACCCCATACAGTGCCTTTTTCAGCCTGCACACATAATGCTGAAAATCAGGGTGCTCATACCCTTCCGGCTGAACCATGTATACATCCTCTGTTAAATCACCATTGAGGAATGCATTCTTAACATCCATCTGCTGCAATTTCCAGCCTTTTGCAGCAGCCAAGGCAATAACAGTTCGTATGGTTGCCATTTTTGCAACCGGGCTGAATGTTTCATCATAATCCAAGCCATACTGCTGAGCATATCCTTTAGCGACCAGCCTTGCTTTGTACCTTTCTACACTGCCATCAGACTTACATTTGATTTTATACACCCATTTGCAGCCAACAGGCTTTTTCCCTTCAGGCAGTGGTACCAAATCCCAAGTCTGATTTTCAGCCAAGGCTTTCATCTCTTCGTCCATAGCCATGCACCAGTTTTCATCCTTTGCAGCTTCAGCATAAGTACCTGGTTCTTTGATCTCCATCACTTTTGTCATGTATGCATAATGCTTTGCAGAATAACCAGAGTACGTCAACCTGTCAACAGGGTATCTGACCCTTTGTGATCGTCTAAGCTGTGGTGCACTACTCGATTCACCTCTCTCATGAGGCGGAATGTACCTGTTCTGCCTCGTGCCAGGCGTATAGACAGTCGGAATACCAAGTTCGCTGTCTAAAGTATCACTAGACTCATAGCCCGAAGTCATTCTGCCAGGTGTCATCATACCATCCTCACTAACTTTCTCTTTTCCTTTGCTGTCCAAGACATCATGTCTCCCCCTTACTGACATACCCGTGTCAGTGGACGGTGAGCTCCTCAATCTCCCTGTCCATGGGGATACTATCTGACTGATAGGGCCTGTCATAGCAGTGCTCTACTACATATCAACTGTAGAGACATGAGTGGAAGACAGATCGGATAGCACTGCAACTGGTGAGACATACCAAGAGCCCAGCTCATCAAAGATGACATCCCTGCTTACCAAAGTCTCCCTGGTAGAGGGATCATAACATTTGTATGCCTTCTTCTCCTGCGAGTATCCAATGAACAGACTCTTATGCGCTTTGGGATCCAGCTTTTTCCTCTTCTCATCTGGAATGTGCACATAAGCAAGACAGCCAAAGACCTTCATGTGTCTTACATCCGGCTTATAGCCATAGAGCCTCTCAAACGGTGTCATGTCATGAATGCCTGCAGTGGGAGTCCTGTTCAGAATATATGCGGCTGTCACAACAGCCTCTGCCCAATAGTAAAGCGGCATATGCTTCTCATTCATCATGGCCCTGGCAGCTTCCATTAGAACCCTGTTCTTCCTTTCAGCTACTCCGTTTTGCTGTGGAGTGTAGCTGCAGGTTAGCTGCCTACGAATGCCATTTTCAGCCAAAAAATCAGCAAATTCATTGGAGACATACTCCCCACCGCTATCAGATCTCAAGCAAGAGATGTAACACTCAAATTCCTTCTCAACATGTGCCTTAAATTTCTGAAAAACAGCAAAGACCTCATCTTTTGTTTTCAATATGTAAAGCCAGGTATATCGACTGTAGTCATCAATGAAGGATACATAGTATCTAGAACCCCCCATAGATGCATTATGAGCTGGTCCCCAAACATCAGAGTGCACTAACTGCAGTGGTCGTGTACTCTGTCTTACATGCCTGACAAACGGCAATCGTGACTGCTTACCAAACTGGCAAGCCTCGCAGACATGACCAATATCTGAATATTGGAATCTAGGTAGCCCTGTTACCAGCTGCTTCTTCTGCATGGTCTGCAGCCTCTGCAAATTGACATGCCCCACTCTCTTGTGCCAAATCTCTAAGTCCCTGATAGTGCCAGAACCCTGAGCAAACATAGCGGAATTCAGCTCTGGCAATGTAGCATCAAGAGTGAACATTCTTCCATTTATGTGGCCTTTCGCGATCAACTTGCATCCATTGCCAAACTCTTCAATAAAGCAGCCATGCTTATTGAAGTGAACCTGCAAGTTCTGCTCTGTCATTTGACCCACAGACAATAGGTTCTTCGTAATCGAAGGAACATGCAAAACATCATGAAGATTCTTCTTCCTGCCATCATGTACAACCAGAGGCACTTTGCCTTTATGCTCAATGCTATGTTGCGTGTCATCACCTGTGCATACATAGCCCGGCTTTTCAGCCACCATATCCGTGAACCAATCACCATGAGGGGTCATGTGATTCGACGCCCCCGAGTCAATGTACCACACTACATCATCAGATGATTTTTGAGCAGCCTTATCTTTGACATATTGCATGGCAAACAGTCTATCACCAGAGTCATCTGCCTGACTGGACGTAGCATAATGTCCATGCTGCTTGCCCTTCTGATTTCCCTGCTTCTTCCAGCAATCCTTTGCAATATGCCCATACTTTCCGCAGTAGTGACAATCCTTGTCCTTATTTGGATTGTCTGACTGACGCTGCTGCTGCCATGAGCCTCTGCCATGGGAGTTCGATCTCCCCCTACCTCGAAAGCTGCCACTACCTCTTGCATTTGATGACTGCTGATTGCTATTACTATAGGATGCATTCTGCTGGCCTCCTCTGCCAGATCCATAGCCTCTACCACGGCTACCACGACCACGCTGATTCGAATAAAAAACTGCATCTTTATTCTTAGAGCTGCTTGACCCTGTAGCTAAGCCAAGCTTCACCTCTTCATGAATCAATAATGCAACCAGCTCATTAAAATCAGGCATCTCAGCCCGCACAGATACTGAAGTGTCAAAAGACTTATACTCCGGACCCAAGCCATTTAAGGTCACTGCAACCATATCCTCATCTTCTACCTGTGAGCCAACAGATGCGAGCTGATCTGCTAAGGTTTTAATCTCCATGACATAGTCCTGTATGGATCTGTTCTTCCTCTCTATGTTGTTGAATTTTTGCTTCAGTTGTATCTTCCTGGCACTTGTAGTTGTGCCATAGTACCTGACCAATATGTTCCATGCATCTGCTGGGAATTTACAGTTCATGATCTGCATCACCATAGCATCCGATATACATAATGACAGCCAATGTAAAACTCTGCGAGCTCTTTCCGTCCAAGCTCGATGTGCTCGTCTTTGATCAGCTGTAGGATTCCTATCTGGAACTTCAGGTTCAGCCTCAACACCTGTCACTAAGTCCCAGTATCCTTTGCCTATCAGAAAGTTCTCCATGCGGAACTTCCATATTGCATAGTTGTTGCTATCAAGCTTTTCTCCCACAATCTGGGTTACATTATCATTTCTATCAGCATTTGCCATGTTGCAGACCTTGCCTGACTACCTGCAAACCAAGATTTTCTTAACAGTTCAACTTCAGCCCGGAACTGTTTATGACAGTTTTCTGCAATTAATTGTAGTAAAAAAACTAGAGTATTTCAGCCCACTGACACCCCAAAACAACCCACAAACAAGTGGTCTCAACTGTAGATATAACTGTCAATACATAAGCTATGTGTTTGCTTCAGCTTAAGCTTATGTAACCTCACTGCCAGGGTACATACATGCAGTCTGAAAACTGTAAACTGTGAGTAACCAGCAGCAATTTCAAGTCCAAAACTGAGTGTGTCAACAAATTCAGTTTCAGGTTGCAGTCAACTAGAATTCAGCATACCAAGCTCCAAGCAGCTCCAAAATTGTAATTAGCCAGGACAGTGTAACTGCATTTACTTCAGCTTCAAAATTCAGTTTTCAATGATGCTCATTACTTGCTTCAATTCTCCATGCATTAGCATGTATAGGCCAGTTCATATAGATGATGGAACCCCCAAGATGACCTGTATTGCTTCAGTAATGCACAGTACTTGTCATTGACTGTGTATGACAGTTTTCAGCTTGTCATTGATTTTCAGATCTGAGTATTCTGTCATTGACTGTGTATGACAGTTTTCAGATTTTCAGATCTGAGTATTCTGTCATTGACTGTGTATGACAGTTTTCAGATTTTCAGATCTGAGTATTCTGTCATTGACTGTGTATGACAGTTTTCAGATTTTTAGATCTGAGTATTCTGTCATTGACTGTGTATGACAGTTTTCAAATTTTCAGATCTGAGTATTCTGAGCAAGAGATCTCAGCTCCAAGACATTTGATCCAATGTATACATGCTTTGACACATTCTTGTACTCCAAAGATGCTTTCTGAGTGTAGTACAAGGCTCCTGTGTGTCAGTAATGACTGAATGCATGCTGTCCATTCATGTTTATAGCAGTTCAAAAATGATTACAGGTCTGTGTCTGTCACTCCAGCTCATAACAGAGCTCCCACACAAGCATTTACTCCTTGCACACTTCAAATACCTTCAATAGTGAGCATACATGCTCTATGAACCTTGTCCAGGTGCCCCACTAAAGATTGACAGGTTGCTATTCACTCAGATCAGCAAGCGCAGATTTTCAGATACAGGTTGCTATCCATTCAGATCAGCAGGCGCAGATTTTTAGATACAGGTTGCTGTCCATTCAGGAGGCAGTCCACGATTTTCAGACACAAGTTGCAGTCCACGATTTCAGGACACAGGTTGCAGTCCACGATTTCAGGACACAGATTTCAGGAGGCAGTCCACGATTTTCAAACACAGGTTTCAGGAGGCAGTCCACGATTTTTCCTGATTCCTTACTTCCATCTCCTTTGCACTGCAAGTTGTCATGCCCATTCTCCCACAGCCTCATGGATGAAGCTCTGATACCATGTTCAGATTCAAAGAGGCAGATAGATGACAGACAGAGTGAAGCAACTAGCTTCCTCTCTCACACTCTATATTTTATACCACACTCAATAGTGAAAGATACAACCTACGGTCATAAGACCATTCACACCAAAGGCACCGACTTATTTAATGTATCTAACTACTATGGCTAGACTAGCTATGTCCAGCTCATGTCGGTCAACACACACTAAATGAGCTTAATATTCTAACACAAACACGGTGGGTAGGATGATCCATGAAGGTCACAAAATATGATGCTCCACCAAGTGACTGGGAAGGCATAGGTCCATATACTGCAACACGGATTAGATTTAGAGGAGCATGCCTCACACGATCGCCATAAGCCAAGGAGGCTCTGCACGGACCATGAGTACAATGAGGGCAAGTAGCATGGGGAAGAGCAGGCAATAAGCCCATATCACATAAAGCATCCATCTCAATGTGTCGTACATGGCCTGGGCGACAATGCCATAATAATGCATGTGGTATCTGCGTAACTACAACCATAGAATCTCCCACATGAAAGACATACACTACATAATCACTACCATATCTAGCACCTCTGGTCAATACCAAGCAACCATGATGGATTTTCCATGAAGTATCCCCCAGAGAGACAATATGTTGCACCATGCAACTGACTGACAGAGATCATGCTCTTACTAAGCATAGGTATATGCAAGACATCATGGAGCATAAGAGAAGACCCGTTTGGCAAAGCCAAGTACATATCCCATGTACCAATAACATGACAATCCTACTCAAGGCCCAAAGAAATACATCCGTCAATCTCCCTGTAAGAAGAGAACCAAGCTCTATGAGGAGTAACATGATAAGATGCCATACTGTCTAAAAGCCAATCAAAGGTATAGGCCGTATCACTGAGCAAGTAATCTGCAGGGTAACACAATGCCAGGAGTCTAGGCTCAGCTGCATCATCATGGGTAACTACGTGCACCATACCACTATCAACAGTGGTCTCACCTATTGTATCACTGACTCTGCTCTCATGTCTAGTGCGGCACAATCTTTTCTGCTCTCGAATCCACTTGAAGCATTTACGCTTCACATGCCCTGTCTTTCCACAATGAAAGCAAACAGAACTTGTAAAACATGTAGAAGAGGACAACTGCTTTGTAGCATGAGTAGGGCTGTCCAATACATCCAAGGAGCTCAAAGAATCAGGGGAACTCTCATCAGAGAGAACGTGCTCATCAAGAGGACTGTCGGCATGATTAGAAGAGCTGGAAGTCGTCATAGCATACTGCAAAAGAGACTCATCCAAACTAGAAGGGGAGAACACAAAGGCATCAACCACGAATGCAAAAGCTCCCACACGGACAAGCCTAGCAGACAAAAGCATGACATATCCAACCACTATAGCTCACAACCATAAAAGCATAAGCATGCCTCGGAGCCATAAATGCATAAGCATCCCTGAAACATAGGAGTATACATAACTTTGCAATGTCTCATACCATGTACTAACATACATGTCCAGCCAAGAACGACAAGTGGCAAATAAACTGCAAGAATCAAGCTCCAATAAAAGCCCAAATATATGTGTAAAAGCATCTAGGTAAGAGGCTTTGTAAAATACATAGCATCAGACCATGTGCATACACGAGTGGCCATAAAGATCAACTGCTCCCTAGCATACACGGGCAACCCGGGGGGTCCACTAGGGTTTACTGTATGGTACCACGTGAGTGTAAGGGAGGGGGGTTATTTAAGGGAAGGAATGTACATTTTATAAGGTAAGGTCCCATAAATAGGGGGTAGATAAGGGATATTTTCATATATTTCTTGCATTCAGGTGACGTCTCCTTATTACTACTAGTGAATCCCCTGTGATAGGCAATAGCAACCCAAATAGCATAGATGCCATACAACAGAGAAGCAGGATGACCATAACTGTAAATCCCAAGCACTATCCAAGTCCACTGATCAGTAAGTATCCCGCATATCAAATGCAAACGAGCAATCACAGCTCAATAGGCAACTACCAAAACAAGGGAGCAATTCACTGCTCAATACATGTAAGTGCATCCAAGTAAAGATCCATAATCAGAGCATCAAATCCCATATAGCATTCAAGGTCATAACGGAAAAAGCCAAGTCGTAACAAAAAAATTCAAGTCAATGTTCGACTGCTCAAGGGAATACTCAAATGAATGTCGAGACGAGCTCAAACAACTGCCATCCACAACCAAAGCATAAAGCATTCACCAAGATATCATAACCCATACTAGGTAGCCTAGGCATAAACCACGTCATAGATGAAATGCCAGCTACAAAGAAGTGACAGTCAAACCCAAATCGAGATCTAATCTCAGCTCAAAAGCATTCCGGAGCAAAACAAGACATGTGGCATAGTCCAAATCCATCATGACATCATATCGAGTAGCCAAGAGCACCCCGTGACCAATAGGCATAACCCAACTGTAGCATAAATAGCTTCATCCCTGAAGTTTCTAGCAAAAAATAATAGTCCAAAATTGAGTAAAATAATGCTCAAACCAAGCTCAAATCAAGTGCCAACTCATAGGCATACATTCCCAAACGTGTAGGCAAGAACCGAGCATAATCGGGCATCAAATGACCATGTAGCATGGAGCATAAAATGTAATGATAGGGGATTTCCCTGTTTTGGGCTGCCTGTGGACTATGTAAAACAATCAGTGGCTGAGCAAGATTAGCTCCAAAACCATCTCACATGATAGGCATACATTCCCACATCATTCGGGGAGCATTCGGGACCAACCAGGCGACCAATGTCAATGCCAATGTGTCCCAAACATAAAATGCTAATGTAGCATTACTGTAAACTGTCTATGAACAATCCTGGACTGAAGCAAATCATCCCACAAATCAATGCCAAGTCAAATGCCAAGTGCCGGGGTCAAATGCCAAGTGCCGGGGGGTCCAATCGAGAGGGGAGTCTAGAAAGCGCCACCTGGCACTCGTAAGGAATGTCACAGGGTTTGCGATCTAGGTCTTTCCGAGTCTGCCCCGAAGCGGAAGTATCCGGCCGAGTAGGAACAACAGAGTCAAAGCAAATTTATGCTGCACTTTTGGTTCATAGAGAATAGGAAACAAGAGGGATGCATCGCTCAGCCTCTCTGCCCGTAGGGCATAGTCCCATTTCGGTCCCCCTAAAACGGCATGAATCGGGTTCTAACTTAACAATACCTAAAGTCATCCGACGGTAAATCCTTATGAGAAGCCTCCCAATTCTTTGGGACCACCCAGCCATAGAACGGACCCGCCGGGCGATTCCGTCCACCCGCTTCCCTTGATAGCTTTAGTTGTCTAATTAGGTCCTACCACATTTATGTGCAACATTTAAAATCAGCTTCATTAATTAAGCCTTTTAGGGCACAGAGTTCGTTCACGTAATTTACAACACATGCACAAAAACAAAACAAGTAGTCCTTTTATCAAACAAGTTCCTTAACTTATCTTTAAGTTAATCTTTGTCTCCTGCCCATACAGGAGAATTATGTATCCCTTCTATCCAACAGAAGTACCCAGTCCAAATCACATGGCACCAAAATTTCCATCCTTTATCTAGAATAGGATCTTCCAACGTCCCAGACATTGGGCTCACGGGGATCTCGAACTCCATTCTGGACAGGCAAGGGGTGTCCAGAGCTCCACCTGACCCACAAGCGGTCTAGGAGTGAGATGCCATTTCCGTGGTTGGCCTTTTTACCACTCGACCATTGGCCTATGAATCGAGCAATGCCCTCTCGAGATAATCCGCGATGTGATCTTGGAGATGATCCACGCGTGCAAAATATCCTTCCTTAATTAATCCAATTAAAATTCAAGCACAATCAAAGCAATCAGTCCTAATATCATCTTCTAGAAAAACATTCCTTTATTCCCATGGCAACTTGTCATTACAGACCCCTGCCATTCATTTGCCATCAACACAAGCCTTGGAATATTTATCCAAATCAGAATGCAACAATCCCTTGATTGAAAGAAAACATTTAGGGTGTTGTTCAATCAACCAACAAAACTAATTGTATTTTTCCCAAACAATACAATAATAGACGCGACAATAATTACATCGCACATTCACTCTCCCCCTTGGGGCCAAAGAGTAGAATTTACTTAATATTCCCTCCTTTAGCCTAAGGCATATGTTAAAGGTTTCAATACTATACATGACGTAAGTCCTATCATTCCAATGCAAATTAATCAATCTAGCAAGAGCATTTATGCCTCTTCTCTAAGTGACAATTATCTTTTAGCATTTTCCTACTATGCAACATTTTTTTCTTGGCTTTATCTTCCTTTCCCCTAAGGCAAGGAGTCGCATGTCATCGATGTAAAGTTTGCATAATCTCTCCCATGTATGTACCGTGTATATGCATTTGCAAACTTTAAACAATATTATCCTTGGTAAAGATTAATCAAAGACTCATCGATGCTCAATACTTTAGTGTCCCATATGTTGCTTGTGCTATGCATGGATTCATCGCATAGCAACTAGGTGCAATTTAACTTCCTTTGATACAAGCACTTCATAAACTTCATCTTTGAATATTTGAGATGCGATTTATCCTTTTCAATGACCTATTCTAGCACCACAAGGTACAAAGCCTAATGCATCTCTTTTGAGCATTAAAACAAGCATCTATCAATTTGAAAATACATTACTTACGACCGGTACCGCAATTGGATTAATAGTGATGCCTTCGCCCAAAGCTCTGTTGATGGTTGTAGAATTGTCATCCACATGCGACATTCTTCGCTTGGAGGCCATCGTCCACAAGTACACTCAAGAGATTAAGAAGATGGAATATATTCGAGATGGGAGAGTGAAAGAGAAGATGGTTAAATCGAGGATCAAGATAGAGGGAAACTATGCAGCCTCTCGGGGTAACTCTTCTCTCTCTCTCTCTCTCTCTCTCTCTCAATCTCTTGTAGAGGTATACTCTCTCTCTCCCTCTCTCTTGCAGTCTTTCGGGGTCTCTTTATGCTCTCTTGTTCCTCCCCATGCCTCATATTTATAATGAATTAGAGAGGAGGGGATAAGTCTGAGAACAAGAGTGGAGGGGCTCTTAGAAGACTCAGTGATTTGATGCTCAGATCATAAATCTGATGGTTGCATTGGCTCCAAAAGGGGGGTAAAACCCCAAGACACTTGATTAGAAAGCTCTTAGTTCACTCCTTCTTCTTTTCTCTATTCGAAGTGCTATCTACTGCCTATAAACTGCGATCGCGGGGCGCGCGATTTTGCCAGTCACTTTTCTTTATTTCTCTTTTTATAAAATCTCCAAAACTAACTAAAACATCACTTGTCTTTTCTTTTAAATGACTTTTAGTTCTATCTTTTTAGGATAATATCTAAAATATAATAGTTTTTTTCCCCCCCAAGAATCTAATATTTTTGGATCATTCAAACTATACACATTAATACTAGTGATTAATATGGCTCATAAGTCCCATTCACATTGTACTTTTCGTGAAGGGTGGCTACGGTCCTTATCAATCTGAAAAAAATATCAGATTTATGACTCGATTTTTTTTAAATATATTTTTAATTGAATGAAAATTATTAGCTATTAATGCTAGTCAGTTTTTACCTTAGTTAGTCTTTAGTTAGTAACCTTATTAATTGACTAACTAACTTTCGAACTAACCAACTAACTTTTATTGGGTGGAAATATTACAAGCTCCTTGTTGCTTCTAACCATGGCAATCACAGGTTGCAAACTTATCTCCAATTAGATGTGCATTCCTTTCTGGAAGCTCCTCAAGATGCACTTTAAACAGCTCCTCAGTTGCACTAGATGCTTCCTACCTTAGAATTGGTTCATCCAAAGTAAGCAACACCATATGTTGAGAGACTGCAAGCATACAAGCTTGTGCATATTCCTTTGGTTTGTCCTTCCAAGTGATAGTCGAAGCAGCTCCACCTCTGCTACTACCGGCTTGGTTTGGGTCCCTGATGGTGTGATTCCTTTGGGTGGAATTTAAGTAAAGAGAAGAATATGAGATGAAGAATACGACTAAGATATGGCAGAGGGCCTTAAGATAGGTTCAACTCCTACTATCCATTCATAAGTACAACAAGGCTAAAGAATGACTCTACTAAGATCAAAATAGGAAGGATTTAAAGTGTGCAAGGAAGAAGTAAGATGCATCCACTAGCTATCTAGCTCAGCCATGGCTCTGATACCATGTTGATAAGCACGGACCTAGAACTAGATTGACTATGGTGGACGTAAGTCAAACACACGATACATTGTCAGAATGAGGAATTGTAACTCAAGTGAATTAGGCTCCGGGATAGATTAGCTTGGAATCATAAACAAAATCTTGAGTGACTCAAATTGATAGTGCCATTGCATTGAAATGAGTGTCAAGTACATGCTTATATAGCTTTTGGGTAGCACCACTTTTCCTCTCTATGCTTATGGGATTTTAGACATCTCTTCCTAGAGCATACATCATTGTCTCTCTCTCAAACAAAGCCACTTATGGGCATCCTCTTTTGGGCACACATCTAGCCTCTACGGGCATTCATGTCAAGCATCATTTGCTATTCTCAACAATTAGTAGGGTCATTCATGATTTCCAGTTTTGATTTTTTTTTCTTAGGGGCTATGACGGAAATATGATTCCTAGAAGAAGAAGAACACGACAGTAATAACAGTTAGCAAGGGTGTAAGAGTCTCGATGATGATGATGGTTATTGCAGGATTCAATGATGTAGACCTCATGGATGGTTCTTCTTGCCTCGTGGGGAGAGCAATACTTCTCTCTCTCTCACCTTAGCAAGTAAGGTTAAGAACAAGAGTAGCTCTTTCTCTAGTATAGAGCAAAAGCGAGAGAATAGGTATGATCTCTTTTTCTCTAGTAGACGGAATAGAAATGAGAGTAGAGGTATGACTTCTAGCTGGATTGATAGAATAGGACAGAGTTCTTCAGTGTCTCCTCCCCTCAAATTAGAGTAGAAAAGGATGAGAGACCTTCAGCGTATCCGCTCCTTGGGTTGAATGGAATGATATATCCTCATCTCATGGAATAGAGTCTCCTCCTTCCTGATCAGCATCTCGTCCTCATCAAGATTGCTCTTGTCCCACTTCCTGGTCATCCCCAAGCCCTCAATTTATAGTTTTACAAGGGGGTAAAAGAGAGGACGCTTGCTTTTTAGCGTTTTTCGATGACATCATTAATGACAAAGAGAGAATGTTTTTTTTAGCGTTTCTGATGACATCATTGATGATGTCAGAGAGGGAGCTCCATTTTTGTAGCGTGAAGATAAAAATTTATGAATCTATGGGTGAGCACCGTGTGGCGCATCATTGGGGGGCCGTCACACCAAGGCATAGACCTTGGCATCTTGGTCTTGGCATACTTGCCAACAAGTTACAAAGGCTTCGTTGGCATCGTTGGCACGCGAGAAGCTCCCACTAGCTTGTAGGAAAATCTTCACGAGACGTCACCCATCCCAACAATGTCGTCACCCAAGTGCACTTAACTACCAAGTGACGATCCACTAGGCTAGTTCTTTTTGTTGTTCTATACTACAAACATAGTTTTAATAAGCTAGTCTTGGGAGGGTCTCCCAAGTCTTTCTCCTATGAAGTGGCATATAATACCTCATTAATAATAATAATTATCTTCATAACAAGAGTCGGTTTTATAATTAGAGCTAATTTTTTTTAAATGTGCAACATAAATCAATTTTCTTTGGAATGTATACGCACATTAAAACAAACTAAGTAATGGGGACATTACAAGAAGCTCCAAGATCCACTTAGTAATATGTTAGGAATATCCCCAAGTATGTAGCAACAAGAATATACATCAGTTCATTGCCCAAAATTCCTCAAAATAATTCAATGATAGTAAACATATCAATTTCCTAACAAAAACAGAGTGCAGTCCTGAAATTCCTAACAATACAGGTGGCTATCCTACAATTCAGAAGTGCAATCCTGACGTTCAAGAAAAATTTGTCGTGAAAATTCAAAACTGAAATAACCTTTCAGACTGACTAAGATTAAGCTCCAAAGATCATGCAAAGCTGCTCAAAACATCACCATAATATTCTAGCATAGAAACGTATAAAATTTCCTGATTGTGACGTATGTTGCCTTGAATATGCAAGAAACTGTCCTAAATGTACAACAATAGATATGTAGGTAAAGCTGATCCAAAAATGAGCTTTAATCATTGCTCAAATGCATTCCGGAATCAAATACAAGAATGTAACATCAACCATAAGCATGAATACATGGTTTAGAATGCCAAAGGCCAAGTCTAGAAGCAATATATAATGCATACATAGTCAAAATGTCATTCAGACCTATTATTCTAGTAGCCAAATATGTTTGCAAAATGAGCCAAATCCTCACCAAGATTAGCTCAAAATGGCCTCAAGACAATGCCACATGGTTCCCAAAGCATCCAGCATCAAGATACATCCAAATAGCTATCATATGAGCATCAATCTCAAGAGAGCAGATGCTGCCCTATTTATTACAAATCTGAATAATGTGTATTTCATACCTAAAGCTGAATGTAGATCAGCCCCAAGTGTAATGCTACAATTCAATGCTCAATGCTAAGCATTAGATACAAAGTCTGGAGCACAACCATGATGATAAATGAAGAGGAGTAGTTGTTGTAGGTCCTGAGCATGCTAAATACTAGATCTGCATACCCACGCTGATGGTGCCTTTAGCCCTGAAGAGATTGGAATGCTGGCCTAAGTGTTGGAGATGATAGGGAGGGTCTCCAAGTGGCCAATGATGGCTACCAACAAGCTCAAATGAAGAGGGAAGCTTCAAGCTTCAAGAAGAAGCTTCAAACCTTGATGCCCTGCCTATAAACTCTTCAAAGTGAAATCTTCTTCAACTTCAAGCTCTTGCACCTAAAGAAATGCCAAGCTCCTGATTGCTTGAACCAAGCTCTAATATCACTTTGTTGAGTTAGCTACAATGGAGCTTTTGTGTAGAGATGCAGGTTGAGAGAGAGAAGAGACAAAGACACACAATTTGTGGTATTGAAGAGTGTACCTCGATAATGATTTTAGATAAGTATATGTACTATGTACAACCTAGCCCTTACGGGCAGACACGGGCACTGCCCTTTATCCCAACACCAAAATGGCACTCAGCACATTGTCAATTAGACCATGGCTTATGGGCACTCTCTTTATTCTTTATTTGGTAATTTGTTATCCTATTTTGAGGTAGGAAAACTTATTTCTTCCTTTTTAAGCTTTGTATGAACTCTAGGGAAGTTGGGGACTAATATGAGCCTTCTACCAAATTGCAATATGATTTTTTCAAGCTCATGGAGTCTTGCTATTGCTTTTACTAACTGAGCTCTTTGTGGCAACTTCAAATCATTCGTGTCTAGATTGTATTGGGCAAGACTCAATAGATGGTACATCTCGAAGGAAGGCAACTGGCTTCCCACAATAGTGGAAACAAAAGTGGACCACACATGTTTGTTATCGAATCATCTCCCAATCATGTTGCACATCCACTCATTTTAGATTGATAAATTAGTAGGGCAACACAAGAACTTGCTTGTGAATGCTCGCCACGTTAATCAAGTCGATTCTCAATATATGATTGAAGGTGTAATTGTAGCATTGAAAGAAAATTATGAAAATGGGAAGGAAGACCCATGGGGGACTTTTGTGCAAACAATTCAAGATTTTATAACACTGCAAGGGTCTGGCTCTTTGAACAGGAACGAGTTGAACTAAGTCGGACAAATAATATATTGAAATAAATTTTTGAGTCTAAAAATGCCAAAAGTAGGCAATTAAATAGTGCTTGCTTTTTAGTGAGTATATTTGACTTTTTTCAATTATTAGAACCATATTTAACACCATAAGACTCATGAATTGGATAAATTATGAACTACTTGCCCTTAACTTGCATTGTTGGGTCTAAGAGCCCCACCATCAACTAAGTTCATGTACTTAGGGTGGAGGGGTGGTGGCAGAAAAGCATTGCATCCACATATAAGTGACAACTTGTGTAGACCATGCACATCATCGAACAATGAAGAACACTTTATCAAAATAGGGGTGAGAGAGAGAGAGAGAGAGAGAGTAATTTAGCTACAACGTCATTAAACTTGATTCAATCTTCGAAGTCTCACTCACTAATTTTAGTGAGACTAGTTTCAATCGCCACTAGAGTCCAATATTTTTCGGACATCAAATCAAGCAACATGGCCACACTCGCTTGAACTTGATTTCTTGGACTTGTGCAGGTCGAATCAATCTAACCATGGATCCACTCTAAAGAAACTTCAATGATAGATTCATCTACTTTCTAGCTACACATCCCCATGTATGTGAAAGAATTATTGGACCCTTTAGCCACAAATGTGAGAGAATGAGTCAAACATAACAAAAGGAGGGGAGAGAAGCTCATCTCTCTCTATGAGAGGGAAGCTTATATCATATAAACAAACGCCATGTTATATTAACTTCTTTGAGTACATGAAGTGTCACCAATTCGAGCTACTTCGTGAACCACACCCAAATTCCCTTTTTTTGGGTGCAAGTTATGTGTCATGGCCACGCACACTTAACTTTCACTTAGCCAACTCGTTTTAGTCACTTTAAACTATTTGACTCATTTTAGTCACTTTAAACTATTTATGACTCAGCTTTGAAGGACTTCTCCTTTTTTGGGGGGAAGGTTGTAAAGTATTGTACTAAGATATTAAAGAGTATTTAGATAGGTTGATCATTCGAACAAATGGCTTTTAGAACCAGGTAGTGTAGCATGTTCATGGTTTTTGGCATTGAGTCAAAACACAAAGACTCAACAAACTACATGTAACATATGTAACAAGTGAGAGACATGAGAGACTAGAGGGAAATATGCGGCATAATAGTTAGAAGTGGCCATAATACATGTTTATTGGGAATAGCCATTTATAAGAGAGTAGTAGTGAGTTGGAATGGGCATCCTTGATTAAGTTAAGGATAAAGGGCAAGAGATAGCAACAACAACCCACACTTGAGTTTCTTTGGTCTACTAGTCCTACATCTTCTTCTTCTTCTTTGAGATAGTTCCCATATTTTTCAGGTGTCAAATCAAGCACCATGGCCACACTCGCTTGAACTTGATTTCTTGGACTTGTGCAGGTCGAATCAATCTAAGCATGGATCCACTCTAAAGAGACTTCAATGATAGATTCAACTACTTTCTAGCTACACATCCCCATGTACGTGAAAGAATTATTGGACCCTTTAGCCACAAATGTGAGAGAATGAGTCGAACATAAGAAAAGGAGGAGAGAGAAGCTCATCTCTCCCTTTATGAGAGGGAATATTGTATCATATAAACAAACGCCATGTTATATTAAGTTCTTTGAGTACATGAAGTGTCACCAATTAGAGCTACTTCATGAACCACACCCAAATTCCCTTTTTTTTGGGTGCAAGTTAAGTGCCATGGCCACGCACACTTAACTTTCACTTAGCCAACTCGTTTTAGTCACTTTAAACTATTTATGACTCAGCTTTGAAAGACTTCTCGTTTTATGGGGGGGAAGGGTGTAAAGTATCGTACTAAGATGTAAAAGAGTATTTACATAGGTTGGTCATTGCAACAAATGGCTTTTAGAACGAGCTAGTGTAGCATGTTCAAAACGAGGTGGCCCATAAGAGCTTTAGGATGGTTTTTGGCATTGAGTAAAAACACACGAACTTAACAAACTACATGTAACATATGTAACAAGTGAGAAACATGAGAGGCTAGAGGGAAAAATGTGGCATAATAGTTAGAAGTGTCCATAATACATGTTTACTAGGAATTGCCATTTATAAGAGAGTAGTAGTGATTTGGAATGGGAATCCTTGATTAAGTTAAGGATAAAGGGCAAGAGATAGCAACAACAATCCACACTTGAGTTTCTTTAGTCTACTAGTCCTACATCTTCTTCTTCTTCTTTGAGATAGTTCCCATATTTTTCAGGTGTCAAATCAAGCACCATGGCCACACTCGCCTGAACTTGATTTCTTGGACTTATGCAGGTCGAATCAATCTAAGCATGGATCCACTCTAAAGAGACGTCAATGATAGATTCAACTACTTTCTAGCTATGCATCCCCATGTATGTGAAAGAATTATTGGACCCTTTAGCCACAAATGTGAGAGAATGAGTCGAACATAAGAAAAGGAGGAGAGAGAAGCTCATCTCTCTCTTTATGAGAGGGAAGATTGTATCATATAAACAAACGCCATGCTATATTAACTTCTTTGAGTACATGAAGTGTCACCAATTAGAGCTACTTCGTGAACCACACCCAAATTCCCTTTTTTTTGGGTGCAAGTTGTGCCATGGCCACGCACACTTAACTTTCACTTAGCCAACTCGTTTTAGTCACTTTAAACTATTTATGACTCAGCTTTGAAAGACTTCTCGTTTTATGGGGGGGAAGGGTGTAAAGTATTGTACTAAGATGTAAAAGAGTATTTACATAGGTTGGTCATTGCAACAAATGGCTTTTAGAACGAGCTAGTGTAGCATGTTCAAAACGAGGTGGCCCATAAGAGCTTTAGGATGGTTTTTGGCATTGAGTAAAAACACACGAACTTAACAAACTACATGTAACATATGTAACAAGTGAGAAACATGAGAGGCTAGAGGGAAAAATGTGGCATAATAGTTAGAAGTGTCCATAATACATGTTTACTAGGAATTGCCATTTATAAGAGAGTAGTAGTGAGTTGGAATGGGAATCCTTGATTAAGTTAAGGATAAAGGGCAAGAGATAGCAACAATGACCCACGATTGATTTTCTTTGGTCTACTAGTCCTACATCTTCTTCTTCTTCTTTGATATAGTTGAATGTCTAGCAAAGTCAATAATGATCCTTTTCTCAATTTGATCAATTTGTGAAAGAAAATGAAATTAGTCCATGTATAAATGAATCCATTTTACATTTAAATGTTGCACCATTTCTCTAAAGCCAAAGGCCCAAAGGAAAAAGGCACAAATAAATGTTCATATTTCAATGTGGGGAGGCCATTAGCCTCTCCCAATATGATCTCATTCCAAGGTAAAGGGGTTGAATGACTTAATTATCCAATGCATGAAATCGAGGATACCCTTATTATCCTTGTAGTGCATAAAGAGATGAGTTAGAGATGAGACATTAGATTTGCAATGAGGGCAAATACCATCCCCTACCTATAATTTGAGTGCACTTTCCCTTTTCCATAGGCCTTTATGGATTTTAAGCCATAGAAGGGTGGCATCTTTGGTTGGGATAGTCGACAACCATGAATGGGTATACCTGAATCTCATGGACTAATGTCTCAATTTATATGCCACTTTTCATTTAGTTTGATGATTAGTTTAGTGTTGTGAGTTGGGAAATGGGAAATGGGGAGAAGGAGGAGCTCATTATCCCATATGATGGCCATGTATTAAATTTCCCTCTTACTTGGATGGTTTTTATAAGGTTGGGCTTCCATATGCTTATTTTTTGAGAGACAACATTAAGTTCTTCCCTTTTTAGTTTGTATTTAGCCTAAGAGCACTAACAATTTTAAAAGTCCCATAAATATTCCCATAGTTGAATCCCTTCTTTATAAAGTCTCCAACCTATCTTGAGTGATTCTCTAAGGTAGTACCACAAAGGAGACTTAACTGGATAGAGTCATAAGCATCCCATGGGAGTGTGAAGTTTGTTTTTAGAGCGAGGTAGTTTGTCTTTGCATTTAAATTAGGCAAGCCATATGCTCTTGGCAAGGGGGGAGGCCTTATCTCCTATAATAGAGATGTTGGCAAAGGCAGTAGAGATGATGGGGAGGTGCTTCCATTGTGGACAATCCTAGAGGTAAAGCCCAACTACACTTTAGTTCAAGAGCATAGCGCCATCTTCAAAGGATTGTTGAATAATCCTAGCAATCCAATTATAGGCTTTTCTTTTTGCTAAATTTTCTAAATCTAGAATGCCCATGCCACCCTTGCTTTTGGTAAGAACACATGTACTCCATGCAACTTTAAGAATTTTCCTATTATTCTTTGAAGAACCCTAGAGGGAATTTCTATGGATCGATTCCATTTCTTTGAGTTAGTTTTGGGGAGGTCTCCAAGGTGAGATGTAGTAGATAACATATGCAATGAGAATGTGTTTAAGGACCACTGAGCATCCTCCTAGGTTTCCCTGAAACCTTTCCTATAATCAAGTTTCTTTCTTAACCTAGACATAACCCATTGCCATCTTTGGTATTGGATGACCTTAAACCTTGTTGGAATGCCAAGCTACATAAGATTTTTCCATAAGAAATGATAGAGAAGCATTGATTAATTATCCAGTCATATAGAGGCCTCATAGTGGATTTATTCCTAGTCTTCATTAGATTGATAATGAACCTTGAGGCCAAATAGAATTCTTTTATATAGCACCAAAATGTTCTTAGAGAGGTATTATCATTGTGAATTGTCCCATTTGTGTCATTGGTAAATAAACCTTTTATCAAACCCCATGCCATGGAGGGACCAAAAAATGAAGTCCCATTCCAACCGGTCATATGCTTTGGTGAAATCAATTTTGCAAAAGACAATGTCTTGTTTCATATCATTACCATGTTCCAGCCCTTCCCTAAGACCTATGATTGCAACAAGAATGAATCTCCCTTTGATGAAATCCCTTTGGCTCCTTCCTAATCCATTGATCTAGATTATCCAATATTCTTCTAGCCAAATCTTTGGGGAAGATCTTATATGCTAACATTGAGCAAGTAATGGGTCTCCAATCACTTTGAAAGTTCTTACAAGGCCCTTTTCAAGTCCATATTTCTCCTAATGTATAGTATCTATGTTTGAAGGGCAAATTACTATACTACTAGAGGTAAATTTACATTTTTTTTGGGAATTCGGGGGATAGGGATTACTTCTCCCTTGGTCATGGGCTTTTTCTTGTGAGATGTTTGAAACTTTCCACAAAGCTTCGGACTTAGTCCCCTTTCTAGACCAATCTAGTCCACTTGGCTTGGGACTTCCCTCTATATGAGTGCCATCTCTAATGCATCGCATCACTCCCAAGGGAGATTTGTTTAAATTTTTCAAAAGTGATGTGTGTGAACACACTTAAGACCATTAGGGCATTTTTCCCTCTTTAGATATTTTTTTTCCATCGATCATGTTGTTAACTACAATGTGCAACATGCCTCCACAAATTTTTAGGAAATAAATTTTGAAATTAGGGTACTAACCATCTTGGATATTTTATGTTAAAATAATTGAGAGTCAAGCTCCCTCCCATGTAAATTGTATGTCTTTTTTATTGTTTTCATAGGGTTAGAATGGGCACAAATTAATTCTCACATTAGGAACGAGGCTTAAGTGCTTGCACATGAGGGAAGTCTGGTCGTATAGCCACAAAAGTAGGCTTCATACCCAAATGGGAAGGTAGAAATACTAAACTTAAAAACTTGTATATAAAGAATGAAAAAGAATGGAACAAGCTATTAATGTGAAAAAAAAATCACTTAATATTTTATTGCTACTTAATTACATATGTATGAGAGTGAAGGAGAGGAGTATGTGAGAGGGTGTGGAGTGACAAATATGGTGCTAGAAATCTCTTACGTGAGTTGAGTATGTGAAGTTGAGAGTGCAAGGGAGTGAGGGACGTGGCAATGTAAAGCTCTCTCATTCTCTTCATCTCCTCAAATTCATCATCACCTTCTCCTCTCTTATTTGGCAACAAGCAAGATCATGAGCGAAGGGCTATGTATGTGGATTGTGGAGTGACACTTGTCAACACATCACGTGGTGAGTATTGATAAGTGTGCTTGATACATTTACCTCGAATTGATCTATTGTTTGGTAGGTTCATTCATTGTGCTTATGCATATGAGTAGACTAGGTGAAAGGTATTCATAGGCTTTGTGTATCGAGCCCCTTAAGATAATAAGGGTGTGTCCAATGGTCTGACATTGAGCTTGTGGAGCATAACACTTTGGTTCTAGTTGCTAGAACAAATGATACATCAATTCGCAAAGTCACTTACACATACTTTTTCATTCTAGATTAAGAGGGGTGCATATCTACCAAGTCCAAAACATGTACAAAAAGTTAGTTTGTGATTTTTGTTTACTTTTTTAAAATAATATTGGTTGTATAATTCATAATAAAGTGATAAGATGTAGAAAAGGCTATTTAATCACTTGTGTTGAGACATTAGAAGAAATAGATGGATGCATTTGAACACTTGATTGCAAATAGAAAAGGAAGGGAGAGAATGCATCAAAGACTATCTTGAGTTTCATGATATGCAATAAGCACCCTTATAAAATGGGAGGTCCATTCCTTAGAAAGGAAAATAGATAAAATATGTAAGAGAAGGAAAGAGAGATAGAATCCTCCAAGTTTGGTGAGGGAGAGAGAGGGTTCTAGATAGAAATAAGGGCTTAATCACATTCACGCTTTGTTCTTAATATTAGTGCTAAGTAATTAAGTGATTAGTATTTTAAAAATGTGCTATTTGCATTCACTTGGAGTTGGATTAATCCTACCCTCCTTTTTGCTTATCAATGCTAGCTATGATTGTCCATTGCCCTACTGTGATTGTTGAAACATGAGCTACCATGCTATGATTGTTTGCCACCTTGATATGCTCATCGTCATTTGTGCTAGCTAAGGAGGCAAACCATCTTCAAGAATTGCACGTATACCATTCTATTGCAAAGGTGACAATATGCACATCTGAACTAGGCATGTCTGTCAATGGCTCTTGGTCTCAACATGTGGCTTCTATCTAACCTCTCTTTGTTGTGAAGTCTAGCCTCTTTCAATCTCTAGATTGCAATCTCTACGTCATTAGGTCTTCTTTCTAATTGGTGGATTCTATGGGTTAAGAGCCCTTCCCTGCTCATTCCTTTCTCCCATGGGGCAAAACACTTCATGTCGTAGCCACTATCTCTGTAGGCATAATCAACTTTTCTCCATACTTAAGCTCTGCTAGCATGTATCTTATAGTAGCATTATGTGTAGTTTGATTAGCCCATCAAGTATAAGGAAGCAAACACAGCCACTCTTGTACTTTGTCTTTGCATGCCTTTGCCACAACTTTGATAATGGGAGGATGCCCTCTTTTACTTTTACCATTTTCTTTTGGATTCTTTGTTGATGTCAATGTTGATTTAATCTCCAATTTAGAGAATAAGTGTCTAACTTCTTCAATATCAAGCTCTCCTCTATTTGCAAAATGACTCTCCCAACACATCCATACCTACAAAATACATCCTCCAAAAGAAACCTTCAAACTGCACTGGTGGCTTTTGTTCTCAAAGCTCAACCTTCAACACATTTAGTTAGGTCCTCTCATGCAACCACCATGTATCTCATCTACTAGAAACCTACAACCATAGTCACAAGATCAACAATCCACTTATAATGCATGGAAAGATGATATGTAGGATACAAACCTTTCTATGTGCCTCATTGAAGAGTACATCTAGCACATAACACAAGGCTCCACACATTGAGATACATCCTTTATATAGCCTTCCACCGATAATGCTCCTTGATCTTCCCAAAAGTTTCCCTTACGTCCGTGTGACTAGCCCATAAGCTTTCATGAAAGTCCTTCATAACCTATAGTTGCATAGCCCTATCGCAAACTACCCACAATGAGGAACCTCTCTTCTTCTTGAAACGCTTCCACAAAAAGCCATTCTTTAAGAAGCAACCATACATTTTCCTTTTGATTCTTTTAAATTATGCATCTGTTCAATCATCTCTTTTAGCCAAAGTTTTAAACTATTGTCCAATTTGTAACAATTCACCTTCATATAGTTCTTTTTACAGAGGACTCCATTGAAGATACATGACACTCATAATCAACTAAAGTGGCCGAAATTTCAGCCGCATAATCATATGCTAACAAAGTCTCTTCATCCTCGTATGTAGCTTTGGATAATATGTTTGCCAACTGAATTCTCTTTCCCTATAATGTGGACCTCAATTGCTACCACTATGACACCATCCAAACACATGTTGTTTTTGTGTAGCTCTTCCACAATTGCAAGTAGAGGAACACCCACATGGTCATGGCCTTGTGGAAGTGGAGGTGGTGGCATTAAGGTAAGAGGAGCCATAGAGGAGATGGAGGCTGGCAACACAATAGCTCTCCAAGTGACACATTGGAGGTATACTAGAACTACGAGTAAGGCAAGGGATGTTCAATGAAGGTCTTCAATCTTGCAAATAAAAAATGGTGATTCTAGAACAATTGATGTTAGTGGCATCTCGTGGTGTCACCAAGGGGTTGTTAAAGAAGGGAGCAACATGAGGAGGCGACGTCAAATCATGAAGTAGGAGGACAACTCATCTAGTAGCTCCAAAATCTGCAATGAGGCTACTATTTGTTAGGCAGGTAGTAGCTCAATAGATTATGGTGGCAACACACACACACACACACACACACACACACACACACACACACACACACACACACACACACACACACACACACACACACACACACACACACACACACACACACACACACACACACACACACACACACACACACACACACACACACACACACACACACACACACACACACACACACACACACACACACACACACACACACACACACACACACACACACACACACACACACACACACACACACACACACACACACACACACACACACACACACACACACACACACACACACACACACACACACACACACACACACACACACACACACACACACACACACACACACACACACACACACACACACACACACACACACACACACACACACACACACACACACACACACACACACACACACACACACACACACACACACACACACACACACACACACACACACACACACACACACACACACACACACACACACACACACACACACACACACACACACACACACACACACACACACACACAAAGGCTCATAGGACAAGGTAGAGACACACATACACATACAAAACTGTAGTTAATATAACTAAGTTATAATTAATAATAATAGGTTATAGCATAGGCTATACGTTGTAAAACCAAAGTTAACAAAATAAAGTTAATGCATTTAACGAGTTTAAAGAGTATGGTTACAATTGTCACATTTAATAATTAATTTTGACATTATATGTGTGTGTGTAAAGTAATTGAACAAGTTATTAATATATGAAATTAATATGTTAAATACTATCAACAAGTAACATGTTTAGAAAAAAAAATACTATGGTTAGTTAACAAATAAAGTTAATGTGTGTAATAATGCACAATTTATAATATAGTTTGAATTACTGGCAATAATATTTATAATATATACAAACTAATAATGATTATACTTATAATTAATATAATTTGCTCATTCAATTGTGTCTCATCATTACATGCTTTAGTTTAGCAAAGGCAATTGCAATCTCCATACATACAATCTTTAACAATGTTAGAATCTTTTCGTCATAATGGACATTAAAGGAAAGTAAAGAAACGTGCATACTTTCTTGAAAGACTATGGAGTGACCCTTTCCCCTATAATTATGAAATAAGAAAGAGACATATGCAAGCTCCTTGACATGCAGTTGATTAGGAAATTTAACACTCAAACAAAAGATGCCAAGAGACAAAACATAGACTTGAACAAGCAAAAACTAATCTCTAGCGTGATACTGTCCAAGCCAGTATTGCCCACCATTGAAATGACCTTTACTTGCATGCAGAATTCCTATCTCGAAGTTATGGGGCAATTTCCCAAAGTTCCTTAAAGAAAGTTGTCTTGTACCCCTAGGTATTCTCTACCTACCCACCTAGGGGATATCAAGAGGAATTGAATGAGTCTAAATTTTATTTTATTAATTTTTACATGTTTAGCTAATGATAGCCTTTTTAAAATATTTTTTCTCTTTGTATGCAAAAAACTTCTTTTTTCTCCTTTTTGTTGGCAAATAATCTTTTAAAAAAAAGATCCTTTGACTAAATTAAGCAAACATACTCTCATCGATCAAGAAGCAAAATAGATCCACCATTTGCAAGACCAGTTGTTGTCTTTTATGTATGTGCATGCATTAGAGTTAAGTTCAAAGTTTCTAATGCTTTGAGAATTGAGTGAGAGATGAGAGAGGAGAGTAGATCGAGAGTCGAGCAAGAGAGAGGGGAGCCCAATGAGAGATTCCAACTTCTACGAGTCGAGTGAGAGGTAAGAGAGGAGAGATTGAAGCTTTGAGTGTCCTAATGAGGTGAGTTCGTATACAATACCTCTGCAAAGGCATATATGATTGAAACACTATTTGATTGTCATAATAGCTTGAGGTTCAAAAACTAAGTGGAATTGCCTTCCCCATGGCCTTACCCAATGTACTCAATGAATGTGCTTATTGCTTTTCCAATGTGTACTCAATTTTAGCCAAATTTAGCCATTCCACTTGGATCAATAAACACTGAACAAATAAAAGCTCATACCCCATGAGAAGACTAATTGAGGGGAGAGAAACTCATGAGACTTGTACCTTCCAATGAACTAAGAGAGAGAAAGTGAGGCTCACTACATGTAGACTTGTGATTGACAAGTGAAAACTTCTGAAATTTATACCTTCTAGTGAGATAAGAAGGGGAATCAAGGCTCACAAAATGTAGACTTATGATATAGTTATCGAACCTTTTTTAAATACAACATCAAATTATATCTTAATACTATGAACTTTACAATAATAATAGCAAAAGCTTACATGATCATAACAAGATCTCAAAATTAGACTTGATACATAAACTTTTCATCCTAATCCATAGCTAGGACTTGCCTCATTTATTCACCATTGGCGATCTCATATAGCTCTCTTCTTTTTTGGCACTGAAGAGAATAAGGTCCATATATTGAATTGGGCCTCTTTAGGCATTAGTTCTTCGAAGAAGTTGAGCTTTATAGATCACGATACCACTCAAATATATGAGTATTTCAGGGCTAAAGAATGCTTGTGATGGAGTAGGGAAGATGTTGAGAATAATGATAGGTTGATCGAGAACTACTATAAATGGCTAGCAAGCTACCACAACACATATGAGCTTGTGATAAATTAATGCAATATCCTCAAATATTGCATGTGAGTTAGTGAGAAAGGGTACCCTTTGTGCATTTTAACCAATGTAACCAAGGAAAAAAAAAGAGAAGGAACAAAACAATGTGAAACATTACTACATAAGGTTGAGGGATGATGAATCCTAACCATTGCTCCATGCATGAGATAGATCTAGAAGAATTAGCAAGAACAAATTTGTTATGACACTCGCTCAGACCACCTAAGAGTTCGTCACAGGTGTTACTACCATGGCTGGTGGACAATTAGCTAATTAGAGAGAGTGGTTAATTAGTTACTAGTTAATTCAATATGTATTAGGTAAACTAATTAGTAAATTAGTAATTAATTGATTGGGTGTGAAACAATTAGTTAATCAATGGGAGTGGTTAATTAGTTAATATTTAATTAGGTATGTATTAGACAAACTAATCGATCAATTAGAAGCTAACTAATATTATTAATTACTTTTGAGTTATTTACAATTAATTGAATAGGTGTGCAAATGAATTACTTAATTAGCAAGAGGGGTCAACTAGTTACAATCAATTAGGTAGGTCAAGCAGCCCCCTTACTCTATGCTGGTTTTGGGTGCAGGTAACCACTTGTCGAAAGTCATTGAAGCAGCCACTCGGGGCGGCCCGGCGGGGGCTGGGGCAGGCAGGACTCAGGGCAGGGAGAGGAAGAGAGGGAGAGCGCGCTTCAAACTCCATCGGGGGGCTCGCCGGAGCACACTATGAGACTCCATTCTTGGGAAGCTTAAGCTCTTACTTGTCTCTGCTTTTGCGCATGGAATTGGAGACTTCGGAGGGAGCATCGGCGAAAAATAACAGCAGAGTTTGATGCACATGTGCAGGACTTGCAGGCCACAAAAGCTCCATGCTATGGAGTTTTAAGGCACTTGTGGAAAGATATCGAGGATGCAGGCAAGTGACGCAGACATAAATAGACATGCTATGGAGTTGTAAGACACTTGTGGAAAGATATCCAGGATGCAGGCAAGAGATGCAGACAAATATAGACATTGGAGTTCAACACGGCCGTGCAGGTTAAGTCTTTGTTGCAGATGTTCAGGATATGAAGGCAATCGGCCATGTGGCATTCGTTGTATGATCTGGCCTGAGGATCCTGCAAAGTGGCAATTTCACCGTCACTGGATCCCTCTTCAATCTTGGCCCGAACATTGCAGATGTCCAGCATATGAAGGCAAATGGCTAGATGACATTTGTTGTATGAAGTGACCCGGCAAACTCACTTTCACTAGATCCCCCCCTTCAATTTCAATTTGTTCTTGTTCATTGTGTGTGCCAACCACACATCACTGATGGAAGGAAGAATGAGCTCTTTCCAGCAACTCAGTATCAAGTGGCAATTTCACCTTCTCTGGCTCTTTCAATTTTGATTCGTTCTTGCGCATTGTTTGTGCCATCAGATTCATTGATGGGCAGAAGAAGGAGCTCTCTCCAGCAATTTGGTATCATACTGCAGATAATGCTTTGTGCTCTTATTAGCAACATCACCTCAGCACAGCAGCAGCAGACAACCTGCCTGGCAAGATGTGGCCTTCAAAGCATAGAGTATCCATTAGGGGTCAAGTATGGCTGCGGACACCCCTCATTCCAAGGACTTCTTGACTGCATTGATGATGGCAGCTCTGCTTCTCAGTTACAGCTGACCATCCCTTCAGGCAAATACCAGGTGCTTGATCTCGATTACACGAATCAAATTATTCACATTGGAGACACCTACTTGTCAACTTGTGTCAGTGTACATTCTCCATTGCAGAGCTTTGTGCTCAATGTATCAGGGCCCTTGCAACTCAGCAACAGCACACATTTCTTGTTTTACAGCTCCTCTTCTAACACTACCATTTATTCAATGTACTCCTGTATTAACAACAGCGCTCTCTGTCATCACTATCCTAGTGGCTGTTCAGGGGCTGTATTCTTTAACATAACAACCTGTTGTGAACATGTTGCAGAACCCTTTGATAGTATTCATTTGGGTGATATTCTCCCGGATTATGGCTTTACCAGTGTCTACAATGCTGTATCCACTAATCCAGCACAATGGTCATTTGGCTTCCAGCTTCAGTATCAGCAGTACAATTCACAAGCTTTGGAGTGCAATCAGTGCATCATAAGTCAGGGTGTCTGTGGTTACAATGAAAGTCATCCTTTCATTTGCATATGTGATGGAAGCAATTCGACAACAGATTGTAGTTCTACAGGTATGTTAGACCTCTTCTCATTGTCTGGCAAATGGGTCATTGATGCGTCGTGTATGGTAAAGAGTCACAAAACAAACTCAGGACCAGGATTTGTGACAGGTTGCAGTGGAGGATGTCCAAAGCATAACTCAATCATTGCTATCATTGGTACACACACACTCTCTCTCTCTGTGTGTGTGTGTGTGTGTGTGTGTGTGTGAGCCTGTCCTCAAGCAAGAGTTTGATTGCATATGGTTATCTATTCTTGCATCTTCAGGAGGGTCAATTGCAGCCATTGTGGCCATCTGTTTTCTGGTCATGTTGTGTTGTTGGTGGAGATCCTTGCCTGCCCACAGATTTCTTCAACCATTACGAGGCATGTCTGATTCTCCAATTGAGTTCACCCTAAAGGAACTGACAGAAGCTACTAATAATTTTAGTGAGAAGCTAGGAAGTGGGGGGTTTGCATCAGTTTACAAGGGGACCCTGATAGATGGTAGCATTGTTGCGGTCAAGAAACTTGCAGCATCAAGGCAGGTTTCAAAAGTCTTCCGCACTGAGGTTTCCACACTGGGCAGCATCAATCACTGCAATCTGGTGAAACTTATTGGCTACTGCTCTGACAAGTCAGAGAGACTCCTTGTATATGAATACATGTCCAATGGCTCTCTGGACAGATTCCTCTTTAATCCGAAGGCAGATGTTAATGTACTTGATTGGAAGAAGCGCATTGAAATTGCTTTGGGGGCTGCCCATGGGATTGCTTATCTGCATGAGGGCTCCAGAAAATGCATTATACACTGTGACATTAAGCCAGCAAATATTCTTCTTGATGAAAATTTCAATGCAAAGGTTGCAGACTTTGGACTTGCAAAACTCACAGAAAGATCAGAACAAAATCATACAATACAAAGCTCAGCAATCAAAGGAACCCCAGGCTACATTGCACCAGAATGGTTCAAAGGAATTTCAGCCATAACAGAGAAAAGTGATGTGTATAGCTTTGGGTTAGTGCTTCTAGAAATACTTGGGGGCAGAAAGAATGCTGATGTAGCTGCTCTTTCCACCAGCCAGTACCTTTTATCAGATTGGGCCATTAAAGCAGCACAGGAGCATGACTTCAAGGCCATCCTGGACCCAAGGTTGAATGGGGACGTAGATGGCACTCAGGCTGCCATGTTCATCAGGGTCTCCCTTTTGTGCATTCAAAGTGATCCTCTTTTGCGGCCTAGCATGAATGATGTTGTGAAAATGCTGGAGGGTTCAATGGAGATAACTGAGTCAATCCCCATGCCTGTGACCTCTTTCCATGTACCCCTCCAGAAGATCTGGGAAAATGCTGATGCAAAAAGGGACTTACACTATTGCTCTGGGGGTGTCCTTGACAGTTTTGAGAAGGGGTTATCTGCAAGGTGAATTCTTCATGTGATCTGTATACATCTAGTTCTTCATACTTAGGGTTGTGGAGGTTTGGGATGCTTCTATGGTCTTGTGGTGTAGATCCAAGGATGCAAGTTTGAAAGGGATGACGCTGTAAAGCCAGGAGCATTCAACCTGTCGAGTAAACCTACATACACACAGAACTATAGTGTATCATGTTGTTGCATCTGGTAGAGAATTTAATCCAAGCTAACATCATCTCCTTATATTCTTATAGAATGGAGACAACTGTAAGCTACTGAAAGTTAGCCTAGAAGACGAACTTAATTTTTTGGTTAAATTTATTTGCCTCTTTTTACACCCACAATAAATTCCTTGATCAAATTATAGTAAAAACGAATTTCTAGAGCTTTGATAGGTCATTGCCACCTTCAGTCATATTATTCCACGTTCAGTTCCAATGGTCTCTCTCTCTCTCTCTCTCTCTCTCTCTCTCTCTCTCTCGTGTCATTGCTAGCTTCTTAGAGCTGTAGCTGGGTTAGATAGTGTTTGTATGTTATGGCATCATCCCTTGCTATGTTTCACTCTTGCCTTGATCTCTTGCTGTCACCCGGCTACCATTGATCATCATCTGCATATCACCTTGTCTACTCGACTTGCCCATTAAGGTTCCTTAAGCATTGTTTATCCGTTCTCTTTTTCATTTACATTTTTGTTTGGGTTCATGCTTATGTAGTTGTGTTTGTACACTATGTTTCTCTGCAATCCATCGACTATCCTCATTTGGCATCAAAGTCAACACTCTTGTAAAGAGTATTCTAAGCTATCATGAGAGCTATATTTGTACAAGCAATTGATCAACTCATGATGTATCAGGCATTTTCAAGTCGGAAGCACAAGGCCCACCTCGCTTTTGCTTTGGAGCCTTTGAGTTGACACTATTTTCTCAACACGAAGGGTCAGCACTTTTTCTTCTTTATCCTAAATGGATTTCAACAAGTGGATGGCATCCATTTTGTATTTAGAAGTTATTCAAAGAAAGATTTTTTGTTAGGGCTTAACTCCACTTCTTAACATATTTCTATATCTACTTTGATACATGCTAACATCGACTTAATTCTTGTCACATCGCTAAAAGGTAAGGTTGTTGGGTGCAATTTGATGTATCAAATTGAAAATGCAGATAGGTTTGAGATTAGAGGATGACTTGCGCTACATTGCTCAAAGGAATAAAGATGGATTGGATTGCATATAAAAAAGGTTTTGAACTGTGCCTTTTCCTAGACCATCAAAATAAATTAAAGTATGAAAGATACTCAACACAAAGATTTTGGAGTTAATAGATCCTATGTGTGTTATGTGCATGGAAGTCATGTTCATAAAAGTTTACAGGTGCTTTTTGAATCTATGCAAGGTCTACAAGTACTACAATATGATTGAGAAAGAATGTGGTGGTGAACTATAATTTGCCACAATTAAGTAAAAGTGCGGTTGTCAAAGAGAACTTGGAAGGGTTAATATTTCTCAATAAAGAGAGTTGTATGTACAATAAACACAATCCAATGAATTCAAAGTCCAATTAGGGCACTATATCTAGTGGTTTGTTGCATTTGAAGGTCTAAAAGAAACATTTGAGGTGCTAAAACTATTCTTCATGCATACAAGTGTTCTAAGTATTAATTGTTAAGAGGGGTGAGATTCTCTTAGTTGAGAGGAGGATGAACATATAGTTGAATAGTGTCTTGTAGGTGGTTTGAAGATTCTAAAACGCATATGTGATATTTTCATTGGTGCAAGTGCAAGATTTCCATGTTTATATGGCTTGATTGAGAGGATGAAAGAAACATATGGTAATGAAATATGGCAAAACTTATGTAGAAATGAAACACTTTCCACATCCACTATTGATAAAGAAGATCCAATGTGGAATCCTACCTTCATTATACATTTGCAGTATGTTATATGCTCCTTGCATGACTCTGTTTAAGTTGTGACAAAAATAGTATATGAACATTTTTTCTTAGCATATATGGTGTAACTAGGGGTGAAAGTCATTGCCATTTGCAAGAACATGGATAGAGTTCTATTAGACATTGGATTACAGAAAAAATAGATAATAACTAAGATAGATCAAAAGGGATTAGAATTGAGTGGAAATGTGCGTAAAAGAATTAATTAGAAGAGACCAAAGCTAGAAAATTTCTTCTCCAAGGTAGATGAGTTTGGTAAATGTTAAGGACTTTTACAATAACAAGGGGGTCAAAATCTACAATTTATAAGTGAATAGTCAAAAAGGTTTATACAATAAGGAGGTCAAAATTCAAAATTGTGAAGTGAATAAACAAAAGGGTCAAAGGGACATACTCAAAGGTCAAAAGGCAAAGTAGTAGTCAAAAGATCAACAGAGCAAATTACTAAAAATTGTAGCTTTTCAAAATAGTAGTTGCTAAAAATAAAGTCTTATGAGTAGCAAGTTGGGATTGGAAGGCCAATAATAGCCATGGAAGCCCAAAGCAGGAGCTGAAAACTATCGGGTTAAATTTCAAAGTTATTTTAGGCTCTAGCTATAAAAAACTATAGCTTAGAGTTAAATTCCAATTCGTATAAAATTTAGACACAAATTTGTAAATCTCATAGCACTTGAAGGCCATTTTATGCAAATTTGAGTGTCAAGCTTTTGCTTATGTAGATTGTAATTATCATCGTGTAAAAACCATCATCCTAAGTATAAACTTATATTCTATACTTTTCCTAAAACCACAAGTAAATGTTCAGAGGCCATTGACAATCATGCACTAGAATTAGAAATCCCATGGGCAAAGTTGCATAGCCTACAAGCATTGTACTTGTTGAGGTTTGAGAGATAAGGGGTCATCATCGATGTTGCTTTTGTATCCCAATGCATTTAAAATCTAAAATTCAATGGATGAGCTCAATTACAATATTATAAACTCTAGCCCAAGTATAAAGAGAGGCCTTAGAAAATATTAAACCTTAAAGAACTTGCCTTGGAGTAGGTGCTGCAAGAGCAAAATAGGTAGTCTCAAATTGATCAAGATCCCAAGTTGATAGATTATACACTCTAAGCTTGCTAGAAAAGTTCAAATTGACGGAAAAGAACTCGAATAAGTTGACCTTGAGAACAAGAGAATCAATTGAATCTTTTGAAAGTGTAGATGGAAACCTTCATGGAACACATTAGTGACGACCTACATGAGGAGACTAAGTAGGATTTAACATCCTTCCAAGAAGGGGAAAAAAAATGCATACCTAGTAAACTTACACCCATTGCCTAAGAGTGATTAGAGACATTCAAAGAACTTACCTTAAGAACTATAGCATATTGAAATTCGACAAGGAAGTCATTTGGAAGTAAAGGAAGAGTTAAAAGGAGTTCATAGACTTTTAAGAAACTTAGTGGAAAGCACTTCCATAGATACTATATTTAAACATATGCAAATACAACTTGTTGATGACATCTTAACTAAGTAAGGTATCATTAGGCTAGTTATTAGTCTAGTGAATAACACAACTAAGGGACAATTTGGAATCCTCATAGTGGCCAAGTAAGTGACAAGTATAGGGCAAGAGAAGCCAAGGAATCCCTATAGTCAATAATTACATGTAGGAGACTAGAGGGTAGGATAGGATCTCAAATAAGTTGATCAAGCCAACATCCTAATCTTGGATGATAAGAAAGAATAAGATTTTGGATTTTGCCTAGGAGAGAAAGTGAAGACTTGGTTCACCAATTGTGAATCGATTGAGAAAGTGGGATTCTCCATCCTTATGGACTTGTTTGTTAAACAATTATCTGAAATTGCTTTGTATATAGTTGTCATAGTTAAGCTCATATAAAGGGTGAATGAATGCATTAGGGACTACACGACCAATATCCAAAGCTTCTTCAAGAGAACACTTGTTAGAATTTACAAGGAGCTCAAAAATAGGACATGGATGGATAGATATTATCTCTTGTGTTTCCACACACACACACACACACACACACACACACACACACACACACACACACACACACACACACACACACACACACACACACACACACACACACACACACACACACACACACACACACACACACACACACACACACACACACACACACACACACACACACACACACACACACACACACACACACACACACACACACACACACACACACACACACACACACACACACACACACACACACACACACACACACACACACACCTAGCCACCTTATACTCTTACTCCCTGCACCAACTTATTCTCTCCTCTCCATCCCATGAAAAGAAAGAAGCTAAACTATTATAGATGAAATGAGCATTATCGTAGCTCTTCACAATTATTATAGTTTGATTTGCTGCACAATCTTCTAATAAGCTCCATGATTCAAGCATGGATCCTCTCGATCTGCTATTGTTCCCTCCAATTTGTCTACCATTGCAACTCTAGCTCTAAGAGGAGGAGAAGAAGAAGAGAAAGTAGAAGAGGATGAAGAATGGAGCTTCTCCAAACTAGTTCCTCACTCTCAATATTTCTCACTCTCTTCCTCACTCAATCCTTCACTCTCATGCTCTCACCTTCTCATTGTTTTGATAGCAAGATAGGAAGAACATGAAGAAGAAGAAGAATGATGAGTAGCTTCTCTTCCTTGAGTCCCTCACTAGCTATCTTACACTCTCTCACTCTCGCTTGCTCACTCTTAAGCTTTGGTAAAGTAACTAAAAAGTTAGAGAAGGAAGAAAGGAAGAGGATCTTAATAGTTTGCATGCACAAGAATAAGTTGTTTATCCATTTTTACACATTATATAAACTAGGGTTAGGGTTTCACTTTAGAGTTTGGTACCCTCTACCCTTTTCCACTTGTGACTAGACCTTCTCTCTTATCAACTTACAATGTCTAGTCATTTAGACTAGACCTTTGTGGCTTGCTAGGGGAATATCAAAATGCATGCATGTGATTTTCTTGTTTAACACAAGGTATTTAGTGCTCATAGATGTGTTAGAAATTTTGGTTCTACTTATAGATATGTACAATTTCCATAGGAGTGAGTTCGATTCTTGGAATTTATAAAATGACTATTCTCCCATGCCACAAATGTTTCACATTTGACTCCAAAATATGTTGCACTAGTTAGAAACATTAAAAATGAATAGGGGTTTAAGAGAGGTTGAGGCCTCATATATCTCCATAAATTATTATGTTATTTTTCTAGGCCCCACATTGATCTCTTCTTGCTATTTACTAGTGCTAATCATCACATGCTATTTTTAGTTGTTACAAAATTTCCCTCCTAGACAAGTGCTAGTCCCTTGACACTCTTCGTCTCAAAGGTTGTGTGATTGGGCTTGTATTGTAGACATGGAATGTTGAGACTCGAGTTATAAGATTGTAGGAGTAAAGAGTGTTAGCGATGGTGAGGATTGATATAGCCATGGATGAGGATGCGGTCTTTCTTGCTCTTAGATGGGGTTTGAATGGTTAAATAATTGCCAAGCTAGCTGAGGATTGTAGATCTTGTATTGCTTGTACATGTTATGTGCATGTTCCCAAGGAATTGAGAAGAAATATGGAACCAAAGGTAGTTAAATGTATTTTTCATTGGTTATCCACATGAAAATTAAGGATATAAGTGCTATGATCTTGTTATTAGAGAGGTTTACATAAACAATGATTTGTGATTTAGTGAGAGTATAAGTCATGGTATAAACCTAAGGGAGTTGACATGATTTCTTATGAGAGCAATGATGAGGATGCTTATGTGAAGAAATTTTTTGGAAACAATAATGATGGAAGTCAACCTATGAGGATGTATCTAGGCCACAAGATAATGTGAAAAGTGGTGGTAGTCTTAGCCCTTGGAGTAGAGATTGAGAAACACACAAATGAGGGTTAAAATTGGAAAAGAGAAGAAACCCGTCATTGAAAGTTCAGAAGATGAGTCATTGGATGATGAGTTTGGGTAAGTCATGGTATAAATCTAAGGCAGTAGTTGACATGATTGCTTATGAGATCATCAATGAGGATGTTTATGTGAAGAAAATTTTAGCAAACAATAATTATGGGAGTCAACACATTGAGGATGTATCTGGGCTACAAGGTAATGCAAAAAGTAGTGGAAGCGTTAGCCCTTGGAGTGGTAGATTGAGGAACATGTAAATTTGGGCTGAAATAGAAAAAGGGAAGAAATTTGTCATTGAAAGTTTAGAAGATGAGTCATTGGATGATGAGTTTGGGATACCTCATGTTAAAACTCCAAGTACAAGAAGTGTAGGGAAATATCTATTCTTGCATGTAAGAGTACTTGAGACATTGTTAGTGGGCCTCAATTGAGGAGGTCTAAAAGAGTAATCAGGTATCTAGTTGATAGATTGACATACAATGGTTACGTGAAAATGTATTATGCATATATAATCTCTTATGTGCATCACTTAGAGCCCAAATTCTTTGATAAAGCAATTGAAAGTAAAGATTGGAGAGAGGCAATGGATGAATACATGGATGCGTTGAACAAAAATAAGACTTGGAATTTAGTTGAGCTATCTTATGGAAAGAAAGCTATTGACTAGAAGTGGGTATACAAGGTCAAATCAGATGGATCACTTGAAAGATATAAAGACACTTTGAGTTACTCCCTGCAAACCCTATTGTCTCTTTGCATTGTCATTTATTTTTACATGGTATTAGAGCACACCTATTATTTTTTACATGGTATCAAAGCACAAGAGCTCAGAGAAACAAAGACCCTGTTCATCATCAGAGAAGGCAAAGATAGGTTGCAAGTTCAATATCATCTATTGATTTCCCCCTCCATTTCCGCTGCAAGTTACACAAGGGTACACTTAGATGTATGGATTGGATGACATGGAAATGATTATAGCTAGGCCAATTATTATCCTAGATCTAATTTATATATGGAATCCATATCAAATGTATGTTAAGAATGCATTCTTGAATGGTATATTGGAAGATGTGGTGTACATAGAGCAACCAGAAGGTTAGACACACCCAAAGGATCCAGATTATGTATGTAAGCTAAAGAAGGCTTTGTATGGGTTAAAGCAAGCACCTAGACCTTGGTGTGAAAGCAATAGAAAGTTTCTATGCAACATGGGTTTTTAGTAGAGTATGAATAATTAATATCTTTATGTTGGACATTCTTAGGATGGTATTTGGAAAGAAATTGTAGAAGTGAAGCATGGCTTATCCAAGGAATTTGATATTAAGGACTTTAGACTACTACTATACGTCTTGGGTATAGAAGTGATAGATATGCCAAATGGAATTTGGTTGATGCAAAGAAAACACTCCTTGGAGATGTTGAAAAAGTATGGGGTGACTACATGCAAGCTGGTTGATACACCATCGGACCAAAATGTGAAGATGGTTGATTATTGGCAGTATGTTGAAGATATTACTATGTTTAGGAAGATGACTGTTAGTTTGATCTATTGGACCTTTATAAGACTAGATTTGAGTTATGCAATTGGAGTGATAAGCTAGTTTATGCAAAATCCATGCAAATCACACTTAGATGCAATAAGAAGGGTGTTGAGATATGTGAAGAAGATAGTGAGTTATAGGTTGTTCTATGAGAAAGAAATCAAACCTAACTTGTTTGGATATATAGATGCAGACTAGATAGGAAGTCTTATGGATAGAAAATCTACCAGTTGGTATGCCTTTTCATTTGGATCATCCATGGTGAGTTGGAGTAGCAAAAAACAATCTATAGTAGCATTATCAATCATGGAAGCAAAGTATAGAGGAATATCATTAGTAGCTTACGAGCAAAGATAGTTGAGACTACTTCTATATGTCATGGGATTTGAGATAGATGGTGGAGTTATCATGTATTGTGATAAAATCAGTAGATTATGCTTGCAAGGGACCTTGTCTATCATGAAAAAAACAAAACACATTGAAGTGCACTACCATTTTATTAGAGAGAAAGTCATGGATGGAGAGATAGACTTAGTACAATAACCAAGTCACATATATCTTTATTGAAGCATTAGATAAAGATAACTTTGAGTATTTTAGAAGTCCACTTGGAGTATTATGTCTACAAGCTCATTCTGAGCTTGAGGGTGAGTATTGAGAAATATGTCATAGGTTAAGTCTACATCCTATGTGTGTATGAAATAAAGTAAGACTATGTGTAAAGTGACTAAAGGTCAAAGAGTATTTATCCACACTTTTAAGGTACTCATTGTATGCAAAAAAAGAGAATGGAAGAAAAAGAATAATGAAAAAGGTTGATTGAGCGTCCACATCTTATGCCTATCTCCCTTCTATTGCATGTCTATATTGATACTTGTCATATGTGTCCATCAATCTCTTTATTTCAGACATTTTAAGAGATCCTTCCTTGCATTTCAATTTAGATAGCTTGTTCCCCTCTCATTTCAAGACAAACATTTATTGTCTAGGGCAGGGTGCATTTTATTAAGCACAAGAGACTTTTTTCTACATTGCATTCAATAGATTGTTGAGACCTAAAATGGACTTGATTGCAACTCACATACACTCAAGCACAAAATTGGATCTCAAGTGCCAGCCCTCCATGGCCTTGCAGCCAATGAGCAAGTAGAAGAATGGCTAGAAAACCATCTCACTAATCTAAAACATTGCATTGTAGTCCAATCACTAATTTCCTGGTTCCAAACTCCAACCAAGAGATTTTCTCGCATAATGACATTTAATACATCACATAAATGTCATTTAGGCATCTCCAACTGAATGTAATGGCCTCTTAGAATGAGCAATCCTTAACCAACTATAGGAATTTGACCCTTCGACCCTCATCTATATAATAGAATGTATCACTTTATCTTCACTCGAAGTCATCTTTATCCTAATAATTCCTCGAACATAGTACTTGCTCAATCATCATGAATGCATGTGCTATGTAATGGTGTATACAAGAAAATGCTTTAAGTTCATATGTTGTATAATTTTTGCACAAGAAAAATTTAAGGGAAAATAAAATTTAAGTGTAGCAAACAACCCTTTCACTTTTATATGTATGCAAACTACACAATGCTGTAGTGGTGCTATACACCCTTAAGGCACTGAGTTCTCTAGCCTTGTGTTACCTTAGAGCAATCATGAAATACAAATCCATCCCAACCATGATAACATATCATAAAATAGACCATTTTAGGATGCAAGAAATGATTTCAAGTGTTCCTTCTTAACTCAAAGGCAATGAATGGTAGTGAGACTACCCTTATGCTACCGAAATATCATTTAATGATGTAGAATGATGTTTTTCACAATGTGTTAAGTTGATGTTTTTAAGATTCAACATGTGTCTTTGAATTTTTTTTGTTATTGGTATTTTTGACCATTTTTAATTTCATCTATTTAATTGAATAAAAAATTATAAAAATTAGAATAGATAAGAAAACATGACAAAAAATTAGGATTCACTTGCATTTACTTTTCACTATTTTTTTTCATTTTATGTTTAAAAAATCCATCAATTTTGAGTACTTTAAAACCTGATAAGATTGAAACACTATTTAAATGCCTCGAGGATGCTGATGCTATCCAAAGCCATTAATATGCTTAAAAGACCTCTACAATGCTTCAAAATGTGATTCAACACTCAAAATTCACATATGATTCATCTCTCACACTCAATCTCCCATCTCCCTTCTCTCATGGAAACTAGCTTAATGTTTATAGAGAGGGAGGCAAGAAAGAAAGACTAAAAATTGGATGAGAGAGAGAGAGAGAGACTAAAATTTCAGATTTTTAAAGCCTTTGATTCATCGCACAAGAGTGGTATCATCTTGAAGAGCTTGATGAATAGGCCATAAATATTCCTTCAGATGTGACATTTGGTGAAGATCAAGCAAGGAAACATCAAGATGAGAGGGTGCATGATGGCATGGTTTTTCTATTTGTTTCTTCTTCATCTTTTCATTCTCCATGATTTGTTACATTCAAGAATGCACCCTTTTTCATCTTAGCCCCAATGCCCCTTCAAACTTGACAATTTCCACTTGCATTTGGGACCTTTTTTGGCCAAATTGATGGCCCCCCCTTCCCCCCTTGATCCTTCATTTTCGGGAATTAAATGCTCATAAATTGCTCCCTCATCCCATAAAATAGCTTGGATCTTGCATTTAAAATCATCTCTTATTCATGAGCATGAGATATGTGCCCAGCCCATCGAATCCATGACCATAGCCTATCAAAACAAAAAAAAAAGTAAAAGTATATTGATAAGAAAAGAAACAACTATAAGCAATGAAAAAAATCAAACACTTAGCTTCACAAACATGGATCTAATAGTAGTCAAGATTGAGACAAAAAACAAGAGTTCCCTCAAGAAGGATAGCACTACATAACTATCCTCACCCTTAGGTGAACCTAAGTTGACCTAGAGGACATCCTAGACTATCGAGATAGGCACCTAGGATACAACCCATCTTCACATAAGGCTCACTAACCCTAGGAGAAAGGCCAAATCCCTATGACATAAGACCCACTAGTAAAAAAGATAAAGCACTAAGCCCATTGATTATAATTTTTATTTTTCTTTGTCATTCCATCATCATATGCATTTTCTCCTTTCTTTTTCCCAGTGGGGATGGCTCGTCGGCCATTTCTAATTCTACCATGTCCCAAGGAGACCAAGAAGCCATTGGCTATCTTGAACCCAAAAGCCTACCAGAACCTCGCAATGTGACATAGATGTTTTTCTTTTTTTCCTTTATTTTCTTTCCAACCCCATGGCTAGGTCTCATCCCAAGGAGGATAGGGCATTGGTTGGCTGACTCAAACCTAGGAACCTACCAAGTCCTTGTAAGGTGACAAGTATCTTTTAAAACTTATAATTTCATTTTCTTCATGATGGGACTCTTAATTCATTAAAGCCCATAGGCCACATTGAAAATGTAGCCACTTACCCACTAGGGGACTTTATCATGATAGAGGATTGGCTATGAACTCCCACCTCAGCTAGCTATCATACTAAAGGAAGGTGACACCCTATTGGCTACCAAGTTAGTTGAGATGAGAGACTCATGTTCAACTTACTAGCACCTTGAAGAAAGGAGAAGTAATAGAAGCCTTCCCCTTTGGAAGTGCACTCAATTTCTAGCGTATGTGCTAGCCATTGATCCATGTAACACATCTCACATAGCTCCTACCCCCTTGGCTTAAAAGAAAACAATAGACAAACAAATAACAAGGTGATAGAGACACCTAGTGCTAAAAACTATCCACATTGTAGCTCGTAAAACCCTCCTTAATTGTGAATGGACCAACTTTGCAAAATGACACTAGCCAACAATCCACATGTTAAAAGCACCCATGCCAAGGAAGGAAATGAAATGTCCCTCTTGGCCTAATGAAATATATCTAGACAACATGTCACTAAGAAGATTCCCTTGATCCCTGCAAAACTCTCCTAATATGCAGCTCCTAGACCAAGGGATGGGCCATTCATGCCCTTACACTGGATGCATCAAAGTATTGGCTAACCCTCCACATAGATGGCAAGGGGTGTCCAATGAATATGTTTGTGTATTAGAGGCCAATTTAGAGGTGCTTTCTACAAGATTTCAGAGCATTTTCGGTAGACTGTAAGGCGTTTTCAGTGAAAATTGAAGATTTAAAGCTTCAAAGTGGCCATTCATGCAAAGTGTTTAATGCACAAGACATGGCACATTTTAAAGTTACAGGTGTAGTGGAGCCCTAAGTCAAGTCTACAAGCAGTGTAGAAGAGTCTAGCCATCATTTGGTCATCATTTCCACTCATTTGAGGTGCCATTTCATGCTTCAAGACCTTAATTTATGTGGGAACACGGAAGAGGGACACGTTTTTGGCCAAAAAAGGCCCCAAAATCATGAGGACATACCCAATTTGAAGGGGCACTTGTGGTAGGGTTCAAAGGGCTTCTTTTTTAAATGTGTCTTCTTGTTACAAAGAGAGAAAGAAAGAAAAAAATATATAGAAGGTGAAAAACGTCTTCATGGGCTTCTTATGATGATCTTCTTCTCTCGAATCTTCATCATTATTTGACATTTTTGATCATACATTTGGAACCTACTCTGCTCTCTCTTCAGGATGATACCATTTATGCGGCTTATTTTGAAGAAATGAGAAATTAGAAAATTTAGTCTTTCTCTCTCCTCCCTTCCCACACACAATGTCAATTCTTATGAGAGAAGGGGGAAGGGGAGTGTGAGGGTGAGAGATGAAAGTGATGCGATGAAGGATGATCGTGAGGGAGCGTTGGAGTATTATGGAGTCCTATCAAGTGTGTTTGTGGGGCCATTGGAGGCATCAGAAGCATTGGTGTACACATGGGGTGACAATCGCACCATGACATATAAGTGATTTTTTAGGCAAGTTTAATAATTTTCATAGCAAATGGAATATGATTAAAAACATATTTTAGAAGGAGATAAAGGGATATTAATACTTAATTTTTAGTACTTTACATTTGTTATTTTTTATTTTATTGAATTTCTATTAAATATATAACTAAAAATAAAGAAAAATAAAAATTAGAGATAAATAAAAATTAATAAATCTTGAAATATTATAAATACATTAAAAAACTTAAAAAATATGTTTCAAATATGAATTCAAAATCCATAAAAACAAGCATCTTTGTGTCTAAATAAGGTGTTTTGGTAGCATCGGAGTAGTCCCCGTGCCATTCACAAAGTATCAAAGACTTCCAAAAACTTACGTTCAATTATCAAGTCAATTAGGGTATGCATCACTTGATATTCTTCAGCATGACGTTGAAGGGAAATGCAGCACAGTGGTATTGCCAATTCATGACAAATTCTATTGTTGACTTGCAAGGGTTTTACACTATGTTTTTGTTAACCCCAACTCAAAACGGAACAAAAAGAGGTAAAATGCGGATGCAATGGAAGAAGCAGGACGGAGAACAAGCAAAGGCACAAGGGTGGCCTCTAAAATCAAGTTAAAGCCAAAAGCACATTTTTAAATGAAAGGTACCCCAAAACTTTGTAAAAGAGCGCTAGGCTCCCTCTTGTGATAATTGTAAAAGGATAGACATGCATAGGCTAAAGAAATAGGCCAAGTAGAAGGGAATGGAAAAGAGGACCTTGCCAGAATGGCCAGTCATGTAAAAAGGAAGGGGTGCCTAAGGGATTTTAGGGTATGCATATAAAGTTCAAAAAGTGAATGAGAGATCATTCTTTGGTGTGTGGCAAAGTGAACTCTTCTTCTTCTCTCCTTCTCTTCTTTTGCTTGCTTGCTTGTGAGTGCTTGAGGGAGGGAGTGTGAGTGAGTGAGGGAGTGAGTGTGTGAGGGTGAGGGATCTTGGAGGTGAAGCCCTCCACCATCTCCTTTCTTCTTCTTCTCTTCTCTCGTCTTGCGTGTGACTATGGAGGATGGACCTTGGAGAAAGAGGCTTGAGGATGCTTGAGCTTGCATCACGAATCGTGGAGCTATTGGAGTGCTTGAGAGAGGAAGAAACTCAATCGGGCATCAAGGTAAGCTCACCACACTCATAGAGAGGGATAGCGCATCGACTATGTGAGAGGTAGCCATTAGCACTCGCTTGAAACGCTTGAAGGAATAAGTGGTCTATGGGTCTTGGCGGTTGAGTAAGATCTCCCTTTACATTTTGGTTCCATTGTTGGGACAAATGGATTCAAGCTTGATCACTTGTGCGCCTCAAATCGAGCATCAAAGTAAGGGTTTCATCCTTAAATCAAAGCTTGAGATAGATCATAGGAGATTTTAGGTTTTTAATTTGTGCTACAAGTAAGTATTTTTGGTTTTTGATGATTAATTGAATACGAGAAATCATTTCATTACTTTACTTTTGATTTTTAATTGCATTTAGAGAAGGTTAGGATGGAGAAATCGAAGCGGAAAACTTAGGGTTTGTTGCTGTAAAACATGCCCAAACAAGGGAAAAATGGGAAAAATGAGTGATTAATGTGTTGGAATAGCAAGGGGAGTGATCGGTGAGATTAAGGGTTTAAGACCCCGGGAGGCAAGGGAAAGCCTCATTTGTGACCTGACATAGAGAGAGAGAGAGAGAGAGAGAGAGAGAGAGAGAGAGAGAGAGAGAGAGAGAGAGAGAGAGAGAGAGAGAGAGAGAGAGAGAGAGAGAGAGAGAGAGAGAGAGAGAGAGAGAGAGAGAGAGAGAGAGAGAGAGAGAGAGAGAGAGAGAGAGAGAGAGAGAGAGAGAGAGAGAGAGAGAGAGAGAGCTTGGAGGCCCATACTTAGCAATTGATAGATCGAGCTAGATCGAAGGTTTTCGTGACATCCAAGTATATGACACCCTTCCTCTACATCCTAGCTATATTTTGGAAAATCTAGAGTGCTAGCCCGCCGAAATCAAACGGTTGTAATAGTGTCCAATTTTGAGAATCGGACACTCGAACCACCTGTGCGATTTTCAAAATTGGACACTTAGGATTGGACCTACCACGAATCAGACACACCACCTCATCTGATTGGACACTCTTGACCTGTCTGATCGTGACAATCGGACCATAAAATCAGACCTAGTGACCTATCCAATCAGACACGTGGACAAAGTGCCCTTGTCCAATTCCTAAAATTGGACATATCCCAATTGGACCACCCCACGCTGTCCGATATCGGACATACCCTGTCTGATCATGACAATTGGACATGACCCTCTCCGATTCCTAGAATCAAATACATCCTAAATTAGACATTGGTAAATCGGACGTCCGATTCTCAGAATCGAACTTTGGTAAATTAGACATAGCTTGAGAGGCAAAATCTAGAAATTTGACAAACCCAACCAATGAAGAGCGTGATCCACATCAGGAGAACTCACTAAATGCCTTATAAGTTAGAGACCTAGAAATCATAGTCGAATCGACAAGAACCATGTTGATGCACATTTTAGCAAAATTTACACGCTTAGTGTTGTAGGCTGATTGTAAGACCCCAAATTGACCCTAAACAAGATGAACGACATATCGTAGACCCTAACAAGCGTAAAGGAAGGACAAGAACCGAGCTTAGAGTCCCATCAGGCTAGGAGCACAAGCGGAAGTGCAGAAGGTAAATAGTCATCTTATCTTTGCACTCATATTGTTTTCCAGCACCTGAAGTACACTTGATAAGAGCTGAAAGCCTAATTGCACATAGTGCACGAAAACGAGCACACACACACACACACACACACACACACACACACACACACACACACACACACACACACACACACACACACACACACACACACACACACACACACACACACACACACACACACACACACACACACACACACACACACACACACACACACACACACACACACACACACACACACACACACACACACACACAGTGACTATAAATTAAGAATTTCTTGTAAGTAACAAGGAACACACTCAAACACAATAACCTGAAAAAACCCACCAGTAAGGAGAAGACCCTGAGACTTGGCTGGGTGATTGAAACCCCAAGCGTAGGATCCAGCTGAAAACACAATAGAGAAGCTAGGCACAGTAAGGACAGACCCCATCCGAGCAGTGGATCTACCCGACCTAATCAATCTCATCGATAACTTGGTGGAGCACGAGATTGCGGACATGGTAGAGACAAGCATTAACCATGAGGAGCTTGACCTAGGAGGTTTCCCTACTGAAATCCAGCGGCTAGTCATCAATTATGTCCTATAGGCCTGGATAGACCACCATGATAGGACATCCGAGGATGTCATAGTAGACCTAGGAGAGGATAGGAGACTAGCGCACAAAGCTTTGCGAAGCCTAGTGACCTATTCGTGACCTACAATTCGGAATAGCAAGCCATGAGAGCTTGCAACAGAACATGAAAGTGCATGAAATTCAGTGGGTGCTAGCACTAGCAAGCATAAATAGGACGGGCCCTGATGCCAAGAGAGAAAGAGCGCTAGAGGGAGATCTTACGTTGAGTGAGCTTCTCATGAAGCAACTGTTAGACAATGCTTCCGCTGAGCAAAGTGCCACTGCAATGGCAACCTCATTGCTTTCAGGATTAGGAGTTACTCAAGGCTCCAAGAGCCAGTCTAAAATCCCGATAGTTGCAAAGTAGCTAGGCAAGTACCAGCCTAACGATGACCCATATAGCTTCATGGAGAAATTTGATCAAGTCTGTGAGGCCAAGGGCCTCGCCGATCTTACTTTCTGCTCGCAAGATTTTGGTCTATGCTCAGGAGATAAGGATAGGACTTGGTACATGAGTTTAGATGCTACCGAGCAAGTTGACTTTAACAACAGTTTAGATGCTACCGAGCAAGTTGACTTTAACAACCTCAAGAATCTCTTCATTAAGATATTTTTTAAGCCAGGATACTCTAACAACCTGCTAGTGCGACTCATGAATGTTAAACAGAGAGAGAAGGAAGATATCCATGATTATGTGACCCACGTGAGGAGTCTCTTCAAGAGAATCTCAACTGGTGAGACCAACTGAAAGAGCGGTATCCATGGTATTCATTAATGGGATATGAAGCAAAGAGCTCCAGAAGGCCTTGGCATGCAACTCGAGCTTACAACGAGATGTGCTAACTAGGGTCTTTGAAGAGGCAATCAGAGTGGATGACCAGCTTAAGGAACGAAGCTCTAGGAGCTTGAATCGAGATGAGCCTAATGCTAGAACTTTAGAAAGAGCTTCAACATTCAGTGAGAGATTAGGCCCGAGTACTCAAGATAAAGGAAAGGGCATGGACTCAAGCCAAGAGCTAGGCTCGGAGATGAAGATGGAACTAGCCAGATTACAAGAGATGATGAGACGACCAATACATCCTCACATCCAGTGTGTGTATTGTGGCAGAAACCACTTGCTAGCTGAGTGTCAGAACCCTAGGTCTCGACCTTGTGCAAATTGTGGTAGGTTTGGCCATGATGCCATGCATCGTAGACTACCGAGGAGACTCCCATACTCGAAACCGTACAATCAGGCTTATCTAGTGAATGGGCCACCAAACTTCTTTAGAAGGGGAGTCCCATTGGCTCTCCTGGCACCCAATGATGCCAAACCAGTCATTCCTAGGATGGAAATAAACCCTACGGGCATCCTTAGACCACTTGGACCCTACATGACCCATCCATATAGTGATACTCCAGTCCATTATGTGGAGGAGCTGAACGATAAAGAGCCCTATGTGTACCCTTACGTATTGTATGATGAAGAAGACAATGCAGTCCTTATGGACTATTGACTAGTACCGGTGATGGCATTAGGTAGAGGCATAGGGGGGCAGACCCAAGAACCAATCTTGCGGTCACCCAGGGCATGTTTATTTGGGCTACCTCGAAAGGGAGAGTGCGGAATCACTCATCTCTTTGTTGATTGCCCTAGATGGAAGCCATCTTCTAGTTTGACAAACAAGCCATCAGTTCCATTGGGGCTGTTTAGTGTCAACGGAGGCAACACCTATCCCATTGCATGTCATGACCTGAGCGTAGACTAGCATATCGTTGCCAGGGCCTAGCAACTTAGATGTAGCCTCAATAGGGAAAAAGAGCCGAAGATGAAGAAAGAAGAGACCAGATATGAAGGTCACACTGAAAACTAAGAGTGCCATGACACTGCCTACTAGAATGAGAGTGACCGATGCAAAGGCAGAAATGTCAACTTCAAAGGCGGCTGAGAAAGGAAGCGCGAGGATCGGGGAGTACCCCAACCCAAAGCACCAACTCGAAGCCATCAAAAAGGTGAAGGACTGGGTGAAGGAAGCCCAGGAACACCTAAAAGATGACAAGTCCATATTGGAGGATGAGATCGATGATCTCTCAAGCATAAGTATACCAGTGTCACCTCCACAACCAAAATCGAGAGATGCGGCTGCACCACAAACAATGCCGCATAAACAAAGACTAAATGCTATGGGCCAGCGAATCTTACCAAGGCCATTAGCCATAATCTGTAGAGACAAGAGTATGGCAAGCAGCTAGTAATCTCCTCACCTCACTGGTAACCACCCCTGTGATGCTAAGCCTAGGACATTTGCTTAGGCAACATCGACTGCCATGGAAGGAGTTGAAACAGTGGGTTGAAGGATGAATGGGGCAAGGTGCTGTTGACTTGAACAAACACGATGCAAAAACATAGATACCGAGTCTAATGCTGCACTCAGTGCCAAAATCCTTACACGTCAATGCTTTTTGGGGGGCATTGAAACACATGCTATCTTGCCCCTAGGCAACACCATAATGAAAGGGATTGTGGACACGGGAGTGGGAGTCAGTGTGCTGAGCCATGTAGTGCTCCAGACCTGGGGCAACCCACCAATCGAGACATCTAGGTTTAATGTCACTATGGCTAATGGAACAAAAGTGAAACCATTCGGCATGTTAAAGAATTGGCTGGTAAAAATCACAGGAGTCCAATTCTTGGTTGATTTTATAGTCATGAAGGGAGTAGACAATGATATCCTACTAGGCCGACCTTGGATGCACAATGCTAGAGTCATAGAAGACTGGGGCAATGGTCTAATCTTCCTAGGCAATCAAATGGAAGATGTAAGAATAGAGATGGACATGTGGAAGGCCATGCTAGCTGACCTAGATACCATCTCCACTATGCTAAAGGGTGATAGCCCGAATAGAAAATCTTATGGGCCATTGACTAAGTATATCCCTTGTCCTGAGGATGAGCGAGACTAGATACATGTCCTTGCTACAATTGACATGTTGTTCTTAGACAATGAGGAGTACGAACAAGCCATCAAGGCAATTGGCAAGGCCAACGACGCACCCTCAGTGCCGATTTGTATGATGGATGGAAGCTCACATAGAAAGCCCAATCTTGTCACATTCCAAGTACCGAACAATAAGTGAGAGCTCCATGTGATCTTAGAGCACCTGGCCAACAATTTAGCTGATAACTCATCAGTAAATCTTAAACCACTCAAAGATATCTTGAACAAACCTAAGTGGAGATGGACCAAAGTGCATGACTTAAACTTGATGTACAATTAGGCCTTAGATCCAAATCGCATAAGGAAATTCCTTTAGAATAAAAAAAGGAGTCATGCACATGGATTGCGATTGCACTTGGTTAGAGCACATAGGTGCAGTAGACTATGAGCAAACAGGACTAGTCCAACCAAGTGCTGCATCCATATATAGGACGGATTCACCTTCCGAGCTACAACCATCAGAAGAGTGTAATGAAAGAGACCTAACTGTCCTAACTAAGGGGAAGGAGAGAGAGGACTGTAGAAGAAGGGGGAGAGGAGAGAGAAAGGCAAGAAGAAGAGAGAGAAAGAGGGAGAGAGGAAGAAGAAGAAGAAGCCATGGAAGCTTGAGAAGGTGAAAAGAGAGTTTCTTGATAATTTCTGTGATGCCTCAAAATACCCTCTTACACCTTATATACCATCAGTGTGACTGGTATGTTCCCATGCCATGCTCCTATGATCCCCGTTCATTACAAACCATCCCGTCTCATAAAGTTTTTGTCCTAAAAAACAAGGAATGTAGTCATGGACTATAAGGGTGTGCTGTAGAAAATCAGCCATAACTTTGTGTGGGAAACTCCGAATGGGACAGTTGAAGTGTCTTACATAGCCCATGAGATGTACTTTCATCCCATGTGGGTGGGGCAGGGCTGCAATCAGGTTAGGACCAAAACTAGTACAAAATAAAGGGCTGTCCAGGAATTATTAGTGTGCTGTCCCAGATGGTATGGTTGGAGAAAAATAGCCATAACTTCCACTAGGGAACTCCGATTGGGGTAAGTAAGGTGTTGGCACAGATCCCTTGAGGTGTAATTTCAGCCCATGTATGGAGGATGGGGCTGAAAATGGACCAGGACCAAATCTGGTACAAAACAGGTGGCTGTCCAGATTATGCAGACTGCAGCCCAAAACAGGTGTCATGGTTAAGTTCCAGCCAATAAGGCCTCCTTGAGGTGTGGAAATTCATCCAATATAGATGCTGGGTGCCAAGAGGCTTCCTCTATTGGTAGGCCTTGCCATTTGATCAGGTATTCATGTATGGAATGGGTGCGGAGTTGCTTTTCATGTTGCCCAATGACCACTTCAGGAATTTACTGAATAAGGCCCTCCTCATCTATGGGTGGTAGCTCCTCTACATGATCTTTGGGAGTGCCAATGAAAGGTTTCAATTGGCTCACATGGAAGACATCATGGATCTTAGTAGTGGGAGGGAGTTGGAGATGGTAAGCCAAGTCCCCGACCTTCTTAATGATCTTGTAGGGCCCATAGTAACGGTGTGCCAACTTGTTGCAAGAACCATCCTTTAGTGTGGCATAACGGACTTGGGGACCTTGAGGAGTACCAATTCACCCTCTTGAAAGTCAAGGGGTCTTCTTTCTGCATCAGTATGGAGCTTCATGTACTCTTGAGCCCTTTTGAGGTTTATCTTGCATTGTTGAAGTAGAGCTTGCATGCGGTCCAACTCTTCTTTTCCAAGGGGGTTGAGCTTTTCATTGAAGATCACGGTAGGAAGGGGCACCCAATAACCATACAATGCTTCGAAGGGAGAGACTCCAATGCTCGAATGAGTGGAGTTGTTGTAAGAAAATTCAGCTAAGTGCAACCATACGTCCCAAGAATTCTGCACATCATGACAAAAATGTCGCAAATAAGTTTCAAGCCACTTATTGACTCTCTCGGTCTACGCATCCATTTGGGGATGATAGGCTATGGACGGAGCCAATTTGGTCCCCATGGAGCTAAAAATTGTCTGCCAAAACTGACTCATAAATTTGGTGTCCCAATCATGTACTATGACTTGGGGTAAGCCATGCAACTTAAAAACATGCTCCATAAACTAAGTGGCAACTTGGGATGCTGTAAACTGGGATTTTGTAGGGATGAAATGGGCTGCTTTAGTGAGTCGGTCAACTACCACATATATGCTATCCCAACCCTTCTTGGTTGTAGGTAAACCAGTGATGAAATCCATGGTAATGTGGGTCCATTTTCCTTCGGGGATAGGTAAAGGCTGCAACAATCCACCCGGTTTAAGAGTGCTAACTTTATTTTGTTGGCAAGGCACACATCTAGACACAAAGTCTTTAACATCCCACCATAGGCCTTTCCAATGGAAGCTTTTTGAAACTCGGTCATATGTTTTGAAGACCCCTAAGTGGCTAGCAACAATCAGTGAAGAATGCATTTCTCTCCAAGGATCCTTTGGGTGAAGGGAGAGGCGTGGGGAATCACAATACGGCCATGGATCCAAATGAGACCATTGTGGAGCTGATATTGGAAATTGTCATCCATGACACCTTGCTGTAATTTCAGAAAAAGAGGGTTGAATTCAGCATCAAGCAAGTATGCCTCTTGGAGCTCTTCAATCCAATCATGGTGGAGTTCAATGATGGATGAAACCTTGCATGCCCACATGCGAGAGAGTGCATCAGCCACTACATTGTCCTTGCCACGGGTGTGGGTAATCTCAAAATCATAGTTTTGTAGGGTAGCCACCCATCTACATTGTTTGGGAGTGAGGTTGGGCTGAGTCAAGAAGTATTTGAGTACACAATGGTCACTATTCACCTTAAATCTACTGCCATACAAGTAGTGATGCAACTTTTTGATAGCATGAATGACTGCCAATATCTCCTGATCATAGACATGTAACTCTCTCTTATCATCCAAATTTCGGCTCTCAAATGCTATTACCCCGTGTTCCTGCAGCAAGACTGCACCAATACCCCGTCCACTAGCGTCACATTAGATGGTAAAATCCTTTGAAAAGTCGGGGCATATGAGGATGGGGGCTGAAGTGAGCAAGTCTTTCAGCTGCTGAAAACTGCGGTCAACCAATTCATCCCATAAGAAAGCCTCTTTTTTTAGCTTGTCTGTTAACGGGGCTGCAATTGTGGCATAATGGCAAATAAATCTCCGATAAAAAGAGGAAAGGCCAAGAAAACTACGCAAGGAGGTAGTGGTAGTGGGGGTGGGCCACTCCCGGACACATTGCACTTTCTTAGGATCAGCTTGGATGCCTTTTTCACTAACGATGTGTCCTAAGTACTCAACCTCTGTTTGCATGAAGACACACTTGCTTTCTTTGGAAAATAGCCTGTGCTCTCTCAGTATATAAAAAATTTGCCTGACATGCTTCAGATGCTCATGCAGTGACTTGCTATAAATGAGTATATCATCAAAGAATACCAACACAAACTAGAAAAGCCATGGCTGCAATATCTTGTTCATTAAGCTCTGAAATGTGGTGGGTGCATTAGTGAGCCCAAATGGCATGACAAGGAAATGGTACAAGCCACGGTTAGTCTGAAAGGTTGTTTTGACTTCATGACCCACCCTCATTCTGATTTGATGGTAACTGGATCGCAAATCAATCTTGGTGAAGTAGCGTGCTCCCTTGAGTTCATCAAGCAAGTCATCAATTTGAGGGATGGGGTATCTATTTTTGACGGTGATCTTATTGAGATCACAGTAGTCAATGCACAACCGGAAAGATCCGTCCTTTTTCTTAACCAATAGAACCGGGGAGGCATAAGGGGAAGAGCTAGGCTCTATGAATCCCATCTCAGTGAGTTACTTTACTTGCTTTTCTACTTCCTCTCTCTTACATTTAGAGAGTCGATATGGGGGTTTATTAACGGGCTTGGCATGGGGCTCCAAGTCAATCGGGTGATCCACCGATCTCTGAGGGGGAAGGGTAGTGGGGGGCTGAAATAGGTCCTCATATTCAGCCAAAAGCGCTTTTAGTGCTATATTTTGCTTCCCCAAGGTGTGTTGGTCATCATTATCCTTATGCAAATGCAAGACAAAGATTTGGGAGCATTTCTTGAATTCTTTTTTGAGTTTCTTGCTGTTATAAGCTGAAAATCTGCATTTTCTTTGATTCCCTCCAAGTGTACAAGCTGCCCATGCATTACAAACTCCACATACAGATGAGAGAAGTCCATAGAGATTTTTTCCAACTGCTGAAGCCAATCACATTCCAAAACAACATCCATGGGGCCCATATCAAGGGTAATTAAGTCCACCTTTGCTGTGTAATTTTCAGCTAGCGTAAGAGACACTTGTGTGCATACATGGGAGCTCACTTCCTCATTTCCATTGGCCACTTGAACCCGAAGAGGTTGTTGTAATTTAGTGGGAACACATGTCAAACGATCAAGAGTTGATTTATTCACAAAACTGTGCATGTTGCCACTATTTATGAGGATGTATACACTCTTGCCATTAATGTTACCATGCACTCGTAGGGTGTTCGGGCTCCTAGAGCCGGTCCATGCATCCATGGAGATCGAGCAGGCTGATATAGTGGTAAATGAGGGCTACCAAGGGTCATTCCCAAGCATGTCATCAATGGGGCAGGCACCGGGGTCAAAAGGGAACCCGTCCCGTGAGTCATAAAAGTGATCGATATCAATATCCTCCTCATATTTAGTATTTTCAGCAAGTGTCATTATTGGAGAGTTGTCATGCATGTCCTCTTTCAGCTTGTCACTATCTTCCAGCACGTATATGCTATTAAACTTGACAGTGGCATTCTTAAAGGGACATTTGGATGCATGATCAATCATGTACTTATCCCTGCATTTAAAGCACAAGCCTTTGGCTTTTCTATCCTTGACAACTTCAGGAGGAATGAATTTTTGACCGTTAGGACTGAAGCCATTCCTTGTCTTATATTTAATATACTTTGGGTCACTTTTGGAGGGTGGTGTTGTCCCAAAACTGCCATATTTCCTTTTAGCATTAAAAGTGGGGTAAGTTGGAATTTTGGGACTACCATTCCCTGCATTGTTGCTGCGATAATTATTAGCATATGGGGGTTGCTTGATAGGGTACATTTGCTGTCCTGCAATGGGCTGCATGCCCTCATTGTGGCGGTATTTTCGACCATAGAGTTCGGCCAATTCTATGGCTGCAAACAGGGTGGTTGGCTTTTGAGCTGTTACATCAGCTGAGAGATGCGCATCTAGCCCATAAATGTATTTATGCAATTTGGCCTCATCACTGACTGCCTCAACATACATGGATAGGTTCATAAATTGGTTGGTGTACTCCCGCACAGTGAGATTTTGCTGATCAAACTGATACCATTGCCTAGCCAAGCATTCTTTTTCCACCAGGGAGACAAAAACTTGGATCATATGCATCTTGAACTCTTCCCAATCACGAAACTATTGATTTTCTCTTTGAATGAATCTCCACCATGTGTGGGCAAAGCCTTCTAAATGAAGGGAGGAAAAAATGATCTTTGCCTCATCGGTATAGGGGTAGATGAGAAAATAGGCTTCCAATTTAGAGGTCCATTCCTCTAGTTCAGCTGGGGATGAGGACTGCCCATTGAATTTAGTAAACACAATCTTGTCACGCAACTCATTTGGGCCTGGCTGCCCATGAATGCCATGTGCTACATGCTGCCCATACATGCCTTGCTGTCCAAAATTCCCATGGGGGCCATGCTTCCCATGCATTACATGAAGATCAAATTGCCCATTAGGACCTTGTTGTCCAAAATGTCCATGCTGCCCATTACCATATGTATGCTGCCCATTGCCATTTGCATGCTGCCCATTGCCATGTGCATGCTGCCCATTGCCATATGCATGCTGCCCAGGCACTCCGTGCATTCCATGCTGCCCAAGATTTGCATTGGAGCCATTCCCTTGAGTGTGTAAGTAGCTTCCATTTACGGAGGAGTTGGGGTGCCAATGATGGGCTTGAAGGATTTGTAACAGGGGAGGGAAGGAGGGGCTCATCATATCAAGTGGAGGGCTCACCCGTCTCATAAGTGCTATGGGAAATGCCATGGGTACCACCGAGACCTTGTGGGCTACGCCCAGTCTCCAAGGGGGGAGGGCGGTTGGCCTCACGGGGAGGGACATACTCCTTGGGTCGATCTGAGGGGGGGCAATGGCGGGGATGAGGGCGCCCATGCGCTCTATGAGTAAGTCCATCTTGGCCATCATCTCGGAATGACGGTGATCTTGGTGGGTTTCCATCTCCCTATGGCATTGCTCCATCTCTTGATGTCGTTCAACATGACGGGTCTCATGTTGGCATAAGGTTTGGTTGAGCAGAGATAAGCGGTCTATCTCGGGGGCATCCTCTTCAAACATGTCTTCACGATCCTCCTGGGCTAAGCTAGGATCATTCATTGAGGCACGGGAGTCCCTTATTTCACGCTGAAATTCCTCCTGGGCCTTTGCTTTACCCTTGTGGCCTGCCATCCCAAGTGTAGAGTCCACCAGATCCCTTGTTACAGAAATGATGATAACTTGAGATAGGGAACTCTGATTGCCAAACTTTCTGATTCAAATGAAAGCCCTCAATCCCCTCTACAAGGCTATGTAAAAATATCTCTGACAGTAAATGATCAGGGCTTTTTTGTAATCACTTTTTGTGGGCTGACTGTATAAGAATGCTGCCTGTCCCACAGTACCTCTGTGCACAAAACTGAGTGTATCTCCCAAACCGTAGGGCGGAATGGGGAGATTTTTAGTTCAAAATGAAGGGGAAGATGCCCTCTTCAAATCAAGCTATAGAGCCTACACTCAATCACACAATAAGGCTTTGCTGTAATCAACTTTTTTGGGCTAACTGTGTAGGACTGGCTGTTTGCAATACCCTGCAAAGACTCCCTCAAGGAGCATACTTTATCCCAATGGTGAGGGTCTTATCCCAGACATCCAGGGCCTCAACGGTGGCTCTCAATGCCCCATAAAGCCATACATCCTTTGCATCCATAGTTCATTGCTGAGACCAATTCCATAACTGCATACCCTGCCCTTCTTGCATTGCATCCACTATACATTACCAAGTGGTTTGTGACCTTACCAATGCATGTAGGGGCTTGTAGGCTCAAGTGATTAGGGTTGGGGCTATTCCATCAAATGTACCTGCACCTGCAATAATTCTTTGGGCTCCGGATCACCGAGAGGTGGGCAAAGTTCCCCTCGGGTCGGGTTATACACCTCTTCAGGGTCTTTGATGGAAAGGGGGGTCACCCCTCTTTTGTCTTGCCACCTCGCATGGCATCGGGCTTTTCCTCACCTAGAATATAGATGGGGCAGATATTTATTAATTAAACACCTAGCATGAGATGCATTTCAGGAATCAAAATTTTGGGCTTTTCATGAAGTGCATGGAATTGGAATGGGGAATAGGGATAGAGAGCTTATCGGCAGTGACTCATTGCCTACTCACCCTTATACAATGAATTTTTTTAAATCACTTCTTGGCTAAGCCAATTCACAAGAATCCAAACGGGTTATGGGTAAGCAAAAATATAATCACAATGAAGCTTCAACATGAGTAAAATCCATTTCAGTACTATAAGATCAAAGGGAAATGATTGGGATTAATACTCAGCATGCATTCAATGTCTGGGATTCCTATTATCTACTTGGACTCATACATTCTCTCAAACAAGTGGATGGGATTCAACAAGAGGCTTAAACAGAGAGAATGAGAGCCAAGAATCGGTTACCTTGAGTCTTTTGGAGAAGAAGGCAGCCACTAATGCCACCTCAATGCTTCATGAGAGCTCCACTTTGATCCCGCATGCTCCATAGCTCCAAAATGGTTGTGCTCCGTCAAGAAAGGGTGACGTCAAGCTTGGGGCAGGATGGCTCAGGACCTTCCCATGGAGTTCTTGCTGAAATTGAAGTTCTACTCCATAGCCATGGGTGCCCACAAGTGCATGCCTTCAAATCTTGCTTGTAATCTTCTTTCTATGCTTCTTGATGGCTGAAATCTTGAGCTACATTGAAGAGGGACTCCCAGGGACCAAGAAGAGACCAAAATCTTCAAGATTTCTGAGCTTGATGCTAAGGTTGCATGGCTGCCATAGACTGCACCAGACTAGGGTTTCTTGAAGTGAAAAGGGGAGTCCAAGGGCTGAGGAAGATGCCTCTAATGCTGCCCAAGAAGGTTGTCAAGAGCCAAGAGTGAGGCCAGGAAGGAGAGGAGGGCTGGGGGGGCTATCCAGCAGGCTAGGAAGCAGCCCGTTTTTGCCCCGCAAATTTCGGGGCTGCTCCTGGGGGCTACACGCAGGGTAGATCAAGGTTGCTGTTGCTCAATGTGATGCTCCAACTGAGGGGAAAGCCTTGGGACAAGCCATTCTTGCTCAGGAAGGGGGGGGGAAGCAAGATTTTTGAGGTTCTTGGGTTGGAGCTTCCATGGAAGCTTGGGGAAAAGAGGAGAGAGAAGGTCTTCTTGAAAAGTAACTGAGTTTTTGGCCTTCTCTAACTATACTACCCTCCTTTTTGCCCAAAACCCTAAAAAACTTGCGTGAAAATTAGTGACGGCCTGTCAAATTTGTCTGCCCGCCTCCAGATTTGTCCATGGTTCTTGGGAAAGCTCCAAGAAAGGCTGCCACAGTCTTCAAGAGAGGTGACAGCTGCTTGAGTATTCCTGTGTACCTATGAAAGAGATGTAATTGGAGTTTTCTAACTGTGGGAAACTGTGAGAGCCCTAAATCTATGGGGAAAGAGAAGGATCAAGGACAAAGCTCTGATACCACTTGTAATGAAAGAGACCTAATTGTCCTAACTAAGGGGAAGGAGAGAGAGGACTGCAGAAGAAGGGGGAGAGGAGAGAGAAAGGCAAGAAGAAGAGAGAGAAAGAGGGAGAGAGGAAGAAGAAGAAGAAGCCATGGAAGCTTAAGAAAGTGAAAAGAGAGTTTCTTGATAATTTCTTTGATGCCTCAAAATACCCTCTTACACCTTATATACCGTCAGTGTGACTGGTATGTTCCCATGCCATGCTCCCGTGATCCCCGTTCATTAGAGAGAGACTCCCTCTTCTAGCGAAGACGAAGAGTTTGATTCCAAGTCAGCAGTGAGCTCAAACAGTGATCCCGAGATACCTCGACCTACTAAGACTAGACGCACCAAAGGGGACCTACCTGTTTACTTGAGGTGTTGAAGATTAAAGGAGAAAAGGAGGAAATGACCTAGGGACACTAAGGCAGAAGATCAAAGAAAACTGTAATACTACCAAATAGGTTCGCTAAGTTAAAAGAAGGTGATAGGATAGCGATCTTGCTAGGAGCTAAAGCTAGAGGCAAGCAAGCGAATCAATCGAAGAACTTGCCAAGGTCTTGGAGGCCAATTTAGCTAAGGAAGGGGAAGCCCCTCGACTTGCTTTATCACCGATGACTTGATTGAGGAAGAGGAAGCAAGTCTCATTGCTCTCTTGCAAGAGTATATAGACATCTTTTGCTTGGTCTCTCAAGGAACTCAAGGGGGTAGATCTGAGTGTAGTAACTCACAACATACCCATGAAACCTAATGCAACACCGGTCAAGTAGCAACCGTATCCTATGAATCCAAAGCATGCCCATGCTGTCAAGGAAGAAATTGATAAGCTAATGAGAATAGGATTCATCTATGAGATTAAGCACATGGAATGGGTTTCACCCATAGACATCATGCTAAAGAAGAATGGGAAGATTAGAGTGTGCATCAACTACAAGATGGTAAATGCTCCTATGAAGAGAGATAATTACCCATTGCTGTAAACCAAGCACATGCTCAAAAGTGTAACTGGTAAAGAGGCCTACAACATCCTGGATGGCTTCTTGGGGTAAAACTAGATACAAGTGCACCCTGACGATAGGCACAAGACTATCTTTGCCACTGAGAGATAAGACTCTTCATGAGAGCTGGTATACATGTCTAATATTATGCAAAGTAAACATAATGCCTGAACCAAATGGTAGCTGGATATCACCAATACCAACTATCTGCAATGCCTAGTCATTCCCCAAACATAAAAATCTTCACTCCTCCAAATCAACTAGTGATGATGAATGGCCACTATATTTGGTCAGCACAATATTATCATGGAGTTCCCTCTCAACAAAGCCTTACTCTCCATTGGTTACTTGGGGCTGCATATCCATGTAACTACCAATGGGGTTTGAAAGTTTAGAGGCACTCCTATGATAATTGGTTTGAAAACTTCTTGGAGGAATAGGCGGATGGCTTCTAGCTCATGGAGGAGGATTATGAATACTCAAAATAGGCTTATCAATCCTAAAGAAAGTATTGCCAATCTCATCAGTGGTATGTGGTATACCCTTCTTTCCAATAAGCTTTGCTAGTAGACAACTTATGGATACAGAAATGAATTATTCAATAACGGAGAGAGAGGGGTTAGCCATGGTGTTTGGTGGCATTATCTTTTGGCTACGCTTTTTACCTTCTTTGTTGACCATCAAGCCTAGTGACATAATATTCATATGTTTACATCATCGTGGCCCCACAGACTATCTCAGGAAGTGGATGAAAGTATGAGCTACGAGAAAGAATGACGCTAGGACTACTAATTATTTCTTATGGGAGCAGGTGGTCTCACAATTCGGCTAGTTCGGCTACCCATTGAACTTGTTAGCGACCAAGGTACACACTTCATCAATGAAGTGATAGCTCATCTCCTATCCGCCTTTCTAAGCATCCATAAAAAACCCTCACCATACTACCCTCAAGTGAATGGCCAGGCTAAGTCTACGAATAAAATCCTAGTAAATGTCATGACCAAGGTGGTCTCTTCTTTGCATAGTGATTGGGATAACAAACTCATGGTTGCCTTCTACGACTTATAAAATGGTAGTCGGTCAGACTCCCTTCACGCTGACCTATGGAATTGAGACAATTCTACCTATAGAGCTCTTCGTTCCTAGCCTGAGAATTGCTCTTCAAGAGAGATGGGATGGAAAGGAGGCATGGACAGAGTGCTTAGTCGAGATGGAATGTCTATTGGAGACTCAACTTCTAGCCACCCATGTGCTAATATGCGAGAAGGCAAGACACAAAAGTTGGTTTGACAAGCACGTCAAGCATGTCAAGCAACGAGACTTTGAATATGGCGACTTAGTACTACTTTACTCAGTCAATGGACATAAACATAAAATGAAATTTCGGGGGTCAAGACCTTTCGGAGTTCTCACCATTAGTCAAACTGGCAACATAGAACTCAAAACCCTAGGAGGAGAGGACATAGGCTTATTCAATGGTAGTTGCATAAAGAGCCCGGGGGGTCCACTAGGGTTTACTGTATGGTACCACGTGAGTGTAAGGGAGGGGGGTTATTTAAGGGAAGGAATGTACATTTTATAAGGTAAGGTCCTATAAATAGGGGGTAGATAAGGGGTATTTTCATATATTTCTTTCATGTAGGTGACATCTCCTTATTACTACTAGTGAATCTCCTGTGATAAAGAGGTACTACCCTCCCACACACTTGCTATATGAGCCTTCAATGATAAAGTCCCCTGCCAATGTATGAGTGGCCACTATCACTGAGATAGACGATGAGGATGAGGAAGCCATAGAACCAGCTTACCAAAGCATAAAGGTCACTGCCAAGCAAACACATACCATCAATACATTGATTGATGAGGGAGCCAACTTTAATGTCACGACTCATGATCATTGGCTTCAAATCGACAAACCACAACTACAGTCCACTAATGCCAAACTCAGCCCGTATGGGAGCCAATCATATGTACTCTTGGGGAAGTGCAAGGTTGCGGTCTCTATTGAGTTTGAAAGCATGCCAATGATCTTCTATGTGTTGCCAAACACTAAAGATGCATGTACAAAATCATTGTTAGGACACACGTTTAAAAAGTAAACTCATTGCAATGTTGACTATGAGTCCCAACGAATTCACCTCACGACAGGCAATGTACGTATTGTTATAGCTTTCAGCAAGGGCTACGTAACTCCATCAAAGTCCGAAAAGCCACTGGTAGAGTAACCCACCATCAAGTCTAAGGAGGGGGGTCATGACTTGTCATAACCCACCAAGCCTCAATGCCAGCATACCTAAACATCAAGGACTGCTGCCTAGGAGTAGACACCCATGTCATTGTAAGGCTAAGGACTCACACTCGAAACCTCGGAGGCATAGAAGAAGCTACCAATATCAATGAATGGTCAAGCCGCGATGGGTCCCACAGACCTAATTTCAAGCGCAAGGCTACTATGAGGGTAACACCCATATCTAGGTACCTAAAGCCAACACAGCCAAAGGCACTCCTCTCAAAAGCCACCCTCAAACTTGACCACACGAAACATCTAGACAAGTCAGTCACTCAAGCCACAAGAGAATTAGGCTGCTAAGTCCATAGAACCTCCAAAGCCTAGACCAACAGGGCCCAACCAATCTATCGCCCAAAACTGCAGCTTGCTACTAACAAACCACCTAAATCTAGCTAGTGCCCCTTAGACCTTAGAAGTGCAACACCCGTAGCTCCAACCAAAGCCATCGAACATGAGGCCAAGCCACAACCTTAAGAGCAAACCAAGTAGCAACCACTAGCAGCCGAACTCTCTAGTTTTGTCAAACCTCAATCACCTACCGGCCTTAGACCCTCTTATGTGCGGCAATAAATTCTAACCTTGGCTGCAGACTTAGCTAAAAATACGGGGGATGACTTGGTTTCTTGCTTTAGATGCTTGGATGCTACTTTCATGACACTAGCTAAAAGCTACGATTGACTAGACTTAGGTCTTTTGGAAGAGCATATAGCAAAGGAAGTGTATACACTCCCTTGCTCTTGGGAGGAGTCAGAATTTGTATTCGTTAAGACTTCCGATGTAGCTGAGCAGTTAATTGCCACCGAGATATCTAGAGAACAAGCATCAAACAACGTCTCATTACGTCGTATAACAAGAACATGATCATGGCCATAGACCAAGAAATCGAGGAGTTGAAACAACTTGTTGACAACAACTTCTATTTCCCGCGGAAATTGTATGCTCTTCGATTGCAATGGGAGCTAGAGGGATGCCAAATAATGACCAATGTCGAGCAATGATGCACAATCAAGGCATCGGAATATGACCCAACCTATGTAGCTCCAAGTTCCTATAAGGTGTTGATTACCATCCATAATCAACCCCTAGAAGAACACATTAGGGGACATCCCTATTTAGATCACATCCTCACCGAGGAGGAATTACACATTGCTAGTAGAGTGGACCCCGATGACTTCTTGCTTGATGTCCTCACTTACATTATGCATGTAGGCATTCATCCTTTTGACATGGATAGCTATGCTAAATTAGAATATAATCCGAATTTCTATACTTGGCTTATGCAAAAGTAAAACACTAAGATTATGTGCTAAAGGCCCTTCATCCTCTATCCCTTTAATCCTAGGAAGGATTCTTCTCATTTCAGAGGGAGGAGGGGGTAAAGTGAATCAAACCAAACACATAAGGAAAACAATAAAGGAAAAGCACACGTTAGAAACCTCAATCAATGCCTAAAAACAAAAATGGAAGGATGAAACAACTTGTGATTGAGGAAAATGTTAGTAAAATTTGAAATCAATAGACTACTTAAAGGAAAAATCTACTTTTGCACTCAAGCAATTCAGTTTAGCAAGTATGTAGTCATTTCGTTCTGCTTGTAATTATTTTGAAAAGCACTAATGGTGAATATGGCTTTATGATAGGCATCCATCTTGGCAGGCCAAGAAAAGGCTGGAAAATTTCATTTTTTAGAAGAAGAGCATGCAAAATATGGCCTTTCGATGGAAACATGGGCCTCTAACCAGTTTAAGTTCCAACATGTCTTCAACCTAAAAGACGTGGCCATCGAGGAACACGCTGTGAGGTAGATCATAGACCAATGCCATTTTCAAAAATACATGGAAGTAGTGAGCCAAGGAGTTGATTATACCCACTGTGTAGAATTTCTAAGAACTTTTAACACGTACCGTGACATCATCACCTTGCAAGAGGGGGAAGATACTCACCAAATATAGATTGAGCTAACCTGAAACCTGGTAGAAAGGGCCTTGGGATTGGCCAATAAGGTGGAATAGAAGTCAAAGAGAGATGTGTATGCCATGTTGGGAGTGGACAAGGTGAAGGTCCATACCAACGATGGCATCAACATGGCAGATATCCCTGACCGTGAGATTCAACTCCAAGCAAAAATGGTGCACACGTTGTTCTCTAGTCAGGGGTACAACACCATCATGAGTCGTGTATTAATGTCCCTTTGCTAGAGAGCATCATAGCATGATCAATGGGATTAGGTGAATCTCAATGATTTTTTAAGAAAGACCATCAAGACCTCGGCTAAGGCCCTGACAGTAGGAGGAGGTCCAATAGGAGGAGCCCCCAGCTACCAAGGCCAAAAGGAAAGCCTTATCTTTTAAGGCCTCAACCATTGGATTTGATGGGGTCCTTATGACCATTATTAGAGAAGCCTTGGGGCAAGGGTAACGAGAAGGAGAAGAAGAAGGAGTTGGAGAGACACCATTAAGATCACCTCCTCAACAAAAGCAGCAGACACAAACAAATGAAGAGATGGAGACTGATGATGAAGGGGAAGGAGAGCTGCAGACTAGCCGATAGAGTCGCAGGGAGTAAAGGGGGAAAGCTTCACATGGAACGACTGAAGAAGAAAGGAGGAAAAAAGAAAAAGCAGATTTGTAGAGGGCTTGTAAGGAGTCTAAAAATACTGAAGAAGAAAGGAAGAAGAAAGAAGAAGAAGAGGTAGAAAGGTTGAGGGAAGAATCAAAGAAGGTTTGAGGAGGTGAGAAAAAGGAAGGCAACCAAAGAAGATGCAGAGTTGAAAAGAAAGGAGGATGAGGATATGGCTTTAGCTATGCACCGATCAATAGAGCAGTAGAGTAGGAGAGATGAGCTAGATACCATGAGCCTACCAAGAGAGGAAGGGCTAGGCGATTGAGCACCCATGTGCCGGAAATCATATCACCTCCTCCAAAAGAAGGCAAGGGCAAGGAACCAATTGTGCCCATTCCTACTCTCCTAGTGCCAACCATGCCCAGGTCACAACCACCCAGGGCTCCACACCAAAAGTAGACTCTAGCAATGTCTTAGCCTAGGTGTAATACCTTGTAGATAAGAAGATGACCCAAGGGACCGAAGAGGGTACTCTAGTGATAGGGACCAAGAGATCGACTACAGTTGATGTTGAGTCTAGGCAAGATCCAAAGAGGCAAAAGGTGGAAGCCTCTACCACCTTTGTACCCACGATAGAGCTACCAACTAGGGAGTATGATGAATATCTAAAACAACTACTGTCACTGTTGGAAAAAGCCAGGGAAGAAAATAAAATAGCAGCAGTAGAGCTTGAAGCTAAAAAGGAGGCCATGGCTGCATTCAAATCGAAGAAAACATGCCAAATAGCCATGGGCCAAAGGGAAATTAATGAGCTGAAAGAGCATCTACAGGCTAAAGAGGAGACGGAAGCTAGATAGTAGGCAAGATTAGACGAAGAAACAGAAGCCTTAGTGAGCCTTCGAAGTTGTAATGATGAGCTTGTAGGGTTCTATGAAGACCTACAAGCACAAGCAAAAAAGCTTCAAAAAGCCTCAGAAGAACTAGAAGTTGTGAGAGGAATTAGCACGCATATATGAAGAAGAGGTGGAGACATTGAAAAAAGAAGTAGCCTTGGAGTAGAAGGAGCAACAGAGGTTAAAAAGAGAAATGGAGAATTAGGAGCAAAGGCTCACAATGTTGGCCCAAAGGCAGGGGAAAGCCTCAAAGGCATAAAGAAGAGAGTGGAAGAATGGTCCAATTAGCACGAAAGAAGAGTTAAAACCTTGGTGCACCATGTAGCTCAGGTGGAGAAAGACAAAGTATTGGCTGAAAGCAAAGCAACGGCTATCCACATGAGTTTTAAGGCCCAACAATGCACCTTCCTCAATACACTTCTTGATGTCACTTAGACAAAGGAAAGGGAGGCCATTGAAACAATCAAGAAGAAGCTTGGGATTGCATGTAGGGCCCTAAAAGTGGGCCTACAGATGCCGACACAACTAGTGGGAGTCTGCCTAAGCTCCAAAGAACAAAGAAAGTATCTGTTGCAAGCAGGCATGACCCCACAAGAGGTGGAGGCATTAGGGTTTTACAAAGGGGGACAACAAGAAGCTTAGCAAGAGAAAGAGGCTAGGGACTAAACTTCGAGATGGGACCTCATGAAGAGGAATTAGTCCCACCACCTCCTTCTCCACTCCCAAAAGACTAGCAACCAACAGACACCTCCACCAAGAGGAGAGCAGCAATGAAACAAAAGAGGAAACAGATGGTGGAGGAAGCCAAGAGAAGATTGAATGCTAGACCAATAATAGGGCCAACCGCACCAGTTCCACCAACCTCAGATGAACTCCCAACAAGCTTCCACGCAGATCTCATCGCCTGTAAGAAATAGGAGAATGCACGGAAGCCCTTTAATCTTAGTTTCCACTTCCCCACCACGAGTGTTGCCCATTAAGGTGGTGAAAGAGGTGATTGCCATTGGAAGCAGGTTAGGAGATAGATGGCTAAAGGAGAGAGAGAAAAACCCCACCCTCTCGAGCACTGAGGATGTAGACTTTTGGCAAAACAAGGTTTTTGAAGCCCCCATATCAGTGCTAGGCTATGAGTGCCAGCCTACATGGAGGAGGCGCATCTGTGATGTAAATATGGAAACTTGGATGGATTTTTGTAATATCATGCCCTACAAGTGAAATAATCCTACATTCATGCCATACCCTTGAAGGATAGGAGTGTATTTTGACCCCAATGTCCATGGTCGGTATGACTTCCTTGTAATCTACAATGCACATATCACTAAGCCTAAAGACACCCTTGTCTTCACCTCAGAAGACGTCTATGATTCCTTAGTATGCTTCCACAAATAATTCTCTTCATGCCCTGACCCTGCCTTTATTACCACCTATTAGATTACTTAGAATACTACTTAGGCAAGCCCCCATCCCACAAGAGCATAGCCTTTTGACCCTCTATTTTGACCCTAATGCTATAGATAGCTGCGCAATGGCTTGACTAATGATGTGAGCTACACTACTTCCTTCATTTTTCTTAGCTCTCTTGGAGGACATGAATGATAGCCAGTTCACCCAATGCAATCATCCATTCCTCCCCATCACCACTCTCCAAGTCCGCCTCGATGTGAAGGGATATATTCAAGGTCGCATGTTCCTCAATAAATCTCTTAAACCCCCTCCACCTCATCTTGACTTTGAGGATGAAGCTTAGCTGTCGTCATAACTATGTAACTCCAAAACAAAGAAAGAATTAAAAAAAAGGAGAAAAGAAAAGAAAATAAAGAAAATAAAGGAAAATAAAAGAAAAAGAGAGAGAAAGAAAAGGAAGAAACAAATCTGGATGAAAGAGAAGCAAACACAGGAAAAACACTTCACATAGGTCACAATCATTGCACTTAAGGGTTCTCAAGTTAGGTGTGCCTCGGGGCTTTAGTCAGCTAGCTCTATCCCTAACCCCCTAGCTCTCCGACTTCGGTCGACCAGCTCTATCCCTAACCCTCTAGTCCATTTTGATTCCCCACATCACGCTTAGGGCACATCAAGGGCAGGACATACCTAGGGAGCTCGCCTCGCACCTGTCTCCCTAAGTTGCACCCATCGCACCTAGGGAGCTCGCCTCACCTTGTCTCCCTAAGCTGCACCCACCGCATCTCCCTTCCACACGAATGGGGTCCTCAAGTATGGGACATCACCTAGACCCAGCTCCACTTTCCATAAGCACAAGCAACATGATGCACTATACAGTGAGGTAGATACTCACCCTAGGTAGGGCATTTATTCTCTTTTCAGGTAATCACGGATGTTGCAACCACCAACATCGGAGGCCCCACCATCCACTGAATATACTCTTGGTCTCTAACAATGGAATCATTGCCAAGCTTCTCAACCACTACCAACCCACACAAGGCCCCATCCTCCACTTAGGCAACCACCCTCCAAAGCACCAAACCCTCATCAACGAAGCTCAACAAGTGGCATGGGACTAGCACTCCTCTAGGAGGGGGTAATGTTAACCCCAGCTCAAAATGAAAGAAAAATAAGTAAAATGCGGATGCAATGGAAGAAGCAGAATGGAGAATAAGAAAATGCACAAGGGTAGCCTCTAAAATCAAGTTAAAGGAAAAATCACATTTTTAAATTAAAGGCGTCCCAAAACTTTTATAAAAGAGTGCTAGGCTCCCTCTTGTGCAAATTGTAAAATGATAGATGGGCATAGGCTAAAGAAATAGGCCAAGTAGAAGGGAATGAAAAAGAGGATTGCCACAATGGCCGGTCATGTAAAAAGGGAGGGTGTCCAAGGGATGTTAGGGCATGTATATAAAGTTCAAAAAGTGAATGAGAGCTCATTCTTTGGTGTGTGGCAAAGTGGACTCTTCTTCTTCTCTCCTTCTCTTCTTGTGGTGATTGAGGGAGGGAGTGAGTGTGTGAGGGTGAGGGATCTTGGAGGTGAATCCCTCCACCATCTCCTCTCTTCTTCTTATCTTCTCTTCTCTTGTCTCGCACGTGGCTATGGAGGAAGAGGCTTGCGGTTGCTTGAGCTTGCATCATAAATCGTGGAGCTATTGGAGTGCTTGAGAGAGGAAGCAACTCAATCGGGAGTCAAGGTAAGCTCACTACACTCGTAGAGAGGGATAACACATTGGCTATGTGAGAGGTAGTCATCAGTGCTCGCTTGAAACACCTGAAGGAATAAGTGGTCCATGGGGCTTGGCTGTTGAGCAAGAGCTCCCTTTACAGTTTTGTAGGGATTTCTCTTTTGAAAAGGGGATCCAATATTGGTTGCGTTTCCTAAATAAGACTCGATAGGAATTCAATGAGAGTGTGAAAGCATATACCCAAAAGATACACTAAGTTTTTCATTGTTTGGATAACACATTCAATTATGAAACCAAGGGTCAATATAGGTAGCATCCCCTTTGCAAATTATAAAACGTAGTGTGGGGCCAGCTCTTGAGGCTATTGGCTATGAGTTTGCTACGTCAAATGTCATAGAAGAAGTAAAAGACATAATGAAACATTATATTGACATGATCGTGGAACATTACCATGAGATCGTAATGGATGTCAATTTCTTAAATTGACAACAAAATTTGATGGGCACTAGAAAGCCTGATGATGTATGTCCATCAAGGTTTAGTTGCAAATGGTGTGGTGGTTAACACATCACACAAAATCATCCATAAGTAAAGCATGATATATGTGGGAAGTTGGGACATATGGCTAATACATGCTGGAGTAGAATCAGCTCACTCTAGCAAGGTAGTCAACAACTTGGGCTGATGAATCATTGTGAAAATGATGGTAATACCCAAGGGAAGGGCCCTAAGTAGATTTTGCAAAGGGGAAAGGCCACCCTGGAGGAAATGCCCGGTGGGTTCAGCTTAGTAGAGGTGCTTCTAATTACTAAGAATGCAACATATAACAATGTTAGAGTGGTTACTAGGGGTCAAAAAATGAAAGAGGATAAGAAGGATGACCCTATTATGAGCAATGCTAACCCCTAAGCCTAGTGTCATTGACAAGAAGGTCATGGATGCCAATACCAAGGTGGGTCCTCTTAAACATGATGGTGCCTCAGAGGAGCATGTGGTTAAGAGCAAGCACAACTCAAAAACCGAGGCCATTAGGAAACCAAAAGAGAGGATGGTATGGAAAGAAAAGAAAGTAGTAGCAAACTTTCGAGAGTTAGATTTTGCAAATTCTCTATATGAATTCAAGCCAAATGTGAATTTTTTATAATTAATTCGATTGTCACCAAATGTTCACAAGGAGTTCAAGAAAATCCCATGAATAGATTATGTTGTAGTCTGTTAGTGTCAATCGTGTGGACAATGAATGGTAGGAGCATGTGGGGACACACTGCCCTAGGGTGTAGGCGTATGTGGATGGCATTTTGATTGAAAATGCAGTGGTAGACCCAGGCTCATATGTAAAAATTATGAAAATGGATTTCTTAGAGAGGTCAGTTTTGCCTATTGAAAAGGATGTTATGACTACTCAAAAAATAGTTGATGACAATCTAAGGCAACTAGAAGAAATGGTATCTCAGGTTTATGGGACAATATCCCACATCGAGTGCATTCTTGAATTTTGTGTTATTGAATTTGCTGGGAGTCTGAGCTATTGATTGTTGCTTGGACAATTCTACATCTTATGCTTTGATTGTCTGGTGTGGACATCCCAGCCAGTTGGATAATCTTTGGGCATGGGGTAAAATGATAATTTTGGTTTCTTAGCTGAAACACTCTTTGAATGAAAGGGAATTATCTCCCCTACTGAATGGGAGGCACTTAAGGGAACCTTGCAGCTGGAACTTTGAGCTCGAGTGACTCTAATGAGGGTTCCAAGATGGAGGAAGTCTATCATCAAGTGTATTTGAATGAGCCCATAGGGAAAAAATATAGGATTTGTGATGTTGATATTAGAGAGTTAAATATTTGGACTCTTAATGATCCTCGCCTAATTAAACTAGGATCTATACTATCTGATGATGAGAGTAAGGATTACGTGGAACTCTTACATGAGTTTAGGGCCATATTTTCATGGGGCTATGATGAATTGAAGGGGATTTTCCCTAAATTGCTGTATGATCCTATTGAAAGAGGACATCAAGCTTGTAAGGAAAGGATGCCTTTTGATTTGAGAAAGTCTCTTTTTTGAGGACTTGATATGCCTAAGAAAGGCATGATTGATCTTTCCCATTGAATACGTTGAATGGTACTGGTCGGTTATGATCAGAAAGAAGAATAATAATCAAATCCACCTTCGTGTGGATTTTAAGGAGTTGAATAAGCAAACGGTGAAGGACTACTATCCTCCTCCCTTTATCTACCAGATTCTAAATCAATTGGCAGGGGAAGAGATGTATTCCTTCATGGACTGTTTTGTGGGTTATAACCAAATGGCCACAATTGAAGATGATAAGCTAAAAATGACATTTATTACAGTCTTTGGTACTTTCACATACCATGTTATGGATTTTGGTTTATGTAATACTCTTGGGTCTTGGTAAAGGATGAATGACAAGATGTTAATTGATATCTCCATTGAAGAGCTTAAGGTTTTTATAGATTATTTAGGGGCTACCACAATCCACAATAGACAACTCATTGTTCTATAAAGTTTTTTGAGTGTTTTCACAAGTACTGATATCTCCCTTGAAGAGCTTAAGGTTTTTATAGATGGTTTAGGGGCCACAATCCACAATAGACAAATCATTGTTCTATATACATGTTTTGAGTGTTTCCATGAGTATTGTATAGTGTTATCCTTAGAAGTGTGTATTCCGGATTCCTTATGGTTTGCTGTTGGCTAATGTGGTGAGTGCAGCTAGAATTGCTACTGATTGTGAAAAGGTAGCTACCATTGTTTCCATGAGCCCATCCACCACCCTAGGGAGGTGCATAGCTTTGTTTCATCTATCGGCTATTATTGTAGGTTTACTAATGCATTTGCTGAGCATTCACTACCCTTGATGAACCTCTTGTCGCACATCCAAGTTTTTGAGTGGACTGAACCATGTAAGGGAGCGTTTGAGGATGTTAAGTTAGAAATCTCCAAAAAACCAATGCTAAAAGCTTCCTAAAGGGGGTAATTCTTCTATATCTTTATATTTACAACAATGCATAGTATTGGTTGATGTCTTTTCCATATTTGGGAGGTGTAGTGATATCATTTGAATGCATTTGCAAGCCCAAAGCTGGGAGTTTTACAACTTTGTTATAGTTATTTAGATGATGTTTGCTTAGCTATTGAAGCCACAAGAAGAAACCAAGAAAATGGGGAAACTATTGTAAGAAAATTTATATTATCACACCAACAAGCTTGTTCTTTATGCTCTAGAAACTATAGGAAGGAAAAACAACACTAGCTTCAAATAAACTTTGTATGTAGCATCATATGATGAATCTTCTATGAATTTATCACAACAAAATTGCAACATATTCTTATTAGAAATCACAAAAGAATCAAAGAAGTACAAAATAATGCTCAACTTTGAATGGTATCATCACATAGTATTCATATTTTATAGCCTTCATAGCTTTTTCTCAGTCTCTCACATGTAGATAAAATGTTTCTTCATAATAATTGGCTATCTCTCATATACTATCTCTCTCACATGTGCTCTCTCTCTATAGTATATGAAAATAAAAAGAATCACACTCAATAATCCTCTTGGTTGGATACACCGCCCAAGAGGTATATCTGATATGAAGGGTTACAAGAGCCATTATAGCGACCTCTCAAGGTTCACTATTGTCACTATCACTTGAGTCTTTGCTTCAAGTCTTTATCAACTACTTATTCTACTTCTTTGAACTTTATTGAGCTAACATTATTCCATTACCAAGATTAGAAAACTCTCCCAAGATAAACATCCATCAAGTAGAACACTCACAGAAGCATACAGAAGACAACAAAAGATCCACAAAAGCTCAATAGAAAGTACACAAAACCATTCATTTTAAACTAAAACAAATCCACCGAAAACCATCCAACCCACTCTCAATATTTCTTCAAACTACTCATCTATTATCTCAACCTCTCAAATAGAAAGAAAATAGATTTAAAAAAAAGTAAAATAGATCCATTAGAACCAAACAAATACATCACAAAACCAAAAAACACATCATAACTCAATCAAAAACCATCATGAGCTTCTCAAACCTACTTAACCCATTCTGAAACACTCCAAAAAACTTCCAAACCATCCAAAAAACCAATCAAGTATACCTCAAATCAATTAAAAATCACCCAAGATCTAACAAAAAATAGCTACAAATATAGTCATTTTAGCACTCAACATATTCCTACACTTAGCTAAGGGAGCATCCTTATGACCTTAGAAAGAGAATAATAAAAGCTTTAAACAACCAATCACTCCAATCATTAGCTTCAATCCATTAGATCTAATTCCATCCAGGCCAAAATATAACATGAGTATGAATAAATATATAAAAGGAGAACCATAAACCAATATTAACCAATCCTTTAACTGAGTAAAAATAATCGAACAAACTATTAAAGGATATAATAGATTATCTTTATCATATGCACTAAATCCATAGCTTTATCTTCAATCATCATCCACCTTTGATAATCTTCAACTTCAACTTCTTCTCATCATGGTGATAAGGATAACTCACATACACATACACAGTTCACAGAGACCAAACATCCACAAAACATTGAATTCACATTCTCTAGACAGTGTAGTCTGAATGGCATAACCTTCCCAAAAATTCTAGAGAACAAAAAGAAGGTTGTTCATTCAAAAATCAGGATACATTAGAAAGCTAATCCACTTACTTGTGAGGATGGATATATTTCTTTTTAAACCTACATACTAAGCTTCGTCTCTCCAATGATGTGCTCTCATCCATAATATAGATAGGAACATTCTAAGGAACTAGAGACAATACATCCTTTCCATCAGGACAACAAAGCTAGTAGAAAAAGCTTGAGAAAAATAGTACATCACATCCATCTAAGCTCCTAATGAATTCTCATTAGGGTTGATAAGAAGAGAAGGGATAGAATTCCTTGTATTTAGGTGCGATTATTGATGCATAAAAAGCTAAATACCAATAAAAGTGAGCAATCAGCCTCACAAAAACATATTTTGAGTGAGCATATTCCAAGAAAATTGAAGATAGGAATGTGAACATGCAAACAAAGTCTCCCATGATCATGAAATAACATGCCAATCAAAAATTGGTCCGTTCAAAGGATTGTATAAAGTCCATTGCCGAGGATAGAGTATATTACTATCAAATCCACTGGTATCCATGATTGATAGTGGTGGAGGAAGGTTTATATAATCAGAAGATTGAGATAAGAAAATCACAGATGAATAATGGAGAGGGGATATGATAAATCATAGAAAGTGGAAATATTAACAGATAATGATACTAGAAAAGGAGGGAAAGAAAACAAAAAAATTTGAAGAGATTCGATAGAAAAAGTAGATGGAATAGGCTTTAACAACAAGAGGATCAGGAGAAACATGTGTAATAGTAGGTCCATTGATAAATGGGCAAGGGATACATATAGGGATATGAGGAGATAATGAAGGGTAAAAAGTAAGCATAGGAATGGAATTAGGATTGGTATTAAGGAGTTATAAACAAGAAGGTATTGAGGAATCTTCTGATAAGAAAGAAGATCAATAGGATCAATCAGATAAACATAATATTGATAACTAAAGGCTTGAAAGAAAAAATATGTGAATAAGGATGTTCTACAATGTAAGAAAGGACTTATGAACGTAACGATTGGCTATCAAAATTTAAAAATGTACTTTGTCATCAATGGTAAACCATCATATTCTCCTCTAAAGATAGATGCCAAACATACTCTTTTCACCATGAAGTCTTCTAGACATATGTTTGCAATCCATCTGAAAGGCTAAGCACCATCGAATGAACATACATGGCTGCTTGTAGAATAACATCCCCCACATAAAGATTGATGTCCTCCTCATCACGAATCTATAAGTCTCTTATGATATACATGAATGAAAATAACTCTATCTCATGACAAAATAGATCATCAAGAGCATGATCAAACATCGATTTTAGTAAATCAGTAGACCAAAGGTTATGCCACCCCTCTTCTGGTGCTTCCAAGTTAATAGTCCTAAGAGACATATATAGGGTAAAATTTTAATGTTGATATTTAAACCAAAAGGTAGGGGGAAGTGATACAAGATTAGCAAAGCAAAGGAAGTCTTGATGCAAATAATCAATATGCTACTAAATATGGTCCACTTTAGCAAAAAGAGCATAACTTGATTTGGCTTTTTGCTTAAGGATTTCTAGCTCCTTTGTGAAAGATTGAACAAAAGAGACTATAGGAGGAGGGGGAGGAATAGAAAGTTCAACGTGTAATAATAAGAGACAATAAATTTGTCAAAGCAAATAATTTACATTTCAACTCCTCAATTATCTTCTATTGTGTTGCAACAGTTTCTTTGGAATGCTATAGCTCACTCTCATAAGTACCTAGCTTAGAAGCTAAAACCACCATCTTAGAGAGGGTAGAATCACGCTCCTATGTTAAGGAAGCTTGAAAACCTTTGGAAGTAGCTAACATCATCACAACAATAATTTGTTTTGGCTACCCAATAGATTTGTAGCTTTGGTCATCTCTTTGTGAATATTCACTCGGAGCAACTCTTTCTTCTGATGCTAAATTCTCCCAAGATTTACTCAATTGACTAGTTAAGGAATCCACATTTTCTTGCAAAGAGGTACAAACTCCTATATACACAGCCTGACAAGAAGAAGTTATTGTTGTTTCTAGTGTTGCTTGCACATTGGAGACTATCTGTGAAAGCATGGGCCTAGCCAATATTGTTTTGAAAAATGATGGTATCTGAGGAATAAATTTCCCATCCCTTTGCTCTATAAATAGATTGGGACAATAGGAAGGGAACTAGTAGAAATAATAGGGATAGGAGCATGTACACGTGAAGGATCAAGAACATGGATAGAATAGGAAGGAGTCTATAGGTGAGAGTATTTTTTGCATATCACCTTGGTAAGAGGTTGATCTTCCTTATTAGAATTTTCTTGCATTGGAGGAGGGAAAGGAATTGTAGGAGGATGTTGCAAAGCGGTAGTATCAGAATCTGTTGAGATGACAAGCTCAACACATGCAGATATTAATGATGGACCGCCTGGTTACATGGGTCCACATGTCTACACTTAGCACGTCGGTGGTCATTATGACTCTCACATGGCCACTGACTCATTACTTATTATATTCAGGTTGTTACACCTATTTACAGCTGGCATAGTTATAGCGCCAACAATCAACTAGTGTAGTCGGTTATGTATTGTTTGACTTAGTAGGTCACTTTCCTTTATGTTGTATCTTATCTATACTTTGTGTACATTGTAAAGAGTGTGGAAGAAGAAGAAGAAACATGCAAGAAAATTTTTTGGCCTCCATCTCTATTCTTGTCTCTTGAGTGAGCTTCTCCTTGTGCATTCTGTTGTGTTCAGCATAGCGTCTTGAGCAAGTCCTCCCACCACGCGATTCTTGACATGGTATTAGAGCCGCGCCACTGAGAGAGGGTCATTTTGAAGGCTAGAGTGAAGGAGAAGAAGCAAGGTTCGAGCAAGCAAGCCACGGGTAAGAAGCTCTCCCATTCTTCCACTCTTTCTCTTGGACAGTGCCTGTGGAGGCACCTGAAGCAGGGCCGAGCAAAAAATCTCAGATTGCAGTGAGATTTGGTGTGCACAAAGAGTGCTGTGTATTTTGCAGATTGGTCCTTTAGGGCTTTCCCACTACTATTTTGGCCATTCGAGGTCATTTCAGGCCACGTTTTAGAGCCGCAAGGTTGCGAACAGCAGTTTCAGGGTACATTGCATCTCGACTATATTGACCGAAAGTGGGTGTGTAGGTTACAGATTGCGAATCTATAATTTTTGAGGTGTTTGCAAGAAGTAAACACAAGGTTTATCTGCAAACTGATTGTAGATTGCATGTATTGTTGAGCAGATAGTGAAAAAGGCTGTCTGGTGTATTGCTGTGCACTACAGGTCGAGGGTTGCAGAAGATTTGCTTGCTGTTTGATATTAGTTTTGTGATAATGGCAGAAAACAATGGAAACCCCATCATTGAGAAGCTCGACAAGAATAACTACCCTTCATGGAAGTTCCATGTCACGAACTTCCTTATTGGAAAAGGCCTCTACGAGTTTGTTTCAGGTGAAGAAAAGGAGTCAGAGGTGAGTGATCCTCCAACTACAGAAGAGACAAAGGTACGGAAGGAATGGAATGAAAAAGACAAAAAGGTCATGTATTGGCTATCTGTAGTAATTGACAATAATATGCTGGGACATATTAGAAATGTAGAGAATTCATATGCAGCTTGGACCATACTTGAAAGTATGTTTTCTGTAAATACAAAGGCACGAAAGATTCAACTCAAGCAAGAGTTGAATACATTGAAGAAAGGGAAGATTTTTATCAATGAGTATGCATTGAAGATAAGGAGCATTGCAGATGCCTTGGCAGCGATTGATGCAATGCCCGATGATGATGATTTGGTGTTGTCTATCTTGGGTGGACTTAACAATGAAAAGGCTTGGAAGTATTTTGTAACTTCCGTATATGTCAGAAAGCCATTTCCAGATTTTGATGAGTTGGTCTCCCTTATGATCACTGAAGAGATGGTTTGGAGAATGCATCCAATCATATGACCAGCTAAGCCATGCAGAATGGTTTGGAGAGATGTAGGATTTGCAAAATATAGGTTATGTGTAGACGGGCGATGATTCATGCTACCCAATTTCACATATTGAAAAAGTTCCCTTATCCTTGCATGATGGTAAGATAAAGAGTCTTTCAGATGTATTACATGTGCCATCTATTACAAAGAACTTGGTGTCAGTCGATCAGATCGTAGAGCAAGGGTTGCAAGTCACATTTAATGCAAAGGGCTGCTTTGTAAAAGACTTCAATGACAAGTGCAGGTTGGTTGCAAAGGGAAGTAGAGTTGGATGCATGTTTACTCTGGATGTTTGAATTCCTACTATGAATGCTGCTATGTATGCTAAAGGAAAAGGTGTTGTTGTAGATATTGAAATTTGGCACAAATGCATTGGACATGCAAATGTACAAAGGCTAAAATTAATATAGTCCAAAGGGTTGGTTTGCCTACATTTAGAGTTGCAGAATTTCATAAGGTATGCGAAGCATGTCAGTTTGGTAAGCAGGCAAGATAACCCTTTTCACATGACAGAGATGTAAGCAGAAATATCCTTGATGTTGTGCATACAGATATTTGGGGGCCTACACAAAATGTATCTCTTGGAGGCAGTTCATACTTTGTCACATTCATTGATGATTGTTCTAGAAAGCTGTGGGTATATTTTATGAAGGAAAAGAGTGAAGCGTTTGAGGACTTTAGAACTTTCAAGGATGCAATCGAAAGAGAAGCATGCTTGAAAGTAAAGTTCTTGAAGTCAGATGGAGGGGGAGAGTACCTCTTGAATAAGTTCAATGATTTTCTGAGGTCTCATTTGATAAAGAGACAGTTCACATGCAGGTATATCCCACAACAAAATGGGGTTGCAGAAAGGAAAAACATGCATATTGCAGAAGTTGCACGTGCCTTGATGGTTGAAAAGAATATGCCTAAGCATTTTTGGTCTGAGGCTATTCATACTGCTGTTTATATTATGAACAGAATTCCCATAGCTACAGTTCATGATATGACCCCCGAAGAATGTTTTACAGGCAAGAAGCTTGATGTATTGCTTTTGAAGGTATTTGGTTGTGTTGCATATGTTCATGTGCCAGATGAGCTACGGAAGAAGCTTGATCCAAAGGTAGAAAAATGTGTCTTTATTGGATACTCTTTAGAGCAGAAAGGGTATCACTGTTATAACCCTGTCACATGTAAGTTCAGAGTGAGTAGGGATGTCATCTTTGATGAAATGAGCAGTTGGTATGCATCTAGTGGTGATGCATTGGATGATGATGATGATCATGACACTCATGTGTGCAGGCTGAAAAGCAAGAATCACAAACTCTTAGTGGACCAGAGACATCATCTGGTAGTCCTTGGTCTGGGAGACTAAGGAGTAGCTCTACATCTTCAGGTGCATCTAGTAGCACTACATGTAAAGACAAAGGAAAGAATAAAGTGTCAGATGGCATTGATGCAGTTCTTGATGGAGACTCTAGTGGCTCAGAGAGCTTGGATGATGAGCTTGGTATTCCTTCTGTCAGGACACCAGGTATACAGAGAGCTCATAGTAATGTAAAGGCTCCATTGAGTGATCTGGTGGTACACAGATCTAGCAAGGTCAGATAACCTATTAAAAGATTTGGTTTTGAAGGTTATGCAACTCACCATTATGCTTATATGGTGAAACTAGTTGAGGATATTGAACCCACTTGTTTTGAGGATATTGTTGGTCATACTCATTGGGATGCAACAATGCATGAGGAGATGGCTGCATTAGAGGACAATAAGACTTGGAATCTAGTATCATTGCCGAAGGGCAAGAAAGCTATTGGATATAAGTGGGTTTATAAGATTAAGCACAATGCAGATGGTTCTATTAGTAGGTACAAAGCTAGGCTGGTTGCAAAAGGCTATGCCCAGACATATGGCATAGATTATGAAGAAACCTTCAGTCCAATTGCTAGGATGCAACTGTCAGATATGTGATTGCTTTGGCAGTAGCCAAAGGTTGGAGGTTGCAGAAAATGGATGTGAAGAATGCCTTCTTGCATGGTGATTTGCAGGAAGAAGTGTATATGGATCAGCCAGCAGGTTATGAAGATTTAGAGCATCCCACGTATGTGTGCAGGTTGAAGAAGGCACTCTATGGGCTCAAGCAAGCACCTAGAGCATGATCTGACAAGATCAGAGAGTATCTTGTCAATATTGGTTTTTATGTTTCTGATGCTGATCACTCACTTTATGTGAGAAAGGGAGATGCAGGTTTGGTCATCATAGTCATCTATGTGGATGACTTGATTATTATAGGTGATAGTGAGGGATTGCTGAAGTCAAGGACTTTTTGAAGAAGAAGTTTGAGATGAAGGATTTAGGTGAGCTAAGGTACTTCCTTGGCATTGAGGTGATCAGATGTGATGATGGTATATGGCTGTCCCAAAGACAATATGGCTTGGATATGTTGTCCAAGTATGGTATGATAGCATGCAAACCACTTTCAGTCCCGTTGGAGCAGAATGTAAAGTTGAGTGCTAATGTTGGGTATGAGATAGAAGATCCTACTATGTTCATGAGGATAGTGGGGAGTTTGATCTAGATGACCATTACAAGGTTAGACTTGAGCTACGCTGTTGGTCTTGTGAGTCAGTTTATGCAAGTACCTAGAAAGCCACATTTGGATGCAGTCAGACGCATATTGAGATATGTGAAGTCCACATTACATTATGGACTTTTCTATGAGGCAGGTACAGATGTACATGTGTTTGGATACATAGATGCAGATTGGGCTGGTAGTATGTCTGATAAAGATCTACTAGTGGATACATGTTCTCTCTTGGTAGTGTAGTAGTTCCTTGGAGCAGCAAAAAGCAATCTACAATTGCTTTGTTGAGTACAGAGGCTGAGTATAGAGGTGCTGCTGTTGCAGCATGTGAGGTAGTATGGCTGCAAAAGTTATTGGATGATTTAGATGTGCAGGTGGAAGGTCCAGTTGTCATTTATTGTGACAACATGAGCAATATACAGTTGGCTAGGAACCCTGTGTTCCATGCCAGGACAAAACATATTGTGGTACACTACCACTTTGTGAGAGAGAAGGTGCTAGCAGGCGAGATTGACTTGGTGTATGTCAGCACACGAGATCGAAGCTTACTTGGAGTTGCAGAGATGCAGTTGAGCTTGAGGGGGAGTGTTGAGATGACAAGCTCAACACATGCATATATTAATGATGGACTGCTTGGTTAGATGGGTCCACACATCTACACTTAGCATGTTGGTGGTCATTATGACTCTCACATGGCCACTGACTCATTACTTATTATATTCAGGTTGTTACACCTATTTACAACTAGCATAGTTATAGCGCCAGTCGACTGGTGTAGTCGGTTATGTATTGTTTGACTTAGTAGGTCACTTTCCTTTATGTTGTATCTTATCTATACTTTGTGTACATTGTAAAGAGTGTGGAAGAAGAAGAAGAAACATTGAAGAAAACGTTTTGGCCTCCATCTCTCTTCTTGTCTCTTGAGTGAGCTTCTCCTTGTGCATTATGTGTGTGTTCGACGAAGCATCTTGAGCAAGTCCCTCCACCACGCGATTCTTGACAGAATCAGGAACAAGAATGCCACTAGGGGAAGACTTAAAAGTAATTACCTGCAAGAGAAAGGCTCCATAAGAAACATTACTAAGCTATCCTTTTTGAACTCGTTGAAAATGTTGATCCATCTTTTTCAAAAGGAAATGTGCCAAATTAAACTTCATGCCCTCAAAGATCTTGATAGAAGTAGTAAAAAGCTCCTTAGATAGGCATTTTGGCACAAGCTTGCTAGGCACGAAGTGATCATGTAGGATTTGCAATAATTGCTTCAATGTAGGAGAGGAGATACTAACCACTGATACCCTTGAACTAGCAATAACTTTGTTGGACATCAAGGGGGTGGAAGTCTCCTTTTAGAGAAGAGCAAAAACCTCCTAGCTTGATAATAGATGGTTGCCACTAGGAACCTGAGAGGTAGAAAGGGAGAAAAATAAAGCTTCATTGATATTGGCAAAAGATAAACATAAGCTACAACCATACACCAAGCCTAAATGCCTTCTATTAGATTGTAAAAGGAATAACAAAGTTTAGCATCCATAGGTGGGAATGTGATGGCAACAAAATGATGGAGACCAACTCAACGAACACAATTTGTGTTTCTAGCAACAAGTAGTCATGAACCAATAATGGGACATGCTAAACTACTATCAGTGGGGGTGCCATTCAGGCTACACAGGATATACCACCCACACAAACCAAGAAACAAGAAAGAGAATTCCTGCAAAACCAACATAGAGACCAACACTAAGAGAAAATCATGGAATAACACAGACCAACATGACTAGACTAGACCAACCCCCAAACAATCCACAAAAGAAAATCAAAGATCAAGCATACGTGCGACTGATCACCTCATGATATGCAACATATAGGCACCCTGAAATCTCATAGCCATGTACACAAAAGAAAATTAAAGATCAAGCATACTGCAAATTTTGACATTGACCAGAGACCAAATACAAAGGACAATAGACTCATAAGATGACCACACACTGACAAACAGGAAAGATAGGGACTGATAAGACCACATGTGACTAATAATCCCATCCCCATAAATGTATTCCATCAACCTACGATATGGTGACATGAGTAGGTGATTGCTATTCATATTCCTTTTATAAGTTACAAATTTATGTAGTAGTTAATTTAAATTAAGCCCATTAATGCAAGGTGAATCGAGTTTCACAACCTAACCCTAGTTTGACTTGACTCGATAGGGGTCTCTAAAAATGAAATTCTTTTTTACAATTAGATGATTTTTAGTGCAAAGTAGATGCATGGATTGACAATCGGGGTCTATTTTATTAGAAGGTAATGTGTCTATAGTGTATATGCACATGCACATATTACTATAGAGCATTCATTTTAATTTTGAAAAATTAAGTGGGGTTAGATTGTAGTTTGCTCTTGCAATGAAGGGGGTTCCTTTTATAATTAATGGTCGGGTTGATTTTATTTATAATTTAGGGGATGTAATCTGTTCATTTTGTGGTGCAACGTCGCATTGATTTTAATTACAATTTAATTGTGTTTGATGGTACACATGGAGAAGAAAAATAGAAAAGAACTTGGTGCTATGTGGGGCATCTCCAAGGTTTGATAAGAAAATAGCAATAAGGACATGACTCCTCAACTCTCATGATGGCCAAAAATCCATGAAAGAAACAAGCAAATCAATGACTAGAAGCTAGTCAACCTCCAAATAAGATTTAAAAAAAACTTGACTAATTACAATGACCAAAACAAAAAGTGATATAGACACACATGTAGAATCTGTGTAGGTGAGTTTTTATGTTTGATTTTATTGAGTTTGTTTTGATTTTTTAAATGAAATTTTATTTTTTAATGAAACATTATTTTTTATTATTTTTCAATAAAAATAAATAAAAATATTTTTAAAATATTTTTTGGAATTTATTTGGTATTTTTAGGATTTATATTTAAATTTTAATGATTTTATGACATTTTCTAAGCTTTTTATTTTGGTTTTCACAAATTTTCTAATTTCTAAATGTACTTTTCAGGTTTCAAAAATTGAGAAAAAAAGAGTTGATCATTAGTCTATTTTTTGAAAAAAAAATTTAGAGTTTTTAAGAGGTGTTTTGAATTTTTAAAGGCTTTATGTGTTTTCAAATTTTTATTATGAAATTAAAAAAGTGTGTATTTTTTAAATTGGGTATTGGAAAGAAAAAGGTGGGAACTCGCATGACTACTTGTGAACATCAACTTTGAGTTCCACAACACTGACAAAATGAGACTCACGTCCTTGTGCATGAATGGCCATAAGAAAAAATCCATCTGCATACATCAAGAAACCCGCATTCAAACTACCATCATGATACAAGAACACATATAAATGAATCTATAGCAACCACCACAAATACGCAAAGATGAATCAACACGAGGGATGTAGAAGGGTTGCCAAGAGGGAGGGTGATGGAGACGCAGGGGGTAGGTCGGCAAAAAGGAGAGGTGCAAAGAAACAAGGGCATGTGGGAGGACTCATAGAGTGCGGGGTGTGGTAGAGAAGGGTGGGAAAGGGGGGCTTAGATGGGGGCTATGGGTTTGGGGTGGGTGGGAGGCTAAAATGAGGGAAGAGGGGCTAATGGGGGGGTGTTTACGGATTGGGAGGTAGAGGGTAGGAAGTGGGGCTTATGGACGGGGAGGAGGGGTGGGAAAAGCTGATGGTGGTGGGAGGGAAGGGTGGAAGAGGAAGAGAAGGTGGTGGGAGAAGAAGGAAGTGGAGGAGGTGGTGGGAAGGGGGAGGAGGAGAGTAGGAGGAGTATGTGGAGGAGGAGGGAGTGGCAGGGGAGGAGGAGGAATTGCCCAGTGGGGGTGTTTCAAGCGATGGTGTAGGTAGACAACACGGGCAGCACTAATGCGCTTCTAAGAAGGCGGGTGGCATGTTAGTCCAACATCGGCGGCAAATGGTGAGGGAAAGGGAGAAGAAGGAAGAAAGGGAGGAGAAGAGGGGGCTGAAGAAGAAGGAGAACAAGAACAAGAGGAGGAGAAGAGAAGGAGGGCAAGAGGAGGAGAAGATGAAAAGGAGGAGGAGAGGGGAGGAGATGGTGGTGGGGAGTCGAGTACACAAGGGGGGGAGAGAGAGAGAGAGAGAGAGAGAGAGAGAGAGAGAGAGAGAGAGAGAGAGAGAGAGAGAGAGAGAGAGGGATTGGTGAGATAATTTTTTAAATTAATAATTATTTTTATTATTTAAAAAAGAGAAATAAAAGATGGAGGAAGGGGAGATGAAAAAAGAAGATAAAGAATAATAATAATAATTAATTAATTAATTAAAAAAAGGAGAAAAGTGTATGTGTACTCCCCACATCGCAAATATGTAGGCGAAGTGAGATGAAAAAATTTGCATTAAGGAAAGAAAAATGGAGCATGGGAGCATGGACAAGTAAACACAATGCATTTGGACATCATGGCGTGTGGCATGAGGCAAAAAGCGGCTTTCACGTAGACACACGAAGAGACCGAATCACGCAAAAGCATGAAAAAATTAATTCTGAAAAATCCCCCTATCGGATTGAGACACAAAAAAAAGAAAAGTGGACAAGGTGATAGTAAGAACAAGATTGACGAGCCGAACGAGGTATTTGGCATAAAAAAGGGGCATTCACATAGAAAATATACGAAGAAGGCACATACATGAGTGCACAAAAATTAATACAAGAACATTTGTCCACCCATAACAAAGTGTAAGAAAAAGGGAAAATAGCTAAGGTAATGAGACACACATGGGCTATCAAGTCAAAACATAGGTCGATCAATGAAAAGGGTGTGTTCACATGAAAAACATAAAAAAACACACATGTAAAAGGAATTTGAAATTAATTCGAGGGAATCCATGAGTCGAAATAGAGTGTAATGAAAAGAGAAAATGTTGGGGGTGGAAGTGGGTGACAAGGTTGTTGAGTCCAAATGTGGCAGATGGTCGAGGGACACATTCACATGGAAAAATAATAAAAATGTGTAAGAAAACACAATAAAAAATTAATCTGAACAAGAAATCTGTGTGTTAGAATGAGGGGTAGGAAAAATGAAAAAGGTCTAGTTTCATGAGTGATAGAAGGCTATCAAGTCAAAACACAGTTTTGAGGAGAAGAGAGAAAGTTCAGATGGGAAAAAAGCAAAAAACATGAGAAAAATTTTCATAAATATGCAAAAATTAAGAACGATCAATCTGTGCATTTGAATGATAGGCCGTTAAAAGGAAAAATGTCCAAGGAAAGGGGGAGGTTGGGTTAATCTCCATTTTGATGCAAAAAGAGCATGTTCATATGGAACTATGTCCAATTTGCATAAAATCCTTCAAAAATTAATAACTTATGAACCATTGCTCGGAATAGAGGACTGTAAAAATAAAAACAAGTCAAGTTGAAGGGAAAAATATGATCCTGATATCAGACTTCAGTTTTGGTAAACCTAGGGTATGTTCACATGAGAAATGTGTAAAATAAGAAAAGGGCCAAAAAAAGGGAAAAAACCTCGGATGCATCATGGATGGATGGGGTAGGGAACCCAACAAGGTTTAGAAAAGAATGTGTGCATGGGTATATACAAGATGGATGCATAAGGAGACATCCCCATGGAATATAATCAAAATCCTCAAGACAATTGTCTTGTTTTGAGACTAGTTGCAACTTCTTTACTTTGTAAAATTTTCATCATACAACTTTGAATATGGTCATTTGGGTACTCAAATCAAACGAAATGCACCTAGTCTACAAGTTAACACAAACATAATTATAAAAATCATCCGAAAATAGATGAAAGCATCATTTTTTGAAAAATGGATTATTATTTTTATATCATAGGCTCCAATCCTCACAAGGACCATGCAATAACACCCAAGAAGGTAGCATTGTCAATGAAGACCATCAGCTTGTCATGCATGAAGAATATAACACTTTGCTCAATAGTGACTCATGTTGGAATGATAGATCAGTCTCTCACCCCATGGCTCCCGTCACTCAAAAAGAAGTTGAAAAACCCATAACATACACCCAGTTGAGAAATAGACAAGATTGAGGGGCTTAGAGGGAGTATGCCAATGCACATAATTGATAGTGCATCAATGTATCCCACCCTGTCTAGCATAGGTGTGAGAAGGAAGGTTAGGGAGACTTATAGTGCAATGCATAGAATAGAGTGATGTGTCATGTTGTGGTTGCAGAGGCTTGTCTAGGTGTGCATAGGAAAACCAAAAAGTACCTGATTGCTAGTTGGTGTAATGTTCCTTAATTTTTACTTCTCTATTGGTGGAAATAGGTGGTCAGTCACACTCTGCCCCTCCTCTGTCTCATGCTTTGTTGATAGATACAGGAGGGCAACCTGATTCCTGATACCCATTAATATAATCCTTACTATCACTTGTGCAAAGATTTTATGCCTTGTGTGCAATTGATGATACAATCCTGGATCTGGCCCTATGCCAATATACGATGCAAGAAGGAAGGCCAGGGAGTCTTATAGTGCCATACACAAAACAGATTGTGCTTTGTGCATTGAGAGGCCCAACACGTGCATGCAATAATCCATTTACATAACTCACGTATTATTTAAATCGAGGGAAAAAAGACTGGTCACTCACACCATTTTCTATCACATATTTTGTGGATAAATATAGAGGGTAACCTATACTCACATCCCCATCATGTTAGGATGAAAGCTCACATCACTCTCAATGGTTGTCAATGAAGATCAATTTCACCTTGTTGATGATATCAAACATCTACTGAAAAAGAGGCATACCCAGGGATGTAGCCAATAAATTAGAAACATGGGTTGAATGAAGATCTTTGGTCTATTGTAGGAGTTAGTAACAAGGACACAATGCACCAAGGTAGGTGCCTTTGGAAATGTATCCTAGAGAGAACATTAAGAGATGTAATGTATGCAGATTATAGGGTGTCACCACCTTTTCCATTTCTAGCTTCGCAATCAAGGGTGTTTGGTACATTTTCTTGGAGCAAGCCCTATTATAACAATGAATTTTTTCATGTTCTCCCATAACAGTTGATTAATTTTATATTTTTTTGTTTTTCTCCCTACTTTCGAGGGTGCTTCCACATTTTCTTGAAGAGTAGGTTGGAATGGTAGGGACCAGTGGAGTCCTTTTCTCCCATAGCATATATATATATATATATATATATATATATATATATATATATATATATATATATATATATATATATATATATACTCAAATGCAAGAATACTAGTATTCAAAACCATTCATGCCACATTTTTTGGATTGGAAGGAAGGAGAATATAATATGGGTAGAAGCAAGAATAGAGGATACAATAGAAATCATCCGCTTTATCACCAAAATCCACATGATAATGACTATCAAAAGTAGCATGATAAGAATTAAGGAGCGGCGCTAAAGAGGAATAAGAGTTATTCGTTATGATTTTCAAGATCCCTAAGGAGGGAAATATTCTTCAAGCAGCAGTAGCCATTGATCATGAAGGGATCATTAGAGGCATCTATGACTTGTATATGTATAGAGTCGTTAGGGTTGACTACAAGTACCTTGGAAGGGCCCATCCAACACTGTTGAAGCTTTGTAGGAAACTTACTAACGTGAGAATCATATACTACGATGAGATTATCTTCTTTGGATTTCTTCTATTTGATGAAGCTATCATGATAAACTTTGCGTTGAGCCTATAAGGCTTCCATGCACTGTATGGCCATCTTTCAAGTCTCATCCAATCATTCTAAGTGTAGAAGACATCGCTATAGGGACTCTACATCTCCTAATAATTTTGTGATAGACATTCTCAAAGAGGAAAATTCTAGCTCAATAGGAAATATGGCTTTTGTACCATAGACCAATTGGAAAGGTGTCTGTCCTATTGTGGCCTTATGGGAAGTTCTGTATACCTAGAGGGCTTCTGTAAGTTGATCATCCCAATCACATTGATGTGCAACAATTGTTCTTGTGACGATTGAATAGAGGATGTGATTTGTGACTTTGACTTGGCCATTGTCTCTGGATTAGTAGGAAGTGGACTTATGATGGTGGACCTTGTAGATCTTCGTTAACTCTTCCATGATCATATTTAGAAAGTGAGTGCCTCTATTACTTACAATTTATAGGGGATTGCTAAAGCAAGTGATAATATTCTTGTATAGGAGAAGGGCCATGCTATTGCCATCATCTTACTTGAGAGCTTTGGCTTTACACAACTTCATCACGTATTTTGTATAGACCAGTATGTATTTGTTCTTCTTTCTTTTGGTGGGAGGGTCAATTGCCTCCACAAAATTGATGCCTCATTTCTCAAATTGCTTTAAGGAAAGGACATGCTTTAGCAGCATGGCATTGGTTTTTATAGGCTTTCCCATTTGTTGGCAGAATCAAAATGCTTATAGTAATCATAGGTATCTTTGTGGAGGGATGGCCAGCTAAGGCATAGAGGTGACCCCTAAAGCTAAGCTAGAGCAAAAAACACAATTTTAAATAAAAATGCATAAAAAAACTCTAAAACTCTTGTAAAAGAGTGCTAGGCTCCCTCCTATGCCATTTGTAAAAGAATAGACATGTATAGGTTGAGGGCATGAAGCAAGAAGAGGGAAGTAGAAAAAGGGACCTTTCCACAGTGGGCTGGTCATGTAAAAAGGGATGGCGCCCATGGAAATTTAGGGTTTTATATATAAAGTTCAAAAAGTGAATGAGAGCTCATTCTTTGGTGTGTGGCTAACAAGAGTCCTCTCTTCTTCTCTTCACCTTGCTTGTGTGTGTGCTCTTGAGAGAGAGTGTGTGAGAGTGTGAGGGAGTGAGGGATCAAGAGGGTGAGGCTCTTCACCATCTCCTCTTCCCTCTTCTTCTATCTTCTCTTCTCTTCTCTTTTCTTGTGTGCGCGGCTATGGTGGATGGAGCTTGGAGATGGAGGAGGCTTGAGGATGTTTGAGCTAGCATCTAGGATCGTGGAGCTATTGGTGTGTGCAAGGGAGGAGGCGACTCATTTCGACATCAAGGTAAGCTCACTACACCCCGAGAGGATCGATGGCACATCGGCTAGGTGAGAGATAACCATGAGAGCTCGCTTGGAGTGCTTGAAAGAATAAGTGGTCTGTGGGTCTTGGCAGTTGAGTGTGAGCTCCCACATTTTGGTTCCCTTGCCGGGACCAATGGATTCAAGTTTGAGCACTTGCATGCCTCATATCGAGCATCGAAGTAAGGGATTCATCCTCGAACCAGAGCTTGAGATAGGTAGGAAGTTTGGGATTTTTGATCTTTGAAACAAGTAAGTATTTTGGGTTATTTTGTTGGTTTGATGATTGGAAAAGATGGAGAAATTATTTCACTTTTGTGCCTTCGATCTTTGTTGCATCTAGAGTAGGTTAGGATTAGGGAATCAGATAGATAAAGCGTAGGGTTTGCTGTTGTAAAATAGGGCAAAACAGGGCACAAATCATGCAAAACGAGAAAAAAGAGTGCTTGGGATGTTTAATGTCGACGAGTGAGTGATTGGGGATGTCAAAACCTTATCTTGGAAGGGGTTTAAGAGCCAAGAGGTCAACGAAGAGCTCATTTCACACACTGACATTGAGAGAGAGAGAGAGAGAACGCGGTTCTAGCATTGATTCAATTTGACCTTGCCATTGGGGAGTTCTTCACACGATCTAGGTACATCAGAACCTCCCTACTATGTATTTGTTGTGATCTAGAAGGCGGCGTGCATGGTGGTTGGGTGGATCAATTAGGTTCAACGAAATCATCCCTTACGCGGTCGTCGTCACGCGCGACTCGACTTGTCCGAGTGGATCGAGTTTGGATCGAGTCCCAGAATCGGCCTTCGGAACACTTGGCCATTCGGCCCACTCGGACAGTGAGCTCTTGGCCAACCCACTCGGAAAAGTTACCATTCGGCCTTCGACCAAATCACCACTCGTCGGCCAGGTGTACTCAGCCCATCCGAGCGACACATTCGGCCCACTTACTCTTTGCCCTCAGTCCTCGTGCCTCAGCCCACCCGTCCGAGTAACTCTCCTCGACTTGCTTGAGTCACCTTGCCCAAGCTTCCCATTCGGCCACTCGGCCCCATCCGAGTGACACACTTGGCCCTTGCAATTCGGACAAGTTGGGCTGAGTCAAGATTTTTTCAAATTTTGAGGAAATTAGATTGGACCCTGCTTGAGCTCGACTGCTTAAATCTTCATGATTCTTCCCGATGCACGAAGCTCAATTTTGGTGCAGGGACTGGACAAATTCGTAAGACACAGTCACTTAGCAGCTCTAGTAGGCTGTTGCGAGACCCAGAGTCCTAGCGACAGCCAATTGAGTCAAAGACCCTGAGCAAACCTAAAACGGGTAAGATGATGCAGCGAGAAACCCTAAAACCTGACAAGACGGCCAGAAGTGAGTCAACAAGCCTATCAGGCCTAGAACAAAGCGAGAGTGGGTAAGCCACTTAGGTACTTGTTTTCTGCACTCACCTTGAATTTCCACACTTGAAGTACACTTAAGGACAATTGAAAGCCTGATTGAGCATAAGTGCATGGGAAGGAACACACACATACTGAGTAGAGATAAATTGAGGATTGGATGCAATAAGTCAAGGAACCCACCACTAGGAGAGAAGATCCCAAGACATAGATGGACGACCAAAGCATAGAGTAGGACCAAGCAAGCGGCACCAGAGAAGTGGGTCTGACCAACTTGCTCAACCTAATGGAGTACAAGAATGTGGTCATGACAGAGGACAGAGACCATAGGCTGAACAAGGAACTTGACTTATGCGCACACTCGGTATGAGCACTGCAGCAGAACGGCAGAGGCCATCATAATAGGCTTGGAGGAGGAACGGAAGCTATCCCACAAGGTGCTGCAAGGCATAATGAAATACAACCAAGACCAGCGTGCTAGGAGCTCAGGTACAATGAGTGCTGAACCTAGCAGGAGGAAATCAAATCAATCAGGAGAGAGCCCTGGAAGGAGACTTGACATTGAGTGAGCTTCTCATGAAGCGACTGCTTGACAACACAGCAACGGAGCAGAGTGTTGGAGCACTGGCAATATCATTACTAGCAGGATTAGGAGCAAATCAAGGCTCTAAGGGCCAGTTTAAAATCCCACTTGTTGCAAAGCAACTCGACAAGTACCAAACCCATGACAATCCATACAACTTTGTAGAGCAATTCGAGCAAGTTTGCCAGGAAAATGGCCTCATCGACTTGACTCAATGCTCTCAAGCGTTTGAGCTCTACTTAGGTGACAAGGGTAGGACTTGGTACATGAGTCTAGATGCCGGAGAATGAGCAGACTTTAACGGCCTCAAAAACCTCTTTATCAAGAGATTCTCTGAGCTCGGATACTTTGAAAATATGGTAGTAAGATTGATGAATTTCAAGCAAAAAGAGAAAGAGGACATCCGCGTGAGGAGCCTCTTCAAGAGAATCCCCATGGGCGAACAACCTACCAAAAGAGCGGTGTACACTGTGTTTATCAGTGGAATACAGAGTGAGGAGCTATATAAGGCCTTGGCAGGCAACTCGAGCTTGCAGTGAGACTCATTAGCTAGGGTGTTTGAAGAGGCCATTCAAGTAGATGACCAGCTGAAAGAGCAAAACTCTAGGAGCTCAAATTCAGACGAGACTAACTCGTGGAGTTCAGAGAGAGAGCCAGTTTCTAGTGAATGATCAGGTCCAACGGCCTAAGACAAAGGGAAAGCCATTGAGGCAAACCAAGACTTGGCATAGGTAAAAATGGAGATAGCCAAACTACAGGATATATTGAGACGACCAACACGCCCACACGTCCAATGCATTACTATGGCAGAAACCACTTGTTGGCCGAGTGTCAAGACCCTAGGTCACAACCTTGCACTAATTGCAGTAGATTCGGTCATGACATCACACATTGCAGATTACCGAGAAGACTTCCTTACGCACAGCCATATGGCCAGCCATATCTAGCAAATAGACCCCAACAATTCTTTGGAAGAGGAGCCCCATTAGCCCTTCATGCACCTAATGGTGTTAAGCCAGTTGTTCCTAGAATGGACATAAACTCTATGGGCATACCTAGACCACTTGGTCCCTACATGACCCATCCACCGAGTGACACTCCAGTTCACTATGTGGAGGAGCCAAATGAGGAAGAGACTTAGGTGTACCCATACGTCTCGCATGACGACAAGGGCAACACAGTCCTTATGGACTATTGACCAGTACTGGTGATGGTGTTAGGAAGAGGCCGAGGTAGAGGCCTAGGAGGGCAGACGCAAGAACCAATCATGTGTTGGACTTGCGGTCATCCAAGGCACGTCTCATCACGTTGTCCTGAAAGGGAGTAATCAAATAGAGACAAGGCAGACCTAAGGTGCCCTGAGTGCGGAATTTCTTATCTCTTGATTGATTGTCCCAAGTGAAAACCATCCTCAAATTATTCAGCCAACGTGCCATCCATCCCATTGGGAGAACCTCGATGGGGAGGCCACACCTATCCCATTGGTGTCATGACTTGAGCATAGACGAAGCAGGCCGATATATCATTGCCAGGCCCTAGCAACCTCGATGTAGCCTCAATTGGGAAAAAGAGCTATAGACGAAGAAAGAAGAAACCCGAAGCTAAGATCACGCTGAAGACTGAGAGTGCCACAAGTCTGCTTGCTGGAAAGAAGGTCACTGACACAAAGGTAGAAACCTCAGCTCCTAAGACGGCCAAAAAGGGAAGTGAGAAGGTAGGGGAATACCCGCATCCACAGCGCCAAATAGAGACTATTGAGAAAGTGAAGGAATGGGTAAAAGAGGCCCAGGAGCACCTAAAAGATGTTGAGTCCATCCTAGAGGACGAGATTAAAGATATCTCTAGCATGAGCATGCCAGTCTCACCCCCTCGACCAAAATTGAGAGATGTGGCTGCACCGCAAGTGGTACTGCTTAGACAAAGCCTTGACACTACAGGCCAACAAATCAGTCATGGTCATTGGCTAAGACAATCTAGAATAGGAGATGGATGAGCAGCCAACAACCTCCTTACCACGCTAGTGACCACCCCTGTGACGCTGAGCCTGGGAGACTTGCTTAGGCAGCATCCCACCCTATGGCAAGACTTGAAGCAGTGCATTGAAGGATCACGAGAGCAAGCTACTGCAGACTTGCACGACCATGATACATAGACACAAATACTGAGTCTGACGGTGCACTCTGTACCTAATTCCTTGCACGTTAATGCTTTCTAGGAAGGCACTGAGATGCATGTGGTCTTACTTGTCTTAGCCCTAGGCAACACAACAAGAAAGGGGATTGTAGACACAGGAGCGAGGGTTAGTGTACTAAGCCACACAGTGCTTCAGACTTGGGAAAACCCACCTATCAAGACTGCTAGGTTCAATGTCACACTAGCAAATGGTATGAGAGTGAAACCATTCGGATTACTTAAAAACTTGCCAGTGAAAATTGTAGGTGTCCAGTTCTCGGTTGACTTTATAGTCATGAAGGGAGTAGACTATGACATCCTATTAGGCCGACCATGGATGCGCAATGCCAGAGTCATCGAAGATTGGGGTAACAGCTTAATCTTCCTTGGCAATAGAATGGAAGCTGTGAGGGTAGAGATGGACACGTGAGAGACCTCACCAGTTGACTTGGATGCCATCTCTACTATGCTTAAAGTTAACGCTCAAGTCAGGAAGTCCTATGGGCCCTTAACCAAGTATATCCCATGCCCAGAGGATGAGTGAGACTGGATGCATGTCCTTGCTACGATCGACTTGCCATTCTCGGATCATGAGGCATACGAGCAAGCCATCATGATAGTTGGAAAGTCAAAAGACACACCCTTCGTACCATTTTGCATGATGGCAGGAACTCGGGGCGACCTAAACCTTGTCAAGATTGTGGGAGAGAAGGAAGGAGTCTCACTTGTAGCTTTCTTGCTTGCACAATGGGAGAATACACACAAAGATGGAGGCTGAAAATAGTTTTCCTCTTCTTAGTTGTGTAAGCCAAAAAGAAGTCTCATACAAAGAAATAGAAGAACCCTATATATGGGTCTCAAACCAAACTCAACTAACTAAGGTGGCATACTAACTGAGCCACGAACTAGAGTAGATAAGGATAGCTATCATGTAGCTATTATTCATGGGCGGTGTACCAACTGCATCTACAACTGACAAGTCAGTGACATAAATGCACAACGGTCACCCTGGCATATCACAAGTGGAGCTCGATATCTCAACACTCCCCCTCGAGCTCAATCCCAATTCCTGCACACCAAGCAGGTCTCTGAACTTGTGCAGCTTCTCTGCGCCCAATGCCTTTGTGAATATGTCAGCTATCTGATCCTCTGTGCTGACATAAACTAGATCAATAAGACCTAGTAAAACCCTCTCCCGCACATAGTGATAATGCACCTCAATGTGCTTTGTTCTAGCATGGTAGACTGGGTTATTTGCCAAGTGTATACTACTCATGTTGTCACAATAAATGACAACTGGCCCATCTGTAGGCTGATGCATATCATAAAGTAGCTTATGCAACCAAGCTACCTAACATGCAGCCATTGCTGCGCCCCTGTACTCAGCCTCTCTGCTCGATAAGGCAACTGTAGGCTGTTTCTTGCTGCTCCAAGTGACTACAACACTCCCAAAAGAGAACACATATCCACTGGTAGATCATCTATCAGAAATGCTACCAGCCCAATCAGCATCAGTATATCCATGCAACTGTATCTGAACCCCAGTCTCATAAAATAGTCCATACTGCAATGTGGACTTCACATACCTGAGTATGTGTCTAGCCGCATCCAAATGTGGTTTCCTTGGAGCTTGCATAAACTGACTTACCAATCCAACAGCATATCTCAAATTTGGCCTGGTAATAGTCATATAAATCAAACTTCCTACTATGCGTCTGTACATAGTAGGGTCTTCTAGAAGCTCACCTACACCTGTGCTCAGCTTCACATTCTTCTCCAAAGGAACTGAAATAGGCTTACAGTCTGTCATCCCATATTTGGAAAGCATGTCCAATCCATACTGTCTCTGCAAGAGCTGTATCCCACTTGGTGATCTAATCACCTCAATGCCCAAGAAATAACGCAGCTCTCCCAGATCCTTCATCTCAAACTTTTGCTTCAATAGCATTTTCACATGAATGATATCTTCATCACTGTCACCTGTCATAATCAAATCATCAACATAAATGACAAGTAGCATAATACATTTCTCTGTTTTTCTCACATAAAGTGTGAAATTTTCCTTGGAAATCTGAAAGCCAATAGTGACAAGATACTGTCCTATCTTGTCAGACCATGCTCTAGGTGCTTGCTTCAAGCCATACAAGGCTTTCTTCAACCTGCAAACAAACTCAGGATGAACAGCGTGCACATAACCTGGTGGCTGCTCCATATAGACCTCTTCTTGCAAATCACCATGCAAGAAAGCATTCTTTACATCCATCTGATGTAAAGACCATCCCTTTGATGCAGCCATAGCAATGACTGCTCTTACAGTTGCCATCCTTGCAACCAGACTGAATGTTTCTTCATAGTCAATGCCATATGTTTGTGCATACCCCTTGACTACTAATCTTGCCTTGTATCTGTTCACTGAACCATCTGCATTGTGCTTCACCTTATAAACCCACTTACAGCCAATTGCATTCTTACCTTTAGGCAAAGGTACCAATTCCCATGTAGCATTTGCTTCCAAGGCATCCATTTCTTCATCCATGGCTTTCTCCCATTTTTCTTTTCCCATGGCTTGCTCAAAAGAAGTGGGTTCTGGTTCCTGTATCACTTTGACCATATATGCATAGTGAATGGCTATAAATCCATCATATTTCAGCCTATCCACAGGATACCTAGCTCTCATAGACCTGCGCAAAGTAGGTTCACTCCCAGGTGCTCTCAAAACATCCCTGGTCTTCCTTACTCCAGATGTAACAATAGAAGGAATACCCAACTCATCATCAATGCTCTGTTCTGAGCCACTGGATTCACCATCCACATAAGAGTGACCTACATTCACATCAAACGTGGGCTGATCTACCTTCTCTTTTCCTTTTCATGAAACCTGCATACCACTATCTGCATTGTTTTGAGGAGATTCTCTTGATCTCAATCTGCCTGTCCATGGTGAAGAATATGAACCACTGCTAGAGGACACTCCAGGTCCACTAATATTTTGTGACTGCTGCTGTGAATTCTGTGCAGCATTACCATTTTGTGCATCTACATCATCAATCACATTTACTGGTTTATACTAGCTACTCATTTCATCAAAAACAACATCTCTACTCACTATAAACTTACGAGTAGAAGGATTATAGCATCTATACCCTTTTTGCTGCAGAGAGTAACCAATAAAGATGCACTTCTCAGCTTTTGGATCCAACTTGGATCTCAACTCATTTGGCACATGTACATAGGCAATGCAACAAAAAATTTTCAAATGAGAAATATCTGGTTTCCTACTAGTATACCTCTCCTCTGGAGTCATTCCATGTATTGCTGCAGTGGGAGTCCTATTCATTATATAGATTGCTGTAGCAACTGCTTCAGCCCAGTAAAAATCTGGTAGGTCTTTTTCATTGAGCATGGCACAAGATACCTCTCCAATATGCCTGTTTTTCCTTTCTGCAATTCCATTTTGTTGTGGGGTATGACTGCATGAATATTGCTGCTTTATGCCATGCTCCTGCAAGAACCTTGCAAACTCATTTGAGAGGTACTCTCCCCCTCCATCTGACCTTAGGCATTTTATTTGCAGGCCTGTTTCTTTTTCAACCATAGCTTTAAGAGTTTTGAAATGCCCAAAAACTTCACTTTTCTTTTTCATAAAATACACCCAAATTTTTCTGCTATAGTCATCAATAAAAGTGACAAAATAATGACAGCCTCCAAGAGATGCAGCTTTAGTAGTCCACACATCAGAGTGGATTAATTCCAATGGCTTCTCACTCTCTTGAACATGTCTAGGAAATGGTTTCCTTTCCTATTTTCAAACTGACAGGCTTCACATACCTTATGCATTTCTGCAACCTTGAATTTTGGCAATCCTGCAACAATATTTTGGGCCTGCATTGATTTAAGTCACTGTATATTAACATGACCAATGCATTTATGCCAGATATCAATATTTGCAACTACACCGGTCCCATGTGCAAACATTGCTGCACTCAATTCAGACATGTTTGCATCCAACGTAAACATTCTGCCCTTCTTCTTTCCTTTTGCTATCAAGCGACCTCTATTTTTCATATCCTCAACAAAGCATCCATGAGGATTAAATCTGACTTGCAAGCCCTGCTCAACCATTTGACCAACAGAAACTAGATTCTTGGTGATATTCGGGACATGAAATACATCGGGCAGGTATTTCTTTTTCCATCCTGCATAGACAAAGGAAATTTTCCAATCTGCACAATAGGATGTGCAGTATCATCACCAGTCTCCACAAATCCTGGTTTTTCCATTTTCCTTGCATCCTCCATCCATTTTGCATGACCTGTCATGTGGTTTGATGCACCTGAGTCAACATACCACACATTGTTGCTTTCTTCTGCACTTGTCACAGAATTGTTCATGTGATGCACCATAAACAAATGCTCATTTCTGTCATCATCACCCTGTCTACTAGAAGATGCATAATTCCCTTGTTGCAATTTCCCATTCATGATGTCATTCTGCTTTTTATAGCAGTCTTTAGCCATATGACCCATTTTACCATAGTAGTAGCATTCAACATTGCTGTTTGCATTTTGGCCTCTTTGCCATCCACCACGACCTCTTTGGCTCCCCCTGCCTCTAGAGTTACCACGTCCTCCTCCATAGGACTGGTTTTCTTGAGTTTGCTGCATATTCTGATTTCTACCACAGCCTCCAAATCGGCCTCCTCTACCTCTGCCTCTACCTCTTCCAGCATTTGAGTAGAAGACAGCTTCTTTTGAAGTTCCTCCTGACGAAGATGCACCACCATTTCTCTGCTTCTCAGAAATTAGAAGAGCAATCAACTCCTCAAAATCAGGAAATCTTTCACGGACGGAAATGGATGTTCGGAACTGTGCATAATCCTTTCCTAGACCATTCAAGGTCACTGAGACTAAATCATCATCTTCCACTGGCGACCCAATGGAAGCAAGTGCATCTGCAATCTTCTTCACCTTCATGTGGTAGTCATTGATGCTCATACTTTCTCTTTGCACATTGTGCAACTCTTGCTTGAGTTGCATTTTCCTGGCTTGCGTATTTGTGCTATATATTTTTGACAAAGTATCCCATGCCTCCTTTGGCGTACTTGCATCTTGAATATGCACAATCATAGAGTCTGAAATGCTGATAGACAGCCAATACATAACTTTCCTGGCTCTCTCATGCCATGCTTTAAATGTCTGCATTTGCTGTTGATTGGGAACATCAGGAAGAATTGGTTCTTCTTCATTTCCTGCAACAAATTCCCAATATCCTTTTCCCATAAGGAAATTCGTCATTCTAAACTTCCATGCTTGGAAGTTGTTCTTGTCAAGCTTTCCAGTGACAATTTGTGAGAGAGAATCAGACGCCATTACAGAACACTGTAAAAAATTATGTCACTGCAAAGAACACAGCTTCACCCTCACAAGGGCAAATCTGCAAAACTAGCGAAAGTGGTATTTGACCACACAGTCACTTCCTAGTGACGATTTTGCATAAACAAGAACCAAGGATGATTCTGAAACTCCCAATGTCTCTGCGCACAAGCATACGATGCAATTTCTACAGTAACTTTTCATCGACCTGTAGAACAGTGGTCACACAGCATAAAATAGGGTCTTTTCCTGAGTGTGTGCAGAAAACTTCCGCCTCCAAAACAGGCCCCGAAATGGCCTCAAATAAAAAAACAGGGTCGCCAAGGGCTAAAGCCCTTGCCCGTAGCATATACTGCACTCTTGCTTCACCACGAAGGACGTCTCAACCTGAGACAGTGCACTCTTGCAATTTTCGGCTGTGCTACCTGCAGAGATCTGCTCCCAAAACAGAAAATGAAAGCAACACTGCTCCTCTTACCAGAACACCGCGAGCTTGGCTTGCTTTCTTGAGCTCCTTACCACAAACAAGGCTCTGATACCATGTCAAGATTGTGGGAGAGAAGGAAGGAGACTCACTTGTAGCTTTCTTGCTTGCATAATGGGGGAATACACACAAAGATGGAGGCTGAAAACAATTTTCCTCTTCTTAGTTGTGTAAGCCAAAAAGAAGTCTCATACAAAGAAATAGAAGAACCCTATATATGGGTCTCAAACCAAACTCAACTAACTAAGGTGGCATACTAACTGAGCCCACGAACTAGAGTAGATAAGGATAGCTATCATGTAGCTATTATTCATGGGCGGTGTACCAACCGCATCTACAACTGACAAGTCGGTGACATAAATGCACAACAGTCACCCTGGCATATCACGAGTGGAGCTCGATATCTCAACAAACCTATCACATTTCAAGTGCCAAATAACAAGATGGAACTCCAAGAGATTCTGGAGTACTTGATTGGCAAGCTAGCTGGCAATCCAGTGGCAAACTTCAAGCCACTCCAAGATCTGTTAGATGAACCAAGGTGGCAATAGACCAAGGTGCATGATTTAAACCTCATGTACAATTGGGCCCTAGTCCCCACTCAAAAACAAGAGATATACAAAAGCCTAGGAGACAATGAGCAGTCGGATGAGGACGACTCCAATGATGAGTACGAATATTGTCACTCTTTCAGTGATGAAAGTGAGGGTGAGATAGACACGGTGGAATACGACACTGAGGGATGAGAAATAGAACACATATGAGCAGACTCCAAGCCATAGAAAAAGGGTTTCTTTAAGATAGGGTGAGGGGTCATGCGCATGGATAGTGACTGCGCTTGGTTGGAACACACAGGAGCCATAGATTTTGAACAAGCAGGATTAACCCAACCAAGTATGACACCAGTGCTTAGAATAGAGTCACCCTCTGAGCTACGACTGCAAGGAGAAACCACCTCTTCTAGCAAAAACAATGAGTTTGATTCTGAGTCAGAAGTAAGCTCAGATAGTGACCCAGAAATACCTAGACCATCCAAGAGCAGACGCACCAAGGGGGACCTACTTGTCGACTTGAGGTGTAGATGGTTGAAGGAAGAAAGGGCAAAACAGCCTGGAGATGCGCAAATGAAAGAGCAAAGAAAGCCGTAGGATCTCCCGAAGAGATTTACGAAATTCAAGAAGGGTGACATGGTAGTAATCTTATTGGGTGCCAAACACCAAGGGCAAACAAGCGAACCCATCGAGGGACCAGCCAAGGTCAAGGAGGCAAACCTAGCACATGAAGGGGAGACACCTCGAATGGTCTTTATCGCCAATGACTTGACTAAAGAATAGGAGACGAGTCTTGTTTCTCTCTTGCGAGAGTATATAGATGTGTTCGCTTGGTCCTTAGAAGAGCTTAAAGGGGTAGATCCAAGTGTAGTGACTCATAGCATACCCATGACACTAGACGCAACGCCGATCAAGTAGCAACCGTACCCAATGAATTCAAAACACACTCATGTAGTCAAACAGGAGATTGACAAGCTGATGAGAGCAAGATTCATTTACGAAATTGAGCACACAGATTGGGTATCGCCAATAGTCATAGTGATGAAGAAAAATGGAAAGACTAGAGTGTGCGTCAATTACAAGAAGGTAAACGCTGCCACTAATTGAGACAACTACCCATTGCCGTACACCGAGCACATGCTTGAAAGAGTGGTGGGAAAGGAGGCCTACAACTTTTTGGACGGCTTCTTTGGATACAATCAGGTGCGACTGCATCCTACCGACAGGCATAAAACTGCCTTCGCCACTGAGTGGGGTGTCTTTGCTTACATAGTCATGCACTTTGGGTTGACTAATGCCCCATCCACCTTTCAACACCTCATGTGCACCATATTTAAAGACATGCTTCGTAAGGAATTGGAAGTCTTCGTGGATGACTTGTGTGTTCACTCTACCTAGAGAGAACACTTAGACATGCCCGAGTAGTCTTTGAGCGGTGTCGTCTGTATCGTCTCTCCCTGAACCCCTTAAAGTGCCAGTTCTAGGTGAAACATGGATGCATCCTAGGCACATGGTGTCAAATAATGGCATCACCACTGACTTCTTGAATGTTAGGGTCATTGTAGATCTACCGCCCCCAATAAACTATAAGGGAGTTCAATGCTTCTTAGGCCATACGGGATACTATCAACGATTTGTGCTAAACTATGCATTGATTGCCAGACCTTTGTAAAGTTGCTAATTATCTTCAAGTAGACTGAAGCATGCCAACAAGCTTATGAGGAATTGAAAAAGGCTCTTACTATTGCACTGATTCTAAGAGCCCCAGATTGGACCATTACCTGCCACGTATATATTGATGCTTCGAAATTCACCGTGGGGGCAGTGTTGTGCCAACCTGGTGAACACAACCTCGATTATCCAGTGAGCTTTGCTAGCAGAAAACTCATTGAGACTGAAATGAATTACTCGACAATTGAGAGAGAGGGTTTAGCCATGGTATTTGCTGTAAAGAAGTTTCGGCATTATCTATTGGCTACGCCTTTTACTTTCTTTGTGGACCATCAAGCCTTGCTATATCTAGTAAACAAACTTGTGCTACAGGACGCATAGCTCGATGGCTCCTTATTCTTTTAGAGTTCGACTTCTACATGATTGTACAAAAGGGAAAACAACACTACATGGCTGATCACATGTCACGCATCCCCACGGGAGAGGCCGCTGGACAAGGCATTGTTGATGAATTGCCAGACGCCCATCTGTTTAACCTTTCCAACGAGAGATATTTATTCAAGGCTGATGAATTTCTAGACGCCCATCTATTTAACATTTCCAGTGAGAGAGATTTATTCAAGGATGATCTAATGCCATATTGGGCAGATGACATTGTCCAAGTGCTAGAGCACGAACTGCCTAACCAACCGATAGAAAAAGCCCAACTTAGGCAACTTATCCTCAAAATCCAATCCTATCAGTTGATAGCTGGTCAACTATATAGATTAGGACAAGACGGGTTGTTGCATAGATGTGTATGTGAGCATGAGATGCATGATGTGCTCGCAGAGGCACACAACGAGATTGCTGAAGGGCACTTTAGTGGAGAAACGACGGCCCGCAAGGTGCTACAATCTCAATTGTGGTGGCCCACGCTTTTTTGTGACGCAATACGATTCGTCAAGCATTGTGGCGAGTGTTAGTGGACCAAGGTCCTAACTCACAAGGATGAAATGGAGTTGACCCCAATCATTGCACAACAACCCTTCGAAAAATGGGGGATCAACTTCATGGAAGCCATTAGTCCTGCGGCACACTATTCGCAGGCCAAATATATCATTGTGGCCACAAACTACCTAAGAAAATGGGCAGAAGCGAGAGTGATGTGAAAGAATGATACTAGAACAACTACCAAGTTCTTATGGGAGCAAGTGATCTCACAATTTGACTATCCCATCAAACTGGTTAGTGACTAGGGCACGCACTTCATTAATGAAGTGATAGTGTATCTTCTGTCCACCTTTCTAATTATCCATTGAAAATCCTCTCCATACTACCCTCAAGCAAATGGAAAGGCAGAATCCACAAATAAGATCCTTGTGAATGTCCTGACCAAAGTAGTCTCTGCTTCGTGCAGCGATTGGGATAACAAGATGATAGCAGCCTTGTGGGCTTACCGTACAGCTTATAAAATAGATGTTGACCAGACTCCCTTTAGGTTGACCTATGGGACTGAGGCAATTCTACGAGTAGAGTTCTTCGTTCCTAGCCTAAGAATAGCTCTTCAAGAATTATGGGAGGGGAAGGAGGCATGGATGCAACACCTAGTCAAACTTGAACGCCTCTCAAAGACTCGCCTTCTAGCCACTCATGCGCTCATATGCGAGAAGACACGACGCAAGAGCTGGTTTGACAAGCACACCAAGTAGCACGACTTTGAATAGGGCAACTTACTGCTCCTATGGTCAGTTAAAGGACACAATAAAAAAATGAAGTTTAGAGGTCTTGGGCCTTTCAAAGTTCGTGCAATCAGTCGAACTGGAAACATTGAGGTCGAGACTCTAGACAGTGAGGGCATTGGCTTCTTCAATGGCAGTCGTGTTAGATATGATCAATGCCCCACCCTCATTAGGTGCTACCAATGATCCATGGTGCTCAAAGTTGTAAGGCCCTCATTATGAGGAGAAGCCAAATGTGAGCCCGGACATTGGTTGAGTCCTGACTTGTATATCAGATGAGGTCTATGTGACCGGATGGCAAAAAGGTGACTGTTGTGGGTCTAATCTTTGGGTTAGACGGAGTGGTTAAGCTGGTAGCAACTCGAGGCACATTGCATTGAGTTGCGTGGTAAGGGAGTTAAAAGGGGCCCTTATTGTGGGGTCCGGGGACCGTGGAAGCGGCCCCTGGCTGGGGGGTCCCAGGGGGGCCAGCGGCCCCCCTGGCGGGGGTCCGGGGGCAGCGCCCCCGGCCCGATGGTAAAGGGAATATTCCCTGGAATATTCCCTGTCCGACTAGTGGAGGCTCATATGGTAGGTCGGTCAGCAGGCCGACCTAACGACCTTCGCGGGCTATAAAAGCTAAACCCCTTCGCATCCATCTCTCACTCATCTTTCACCCAGTCAGAGTTGTTGTTCTAGCTAGGCTTAAGCTCTTCACCTATCTTCTGTCTAGATCGCCATCTAAGCTTCATACAGTGGAAGCGCATGGGTGGACAGAGCCATCTTTGTATCAGTTGTTTGGAGTTAAAGAATTTTACTGATTCTCCTCTTATCTGTTGTGTACTCTCGATCTCTTTCTCAGATTCTGTTCGCTGCGTTGTGTAATATTTTACATGGTATCAGAGCCCAGGGGGCTCTAGAGATCAAAGAGCGTACAAGAGGCAAAGGCTTCAACAGCAAAGAGAAACGATGTCGACTCTGGGAAGCGGTTTTGGCGCATCAGGAAGCGGTGCAGGAGGTGGTGCTGCTGTACCGGCTATTGAAACACTGAGGATTCGTCCACCAACCTTCAGCGAAGGCAAGTTAGATGGTACAAACTACACCTTGTGGAAGTTCAAAATTACAACTATCCTTGATTCTTATGAGCTTCTGGAGACTGTGCTGGGGACTGACGCAGAACCACAGCCTACCCCCGACCCATCAAATCCTAGTGTGATGATTCCTCCGAATGCAAATCTTCTACGAGCTTGGAAACGAAGGAATGCAGATGCATTGTGTGCCTTAGTTACAAGCTGTTCTGACAGTGTTTTGACTCTGATTCAGCATACAACCAAAGCATCAGAGGCTTGGAATGTACTAAGGAGTCAGTACGAAACGCGAAACCAAACAAGGATTCAAAACTTGGAGAATCAATTAGCAGCGGAGAAGTTTGCTGAAGGAGAGACGGTTGAAGCATTCATCACTCGGATTAAGAATCTGCGCGACCAGATGGCTGGCGCTGGGATACAAAAGACTAGCGAAGAGCTAGCTCGGAGGTGTCTTCGGATTTGTCCACAAAAGTTTGATGGACTAGTAACTGCCCTTAATACTCAGGTGAGACCTCAAGCTTTGACTTTTGAGGAGTTTTGTGCATTATTAATGGAGGAGGAGTTGAGGCTGAAAGCCCGAGAAGGAAGCAACAATGGAGATGCTGCATTCTCTGCCAATGCAAAAGGCAAAGGTGTTTCCTCCACCAAAAATGATGGTGACAAAAAGAAGAAGGGCGGCAAGAAGAAGTTTCAAGGAGAGTGCTTCTACTGTAAGAAGAAAGGACATGCAATTGCAGATTGTCGTGTCAAGAAGGCAGATGAAAAGAATGGTACCCTTAAAAGTAAAGGGAAAGAGACAACCAATACGGCTGAAGCAGAGTTGGAATTATTCATGGCGACCATTGAGGAAGTGTGCTCCTCGGTGCAAGAAGAATCTACCACTGACTCTTGGGTGTTGGATAGTGGGGCCTCCCGTCACATGACCAACAAGAAAGGTCTATACAGTTCTATGCAGCCTCTACAAGAATCCATCACTGTGACGGTTGGAAATGATGCTAAATGCCCTGCTGTGGGCACAAGTACTATTTCTTTTGTTGCTGCAAATGGTGAAGTAAAAAAGCTTTCAAATGTGTTGTATGTTCCCGAAATTAGGAGAAATCTCTTATCAGTTGCTGCCATAACTGATCTTGGTCATGAAGTGAGGTTCAAGAAGACAGGTGCAGAAATTATTGATAGTGCTGGCACAATTGTTGGCAAAGGAGAAAGAAGGAACAACCTGTATGAGCTAAGTGCTCTTACAGCCACCGCTGGAGTGGGCACAAGTAAGCTTTGGCATGAAAGGTTTGGACACATCGGATTTGCAGTATTAAAGGAGATGCAAAAGCAAGGTATGGTTGCTCATCTACCTACAATAACTGAATTGAAGGAACCATGTGAAGCTTGTATGATGGGCAAGCAATAGAGAAAGGCATTTCCACAAGAAAGCAAGAATAGAGCACAGGCTCCTCTAGAGTTGGTGCATGCTGACTTGTGTGGTAAGATGCCTACACAGGCCTTGGGGGGATCTTCTTATTTCATGTTGATTGTCGACGACTACAGTAGGAAGATGTGGGTGTACTTCCTTCGTGATAAGGCTCAAGCTTTTGGTAAATTTAAAGAATGGCTAATACTTGTTGAGAATGAAACAGGGAAAAGTGTGAAGAAATTTAGAACAGATGGTGGTGGTGAGTTCAACTCAAAGGAGTTTGAAGGCTTTTGCAAGAGCAAAGGGATCAAGCGTCAATTGATGACGCCTCACACACCTCAGCAGAATGGTGTTGTGGAACGCAGGAATCGTACCATTGTGGAGATGGCAAGATGCATGCTAAAGGGCAAGGGATTGCCTAACCATTTTTGGGCTGAAGCTGTTAATACTGCAGTCTACATTCTAAATCGGAGCTATACAAAGGCTCTCAAGGGAAAAACACCTCATGAGGCTTACACTGGTAAGAAACCATCTGTCTCACATTTCAAAATTTTTGGATGTGAATGTTATGCACATGTTCCAGATGAGAAGAGAAACAAGTTACAACCAAAAAGCAGAAAATGTATCTTCTTGGGTTATAGTGATGAGCAGAAGGCTTACAAATTATATGACCAAGAGGCAAAGAAGATCATCGCGAGCCGTGATGTGGTGTTCAAGGAGGAGCCGCATACAGTGGAGGAGGAGAAGGCAAGTTCTTCCACTTTATCATCAAGCGAAGAAGTAGTCCACTATGAACCTGTCCCGAGAGCTATCCCTATCCTTAAGGAGGAGGAAGCATCATCTTCAGATGATGAGGAAAAAGTTCACCAACCTGACATCACCCCACCGGAAAAGCCATTGCCACGCTGGGTGAAGCAGCTCTATGACCACAATAATCCTATGCCTGCATCTATTGAGGAGAAGGCAGACGGACCAAGGAGGTCTCAGAGAATAGAGGAGCAAAGGAGGGCTTCTGCTCACATAGTCAATATGGCCTTGATGGTTGAGATTATGAGAGAAGTAAAGGAGCCAACTGACTTAGAAGAAGCACTTGCAGATCCATCATGGAAGGATGGTATGCAGGCGGAGTATGACAGCATAATGAAGAATGACACTTGGGAGCTAGTGGATCGACCAGCAAAGCGGAAGGTTATTGGCACCAAGTGGATCTGGAAGGTAAATTACAAGGCTGATGGTACCTTAGAAAAGTACAAAGCTAGACTGGTTGCCCAAGGATTTTCACAAGTTGAAGGGTTTGATTTTCAAGAGTCATTTGCCCCAACTGCCGGAATGACCACTATTCGCACGGTACTTGCAGTGGCTGCCCACAAGAAGTGGCCAGTGTACCAAATGGATGTTAAGTTAGCGTTCTTAAATGGTGACCTCAAGGAGGAGGTGTACGTGGCTCAGCCACCAGGGTTTGAGGCCCCCCATTCTGAGAACAAAGTGTGTAAACTGAAGAAGGCATTGTATGGGCTAAAACAAGCCCCCAGAGCATGGTACTAGCAGATAGATAGGTTCTTTTTAAACCTAAACTTCAAAAGATGTGCCTCAGATGCTAACTTGTATGTTTACAGGGATGGTAAAAAGTATGTAGTGATTGTCCTATATGTGGACGACCTTCTTATTACAGGTGACTATGAAGATATGATCAACCAAACTCGAAAGGCTTTGAGCTCTGAGTTTGAAATGACAGACTTAGGCTTGCTGCACTATTGTTTGGGGATTGAAGTCTGGCAAGAGCCAGGAAAGATCTTCATCTCTCAGAAGAAGTATGCATGGGAGATCTTGAAGGCATTTGGCATGACCGAGTGCAAGGAGATAGCTACACCTATGGAGGTGAATGCAAAGTTATCCGTCGAGGATACATCAGCATTAACAGACATTGGGAGGTATAGGAGGTTGGTCGGCAGTCTGATCTACTTGTGTAACACCAGACCAGATATCAGTTTTGCTGTTGGTGTTTTGAGCAGGTTCTCAAACAAACCTCATGAGAGTCATTGGAAGGCTGGGATGCGGGTGCTCAGATACTTGAAGAAAACTCTTGACTATGGTATCACATACAGTTTCGGAACTTCTCTTGTGGGGAACTGTGACTCAGATTGGGCAGGAGACATTGATTCCAGGAAGTCAGTTTTTGGTTATTGTTTCTCTTTGGGTTCAGGAATTTTCTCTTGGATTAGTAAGAAGCAACCAACAGTGGCATTGTCTTCTACCGAAGCAGAGTACAAGGCAGCTTGTTTTGCTGCATGTGAGGCCGTATGGTTGAGAAGGATTCTATGGCATATGGGAGTGCAGGATGAAGAACCAACTGTGCTGAGATGTGACAATCAGAGTTGCATCGCCATTGCCAAAAATCCAGTGTTTCATGCACGCACCAAACATATAGAGATCCAGTATCAGTATGTGCGTGATTTGATGGAGGATGGGATAGTGGAATTGGTCTACTGTCCAACAGAGGAGAATGGAGCAGATATCTTCACCAAAGCACTTACGAAGGATCCTTCCCGGCAAGTGCCAAATTAAACCCATATGGGGGTCGCTCATGCATACTTCTCGGCAAGTGCACTGCTGTTTGAGATTGTCCCAATGATCTTTTACGTGTTGCCAACCACTAAAGACGCAGGCAAGGAGTCGCTACTAGGGAGAACCTTCAAAAAGTAAACTCACTGCAACGTCGATTATGAGTCGCGGAGTATCCACCTCACCATAGGCAACGTCCGCATTTCTACAACCTTCAACAACCCAAGGATTGCACGACCTCATCAAAGTCCACAAGGCCACCAGTAGAAATACTCACAACCAAGTCTACGGAGGGGGGTAATGCTCGGCCACCATCCACCGAATCCCATGAGCCGTCACTCATAGCAGCAAAAGTGAAGGCCCAACAGCCTAAGTTTCAATGGAGGCCTAAACAACCGCAAACACTTGCATCCTCGTAACACAAGAAACTCTAAACGTAGGAAGCCGAGATGCAGTTACAGAAATCAAAGCATGATTAAGCCAAGATGGGTTCCTAAAGCCCTCTTGCACGTGCAAGGCTACTATGAGGGAAATGCTTGGATATGGATCTCTAAGGCCCGAATGGCCCAAGGCATTACTCACATGCGGCCCTCAAGCTTGATCACCTTGAGCCCCATAGCACCTCAAAACTAGAAGCTGCAGCACTTCCCAGACCCACCTCCTACCAATTCACCCACGCATAAGCCTAGAAGAGTTGAGCAAGCCTATCGGCCCAAACCACAAATACCGTTACCCCCTTCAATCCCACCTAGTGCTTATAAGACTTGCCAAACCCAATCCGAGTATAGCTGCCCACCAGTAGCAGCTGCTAATCTGATGCTCACCCATCAAGCTCAACCACCGCTTCATGGGCAGCTGCCATCATCCGTCGCCAAGCCTTCTAGCCCCATCAAACCCCAACCACCTATGGGCCTTAAACCCTTCTAAGAGCGGAAATCATTCTTAACTCTGGCCGCAAACCTAGCCAAAGACACAAGGGATGACGTTATTACTTGTCTTAGATACTTAGATGCCATGTTCATGTCGCTAGCATGTCAAAGGACACCCATATCTTGACCATCTCCTAACTGAAGAAGAGCTACACATCGCTAGCCATGTCAATTCTAGTGATTTCCTAATGGATGTCCTCACTTACATCACACATGTAAGTACCCAACCCTTCGATCTGGACCGCAAGGCTCAATTGGAGTATAACCCATAATTCTAAACTTGGCTCATGAGCAAGTAACCCTTATATCTGCATGTTGAATGCCCTTGCCCTCCTAACCTTCAATCCTGGGAAGGATTCTTCTCAATCTGGAAGGGGAGGGGATAAGGTGAGGGTAAGGTGAATCAAAGTTCAAGATCAAGCAAACGCATAAACACAAAAGAAACTGGTAATCTAGGAGGAATGCCACAAAAGCTTTGAAATAAAGGCAAAAAGTCTGAAGCAAATAATCTATGTTGGATCTTAATGCTTTCATTCAACAAACATAAAGCCTTTCTTTTCGGAAAATTATTATTTTTAAAAGCACTAATGGGAATTATGGTTCATAAAAAGAACAAAAGATGTTGCAACAAGACTGTGCTCTCACTGACTTCCCTTCATGGAAGAGGAGAGGACCCAATACGGCATCTCCTTGGAAAGTTGTGCCTACAACCAACTAAAATTTTGAACCATCCATAACATCGAAGAAGTAATGGCCAAGGAGGAAGCAAGCAAGAGGGTCGTAGAGCAATGCAACCTCGTGAAGTACCTCGAGAAATTCGCACAAAAGTCCGACCACACAAAGTGTGTGGAATTTCTCAGAACTTACAACCCGGACTAGGAATGTGGAACTATAATAGTGGGAAGGGGGGAGAAGGCCAAATAGGTACAGGTACCCTTGAACCCAGCCTTAGTGGAGAAGGCACTGGGGTTAGAGGCTAAGGTGGAGAAGAAGCAAAAAAGAGACATCTATGCCATGCTCAAGATGAAGAAGGAAGATGTATTGACCAATGGCGGCATCAGTATCCAGGATATCCCTGATTTTGAAGCTCCCATGCAGGCAAAACTGGTGCACGCATTGTTCTCCAGCCAATGCTACAATTCCCTCATGCACCATATCAGTGTGCCTGTGCTGGAGAATGTGGCAGCTCGCACCCTAGATGAGGTGGATTGGAATGGCAATGTGTGCAAGACAATAGACCAAGCAACCAAAGTGCTAGCACTGGGCAGTAGACAGGCATGTAGAGAATCCCCTGCATCTAAGAATACAGAGAGGAAGAAACCTTCCTCGAAAGCCTCCTTCATCGAGTATGGAAGCATACTGACGGCTATCATCCATGAGGCTGTGGAAGAGGCCCAACAAGGAAACAAAGGAGCATATGAGACCCTAGGCAGGTCGCTAACCCATCAAAAGGATGAGCAATCAAGTGACAAGACAGAAACCGAGACAAAGAAGGAGGAGTGGGAGGCTCAATGAAGACGAAGAAAAACAAAGGAATCCACTCGGAAGGCAACTCAGAAAAGGAAACAGAAGGCAGGAATGAAAAAGGAAGAGGAAGATCTGGAAAGAGCAAAAAAGGAATCTCTGAGAGAGGCGGCAGAGTGGAAAAAGAAGGAGAAGGAAGAGGCCAAAAAGTTGGCCAAGGAAGCAAGGAAAATAGAAGAAGCGAGAGAAAGAAGAGCTATGGAAGAGGAGTTAGAGTTGAGGAGACTAGAGGAGGATGACATGGCCAAGGCAATTCGCCGGTCCATAGAGCAACAGATCCGACTCAATGGCCTAGAGGTTTAAATACGCCTAGGGAAGATAGACCAGACTCAAGCGCTCAAGTACCTGAAGCCATGCTGTCCATGGTCATCGAAGGCAAGGGTAAGACCCCTATCCATTCCATCCCGCCCCTCTAGGTGCCCGCTAGCAAAGCAACCAATGTCACCCCAAGCATCCCGGCCAGCACCGATGTGAATAGTTTTGTGGCATGGATATAATACTTTATCAATAAGGAACTAGCACAAGGAAAGAGAGCAGGGAGACCACAGCCACCGGGCACAAAAGGCCAACTACAGATGCTGAGTCTAGTAGGCAAGAGCCGAAATGCCAAAGAATGGAAGCCTCGACCACCCCAATCCCCACCACCCTGACGCCACCCACAAATCATGACAAGTATGCTGATAAATTGCTATCATAGTTAGAGAGGACAAGGGAGGAAAGGAGGATAGCAGTGACCGAGTTGGAAGCAGAAAGGAAAGCGATAGCGACCTTCCAGCTTGAAAAGGCAAGGCAAATGGCTACACAACAAAAGGAAATTCTCGACCTGAAACGGGAACTAAAAACCAAAGAAGAAAAGGAGCAAAGCTGGCGGCGTCAGCTCATAACTAAAAATCAAGAGCTCGAGAAGATGCAAGGAGAATATAAGCTTCTGATCATGCAACACGAGGATCTAGCAACAAAAATAGGTCAGATCGAATAGGGCATGAAGGAGTTTACCGCAAGGGAGGAAGGAAGGAAGCGAGAAGAGGCGCGACACCACCTAGGAATGGAAACCATGACTGAAATTTTGAGCCTTGAAAGAGAGGAGCAGGAGAGAATGAGCAGGGAACTGGAAGATCAGGAGCAGAGGCTCATGGCCTTGGTGCAAAGACAGGGGGAAGGCATGGAGGAAATGAAAAAGCAAGCTGAAGAGTGGGTAGGCCAAAATGAGCAAAGAGTGAAGACCTTGGCGTGTTGCCTAGCTCTTGTGGAGAAAGAGAAAATTCTAGCAAAAAACAGAGTAGAGGCAGCCCAAGTGGCCTTCAGTACTCAACAACAAATCTTCTTGAATACCTTGATGGACGCCACTCGTGCAGAGGAAGGGGAGTTATTGGAGGCGGTAAAAAAGAAACTGAGCATAGTGCACAGAGCCCTATAAGTAGGGCTACACTTGCCCTCCCAACCCATTGTAGTTGGGCTAAGCCCGGAGGAACAACATAGGTATTTGCTATCAGTTGGCCTAACCCCCTAGGAGATTGATGCTCTGGGGTTCGCAGAAGAGGTACAACAACAAGAGTGCCCAGGGAGTGAGGTAGAACTGCACATTGACCTAGGTGGATTCGAAGAAGAAGTGGTTCCACAACCCCCTTTACCCCATCTTGAAGGGCAGGGGCAACCAGCTAACGCATCCGTGGAGAGGAAAGCCACCTTGAGGGAGAAGAGGAGGAAATTGGTAGAAGAAGCCAGACAAAGATTAAGGGCTAAAACCCATGGCCGAGCCATCTGTACCCCTCCCGCCATGCCTAAATGACATGCCTCCCTATTTTCATGCAGAGCTCATGATCTGGGAGAGACAAGAAAAGGAGAAGCAACCCTTCACCTTCAGCTTCCTCATCCCCAATGCCTTGCGCAGAGTCCTTCCCACCAAAATAGTGAACGAAGTGATCAATGTCGGAAGTCGGCTAAGCTAGGCTGAAGGAAAAAGAGAAGAATCCCACCCTCTAGGGCACCGAGGATGCAGAATACTGGCAGAATAAAGTTTTTGAAGTGCCTCGATCTGTGCCCGAGTACAAGTGCCAACCATTGTGGTGAAGGTGCATCTACGATGATAACGTATTTGCATGGATGGCCTTCTATAACACTCTCCCTTTGAAGAGGAACAACCACCTACATGGCGTACCCTCGACAAATAGGAGTAGACTTTGATGCAAACGCCCATGGCCATTACGACTTCCCTGTAATATATAACCCCTGTACCACCACTTTAGCCCAACCCTCACCTTCACCCTTGAAAACCTAGACATTTCCATGACTCGCTTACTCATCGATTTTTCCTCTTGCCCCGATCCAGCCTTCATAACCACCTATAACTACCTTAGGCTTCTTAAACTCTTACTTAAGCAGTACCCTACCCCACAAGAACGTAGCCTCCCACCCCTCTTTTTTTATCCTAATGCCATTGATAGTTGCACCATGACATGCTTGATGATGAGAGCTACCTTTTACCTTCATTTTGCCTAGCTCTTCTTGAAGATATGAATGATAGCCAGTTCACCCGATGTAACCATCCCTTCCTCTCCACCACTTTACTCCATGTTTGCATGAATCTCAAGGGATACATGCAAACATGGAGTAAAGTGGTGGAGAGGAAGGGATGGTTTACATGGGGTGAACTGGCTATCATTCATATCTTCAAGAAGAGCTAGGCAAAATGAAGGTAAAAGGTAGCTCTCATCATCAAGCATGTCATGGTGCAACTATCAATGGCATAGGAGAAAAAAGAGGGGTGGGAGGCTACGTTCTTGTGGGGTAGGGTACTGCTTAAGTAAGAGTTTAAGAAGCCTAAGGTAGTTATAGGTGGTTATGAAGGCTCAGATGGGGCAAGAGGAAAAATGGATCAGTAAGTGAGTCATGGAAATGTCTACAGGTTTTAAGGGTGAAGGTGAGGTTGGGCTTGAGGCATAATCAGGTTGTAGGTCACCCTACGCTACACACATTGCACCTCCCTACTGCACGAATGGGTCCTCAAGTGTAGAACAACGCCCAGGCTTGCCTATGGTAAAACCAGCTCCCTGTTCCACAAGCATGAGTACAATGCACCACACAGTAAGGTAGACACTCCCCCTAGGTAGGGCACTGCACCTTCTCTTTTTAGATACTACAAAATGGAATGAACTACCAACTTCAGAGGCCCCATCATCCATGTGACATCTGATTGGCTCTCCGTCAACCATCATTGCCAAAGCTTCCAAAGCATCTTAGCCTACATGTGGTTGTACCATCACCTGCCCAACAATTTTCCAACTGCCTACCCATCCCCAACAAACAACTAGAAGTGCCATGAGACCGGCACCCATCTCGGAGGAGGGTAATGTTAACCCCAATTTTTCAATTTGAGATGGTGAAAAAATGAAGGAAAAAGCAAAAAAAGGATGGAAAAAGAGCCAAGGCATAGAGGCAGCCCCTAAAGCTAAGCTAGGGTAAAGCACAATTTTAAATAAAAGGTGCCTCAAAAAACTCTAAAAACTCTTGTAAAAGAGATCCAGGCTCTCTCCTGTGCCATTTGTAAAAGAATAGACAGGTATAGGTTGAGGGCATGAAAGTAAGAATAGGGAAGTAGAAAAAGGGACCTTGCCACAATGGCCGGTCATGTAAAAAGGGATGGGCGCCCATGGGAATTTAGGGTTTTGTATATAAAGTTCAAAAAGTGAATGAGAGCTCATTCTTTGGTGTGTGGCTAACAAGAGTCCTCTCTTCTTCTCTTCACCTTGCTTGTGTGTGTGCTCTTGAGAGAGGGAGTGTGAGAGTGCGAGGGAGTGAGTGTGTGTGTGGGAGTGAGGGATCAAGAGGGTGAAGCTCTTCACCATATCCTCTTCTATCTTCTTCTCTCTTCTCTTCTCTTCTCTTCTCTCGCGTGCACGCCTATGGTGGATGGAGCTTGGAGATGGAGGAGGCTTGAACTAGCATCTAGAATCATGGAGCTGTCGGCATGTGTGAGGGAGGAGGTGACTCATTTCGGCATCAAGGTAAGCTCACTACACCCTGAGAGGATCGACAACGTGTTGGCTAGGTGAGAGATAGCCATGAGAGCTCACTTGGAATGCTTGAAACAATAAGCGGTCCGTGGGTCTTGGCGGTTGAGCATGAGCTCCCACACACTCTTTGTGCAAGAAAAGTAAATATCAAGAATTGTGGAGATAAGGGTCTCTAGAAATCAACAGTTCTCCCAACTTTAGGTGTAGCTTCAATCTCAACCTTAACCATAGAAACAAGTGATAAACTAAAACATCATAAATCCACATAAATTTTCAAGATAGCCCAATAAAAGCTTGTGACTGTAACCTACAATCCATACATTTAGTTCTTCTATGTGATTGAAGAACCCATCTTTGGTGTAGTTGCCCATGTCAAAGGCCCCAAAAAGATCTTCTTTTTCAAATGTTTGATAGTGCTTCAACTGTGGAGCATAATCTATCATACATTCACACATAGATTTTAGCCTACTCTTGCCTTCAAAATTTGAGTTTTAAGCTCTTCAAGGCCATCCCCAAATGCATGAGAGTAAAGGCATATACATTTCCAAGAATCAATAGACAATAGTGGAGTTCAATATAGCTCCCAATGAGCGACACAAACCAATTAAATTTATGATATCCTCTTCTTATCTATCCAAAAACATGTGCAAACTATCTTGCCCACGTTTTTTTATGTGCGGCACTTGTTGAGATCAATGTTCATTGTCAAGAGCTCCAATGCTTATCAATAAACCCTTGCAAAAAAGCCTCAATAGGCTCTAATCATATTTGGTAGGTGAACCACAAAAACATATCTAGATCTTGAGCTACGGCTGCCAACATTCTAAGACAGCTCTTTACTCTTGTAGACCACTCACAAGTCACTTCATTCCAACTCATGCAACTCTAATGCCAAGCTTTCGGGCTTCACACACTTCATAGTTTCATGGGGGTTCATGGCTCTAATACCATGTTAGAAGAATGAGACAGAGATAGGGGCAACAAAGAGTAGACAACTCTCAATGAGATTCTTCATATTATTCATGACACATACTAACTAACTAACTCAATACATAAACTAGGTCTTAGTGACCAAAAGAACTAATCTCTAATTAACTACGGTTAAGTCAAGTATTGACTTATTGATGGCACACACATGTTAGACGGCTACACACACCCAGTTTTCATGTCGATAGGTAGTAGGTAGATTGACTAAGCTTGCATATCTCAATAAAACGTTGCTTATTATCACCACCCTTAACACTTCCAAAGGGAAAGAATCTATGAGTACTACTAAAGCTAAGTTGGATTTTCTCATAGTGATTGAGGAGGTTTGCTCCTTAGCTCAGATTTCAAAGGAAAATGAGTATTGGGTGCTTGATAGTGGAGCATCTCACTACATGACTAGGAATAAATAAAGATATAGTTCTCTAAGGTGTCTAAGAGAACCCATCATTGTAACAGTTGAAAACTATTCAAAAAGCTCAATTGAAGGAACGTGTACTACTTCATTTTTAACATTAAACGAAGCATCAAGGAAACTTTTACATGCATTTTATGTGCCTCAAATCAAGAAGAACTCGCTATTCATAGTCTCAATTCTAGATCGCGGCCTCAAATTTGTCTTCAATAATATAGGAGTGGAGATTCTTGATGGTGTTGGTAATGTTCTTGGCAAAGAAATGAGAAGAGAAAACTTATATGCCATTTAGAACTCTTATAGCCACCATTGGAAAAGGTACTAGTAAGCTTTGGCATGAGCAATTTTGCCACGTTGGCTTTGTTATGCTCAATGAAATGTAGAAGATTGGGATGGCTATACACTTACCTGACTTTGCTAAAGTACAGTAAATATGTGAAGTTGTTTGATGGGCAAGCAATAAAGAGGTTGCTTTCAAAAACATAGTAGGTATTAGGTGAAGACTCCTCTTAAGTTGGTTCATGTTGATCTCTATAATAAGATGAATCCTCAAGATTTCATAGGATCTTTCTATTTTCTGCTACTTGTTGATGACTATAGTTTAAAAATGTGATTCTATTTTCTTCAAGTGTAATATCCCCATTAAACCCCTATATATCTATTTCTTTTTCTTCATGTAACCCCCGTAATCTCTTGACTTAACAAAAAAATTTCCCCCCCTCTAGCCATGCAAAATACTCCAGGCTGATCAAAGCTCTTCTCAAACTTTGCACAAAACTTATTTAGCTTTGCATTGGCTTCACACATTGCATCTAATTAAGAATGAGGGGTAATGCTTGAAAAGCCATGTGTGAATAGGAAAAAGGAAAGGGAAAAAAAAAAGATTTAAAGAAAACCTTAGAAACAAGAAGATTATGAAGAGAAATAAAAAGGCATCCCCCCATCATTGGAGGCCATCATGTCTACCACCTCCTCACCCCCCTTCTCATGTCATCCTTTCCCCCTTTGCTCCCCCCCTTTAAATGGAGACCTCTTTCCTCTCAAAAAAGTAGAAACTGGGCCATGAGGCTCTGAGAGTACAATAGGAGGAGAGAGAGAGAGAGAGAGAGAGAGAGAGAGAGAGAGAGAGAGAGAGAGAGAGAGAGAGAGAGAGAGAGAGAGAGAGAGAGAGAGAGAGAGAGAGAGAGAGAGAGAGAGAAAGAAAGAAAGTTATATTAACGTCTTCTAAAGACCAAAACTAGCCTATGAGACAAACTGTGATACAACTGATGAGGTCTAGCTATCCAAAATAAAAGTGCTGAATGAAAAGCTAAAAACTGGAAACTGAAAATACGGTGCTGTGAGTGTGATAAGTGTCGTGTATGTGTATGTGCGTATGTAGCTCTGGTACTCCAGATAATGGCTACAAAAGGGGAACAAATGTCGGCTGTGATAGGGGAACAACTGTCGGCTGTGATAAAGTGGTGCGATATGTATATGTAAGAGATGCAGGGAGATATACTATCCTGGGATGTAGTAGCAGTTGTCGAAGTCGCTAATAGCGGGTGATCCCTCCTGGATGCAGGATGTGGTACATCGGCGGTGGAGAAAGAGCAAACTGGAGATTTGAGATCCAATGTGTTGAGTGTCGTCGGATCTCAGTCTGCTGTCGATGTAGATCAAGAATCCTCCGGATCTCCTGTCGCTGTGGCTGTGGGGTTCGAAACCCACGGATCCTCGTGCGGCGTCGGGTACGCTGGTCCTCAGCCTACTGTAGTGTGAGCCCAGAGGTCTGGCTGGAGGCTGGTACAGTAGCTCTCACTCTGTCTGTCTGAAAGAACTGTGTAATAGTCGTCTGGGTGGGCCCCTCTCTGACTGGGACCCGCTGTGTGCTCTGCTCTCTGATGTGCCATGCCTCTCCTAGAAAACAGCCAAATGATCTCTGATCCATATCAGTCATACATCCCTAAAGTGAGCTACTCAATGTGTATCTAGATCTCAACTCTGAGTATGCCAGGCATCTGAGAACAAAATGCTCCTCACTCTCCACCTCTGATCTGCAAAGGGGGCATATCCTCTCCTCCCATGGGATGCCACTGGCTCTGCCACTCTCAATCATAAGCTGATGTGATGATACCCTGAGCTGTCCAATAAGAACTCTCAATCGATGTGGCATATAGATCTGCATATATCTCAGAATCTCTATGAATCCCTGCTTTAATATGCTTAAGAACTGTGTATAATAATGTGCCATCTTCGATGGTAGTGGCTGTCCAGGGCTGACCCATGTCCTCTGTATATAAATATGCCATATCTCCTATCTGATGACTCTGTTCCTCTCAGAGAGAGAGAGGGTGTAAGTAGGAGCCTGAGTATCATATAGAAGAGGTGGGAGTCTATCAATGTCCAGCCCATGTCTGTCAAACCAAGCTCTAGTCTGTGCATACCATGATGTGGTATCCCCCGCTCGAGCCATCTCCTGAGATGCCATATATGCTCTGCATTAGGGCCAAAAACGCTTCAAAAAATGCACTTTTGTTAATCATGGGATTAAGGAAAGGGCCAAAGAGAGTTCGCCACGTTCTTTTTTAGCCAAAACCCCTAAAGTCTGACATGTTTTGGAGTCCCAAAGACGTTATTTACTTACAAATCTGACAAAATACGTGACAGAGATGTGATGAAATTAATAATGAGTTTTTTGAAAGTCGGGAGATCTTTCAATATTGTTTTTGGCGCCCAATACATACTCATTTGTATTCTTGGCGCTACTTTTTAGTTCATTCACCCCTCTTTGAGCTTCTTTCTCTGCGCTTTCATTCTTTTCATGGCTTCCTCCAGGCGCCCTTCTTGTTTAATACACTCTTGCACAGTCTATAGCCAGGGAGCAGATGGAAATTTTGAGCCCAAAACCTTTGCTGTAAACGATTGGGTTACCATGCTGCCATCTTGCAAGGGCTCTCATAAGGTGAAAAGAAGAAAACGAGATGATATAAAACATCACTGGAAGGGGCGTATCATTGCCTTCAAAATTATGCCCGAAGGTTGGTTTGTCAAGGTGCAACATGTTTACATGGCCAAGGATATGCACTTGCCTCCAAACGAATGTGTTCCCCAACAAACACATTGTAAGTTATTAGTTAAATAACGTATATAATTCTTTTCCATTTATGCAAGTTCTAACAAACGGTTCATCATTATAGATATCTTTCCGTCAACAAGTATTGAATGGCAACCTGTGGAAAGCCTAAGTGGGACTTTCCATGCCATTCATAAGGTATTGGCAGACATTATTTATGCCGATCAAACTGTGTCTTTTTTTAGTGAATGCAAGGTTTTTATATATTATGCACAGTATGTGGTTCTCTCTAAAGCGGATAGGTATGAAAATATCGAAGATTTGCCATTGCCAAGTCTTTCATCTCTAAACTGGGAGATTCCTGACAAGGTAACGGTGCAGAGTTTCAAATTCAAAATATCTCAGGATATTAAAAAGTCCATGACAGCTGGAAGGATCTCAAGAAGAATACGTTTATCATGGTTTGTACCCCTCCATATCTTCGTGGCTTGCTTCAAAACAGCAAATTTACAAAGAACGAAGGTATCCTGGCTAAGTAGAAACTTTTCGGAAGAGGAGCCTGCCAGCACTGCGAGAAAAAATGTAACAAGTTGGTAAAAAGGGGTCCCTAAAAAAACCAACGATATGAAAGAGACTTACATTCACTCCATCTATCTTGAGTATCTTTGAATCTATTGTCCTGCAGACATTTGAAAAGCACTCTTTTTCCATAAGTATATGTATGACTTTGTGACTTTGCAATGGTACTTCTTGTTAGAGAGAGTTATATGGTTTTCTAGGATCAACAATATCCTTATATGTGGTGTCCAAGAAGGTAGTCAGGAGCCTGCCAGCACTGCAAATGGAAACATGTAACTAAAATAGATAATCAAATAAAATAAATAATTAACCAAAAAGCAAGTAGTATTCCATTCAACCCACATTCTTCCTTGGCCATGGATACCACTTAGAGAGTTCATGAGGATAATTTCTCTGGTGAGTGTATTCGATGTAATAAAAAAATTTATGGTAGTTGTGATGGAATCAAAAGCTTTGAAAGACATTGTTATATTTGAACCAAATCTCAAAAAAAATTCCATTGATAACAGTGGATCAACAATACACATAATTTTAGAGATTTATTGGCTAAGAGATGCAATCAATGTCCTAAAGCTAATAGCAAAAATAAAGGAGTGTTATTTGCAATCAATAGCACAATTATTCTATATACTAAAATTTTTAAGAGTCAAAATGCCTTACCTTATGCAATAATAAACTACAGAATCTAACAATTAAATATCCTTTTTACAACTAGCATGGACTTGTCCTCATGAGATATGCTAAGATAGTCCTCTTCCTCAAAAGTGCAAGAAACATTAATAACCATTTGCCCATACACCTCACCCATTCTCTTATAATTAACAGGTCCAAGTACATCGATTTTTCTCTTGCAAGCATCATCCTCGGTACCTTATTCTGCTAATCATATTAAAATATTTATTCATTAGGGTGATCTTATGAGCATGAGCAGCAACAATGTAAGGATAATTCATAAATTCATAAAGTCAACCATGTGAGGATAAGTTGATATGATGCGAGAGCAGCAAAGCCAAATTTTCGCAGGGTCATATTCGCACCGTATCGTGGAGCAGTTCATACGGCGCGAGCGTGGCAAAAAGCATAATGTTTGGTACTATACTTTTCATTGCATATCATGGATGACTTGATATGGTGCAAGAATGGCACAACAAAATCTCCGTAGGGATCCTCCTCCCTCAGTATCGTGAAGGAGTAAACATGCGCGTGCAAAGTACACCCCCTTCTAATAACTTATTTTTTGTGAGATCTTAAACCTATCAAAAAAATTCAAAAAAATTTCCATGAGTTTATTAGGCTTTGAAAATTTTTTTAGATTTTTTTAAAGCTCATTTGCTATTTTAAAAAATATTTTTAAGCAAAAAAGGCCTAAAAAGACCCAAAAAATCACAAAAAAACCACCCAAAACTAGCATTGCCGATACAATGCAAATATGGGTATCCGCGATATGGGTATCCAAGGATACCCATATTCGCGTTGTATTTTGAAAATTTTTGAGCTATTTTGCTATTTTAAAAATATTTTTAAGCAAAAAAGGCCTAAAAGAGACCCAAAAAATCACAAAAAAACCACCCAAAAATAGCATTGCCGATACAACGCGAATATGGGTATCCGAGCGTCTCGGATACCCATATTCGCGTTGTATCGGCAATGCTATACCTTTAAATTGAGCGAAAAATGTACTTTGCTCTTTCATTTGATTAAGAACTTCAAGCTCTTACACAAAGATTTCAATCTCTCTTCTTCATCGATTAGAGATTAAAGCAAGCATCCCGTTTCATTGCTTGACCAAGCCTTTTGCTTTTCCAACAACGGATATTTTTCCAACTAGTTCAATGACTTGTGAAGTGCGAGAGGGTTTAATAAATCTAGTTCATTGAAGCGAAGTATGAAAGGGAGTACTTTGTGAATTAAAGTTTAGCTTAAGGAAGCTTAAAAAGGAATAATCAACAAGAAAATGTTGTTACATATGCAAAAATAACATGAACTATGTAAGCACAGGGACTACTTAAGCATAAGGGCAGCTTATTTTTTGAGTAGTAGCGAGTTAGCTTCTTTGGAAAAGCTAGCATTGCCGATACAACGCAAATATGCTCGGATACCCATATTCGCGTTGTATCGGCAATGCTATTTTTGGGTGGTTTTTTTGTGATTTTTTGGGTCTCTTTTAGGCCTTTTTTGCTTAAAAATATTTTTAAAATAGCAAATGAGCTCAAAAAAAGCTTAAAAATTTTCTAAAATTTTTTCAGAGCCTAATAAAGTTATGTTTTTTTTTTTTGTGAAATGGAGACTGATTATTTTGATGGTCTTTTTTTTGTGAAATTGAGATATATTACATTTGAAAAAAGATATACAAGGATAAAGCATCAATAATATAGTGATGCTTTCAATTATAAAATCAGTCTGCTTTAGAATCAGAGTTCTGAGAGAAAGAAATAGATTCAAGTCCTTTCTATTTCTTCTTACAAATCAAGGGAATAGATCTTAAGAGATTTGCTAGGATATGATATCATGAGTAGTATCATCCCATGACATCAAGCTACCATTTAGGTATTGAAATCTGATAGTGCTAATAAGAATCACAATTGAAGATATTGAAACTTGAAACCCCATAGTGCTAATCATAGTTGAGGGTATGATGAGAAAAATACTCCCAAGAGCTAATATTAAGTAAGAAGTTGTATCCTTCATATTCTTCGAAGCATCCTGCACACCTAAAATCATCTTAGTCCTAAAGTTGATATGATACACAATATCACTAATACTTCTATCTATTACTTATTTAAATTTTTTATATTTTAAGAGACAAAATTGAATAATAAATATTTTTAATCTATTACTAGGTAAATATTTTTATCTCCCAGAAATCAAAGTACTTCCTTTCTTCTAATTATAATATATTATCCTTGTCTTATCAATTAGTCCTTGCTAAAAAGTTGATATTACAACACTGTATAATGAAGATATTCTATTTTCAAGTGTCAAGATCAAAGTGAAAATTTTCACTTTCTATTCTATTAGCTTAAGGATTATCCTTAGTATATCTATCCCTACCAATTTGCATCAACACCATGGGACTCTTTTACCCATTTTCTTATGAATCAAATTGAAGAGATTGAAGAAAAAGCTTGGATTTAGTTGAAACAAAATCTTACAGAATGGATATCTTAGGGGTTGAAGTAAAGATGCGGCTTGAATGTCCCAACCTTGTTGGGTCTGTTGAAAACTAACAAGATGATCTCGTCTCAGGTCCATGGAGGACCATATCTCTATAGCTCAATCGGCAAGTAAGTGGTATTGATCCTCTGTGTAGAGACTCTTTTGATTGTTGATCACCTTCTCAAGATTTTGTGAAAGGAGACGAAGGGAGACCAATGCACGCTGCTAGTAAGAACCGGACGTGATTTTGGTGAGAAATTTTACGACAAAGTAAAATCTACTTTAAGAACTAAGAAACAAAGTGAAGAGGAGAGAACGATGATTCAAATGAATGCAGGTGAAAAAAGAAGCATGATTTTGGTGGGAAACGTGATAGTAAAATATTCAAAATGAAAGAATAATGGCTGAAAAGTGACCTTTGACATGAGTTAACGTCCTTAGGCATTTAATGGCTAACCTCTTAAATGAATAATAAATTCTCTCATTAATCACCTCTGAATGGCCAAATTTGGAGGGTTCATTATTTTAAAACCTCAACTAATTAGTAACTTAATCATTTTCTTACAAGTGCCATTTTTGAAACGTTTTTGGCCCTAATGGTATGCAATGCGATCTCTATCCATATCCTGAAATCTGTGTAAGAAGTAGACTGTCTGAAATAATGCCTCGACTAGCATGGGCGATGTGGCAAGCTTTGCTCGCACAATGTCATGTGGGACTGAGGCCAGGTGAGAGAAAGATAAGAAGAAGGGAGAGAAAGAGGGGAAGCCATCAAATCTATGAAGAAGGAGGTTGAAGATGAAAGAGTACTCTTTATTGCTCAAAATGGTGAAAAAAATAATCCTCTTGCATCTTATATACTCATGCCAATGTGGCTAGAGTATTTCCCACTTATTTCCTAAAATAACAATGTCTTTTCCACTTCTTTACATAATCTATCTAAGAATGAAAAATAGTTTTTCTCTTTTATAACTTTTGTGAATTCATTCTAGGAGGTTCTTTCTTTAATTTGGTTACACATAAGGGTCTTTAAGTTGACAAAGGGAAAGCAACTTATGAAGTATTGTATGTGCATTCAATTAATGCACAAACTCATAAAGAAACCATAGAGTAAAAATCATGGAAGGCAAACTCTTTCATATATCAAGACTTAAGAGGAAAGCACCTTGTGAAACAATTAGTTCTAAGAGACAAATGTGGCCCATCTAATAAAAGGAAACATTAGATAAATATTTTGTGTGTGTGTGTGTGTGTAAATTCAAAACATTATTCAACAATATTATCATAGCCAAGAACAAGCTGTATAGAATATCCAAACAAACAAGAATATGTCTTCATAATGCTCTCTTACAATTCATGTCAATTTAAAAAATGTGTAGATCTAAACCTTTGAGTGACATTATGAATTACTTTTTTTTTTCTTATTAAAAAATGTGAATACTATCACTGGTAAGAAAAAATTTCATCCAAGTGTTTAACTTAAACTAACGAATGCATATTTATATGTACTAGTGGTTTTTTAATTAAAAATGACTAATACTTTTCACCAAGTCCAAAGCATCAAGTAAAACTAAAGATTCAAGATACAAAGTGGATTAAATGGAAAACTACTATATCAAAAATGATGTGATGCTGCATCACAATTATAGTCGTAGAATGCTAAAGCACTACACTTCCTTTGATAGAAATAATTGAATTTTATTACTTCATCCATGAGATATTGAAACCTTGAATAATCTTACTAGGATTGAGAGATCACATGTATAATGTTATTGAGATAGGACACAAGTTCCTTTCAAAAGCATGACCTAGCATACCTTAGATGCCAAAATTTTTTAAAAGTGAATTTATTCACAATAGTATGCATTGGACTTATATATACATACTGTACATTGCAAATCCTTTGGTTTTACTTTATTTTCTTTCATGTCAACACAACATCACTATAGATATGATATAGTATAAATGAAATGTACATATGTGCAAAGTTTCAAAAGTGTAATAGTAACCATAAATGTGATGTGAAAGCTTGGAAGCATTTATAGAAGACCCACAACAGGTTTTTTAGGTGCTCAATTCTTGAGCTGTTTTTGTATACATTACTAAAAATTTACAAGAAGTATCTTTAAACATATATAGTGTGATATTTATAGAAAAAAGTTCAAATATCTTTAAACGTGATATCTATAGAAAAGATTTCAATATCTTTTCATTTTTTTCAAGGTTTTCTTCATTTACCACAACTTGTTATGTGTTATTATATTCTCTTCATATATTAAAGTCAAAAAGTCACACTAAAACATTGTGACCACAATGAATATGTATCTATAATCCTCTAATAGACAATAAAAATAAGATCCCTTTTCCTTTTACATACTTCAAGTATCTATCTTCATGATAAAATTTACAAGAGAAATAGAAACAACATAAGTGATAAGCCACTCAAACTAGACCCAATGAAAAGCACCTGGTTTCCTCCTAACGCTTCATCCTATTGTTGTCTCTGTGGTTTGCACTAAAGCTCAAAGGAGAGAGGATGCCCACACAATTCTCATCTATCCAACTAACATGTGTGTATTGGTTACACATTGACCAAAATGTCCAAGGAAAAACTGTTCTTGGAAAAATAGATATTTATTTTATAGCCTTGTCACATTTAAATATGTTGCTTCTTATTAAGACATCACCCTAACATTAATAGCTTCATCAAAACGAAAACACAAAAAATATACTATTTAGCACCTGGATGTTGCCTTTTCACCACTTAGGATAGTAGCATATCCTAAGGGTTGGCTTGTCTTAAGACCCAAGTACATGCACACACACACACGCGCGCACGCGCGCGCGCGCGCACACACACACACACACAGAGTCATTATGAAATAAAAAAGCTTGAATCACAACCAATATGGATCTATTGGTTTGAATCTTATGACTTCATGCTAGATAGCATAATTGAATGATCCCAACACAACAAAGTGTGCATTAACATTGATGTGATTTGAGAATATTGTTAACTTCTAGAATTTTCTCCATCTCAACTAATTTAAAGTGCAATGTTATAATTTAAGAGAAGGTAACATCTTGGAAGAAAATAGAAAAAATACTTCCACAATCTTTTAACATCCCTCTTCCACAATAATGTAAACACATATTAAAGCCACACAATTGGTGAGACTACACACCATTTACCAATTAAGGTTATAGTACTACGTACCCAAAAAAAGTGAGTCTCAGTTACCTAGTTGAGCTCTCTCGAAACCATGTTTTAAATCCAAAAACCATGGTTTGATATATATTAGCATTTCACTACATTAAAAGTTATCAATGTTTTGATTAAGCATGTAAACTGGTGCACGTAGGAAAATCTTAACAATCTATACATTATCTAACTAAAAATCTTGAGCATCAATTTTTTGCAATGCCAAAGAGAAAGTGTAACATTTTTTTAGTATAAAAGTCTTAAATACAAAAATTTTAATATTGCAAAGGTTTTTAACATTCACAAGTGGCACAAAGGGGAGGAGAAAGTGTGAGTGGTCTTATTCAAGCTAGGAAAAGAAATTGAGAGAGAAAGAAAGAAAGAAAGTTATATTAACGTCTTCTAAAGACCAAAACTGGCCTATGAGACAAACTGTGATACAACTGATGAGGTCCAGCTATCCAAAATAAGAGAGAGAGAGAGAGAGAGAGAGAGAGAGAGAGAGAGAGAGAGAGAGAGAGAGAGAGAGAGAGAGAGAGAGAGAGAGAGAGAGAGAGAGAGAGAGATGATATGAGAGTTCACCTTTGAAGAGGAGAGAGATTTTCTTATTTTATCATAAGCATAATATAATTTTTTTATTTCTCAAAACATACATGTGTATAGTTGTGACAATACTATATTTAAAAAATATTTAATATTATGATAAAATATTTTATTGATGTTTTAGAGATTTTAATACATTAACGTAGAAAATTTCACTTACTATATTTTAGTATTATTGTAATAGTAAACACTTTATTGTTATAATGAACATTTCTATAGATCGACATTTTTTCATTTGTAACTTAACCAAGTGGCTCAAGTACTAACTTAGTTTTGTATCTGTCATAGTTATTACTTTTACAAATATTGTCTCATCTTTAGGTGTCTAAATTTTAGTATTATAGTAATAATCAACATTGAATATGTATTATGCATTAAGGTTTATTAATATTATACACATATTATATACTACTGCTACTAATAATAATATGTTGAAGTAAAACTTTGAAGAAAAGCATTAAAAACATATATTCTATATGGCTCCACTCTCACCCAACCGTAGCTACCACCTCCCACCAAGGTCCTCTAAGCACCAAGTTTATCCCACTTCTGCTTGACACCGGCCATCCTTGCTTACTATATGATGCCCCACTTATATCTATTTCCCCCTCTTTCTCGCTCCCATCTATCCCTATCACCCTTGCTTACTTGTGACTGCTTGTTGGTGCCCTGCCCTCACCTAGCACCCCTTGTTCTATGCCTCTAGCCAACTGCCACCTCCCTACTCTAGGCCTCTTGGCTGCCTAGAGAGAGAGAGAGAGAGAGAGAGAGAGAGAGAGAGAGAGAGAGAGAGAGAGAGAGAGAGAGAGAGAGAGAGAGAGAGAGAGAGAGAGATGCCTCTCATTCGCCTCGCTTGCCTTCGGTCATAACTTGCTCCCAATCACTCTGTGTGTGTGTGTGTGTGTGTGTGTGTGTGTGTGTGTGTGTGTGTGTGTGTGTGTGTGTGTGTGTGTGTGTGTGTGTGTGTGTGTGTGTGTGATGCCTCCCATTGTCGTGCTGCTATGCACACACCGTGTAAAGAAATCTAGAGTGTGCCTTCCTTTTAGATTTAGAGAGTCAATGCCATTTTAGACATTAGTGTTAGTGTCCATGGTTCAAAAATATTAGATTTTAGTCAATTTTTAATAATCTAGATATTATATCTTGTAAAAAAATCTACAAAACTATAGACAACTTCTATATTAATATGAGATGTAAAAGAAATCATGTAGCTTTCAGCTAATTTGAGAGGATTTTATGTAAAAAGAGAGATTAGCGAAATCGCATGATGCACAATCGTTGTTTTGAGGCAGTGAACAGCAGTCCGAAAGTGGGAGATGAAGAAGGAGTGATCTCGCAGGATTCTGGTAGGTGTCTTGGCATTTAACCCCCCTTTTAGAGACATTGGAAGGATCAGATTGGCGATCTGAGTAGCATAGAGGAAGGTATTATTATGTACACGTTTTTGTCTATTAGAGTTATATTTTCTCATTTTGCTGAAAGAAACTGACAGGCTTCATCTCTATTAGTATTTTTCTATATTTTGTAATTATTTTTTGAAGTGTTCTTCTACATCTTCAATCTCTTTGAACCCCTTCTCTTTCGTCTACTCCTCTCCTTAAATCTACCTTCACCCTCTGCGGTCACTTATCTTCAAGAACTTGGCTTGAAACCTTCAACCCTTCTCTTATATCTACCATCTCTGGAGTCTAAGCTCTTGAACCCCTATACATTCTTCTCTTGCCAAACCCTTGTGGTGACCTTCAACCCTGCACATTGCGATATTACCCTGCACACTGCGATATTGGTGAACCCGACGTGAAGGGGGGATTATTCAGGAGATACTCTACAACAATTGGTGTGCATACTGCAGCAGACTCAATAACAACAAATCCAAATTTTACAATAACAACAACAAAGGCAAGAAGAAGAGAAGATTGATTCCACAGCTATCAAGGCCCTAGAAGAAGTTGGGCATGAATTAAAATAATTTAATGGTAAAAATGTCTCTATTTTCATTCGTTTGTATGTTGAGAAAATGCTCTTCTTTGGTGTATTGCAACATGCATGGAGCCGTTATTTTGCCAGACTAGCCAAGCATGCTCTTCAAGAAAGAATCCATGGTCTTTTCCAACAAGATGCAGATTGGGCTGCATTCAAAAAAGCCCTATGCGAAATTCTTCTTAGAATACTATGGCCTTATGATGAAGAAAAGTTTCACTGAATGGGTTGAAAAATCCAACAAAGGTTTAGCTGCAACAGCTCTATACCATGAATTTGAAAGTAAATTTGGACAACTTGATGCTAAAGACAACAAAGTATGGAAGGTCAAAAGATTGAATTATTCCTTAAGGTTGCAGATCCCATTCTGCAAGAAAAGCTTATTGATCACCTAGAAGATGCTACCTCTGAATTAGGAGTCAAGACTGCATGGACAGATGTTACTGATGCAGTTAACATGATTGCTCGAAGAGAGCGGATGCGACTAAGATTGGGCTCTACTTCAACTTCAACAACTCCATTGATGGAGCTTGTTCCACCTTCAAAATCCCCTATTCCTTTGACTAATCAACCAACTCTTTCTTCTTCTGTTCCTTCTAAAAATGATTTCATGGATGAACTTATTAAAAGCATGTGTGACCTTCATTTGAATCTTACATAAATTAGTTCCAAAGAAGAGAAGTTGGATGTCAAAGTTGAAGAACAAGGACGATCATCAACTCAAAGACCCATGAGAGAAGGCTTTAAGAGGCATTGTATCTTACATAAATTAGTTCCAAAGTAGAGAAGTTGGATGTCAAAGTTGAAGAACGAGGACGATCATCAACTCAAAGACCCATGAGAGAAGGCTTTAAGAGGCGTTGTATTTGGTGCGACAGCTAACAATATGACAAGAGGGAGTGTTCTGCCTTCCGTGAGGTTGAAGCACAAAAGCTCGTCTTTTGGAAAGACAGAAAAATCCATGTAGCTAAAACTGGTCTTCCACTGGAGCCAAAATTTGGCAATGGTGGAATGAAGAAAAGATTAGAAGATTTAGTTGTAAAGAATGCCTATGCAGCAATTGATGCAGCTACCTATGGGCTGCAAATTGAGCCAACTAAATCAAGTTTGAAAGCATGTAAAGGTAATGTGCAATCTAAAGTATGGATGCAAGTATTAGATCAAATGGAACATGGTAAAGCAGCCAAAGAAGATTTGGCTAATGCCAGTCAGTGCATTCGAGGAATAACTGGTTGGAAAGAAGTGGTAGATTCTTTTTTCGCCTTTGCACATTTGGCTGACGTCAATCATAAAGAAGTCTTGATTGAAGAAAAGAGAAGAAGAGAAGATGAAGCAGGGCCTTCCTCTTCTGGCCCTCCAAAAGCTTGGAATTGCCAAATGTGAATTCCATGATGTAATTATTAATGTAATCAAAAGGAAAAGACAATATGTTGGTGATGAATTTGAAGAAATAGTGCATGCTTTTTTGCAAGCTCTTCGAGTCTTTATGCAAGATGAATATAAGCTGACTTCATAAGGAATTCATCTTGAAGCAGTTAAAGAATTAATTGCAGCAATTAAAGCTGAAAATAAAGAAAACATGAATGCAAAAAGTAAAGAAGTGAAAGCTGAAAATGTAATGATCGGCTGGTCCAAACCAGTTGGGTAGCCCACCTCTCAAAAAGAAGGCCATCTACAGCACATGCATGAGGAGGAAGAGGCTCAATTCATTCTAAGTAGTCACTACTCCTGTACGCATTGGGCAAGAGCAACAATGGAGATAGTCGTCAAAATTGGAGAAAAAGAAACACCATGTATTGCACTCTTAGACCATGGCTTGGAGATCAACGTCATGGCAAGGAGTCTCTATGAAAGTGGCAGATAGCCCATAGATATTGATCCAAGATGGCGAATGAGAGCTGCAAACAACTCTTCTGGAGAGTTATATGTTGCATGCCCTAATGTGCAATGGAGACATAAAAGATAATTTTCACTTTTTTGTTCAAGTCTCTTGTAGTTACCCTATCATTCTTGGGCAACCTTACATTTCTGAAGCCTGCTTGGAAACAAAATCTCTTGATGATGGTTCTTCCTATGCTCGAATCTGAAGCAAGGATAATGAACGAGCTATCTAATTTCTTACTATATGTATTAACCATCATCGAAACAAAGATCGACTACATAATTATGCTGTGCCTCCTAATGCTCGAGATTTCAAGGGTTTTCGGGCTGCACTACTATAAAAGGAGACCATGGTAGTGCATCATATAAAAAGATTGAATCTCCTTATGTTACAAAAACTGTGTCTCTAGCAAATTTGTATGTATGTACAGCCAATAGTATGGGCTGTTATAAGTCTCTTCCAGCCATGACTAAGGCTGAAAGAAAATATATATCTCATGTAAAAGGGAGATGAAAACTTATTACATGATGGCTGAAAATGAAGATATTTCGGGCATTTTTTTTGGATTGATTACTACTGACACATTGGTTGAAATATATGCAGCTGCTCATGTAGAAAATCAGTCCATAGAAGTATGTACATTGGATTTTTATCAAACAATTCAAGAATTTGTTGAGTAGGAAGACATTGGTTCACTCAACAAGGTTCAAGCGCAAGTGGAGACAAAATACAAGACGGTGGATAAGAAAGTCAAACCTGTGGCAGTCCCACTGCCTCCTGAAAGTGAAGAGCTAGCTGATAGGGTAGCAAATCAGCCAAGTCTTCGTGATCCTTTCAACATTGGTCACAAGTTCACATCTAAAAGTATAAAAGAGCTCAAAATAGGTGAAAATTATTTCCTTTCGCTGGACTGAAAAACACTCTTTTATGCAAATGCTAATGAAACATAGAAAAGCTTTTGCATTTCAACCAAGTGAAATAGGCTATGTGGATCCAAATATTGTGGCTCCTATGGTCATTTTTACGGTCCCACATGTGCCTTGGAACCTCAAGCATATTCATGTTCCAAGGGCGCATTTGCCCAAATTACTAGAACTTCTAAATGAAAAGATCAGAATGAAGATTTTAGAACCTTCTTCAGCGCCCTACTCAAACTGATGGTTTATCGTGCCCAAGAAAAATGGATCTTTTACGATTCATTCAAGATCTACAACTTATTAATCGTGTCATAATCCGAAATGTTGATTCGGGTCCAATTGTTGATGAGTTTGCTGAAGGTTTTGCAGGTAGAGAAATTTATTCTATGGGTGACCTATATTCAGGATATGACCAGTTTCAGCTTTCATTAGAAGGCCAAGACATTACCACAATGAAGACACCTCTTGGATTGGTCCGCGTGTGCACTCTACCACAAGGTGTAACAAACTCCATAGCCCATATGATGAATGCCATGCACAAAGTCTTAAGGGACTTTATTCCACAACTTACTCTTCCATTTCTTGATGATGTACCTATCAAGGGATGTGAAGTCAATGAAAAGAATGAGGAGCTTGACGAAGATGGTTGCATGACATTTGTAGCTAACCATATTCATGATTATGACAGAATTTTGACAAGGCTAGAAGAGGTACATCCTACCCTTTTTGGAGCTAAGTCAATTTTTGGAGTAGAAGAAGTCCTAGTGGTCAGTCATCTATGTGGCTCCTATGGATGCAAACCTTCTCCAATCAAGATAGATGCCATCAGCGGAATGCAAGAAAAATGCATAAATGTTTTAGAGGTGAGAAATTTTCTTGGCGCATGTGTATTCTATCTCATATGGATACCACATTTTTCTCATGTAGTTGAAAATCTTTATCAATGTCATCTATGTGGTCCCTATGGATGCAAACCTTCTCCAATCAAGATAGATGCCATCAGCCGAATGCAAGAAAAATGTACAAATGTTTCAGAGATGAGAAATTTTCTGGGTGCATGTGTATTTTATCTCATATGGATACCACATTTTTCTCATGTAGCTGTCAATCTTTATCAATTATTAACAAAAGGCCAAAGATTCTCTTGGGGTAATGAGCATACTCTCACTATGCATAAATTAAAGAAGCTGTTAATTTCAGCCCCCACTCTCAAAAGGGCTGATTATTCAAATGGTCAACCCATCATCCTTACTATGGATACAAATCCCATTGGGATAGGATGGGCTGTTGGCCAAGAGGATCTTGAAGGTAATAGGTATGCAATTCATTTTGGAGCAAAAGTTCTCAATGAACATCAAAGAAGGTATGCACAAGTAAAAAGGGAATTGTGGGGAGTTGTAACAGCATTAAAGTGTGATCGTGAATACTTTATAGGTGCTTCCGTAGTGGTAGAAACTGATTTTCTTCCACTCTTGGGCATGATTGCCAACTGCTCTACACCCGACATTGCTATGCTAAGATGGATTACATATATTAAATCTCTCAACCCCAAATCAAAGCATATTACAGGAAAGGTGAATCCAATTGCTAAGGTGAATCCAATTGCTGGCATGCTATCACGTGCAAGATATGACAATGAAGAAGAGCTTATGGAAGAAGATGAAGCTGAAGAATCTATACTTGCTGAATTTCATTCCATTGCTACTAAAAATACATTTTCAGTTATTGCATATACTGGTCCAAAGCTGAAAACAACAAGATGGTCAACTAGAAGCCAGCATGTTCATTGCATTGCTCAAGTTCTAGTTCATTTCCTTGAAGAAGACGGCCAATATTTGAGCACAATGAAGAAGAAGGAGACTTGGACTGATGAGGAGTTCAAGCATATCAAGAGGAAAGCTTATGGGTTTTTTCTTAAAGAAGGACATCTATGGAAGCACGCAAAGAAGAAGAAAGGAGTGTCTATCTAAGTTTTAGGTAACAAAAGATTGCAACATGTAATGAAGGAATTTCATGAAAGCCTGTGGGCTTGTCAGAGAGAGAACTAGGGAGAGAGAAAGAGGAGAGAGAAAGACTGCAGAAAGAGAGAGAAATAGAGTGACGAGGAGAGAGAAAGACTAGAATTGGAGAGAGAAAGACAGGAAAGATGAAGAAGCCATGGAAGCTTAGAGCAAGAAGGGAGAGAAAGATTGTAAATGTATTGATTTGTCAAAAGATGTGAAAAATTACAACTTCTCTCCTTATATACCAGTGTCAATGTGACATGGCATATTATTAGCATTCTAACTATTCCCAGCTTCTTACAATCCATCCCTTCCCAAAAGTTTTTGTCCTCAAAAACAAACCTAAAAAGAACTAAAGAAGAGATGGATAGAACAGAGTACTACTCTGTTTTACACCTTTACAAATGGGGAATGAGTGAAGAATTATCATTACAAGGGCTGAATTTGAAGAACAGAAAGAGGACCCCGCTATATACATAATTTGAAGAACTTTAGAAGCCATTGGAGCCATAGAATCTTCAACAAATAGTTCCAGAAGAAAGTAGACAGCTTGCTGAAATAACAGTCCCTGCTGGACCAAATCTGCCATAACTTTTGATAGAAGTGTCCAAATGAGATGTACCACATATCAAAATAAAGCTCTTGAAGAGTACTTTAAGCTCATGTAGATAGCTCAATTCTGAAAATGAAGTACGACAAAAACTGTTCTAAAACAGCGTGCTGTCCTGAACCAGTCTGCACCAATACTAGCTCCATAAGCAATAGTCTTCAGCCACCAATGTATCCTTCAAGTATGGATACTCATCCAATATTGAATCAGGTCTCCAAGAAGCCTCTTCAGAGGGTAAACCTCTCCATTTAATCAAATATTCCACAATAGAACGTGATTGAAGCTTCTTTTCATGCTGACCTATAACAGCCTCTGGGATGTACTGAACAATACCATCTTCATCAATAGGTAGCAGCTCATCAACTAAATCCACTGGATCACCATAATAGGGCTTGAGCTGACTAACATGGAAGACGTTATGAATCTTTGTAGAAGAGGGAAGCTCTAGTCTGTATGCCAAATCTCCAATCCGCTTAAGGATCCTGTAAGGGCCATAAAATCTGTGGGCAAGCTTATTACTGGATCCATCTTTCAATGTAGAGCACTTGGATTTGGGCACCTTCAACAAAACCAGCTCTCCTTCCTCGAACTCTAAAGGCCTCCTCTTCTCATCAGCATACATCTTCATCTGATCTTGAGCCTTCCTTAGATTCACCTTGCATTGCTGAAGAAGGGTTTGCATTCTTTCCAACTCTTCCTTCCCATGAGGGTTGATCTTTTCATTAAAAATGACTGTGGATAAGGGCACCTTGTAACCATACAAAGCCTCAAAGGGTGAAACTCCTATGCTCGCATGAGTGGAATTATTATAATCAAACTCAGCCAAGTGTAACCAAGAATCCGATGAGGTTTGGACATCATAGCAAAAATGGCGAAGATAAGTCTCCAACCATTTATTAACTCTCTCTGTCTGTCCATCAGTTTGGGGATGATAAGCCGTAGATGGAGCCAACTTGGTACCCATAGATGTAAATACCGCTTGCCAAAAGTTACTCATAAACTTTGAGTCCCTATCATGGACAATCACCTGCGGTAATCCATGTAATCTGAAAATATGCTCCATAAACTAGTTGGCCACCTGAGAAGCAGTAAACTGAATTTTTGTTGGGATAAAATGAGCTGCTTTGGTGAGTCTGTCAACCACCACATAAATACTATTCCACCCCTTCTTGGTAGTAGGTAAGCCAGTGATAAAGTCCATAGTAATATGAGTCCATTTACTTGTAGGAATAGGCAATGGCTGCAACAAACCTGCTGGCTTATGGGTGCTATCCTTATTTTGCTGACAAGGCATACACTTCATAACGAAGTCCTTGACATCTTTCCACTTTCCTTTCCAATAAAAGCTCTTGCTGATCCTGTCATAAGTCTTGAAAACTCCCAAGTATCCAGCTAAAGGCGAAGAATGCAACTCCTCCATAATTTTTCACTTGAAAGAAGAAGTAGAGGGAATAACAATCTTGCCCTTCCACCAAATAAGACCATTTTTAAGCTAGTAATGTGAGTTTTCTTCCATAAGACCTTGCTGTAATTTCTGAAAGATTTGGCTGAATTCCTCATCTAAGAGATATGCCTCTTGTAGCTCTTCAATCTAATCACTATGTAATTCTGTCATGGCTGATACTTTGCAGGCCCACATACGAGAGAGAGAATCAGCCACTATGTTATCTTTGCCCCTTGTATGAGTGATGTCAAAGTCATAATTTTGTAATGTTACTACCCATCGTCGTTGCTTTGGAGTAAGATTTGACTGAGTAAGGAAATACTTAAGTACCCGATGATCACTATGTACTCTGAATCGGCTGCCATATAAGTAATGGTGCCATTTCTTGATTGCATGCAGAATAGCCAACATTTCCTGGTCATAAACATTCATGGCCATCTCCTTATCAGTAAGCTTACGGCTTTCAAATGCAATTACTCCATGCTCCTAAAGCAAAACAGCCCCAATGCCACGGCCACTAGCATCACACTGTATAGTAAACTCTTTAGAGAAATCCGGGCATACAAGAATAGGAGCAGAGGTAAGTAATTCCTTTAACTGGTTGAAGCTGTTATCTGCAAGAGCATCCCAAAAGAAAGCCTCTTTCTTCAACCTGTCAGTTAAAGGGGCTGCAATTGCCGCATAATGCTTTATAAATCTGCGATAGAATGAAGATAGACTAAGAAATCCTCTAAGAAAGGTAGTAGTAGTAGGCGTTGGCCAATCTTTTATGCATTGCACCTTCTTGGGATCAGCCTGTATTCCTTTTTCACTGACTATATGTCCTAAGTATTCCACTTCAGTCTGCATGAAAGAACACTTCTTCTCCTTAGCAAAAAGCCTATGATGTCTCAACACATCAAAAACCTTCCTCATATGCAACAAATGATCCTGAAAAGTCTTGCTGTAGATCAAAATGTCGTCGAAGAACACCAAGACAAACTGAAAGAGGAAAGGTTGGAGAATCTTATTCATCAGGCTTTGAAAGGTAGCTTGTAAGGCCGAATGGCATCACCAAGAAATGGTAGAGCCCACGATCAGTCCTAAAAGCAGTCTTAACCTCATCACCCTCTCTCATGCGAATCTGATGATACCCTGATCTCAAATCAATCTTCGTGAAGAATCGAGCCCCCTTAAGCTCATCAAGCAAATCATCTATCCTGGGTATAGGATACATGTTCTTCACTGTTATCTTATTGAGATCCCTATAGTCAATGCACATTCTGAAAGATCCATCTTTCTTTTTGACTAACAGGACTGGGGATGCATACGGTGAAGAACTGGGTTCAATAAATCCCATTTCAAGAAGCTCTTTGATTTGCTTGGCTACTTCCTCTCATTCACATTTTGATAGTCTATAAGGTGGCTTATTGATTGTCTTTGAGTTGGGTTCCAAATCAATGGGGTGATCCACCGCTCTCTTAGGAGGCAATGAAGTAGGTACTTCAAATAAATCTCTATACTCCTCAAGAAGAGCTATCAAGGCTGGATGGTTTGCTGAATTATTGGGCTGATCCTGTGTTTCTTTGTTCAAATGCAATACAAATATCTGTGAGCGCTTTTTGTACTCTTTCTTTAGTTGTTGAATGGTGATAAGCTGAAAATCAGATCTACTAGGGATCCCCTGTAAACGAATGAGCTGTCCATTGGAGAAAAACTCCATATATAACTGTGAGAAATCCATAGTAATCCTGCCTAAGGTCATCAACCAATCACAACCAAGTACAATATCTATGGGCCCCATTTCCAAAGTGATCAAGTTTACTTTGACTTCAAAATTTTCAGCCATCTGCAAAGAAACCTGTGAGCAAATCTGCGTACTGGTTTCCTCTTCACCATTAGCCACTTGTACTCGAATAGGCTGTTGTAAGTCGGTGGGAACACAATTCAACTTGTACATAATAGATTTATTTACAAAACTGTGAGTACTACCACTATCTATCAAGATGAACACTGGCTTTTCACATATTCTTCCCTTCATACGAAGTGTATTGGGGCTCTTAGATCCCGTCCAAGCATCCATAGAGATAGAACAATTAGTGGCAGCAGGAAACTCATTACAAAATCCACTAGGATCAAATGGGATATCACCACCTGGATCAAAAGAAAAAGAGTCAGATGGATCATAGAAGTACTCCTGTCCACCATCATCCTCGAAATCTTCATTTTCAGCATTGATTGTGACTGCATTAACTTCATCTATGTTATTTTCAAAGTCCTCAAGAACTAGCATACTCTGAATTTTTGGCTTGGCATTTTTGTATACACACTTTGAAGCATGTCAGGAGTATACTTTTCTCCACACTTGAAGTATAAGCCTCTGTCCTTTCTTTCCTAGTAAAGATCCATGGGAATATTTCTGGAATTTGTATTGGCTGAAGTAGACTTAGGCTTATTGTCACCTTGTTTAAATTCAACCTTTGGACTGTTTGCTGTCCTGAAATTGCTTTGAAGCCTAGAAGCATTAAATGGAGGATAAGTTGGTATCCGTAAGCTCCCACTAGGCATATGATTACTGCCATAATTGTTACCAACTTGCCCTTGCTTTAAAACAGTCATTGGCTGTCCATAACTTGGCTGAAATGAAGACTCTTTCTTATACTTCCTTCCATAGCGCTCTGTAAGCTTAATAGCCTTGAAAAGTGAAGTAGGATTCTGCGCCATAACATCAGCTGACAAGGATGGTCCTAAACCATACATAAACTTGTGTAACTTGGCCTCATCACTGATGTTTTCCACATACATGGTCAAGTTGAGGAATTGGTTTGTATATTCTCTTACACTTAGGCCCCTTTGTTCCAAACCATACCATCTTCGTTCTAACTTCTCTTTTTCAAGAGGTGAAACAAAGACTTCAGCCATAAGTGCCTTGAAAGCTTCCCAATTCTCAATAAGTACATTCTCTTTCTTGATATACCTCCACCAAGTGTGGGCAAATCCTTCTAAGTGCAAGGAGGCAAAGTGTATCTTCATATCATCAGTTTTAGGAAATATGTCAAAATAGGGCTCCATCTTAGAGGTCCATTCCTCTAATTCTGATGGTGAAGAAGACTGGCCATTGAATTTGGATAAAACAATTTTGTCCTTGAATTCTCTATCATGAAAGGGTTGCTATCCCAAAACTGGCTAATCAGGATTTCTAAGTACAGAACCCCCAAATTAAGACTGAAATCTTCCAACAAGTGCTGAGAATTACCATGTAATCTTCCTGTTGGTAAGGCACCCCTAGAATATTGAGTATGTAGTCCAAAAGCTTGAGTATTGCCTCCGTTCAAACTGCCCAAATAGTCATCATGCCTTTGTGAAGCTTCTCCTACTTCATACTGACTATTTGGAATACCTCTTCTTCCAATGATTCCATCTCCATAACCATTTTGGTTGGATGGCTGAAGTGGGACTGAAGGGTCACTGTTTGAACAAGCCTTCTCATTGGCTTCTTTTGATCCCGTTTGCGACGGCATTAATTGAGAAAATTTTGCCATAAGTTGAGCATTGGATTCTACTAATTTATCAATGGAAGCCTTGGTTTGGGTAGTTGATTCCATCAACTTAGCAACGGTAGACTTCGTTTTTCCATGAGATAAAATCATTTGCTCCATTGTAGACTTCGTTTGACCAAATGATAAAATCATATGCTCCATTGCTGACAAAATAGCCTCATGACGTTCCTTATGTCTTAGTTCATGGGCACACAAAGCGTCATTGATAATACTAATCTCTCCTTGTTGAGGTTCTTCAGGGTTCTCTTGAAGTGTGCTTTCCATCATGGAATCCCTGATTTGTTGTGCATAATCCTCCTGGACCTTATTTTTGCCTTTATGTCCTGCCATATTAGTGCAGTCCTGTAGTACCCCCTGTCAGTAAAACGGCTATAACTTTGGCTAGAAAACTCCGATTGCAAAAATTTTTTGTGCGAATCGAAGCTAACAATGCCCTCTTCGAGATGAGCTATAGCACGCTATAACAGGTTTAGGACAGAAAATTCTGTAACTAAATTTCAGAGTCTGAACTGTCTAGTCCTGCACCCTGTTTAGACCTGTAAGTGCCCTGTTTTGACCCTGTAATGCAAGAAAGTAACCTCAAATGGCTATCAAACCCTGCAAAGGGGTATATAGGACCTGTGGGTACCCTGTAGTATCTGCACCTGTGCTTCAGTATCAAAGGGTGTACCTGTATCCACCTGTAAATACCCTGTTGGTAACCTGAAAATGCCTTGTTATAATCCAGTAGGTACTTGAGTCGTTGGAAAGTCTTCAATCTTCAATTCTCCACTCGTTGTACCTGTGTGAGGGATAAAACGGTAGGAGGGCTCCCTACACGGGCTCCGAATCACCGGGAGGTGGGCAAAGTTCCCCCCGGGTCGGTTGGTTGCACCCCTTCGATAGTGAGGGAGGGTCACCTCTCTTTTGTCCCACTATCTCCCCCGGCATCCACCTTTTTCCTCGGTGGGAATATCAACATGGCAGAGGCTAGTGTGCTAAGCAATCAGCATGATATGCAATTGAAAAAATATCCATTCAGCCTTTCATGAGATGCAATTGATTGAGATAAGAAAACTTGAGATGGGAGAAGGGTTTTACCTATGCAATTCAGTGACTCACTGATTGCTAGTACTTACCCTTTTACAATTTTTCAATTTAGGCAAAAGAGAATCAACCAATCAATTGGATTAGAGTAAACAAAGGAATCAATCAATGTATTCAGTCAATAAGATTCAAATGCTATACTGAAATCTCAAATTGAGGCCTTTAATTCACTGATTGAAGCTAATATGCATTAGGCAAGCATTGCATTCATGAATAGATGAATTCAAGCAAAGGTTGGCTGAGAATTTGATGAAAATGTTCAATTCTTTAATCTCTCAGTCAAATGGCTTAAGCTCAGCAATTGGATTAATGAGAGAGATTAAAAATTGAAGAGAAATACCTTGACATGGCTGAAAATAACTTGCCAAATGCTTGATAGGGCTCCCGATTGTCCAATGTTAGCAAAATAATTCATAAGGCTTGCTTATCTGATGGTTGAGACCAATCTTGAAGCTTCAAATGCTTGAAATTGAAGCATTAAACCCGTTTCTCCCAAATTTTTGCTCCTTAGAAGCTCTTGATCTTCAATCTTTATCCATCCCGTGCTTAATCCTTGCAATTTGTTGAAGAATCCTTGCTGAAATGATTCCACGGGCCAAAAGAATGAAGAATCTTCAAGAAATTGTCAAGAAATGGAAGCTTGGGCTGAAGCTTTCATGGCTGCCCATGGACTGTTCATGTAGGGTTTAGGAAGAGCTGAAGAATCCTTGAATAGAGCTGAGAGCCTTAATCTTGCTGAGGATTATGATTGAAATGGACCAGGAACAAAGCCAAGGCTGAGGGGAAGCAAGCTGAGCAGAAGGCAGGGCTGGAATCAGCCCAAAAATTGCGCCGCAATTTTCGGGGCTGTTTCCTGCTCCATGGCTGATGCAAAACTGAGTAACCTTGTGCTCATTCTGAAGGTCTTGATCTAAGGGAACTATTCCATGTGGTACTTGACCAAGAAACTCAGGGATAAGAGAGATATGAGCTGATCTTCAGGGCTGAACTTCCATGAAACCTGCAGGAAACTCCAGGAAAGGGGAAAGAGAAACCCCTCTTTTCAAAGTAACCACAGTTTGTTCTCAAACTAAGCCCGGTTAACCATCCTTTACCCTAGTTACCTCCATTTTTGCATAAAATTTGATGACGTCCAGCCATTTAAGCCTTTACCCACCATATCTGACCTTGAATATCTCCAGATGTAGTCATTGCTAACTGTAGTTGTCCTGCAGCACTCCACTAGTCACTGTCTTGTACCATTTTTGTCTGAAATTGGTTTTGAAATAGGAAAATGGGAGTGAAAATGGAAGAAGATAATGGATCAAAGACTGAAGCTCTGATACCACTTGTCAGAGAGAGAACTAGGGAGAGAGAAAGAAGAGAGAGAAAGACTGCAGAGGAGAGAGAGAGAGACTGCAGGAAGAGAGAGAAATAGAGTGATGAGGAGAGAGAAAGACTAGAATTGGAGAGAGAAAGACAGGAAAGATGAAGAAGCCATGGAAGCTTAGAGCAAGAAGGGAGAGAAAGATTGTAAATGTATTGATTTGTCAAAAGATGTGAAAATTTACAACTTCTCTCCTTATATACCAGTGTCAATGTGACATGGCATATTATTAGCATTCTAACTATTCCCAGCTTCTTACAGGGCTGGCCATAGAGGCATATGGGGAACCTTTAGTAAAGTTAAAGAAAAATATTGGTGGCAAAACATGTATCGAGACATAGCACATTTTGTTGAAACCTGTTATGTATGTCAAATGTATTCTATGGTTAAGCATCGAGATGGGTTACAATCAACTTATCCCTTGTCTATACATTATAGATGGGTTATTGATCTTGTAACCATACCTATAGGAATATGGAATATGCGGTATTTAGTGCTTGCAAGAGAGGATCTAACCAATCAAGTTGAAGGCAAAGCCTTAACAACCAAATCCACTCAAGCTATTTGTCATTTTTTGCTTGAATAAGCGTTTTGTAGATATGGTTGTGTGGGTAAAGTAACTACAAATAGAGGAGAGTTGGATGCTGATGAGGCACGCAACTTCTTTGCTCAATTGGGTATTAAGTTGGCTTTAACATCAGGCTACAACCCTGAAGGCAATGGAAAGAGTGAGAGAGGTCATCAACCTATTCTCAAAGCTCTAGCAAAGTCTTGTAGAGAAAAGATTAAAGAATGGCCTAAAATGCTACCTTTTGCATTATGGGCTGACCGGACTACTCACAATCCAAGGACTGGCTATATGCCAGCTGAACTTATGCATGGATAACAACCAATTATGCCAATTGAAAAATCTATTCTCACATGGAGTCTTCTACCTTGGGAGGAAGGCATCAGTAGAGAAGAGTTGCTGACTTTGTGCATATGGCAACTAGAAAGAAGGCTTGAAGATGTTCAAGCAACTATTGAGAAGCTAAAGATAGCAAGACTAAAGGACAAAAGAAGATTTGATAAGCGACTTCGACTTCGTCCAAGAACAATTCAAGAAAATGACTGGGTGCTTGTTTATGAAAGTAGCTTAGACAATCAATACAATGTTTCTAGGAATATGGTGAAGTGTTGGTTTGGCCCATATGTGGTAAAGGTCGTTCATGACAATGCCACATATTCATTGGCTGAATTGGATGGAACAAGCATGAAGATACCTATAGCTAGAAAAAGAATCAAGCTCTTCAAATGAAGAGAATATTCAACATATGAGCTAGAAGACTTGAATATAATTCAAGAGCATGAAGACATAGAGGAAGAAGAAGAGGCAGAAGATGAAGACATTGACATGGCAAAAGGTACTTCTTCTGACACTACAAATCCGTAAGACTTTGGCACATGCGCCAAAGGATGTGCAGGTTAGGAGGGGGTGGATGTTGTGCTGCTACACGCACACATGTAAAAAATCTAGAGTGTGGCTTCCTTTTAGATTTAGAGATCCAATGCCATTTTGGACATTAGTGTTAGTGTCCATGGTTCAAAAATTTTAGATTTTAGTCAAATTTTAATATTCCAGATATTATCTCTTGTAAAAAAAATCTACAAAACTATAGACAACTTCTAGATTAGGATGACATATGAAAGAAAGCATGTAGCTTTCAGCTAATTTGAGAGGATTTTGTAAAAAGAGAGATTAGAGAAATCGTGTGGTGCGTGATTGATGTTTTGAGGCAGTGAACAGCACTTCGAAAGTGGGAGATGAAGAAGGAGTGATCTGGTAGGATTCTGGCCAAGTGTCCTAGTATTTAACCCCCCCTTTTGGAGCCATTGGAAGGATCATCAAATTGGTGATCTGAGCAGCATAGAGGAAGGTATTATTTTGTACACGTTTTTGTCTATTAGAGTTATATTTTCTCATAATGCTGAAAGAAACTGACATGCTTCATCTCTGTTAGTATTCTTTAATATTTTCTAATTATTTTTTGAAGTATTCTTCTACATCCTCAATCTCTTCGAACCCCTTCTCTTTCGTCTACTCCTCTCCTTGAATCTACCTTCACCTTGGTGTCACTTATCTTCAAGAACTTGGCTTGAAACCTTTAACCCTTCTCTTATCTCTACCATCTCTAGAGTCTAAGCTCTTGAACCCCCATACATTCTTCTCTTGTCAAACCCCTGTGGTGACCTTCAACCCTACGCGCTACAACACCATTCGCCTTGCCTGCCTTCAGCCACAACTTCCTCCCAATCACTGAGAGAGAGAGAGAGAGAGAGAGAGAGAGAGAGAGAGAGAGAGAGAGATTTTTGTGTGTGTGTGTGTGTGTGTGTGTGTGTGTGTGTGTGTGTGTGTGTGTGTGCATGCGCGCGCGCGTGTCTATTGCTATCTTCCTCACCTCCTCACACCAAAATAGACTTGTGTTTGTAATCCCACACCATCTCCTTGTGTTACCGAGATGGCCTTGCCTAAGACCCACATGAAAGCCAATTCATTTCAGCTCCATATCCAAAGGTCACCTCCTCTTTCTCTCTCATGTTGGAGTTGTAGAGGAGCTCATATGTAACATTAATAATGCCACCTATACTTTGAGAGAGAGAGAGAGAGAGACTCTCATTATGAAAAAAAAAAAGAGAAACTCTCAAAACAACAAAGATTGAGAGAGGGGGAGAGACACACTCAAAATGTCATAGAGAGAGAGAGAGAGAGAGAAACTCTTATGGTATGTTATGCAGAGAGAGAGAGAGAGAGAGAGAGAGAGAGAGAGAGACCAAGAGATGTACTCATAGGGCTCTTGCAACAAACAATGTTTTATGTTGATCTTACTACCTATATAGCAGGCGGTAGTGCATGTATGTTTGATCAAGACTTGAGAGATGGCGTGAGGGTTGCTGATCAAGGAAACTTGTGCATAGGTTTGCATACCTAGAAGGGTTGAGGTAGTGGGTGGGCACACAAGTCAAGGCCACAAATTGAATGGCAAGTAGTGAAATATGCATAGGTCAATGTGCAGGAGCTAATGGGTAGGTAAACACTAGAGCCTGGGATGGCAAGAGATGCACTCAAAGGAGGGCAGGTGAAGATGCATTCATCGTTGGTTACATGGTAGCTTGGATAGGGGAGTGTGGGAGGGGCTTTGTGCATGCCACATAGCAGTTCAATGAGAGTAAGAAATGATGGGAATTAGAGAGTCAACCCCTCTATCCATAAGGTATAATCTCTCCTCATCCCCCTAAAATAGTGCTATGTAGATTCTAAGATACAAACCATATGTAGATCAATACCTTGTCTTTATTAACTTGGTTCCTACTTAAGAAGCACCCAACTTGTTGGGCTCACCCTTTCATAAGATAGCTTTGTTGAGGATGTTGTCCACCCGCTTCTTACACACATACTTGAGGTATTCCTTAGCTTCTAATTAGTCGAGACATATACAAGAAAATTCATTAATTACATCCGCTAGCACTATGTGTATTCACATAAATTAGGTACACATACAAAAATAATCGTATCAATATTTTACAACTAATCTTTTATTTGAGTAAATAATAATACAATTTAGTTTCACCCTAAGGTCGTCACCACCTTTAATTGGATTGATCATGCCCTACTCCAAGCAAATTTCCACTACCCTTAGCTAGCTTGATGGTCTTCCAAAGTCTATGGGGCTTACATGACGCCTATCCCTTTTTCAATATCATGGTTTTTATCCCCAAAGTCATGATAGTCACCATAAGTTACAAGAAAAAATTCGCGACTATGGAGAGACATCTTATCACAGGGCCGGTCTAAGCACTCGTGATAGCAACTAGTTCTCTTAGTGGAGAAACTTGTTGGGAGACTTGTAGATACCCATTCCCACCCTTGGTACCATGTATATGGAACTAACTACACCATATCTCTTGCTAGAAACAAAGATTCAAACAAAGTGTAAGACTTAACTTAAATATACTTTATCTAAGGAAATGTGAAAATAATTCATTCTCAATAAATTATTTTCCTAAAGCTACATATAATAAGCATTTATTACTTAAGGTAGTTGATGTTTATAGTTACACAAACTAGATCAACTAGTATTTTGATTTTAGTCAAAACAACTTGATGTCCCTTTAGTTGTCTATGAGGAACCTTGAGATAATTTTTTTGAGTCCCAAAGTCAATTTCGAATGGTTTCTTTCCTTCTTTCCTAGAGTTGTTAATCATAATTTAATTTTAGGGGTTTATGGTCCTATAAACCATAGGGTCGTAACTATTCATTTGAAAGTTTTCTTTTACAAGAAGAATAGTTTGTTTCTTGAGGGAAATGCAATTATTAGATGAACTTGAAAGTGAATTGACTCAACAAAGCTACTAATCCACATCCTCTTGAGAACAATATGGGATTTGTAAAAGGGTTGGACCCCCAACAAAGTGGGGTCATTAGGCCTATTGAAAAAGGGAAGCTATATTTTGTAGTAAGCACACTTAATTTTAGAACAATTTACTTATTTTTTATTGACTTAGGTGATATTATTTAAGGCAAAAAATACATTTAATTAGTGTTTCCTTGCTACATTTATCTTAGGAACTTAAACTTCTAGGTTATGCCTCTTCTATTAAATTGTGTAAATAGTATTCTTTATAGATTCCTTTCCTAATTAGTGAGGCCCCATGGTTGTATATATGGAGAGATTTCATGATTGCAACTATTTTTCATAGGTGTATTGCAATGATGTTGGCCTCATTACTCTGTATAGAAAGGAACCTATGAGCATGGGATCCTCTACATTATAATTTATTCTTAATTATCTTATTTAAAAATTTTAATACTTGAAATTATTCTTGATACAAAAATAAAAGAGAGACACCTAGATATCCTTATGAGAAGATAGTGTTGTGCTCATGGCTACCATAGCCTACTCTACTCTAGTTGTGTGGCTTGTTGAGCCATCTCTCCTAAACCTCCCTTGTAATCAACTCTTTTGCATCCAAAGATTTAAGAATCTTCGAAGCTCATGATTTGTCAAGAGTACATGTATCTTACACTCTTGTGAACTTCTTGGATCGAGTAGGGAATAATCTTTGGCTTCTCCTTACTCTAAATCCTTCTTAAAATACAATTATTCCCCTCTCAATAGTGGGTAAAATTTATGGTGAATAGAGGGAAAGTATGGGGAAAGTGTGGGCTGATTTTGGAAGACATTGAGTAGGGTGAGCTCAATGATTATGTGCTGAAATAGGGGTGATTCTAGCCAATATGAGGGCTATAAATGTGGGTAAAACAAAGGGTGAATGAGCTCAAAGTATGGGGACAATGCAAGTTAAATTGGATAGAGTATGGATAGAGTGAATCCACACTATTAGGGGTTGAAACAAATGTAATTTCTACCTTTCTTGTTTTTGGAATATTGTGGTAGTAGACCCTTATTTATGGGATTTTTTAACTCAATTTTCTTTTGTCTTTTTGCTCCAAAAAATTTTATGAGGTGTAGGGGCTTCCTCATGATGGTGCCATCAACAAAAACATGATGTGCTCCCATCTTTTTCTCTTCATATTAACTTTTCAAACTCTTAAGGCTTCTTATAAAATATTTGCAATCTATGGATTATATATATTACTGTTGTCTCACTTATCCTTTTTCTTCCTTATTCTCTTAATATCTCCCCTTTTTACTATTAAAGGCAGTGGCAGTCAATCATTTAAGCTAGAGTTGTGAGTGGCACATTAAGGAGTCAATACGTGAAAATGTAGTAAAGGGTATTAAACACAACACAGGGGTAGAGAAAATGTCATGCTACCTAACATGGCACATGGGTAGAGAGAATTTCCCATTGCATGCAAGAGCCTATATAAACACAATATTAATGAGTTTGGGAATCTCCCAATTCCCATTTTTTGAATACTAAAAAGGTGGCACCTAGATAACATGCCCATAAGTTTCTCAAAACCATATGATGTGACCTATCATTGGAAAGTGCGTGAAAAATGGAATCTATTGAGCTATAGAGCACTCGACTCAGAGTTATGGTATTCAAGTTAAGACAAATCCAAAGATTTGACCACATGTCCCAAACTTATGGGAAATTCCCATATTCCCCAATATGGTGTTTATAACTGTGGGGAGTGAATCATGGCAATCAATTGTTGTTCAAGCATACTCATAGTCTTAGAGGCCAAGTAGCAAGGAGTCCTCTTGCCCCAAGCCATATCCTACCTGAGTCTTTCTGCCAAGGCTTCTTTGACTGGCATCTTGGGGGCTCTCACAGTAGGGCTTATTTTGTATTATTTCCCGTCCTTGTGTTTGACAATAGTACTACCCTAGCCATTGTATCCTACAATTGTTTAGTCCCTTGTATTGTGTTACGACTATTTGGTCCTCAATTGATGTACTCGTCTCTACTTTAGTAATACATTTTGGATTGAGTTTGAGTGTACTTTATGATTGATCTCTATGCAATGATTATGTCTCACTCTCCAACCTAGGCATTATATGTCAAAGGTGATATTAGTGTCTGTCTGTGTTAGCTCCGTTGAGTATCTTCATTATTTATGTGGTGGCTTTGCTTGGACACCGATTACGTTACCAAGGTTTATTAGTTATATCTCTTACAAGTGATGGTTAATCATCCCAACCTTCTCTTTTTATGACTTTATAACCATTTTCCAATACATTCAAGGTTTGGAATCTAGGCTTTGAGGGACCAACATGAAAATCATTATAAACTTTGATCTAAGGTGGGAGTTGCAACTTGTAGGCATGTTTGTCTAGGTACTTGATGATCTTGTATGGGCCATAATAACTTGGTCAAGCTTCTTGAGTTTCCCTAGTAATAGTGAAGTCTTGTTTGGCTAAACTTTCAAGAAGACCATGCTTCCTTCCTTCAAAATATACTAGGACCTCTTTGGATTTTTGTATGTCTTTTGGCAACCTTAGGTGATCTTAATGTCATGTCTAATTACCTCAAACTACTCATCTCTTCTAGAATGCTTTTGGATGCTTCCACTTTGAGTGTAGGACCTAAGAAGTAGGCAATATTACTCTTAGTGTTCTTTTAAGGGCATAATCCTAATGCTTTGATGATAGGAGGAGGTGTTTTATTCAAATTCCACTAGAGGTAGATGTTCAATCCACTTATTTGTTTCTCTATTATAGTAAGGTATAAGTATACCTTCAATCACTTGATTGACACATTTAGTTTTTGACATTTTTTTGAGGATGATATGTCATGCTAAAGAATGATTGAGTTCCAAAGGCTTGAAAGAGCGTCAATCCAAACCTTTGAGGTGAACCTCGGTAATTCACTATATATATACCCTCTATATCACATGCGTTTAAGGCCTATTTATAAATATCCTTATCTGTGAATTTTTTCTTAATAAAACATAACCCTTTTCTATTCAATCTATAAGTAACCCCTTTATATGGGACCCTTCCTTCTATATGTAAAAAATGTGTGAAAATGGTATTTTAAAAATCCATTATGTTGAACCCATGTGATACATACATATATTTATGACTAACCTTCCCGGGGAGGTGAATAGATAGTTCATGTCACTCACTATCCTCTTAGGAAGGCCATGAAGACAAAATGTTTTCTTCACAAAGAGCCTAGTAATATTAGAGGCTTTGAAATTTTTTTATAATGAGAAAATGTAGGAAAATCTTATGAGCATGTCTACTATGAGAAAAATAGAATAATAGCCCCCTTGAATGATGGAAAGTCCTACTACAAAATCAATGGTCATAAATTTCCATTTCATGTGAAGGATATCAAGGGATTGTAATTCGCATGGCATTTTAACACTTGCTACTTTCGTTAGGGGAAATATGGACTCCAAAAGGAACTCCTAAGGAAGAGATTAGGGGAGGATTAGTTTTTCTAATTAGTCAATGTGTGGATGCTATGATCAAAGTAAAGGTGGTTTTCTCCACAAAAAGAGGTGTTTTTCTATGTACAATATCAAAAAGAAGCATGCATTTTAGATTTTTTGTTTACCCTAGTGGGATCGGTAAGGATTGGACCTATAAATGGGAGGTCATGGCTTCCATTTCCACATGTGATCTATGCAATGAAGCCTTTAATGGTCGTGTGGGCCCACCCACCTCTTCTTTCTCATAAACCATTAAATTTTATTACTTGTTGTGGGGACTCTTTCCATGTGATGCATGCATAATTTTAGGCCACATTTTGAGAGGTTTTAAAAATCATTTTTAAAATGCTAAAGAAATTGATTTGAATATCAGAATTGAAAATCCCTCCATCCCCCTTTACAGGTGTTGAAAACATGAGGCCTCCTCCTTGGGAAGAAAATATACATTTCCAATAGAGAAATTCTACAAAACCACTCAAAATTTAATAGAAACCATCCTTGAGAGCCAAAGTGGAAAGGGAAATGGATAAAATGCGTATGACTTCTGCGCTCTCTCATTGCTCCATCCCAAATCTTTCATGCTTCTACTAGGAGTTTAAATTCTAATCTAAACGGCCCTTTTAGAGTCCATATTTCCCCTAATGGACCATTGGCAATTGGGCATTAATTGACATATATGATGTACTAGGACAAAAGTAAATTCATCTTATTAGATTTACGGTCTTTCCATATAGCCTTGATGCCTAACTATGGTAGTGTCATGAGCTTCTCAAAGGTGTTTCTCCCAATGTACCAAATCTTTTAGAATACACAACCTATTGTGAAAATACAATTGCTCACCTTCTTGATGGTAATCCTTATACCAGAGCTACAACTTAGGATTTTTATCATTTCCTTGAATAGCTTGCTTGAATTTCACATCTATTGAATCCTTAGGGATTGTCTTTGAGTTCAAGGATACAATTGCTTAGCATAGATATAAATTTGATTGGAAGGTTTCTATGCAAATATGGAATTTAAAAATTTCTTACAAGTTAGCAAATCTCCCATCACATTATCATTTCTTGAGAAATTATTTCATTTCAAAATAGATGTCTCGAAGCTCTTCTATCCATGCTCTTTGCCTTCTGTTAAGACCAAGTTGGGTGAATATCCACATCAAGCTCTTTGTAAAAGAGTGGGGATAGATGCATAGGACATGGGTTAGTAGCACGGGAATACCTAGTTATACTGACGGGGTATTCAAGGTATTGAAAGATCCCATTAGGGCATCAATTATCAATAATCAAGTCTCTTGTACCCTTCCTTCCAAGTTTCATGGCTTCCCTTCTCTTTCTCTCTTTTATGCTAGTCTTTCTCTCTCTTCTTCTCTCATCTTCTTCCTATTTCTCTCCCCTCTTTGTAGTCTATCCCTTCTCTCCTTCTCTCTCCTAGGTCTCCTTCATTATAGTTGGTATCAGAGCATAGGTATTTGGTCCTTTCTTCTTTCTCTTTCCTCATATCTAGTTATGTTTTACAACAAAAACTAGTCAAACAAGGAGAGTAGGGACAGGAGCTATAAGAAGCAGTGATGGAGTACCACATGGGATGGGCAGCCTTTCTTGGAGATCTCACAAAGCTTTGGCCAAGCTGGAGGCACAAAAGGAAACTTTAGTAGCTCATCACAAATTTGAGGTAAAAATTTTGGGATTCTTGGTTGAAGTTGGCTCAAAGGAGTTAGAGAATAATAAAACTACTACCACTTTTCAAGAAAGACCTTCTCCTCTTCTTCCCTCAAGCTTGCTTTAGGATGCCATGGTCTCTCTTTTCATTATATCTCTTCTTCCTTGCTCCAAAAGATCTACAAAATCTTGAGGGAAAGCTTCATTATGCTTTGCTCTATCATTCAAGCACCCTCATGAGATGACTCAGTTCATCCATGTGGAAGACATCCTCAAAGAGATTTATGTTGGCTCCAGTCAGATACAATGGTTATCATGGGAGAGTCCCACGGTGAAAAGGGGGGTAGGTGGGGAGCATGAAAATGTTGTGGAGATGGCCACATTATTGGACCCTATATGACAATGTCAGTTTTCCAGACAAGTAAAGGGAACTAGGCATCAAGCTTGCCATCCAAAACTTCTTGAGCAGCTTGCATAACTATATAAACTTGGAGGGAGGGAGCTCAAAAAGGCCCCCAGGAGGAAATCGTAGAAAAGAAGGACCCTTTCCAATCAAGCCCTTACAATCCCACAAGCAGAACACCTTTGAAATTCATGCCTCCGAGTTTTGGCCTGCTACAATTGGCATGTGAGCAGAGCCAGAGACTAGCTGCGGGGGGTGAAGGGCGAACCAATCTACCAGAAATTTGATGGCTATGTGGAGCTTAGGAAGAGGCACATTACAACCGAAATTGTTGAGCAAGGAGCATCTAAATGCACAAGATTGGGTATTACTAGCAGCTCCAAATGGAGGTTGAAGGATGGCTTGTATAATTACAAGGATTCTTTAAATAAACCTCATGTTGCCATTAGCACCGAAACTTGCAGCAAGGCCAATGTAACCTGCAGTATCATAAGCCTCTCTACAAAAATTGAAATGAATAGCCATGTGCGGTTTCAGGGGCTTCTGTGCCTGATCGAGATAGCAAATCAAATCAAAAATCAACTCCACGCTTCTCACTACTTCCTTGTTGGCACTTTGATCTATGAATCAAGCTTATGCTAGGGTGTTGAGATGACAAGCTCAACACATGCAGACATTAATGATGGACCGCCTGGTTAGATGGGTTCACACGTCTACACTTAGCACGTCGGTGGTCATTATGACTCTCACATGGCCACTGACTCATTACTTATTATATTCAGGTAGTTACACCTATTTACAGCTGGCATAGTTATAGTGCCAGTCGACTAGTGTAGTTGGTTATACACTGTTTGACTTAGTAGGCCACTTTCCTTTATGTTGTATTATCTATACTTTGTGTATATTGAAAAGTGTGTGGAAGAAGAAGAAGAAACCAGCAAGAAAACGTTTTGGCCTCCATCTCTCTTCTTGCCTCTTGAGTGAGCTTCTCCTTGTGCATTCTGTGTGTGTTCGGCGCAGCATCTTGAGCAAGTCCCCCCACCACGCGATTCTTGACATGGTATCAGAGCTGCACCACTGAGAGAGGCTGAATTTGAAGGCTGAAGTGAAGGAGAAGAAGCAAGGTTCGAGCAAGCAAGCCACGGGTAAGAAGCTCTCCCATCCTTCCACTCTCTCTCTTGGATAGTGCCTGTGAAGGCACCAAAAGCAGGGTCGACCAAAAAATCTCAGATTGTTGTGAGATTTTGGGCATTTGAGGCCATTTCAAGCCCCGATTTAGAGTCGCAAGGTTGCGAATAGCAATTTCAGGGTATACTGTGATTTCGACTGTATTGACCGAAAGTGGGTGCATTTGTTATAGATTGCGAATTTGTAATTTTTGAGGTGTTTGCAGGAAGCAAACATAAGGTTTATCTGTAAACAGGTTGCAAATTACATGTATTGTTGAGCAATCAGTGAAAAAGGTTGCTTGGTGTATTACTATGCACGTGTTGTGGAAGATTGTAGAAGACTAGCTTGCTATGCTATATCCTTGTTTGTGATAATGGCAAAGAATAGTGGAAATCCCATTATTGAGAAGCTCGACAAGAATAACTACCCTTCATGGAAGTTCCGTGTGATGAACTTCCTCATTGGAAAGGGCCTTTATGAGTTTGTCTTAGGTGAAGAAAAGGAGCCAGAGTTGGGTATCCCTCCGACTGTAGATGAGTTAAAAGCATGGAAAGAGTGGAATGCGAAAGACAAAAAGGTGATGTACTTGCTATCTGCAGTCATTGATAATACTATGCTGGGACATATCAGGAATGCAGAAACTTCACATGCAGCTTGGACAATTTTTGAGAGTATGTTTTCAGTAAACACAAAGGCACGAAAGATTCAACTCAAGCAAGAGTTGAATGCCTTGAAGAAAGGGAAAATGTATGTCAATGAGTATGTGTTGAAGGTGAGGAGCATTGCAAATGCTTTATCAGCGATTAATGTAATGCCGGATGATGATGATTTGGTTTCATCCACTCTGAGTGGCCTTAACAATTACAAAGCATGGAAATCATTTGTTACTTCAGTATATGTACGGAAGCCATTTCCAGATTTTGATGAGCTGATCTCTCTCATGATTACTGAAGAGATCAATATGCAAAGTGATTCGTCTGAAAGAAATGGTAAACAAGTCTAAGCATTTTACTCAAGTTCAGGAAGGGGACATGGCAGATCCTCTTCAAGAGGCTGTGGTACAAGACGTGGTAGTGACAACCAGCAAAACAAATTGAATCAGCAACTTGGCGATATGCAAGTTTTAGGAGGTCGTGGTAACTTTAGAGGTAGGGGGAGCTTTAGAGGAAGAGGTGGATAGCAGAACAGAGGTTTAACAACTCTAGTATTGTGTATCACTACTGTGGCAAAACAGGTCATATTGCAGCCCAATGTTATGCTAAGAAAGATGATATTCGTAGTGGTAAGTTGCAGCAAGGAAACTATGCATCGCCTTCACGACAGAATGAAAATAAAAATGAACATATGTTTGTTATGCAGCATTGTTGAATGTTGTTACAGGAAAGGGAACACATGATGATGTTTGGTATGTTGATTCAGGTGCATCCAATCATATGACCAACCATGCAGAATGGTTTGAAAAAATGCAGGATTTACAAATAAAACGGTTATGTGCAGACGGGTGATGATTCTCCACCCAATTTCACACATTGGAAAAGTTTCCTTGTCCTTGCATGATGGTAATACAAAGAGTCTTTCAGATGTACTACATGTGCCATCTATTACAAAGAACTTTGTGTCAGTCGGTCAAATGGTAGAGCAAGGGCTACAAGTCAGATTTAATGCAAAGGGCTGCTTTGTAGAAGACTTCAATGACAAGTGCAGGTTCGTTGCAAAGGGAAGTAGAGTTGGACGTATATTTACTCTAGATGGTGGAATTCCTACTATGAATGCTGCTATGTATGCTAAAGGAAAATGTGTTGTTGCAGATATTGAAATTTGGCACAAACGCATTGGACATGCAAATGTACAAAGGCTGAAATTAATGTAGTCCAAAGGGGGTTGGTTACAGGTTTGCCTACATTTAGAATTGTAGAATTTCATAAGGTATACGAAGCATGTCAGTTTGGTAAGCAGGCAAGACAACTCTTTTCACATGACAGAGATGTAAGCAGAAATATCCTTGATGTTGTGCATACAGATATTTGGGGGCCTACACAAAATGTATCTCTTGGAGGCAGTTCATACTTTGTCACATTCATTGATGATTGTTCTAGAAAGCTGTGGGTATATTTTATGAAGGAAAAGAGTGAAGCGTTTGAGCACTTTAGAACTTTCAAGGCTACAGTTAAAAGAGAAACAGACTTGAAAGTAAAGTGCTTGAGGTCAGATGGAGGGGGAGAGTACCTCTCGAATGAGTTCAATGATTTTCTGAGGTCTCATGGGATAAAGAGACAATTCACATGCAGGTATACCCCACAGCAAAATGGGGTTGAAGAAAGGAAAACCAGGCATATTGCAGAAGTTGCATGCACCTTGATGGGCTGAAAAGAATATGCCTAAGCATTTTTGGTCTGAGGCTATTCATACTACTATTTATATTATGAACAGAACTCCCACAGCTGCAGTTCATGGTATGACTCCTGAAGAATGCTTTACTGGAAAGAAGCCTGATGTATCGCACTTGAAGTTATTTGGCTGTGTTACATACGTTCATGTGCCATATGAGCTACAGAAGAAGCTTGATCCAAAGGCAAAAAAATGTGTTTTTATTCGATACTCTTTAGAGCAGAAAGGGTATCGTTGTTATAACCCTGTCACATGTAAGTTTAGAGTGAGCAGGGATGTCGTGTTTGATGAAATGAGTAGTTGGTATGCATCTAGTGGTGATGCACTGGATGATGATGATGATCATGACACTCATGTGCAGGCTAAAAAGCAAGAATCACGAACTCTTAGTGGACCAAAGACATCATCTGGTAGTCCTTGGTCTGGGAGACTAAGGAGTAGCTCTACATCTTCAGGTGCATCTAGTAGCACTACAGGTAAAGACAAAGGAAAGAATAAAGTGTCAGGTGGCATTGATGCAATTCTTGATGGAGACTCCAGTGGCTCAAAGAGCTTGGATGATGAGCTTGGCATTCCTTCAGTGAGGACTCCAGGTGTGCAGAGAGCACGCGTCAATGCAAAGACTCCATTGAGTGATCCAGTGGTACGCAGTTCTAGCAGGGTGAGATACCCTGTTAACAGATTTAGTTTTGAAGGTTATGCAACTCACCATTATTCTTATATGGTGAAAGTGATTGAGGATGTTGAGCCCACATGTTTTGAGGATGCTGTTGGTCATGCTCATTGGGATGCAGCAATGGATGAGGAGATGGCTGCAATAGAGGCCAATCAGACTTGGGATCTAGTATCATTGCCAAAGGGAAAGAAAGCTATTGGATGTAAGTGGGTTTATAAGATTAAGCACAATGCAGATGGTTCTATTAGTAGGTACAAAGCTAGGCTGGTTACAAAAGGCTATGCCCAAACATATGGCATAGATTATGAAAAAACCTTCAGTCCAGTTGCTAGGATGGAAACTGTTAGATGTGTGATTGCTTTGGCAACAGCCAAAGATTGGAGATTGCAGCAAATGGATGTGAAGAATGCCTTCTTGCATGGTGATTTGCAGGAAGAAGTGTATATGAATCAGCCAGCAGGTTATGAAGATTTAAAGCATCCCACGTATGTGTGCAGGTTGAAGAAGGTGCTCTATGGGCTCAAGCAAGCACCTAGAGCTTGGTCTAACAAGATCAGAGAGTATCTTGTCAATATTGGCATTTACATCTGGCATAGTTATAGCACCAGTCGACTAGTGTAGTCGATTATGCATTGTTTGACTTAGTAGGCCACTTTCCTTTATGTTGTACTATCTATACTTTGTGTACATTGAAAAGTGTATGGAAGAAGAAGAAGAAACTAGCAAGAAAATGTTTTGGCCTCCATCTCTCTTCTTGTCTCTGGAGTGAGCTTCTCCTTGTGCATTCTATATGTGTTCGGCGCAGCATCTTGAGCAAGTCCCCCCACCACGCGATTCTTAACATAGGGAAGGTGGGCATGCTAGTGCCTCCCTTCACATATTTTCCTTGGTTTCTATTCTGCTCCAACAAGGCAATAAAGTTTCCAATTACTTTGTGAGGCAATTAGCCTACATAGCTTAAGCTATAAAAAAGAAAGGTTCACGCCTCAATCTTCAATATTTGTTTCCTTGTGGTCCAATTTTCCAAATATGTAAAACTCCTTGCAGCTAGATTACTCTGAAGATTACTTCAGGAGGAGGATCACTTAATCCCACCATGACAATAGAGATCAGGTTTCTCTCAATCATTGTGTAATTAGTCAAATCCAAAAGTAGCCACTGAGCTGGATATTCATTTCACTCAGCTTTCTCAAAAGACTCCCCAGTAACTGTGTCGATCTCTACAACAAAGCCATTGGAAAGCTCTATTATTGATGATGCCTCTAGAAATGATGAAAGGTAAACTCTAGAGAAACCTCGTTGTATTTTGGCAATCAAAAGAGGAATATAACTAGGCTAAGCCATGTGGCGCTTCTTTTGTAATCATATCCCCTACAAGGCTGTTAACCCTCAAATGAACAAGGTGGAAAATTCAAAAAATCTAAAGCAGAAGACAAGGCTAAGGCAAAAGTGAAACGGAAGATGAAGGTGCACCAAAGAAGAATCTGGAAACACAAGAAGTGTAAAAAAGTTCTAAATCAAGGAGAAAGGTGCACAAGAAAAAGCACAATTCAATAATTTTGTAAAAGAGCACGAGACACACCATGATTTATTTTAAGAGCACCAGGCTCTCACCCGTGCAAATTGTAAAGGTAGATGGGTAGTAGGAAGGAAGCTAGGAAGATAGGAGAACAATGGGAAAAAGGGCCTAGGCCACGGCCAGCCATGTTAAAAAGGGGATAAGGGGATGCCTACCCAAGAGGGATTTAGGGTTTTGTATATAAAGTTGAAAAGTGAATGTGAAGCTCATTCTTGTGTGTGGCCAAAAGTAACCCTCTTCTTCTTCTTCTTGCTTGCTTGCTTGAGCTTGTTCTTGAGAGAGTGAGCGTGAGAGTGTGAGGGAGTGAGTGTGTGAGGGTGAGGGACCATGGTAGAGAAGCTCTCCATCCTCTCCTCTCTTCTTTTCTTTTCTTTTCTTTTCTTTCTTTTTTTTTATTTTCTTCTCTTCTCTTCTCTTCTCTTGCTCACGGAAATGGAGCTTGGAGTGTGGAGCTTGAGGATGGAGCTTGCTTGAAGCTTGCACTTGGATCGTGGAGCTATCGGCATGCTCGGGAGAGGAGGCAACTCAATCAAGCATGAAGATAAGCTCACTACACTCATAGAGATAGATAGTGCGTCGACTATGTGAGAGGTAGCCATTAGTGCTCGGCTTGGAATGCTTGAAACAATAAGCATTCTGTGGGTCTTGGCGGTTGAGCTTGTGCTCGCATCTACATTTTGGTTCCTTTACTAGGACCAATGGATTCAAGACTTGAGTACTTGTGCACTTTGAATCAAGTATTGAAGTAGGGTTTTCCCTGAACCGATGCTTGAGGTAGATAGATAGGAAGCAAGGGAGTTTGAAGAGGTATTTAAACTCCTTAGCAAGTAGGTTTTGTCAAGAATCGCGTGATGGGGGGATGCACTTGAGCTGCTACACCAAACACACATTGTATACACAAGAGGAAGCTCACTCAAGAACACAAGAAGAGAGATGGAGGCCAAAACGTTTTCTTTCTAGTTGTTTCTTCTTCTTCCACGCACTATACAATGTAGACAAAGTATAGATAAGATACAACATAAAGGAAAGTGGCCTTCTGAGTCAGACAATACATAATCGACTGGCGTTATATCTTTGCTAGCTGTAGGTAGGTGTAACTAACTAAATATAATAAGTGATAATTCAGTGGCCATGTGAGTATCATAATGACTACCAATGTGCTAAGTGTAGACGTGCGGACTCATCTAGCCAGGCGGTCCATCATCAATGTCCACAGTATTGAGCTTACCATCTCAACACTACCCCTCAAGCTCAATTCTATCTCTGCAACTCCAAGTATTGAGCTTGCCATCTCAACACTCCCCTCAAGCTCAATTCTATCTCTGCAACTCCAAGTAAGCTTCGGAACTTTTGAAGCTTCTCTACACCCAACGCCTTTGTGAAAATATCAGCTATATGATCTTGTGTGCTGACATATACCAACTCAATCTCTCCTGCAAGTACCTTCTCTCTCACAAAGTGGTAGTGCACCTCAATGTGTTTTTTCCTAGCATGGAACACTGGATTCCTAACTAGCTGTATGCTGCTCATGTTGTCACAATGAATGACAACTGGACCATCTCCCTGCATGTCCAAATCCCCTAATAAATTTTGCAGCCATACCATCGCACATGCTGGCATAGCATCACCTCTATACTCAGACTCTATATTCGATAAAGCAATTGTATGTTGTTTTTTACTGCTCTATGTAACTACTGCACTACCAAGGAAAAACATGAATCCACTCGTAGATCTTCTGTCTGACATGCTACCAGCGCAATCTGCATCTGTGTATCCAAAGAATTGTACGTCCTTACCTGCCTCATAAAAAAATCCATAATGTAAAGTGGACTTCACATACCTCAATATACGTCTAGCTACATCCAAATGAGGCTTTCTAGACATCTGCATAAACTGACTGACAATGTCAATAGCATAGCTCAAGTGGCCTTGTGATAGTCATGTAAATCAAACTCCCGACTATCCTCTTGAACATAATAGGGTCTTCTATCTCATCCCCAATGTCAGCACTCAACTTCACATTTTGCTCCAATGGTACTGAAAGAGGCTTAATGCTATCGCACCATACTTGGATAACATATCCAAGCCATACTGCCTTTGGGATAGCAATATACCATCATCACATTTGATCACCTCAATACTAAGAAAGTATCTCAGCTCACCCAAATCTTTCATCTCAAACTTCTTCTTCAAGAAGTCCTTAACTTCAGCAATCCCATCGTCACTGTCATCTATAATAATCAAGTCATCCACATAGATGACTATGATGACCAAACATGCATCTCCCTTTCTCACATAAAGTGAGTGATCAGCACAAAAATACAAAATTCAATATTGACAAGATACTCTCCAATCTTGCCTGACCATGCTCTAGGTGCTTGCTTCAGCCCATAGAGTGTCTTCTTTAACTTGCACACATATGTGGGATGCTCTAAATGCTCATAACCTACTGGCTGCTCCATATTCACTTCTTCTTGCAATTCACCATGCAAGAAGGCATTATTAACATCCATTTGCTGCAAACTCCAACCTTTGGCTACTGCCAAGGCAATCACACACCTAACAGTTGCCATCCTAGCAACTGGACTAACTGTCTCTTCATAATCTATGTCATATGTTTGAGCATAGCCTTTTGCAACAACCAGCCTAGCCTTATACCTGCTAACTAAGCCATTTGCATTATGCTTGACTTTGTAAACCCACTTACAACCAATAGCTTTCTTACCTTAGGTAAGGGTACCAAATCCCAAGTCTTATTAGCTTCTATTGTAGCCATTGCTACATCCCAATGAGCATGACCAACAGCATCCTCAAAACAAGTGGGCTCAACATCCTCAACTAGTTTCACCATATAAGCATAATGGTGAGTTGCATAACCTTCAAAACCAAATCTTTTAACTGTTGAGATGAGAAGCTCAACATATGCGGACATTGATGATGGACCGCCTGGTTAGATAGGTCCACACATCTACACTTAGCACGTCGGTGGTCATTATGACTCACACATGGCCACTGACTCATTACTTATTATATTTAGGTTGTTACACCTATTTACAGCTGGCATAGTTATAGTGCCAGTTGACTAATGTAGTCGATTATGCATTGTTTGACTTAGTAGGTCACTTTCCTTTATGTTGCATCTTATCTATACTTTGTGTATATTATAAAGAGTGTGAAAGAAGAAGAAGAAACCAGCAAGAAAAAGTTTTGGCCTCCATCTCTCTTCTTGTCTCTTGAGTGAGCTTCTCCTTGTGCATTCTGTGTGTGTTCGGGGCAGCATCTTGAGCAACTCCCCCCACCACGTGATTCTTGACATGGTATCAGAGCCGTGCCACTGAGAGAGGCTGATTTCGAAGGTTGAAGTGAAGGAGAAGAAGCAAGGTTCGAGAAAGCAAGCCACGGGTAAGAAGCTCTCCCATTCTTCCACTCCTCTTGGATAGTGCCTGTGGAGGCATCGGAAGCAGGGCAAAACAAAAATCTCAGATTGCAGTGAGATTTGTTGTGCGCAAAGAGCGTTGTGTATTCTGCAAATATGCCCTTTAGGGCTTTCCCGCAGTTATTTTGGGTATCTCAGGCCGTTTCAGGGCCCGTTTTAGAGCCGCAAGGTTGCGGACAACAGTTTCAGGGTACACTGTGACGTCGACTGTATTGATCGAACGTGGGTACGCAGGTTACAGATTTCAGATCTATAAGTTCAAAGGTATTTACCAGTGAGTAAACACAAGGTTTATCTGCAAACAAGTTGCAGATTGCATGTATTGTTGAGCAGACAATGAAAAAGGTTATCTGGTGTATTGCTGTGCACTACAGGTCGAGAGTTGCAGAAGATTTGCTTGCTGTTGGTATTAATTTTGTGATAATGGCAGAGAACGGTGGAAGCCCCATCATTGAGAAGCTCGACAAGAACAACTACCCATCATGGAAGTTTTGTGTCACGAACTTCCTTATTGGAAAAGACCTCTACGAGTTTGTTTCAGGTGAAGAAAAGGAGTCGGAGGTGAGTGATCCTCCAACTGCAGAAGAGACAAAGGCACGAAAGGAATGGAATGCAAAAGACAAGAAGGTCATGTATTGGTTGTCTGCAGTAATTGACAATAATATGCTGGGACACATTAGAAATGCAAAGAATGCATATGCAGCTTGGACCATACTTGAAAGTATGTTTTCTGTAAATACAAAGGCACGAAAGATTCAACTCAAGCAAGAGTTGAATACATTGAAGAAAGGGAAGATGTTTATCAATGAGTATGCATTGAAGGTAAGGAGCATTGCAGATGCATTGGCAGCGATTGATGCAATGCTCGATGATGATGATTTAGTGTCGTCAACCTTGGGTGGACTTAACAATGAAAAAGGCTTGGAAGTCTTTTGTAACTTCCGTATATGTTAGAAAGCCATTCCCAGATTTCGATGAGTTGGTCTCTCTAATGATCACTGAAGAAATCAACATGCAGAGTGAGACATCTGAAAGAAGTGGTGAATAGGTCCAGGCTTTCTACTCCAGTTCAGGAAGGGGGACGTGGCAGGTTCTCTTCAAGAGGCCATGGTACATGGCGTGGTAGTGACAACCAGCAAAACAGATTGAATCAGCAATTTGGCGATATACAGGTTTCAAGAGGTCGTGGTAACTTTAGAGGCAGGGGGAGCTTTAGAGGAAGAGGTGGATGGCAGAACAGATGTTCTAATAACTCTGGTATTATGTGCCACTATTGTGGCAAAACAAGTCATATTGCAGCCTAATGTTATGCTAAGAAAGATGATATCCGCAGTGGTAAGTTGTAGCAAGGAAACTATGCATCGTCTTCATGACAGAATGAAGATAAAAATGAACATTTGTTCGTTATGCAGCATATGCTGAATGCTGTTACAGGAAAGGGAACACATGAAGATGTTTGGTATGTTGATTCAGGTGCATCCAATCATATGACCAGCCATGCAGAATGGTTTGGAGAGATGCAGGATTTGCAGAGTGCAGGTTATGTGCAGACGGATGATGACTCATCCCACCCAATTTCACACATTGGAAAAGTTCCCTTGTCCTTGCATGATGGTAAGACAAAGAGTCTTTCAGATGTATTACATGTGCCATCTATTACAAAGAACTTGGTGTCAGTCAGTCAAATGGTAGAGCAAGGGCTGCAAGTCAGATTTAATGCAAAGGGCTGCTTTATAGAAGACTTCAATGACAAGTGCAGGTTTGTAGCAAAGGGAAGTAGAGTTGGACGTATGTTTACTCTGGATGCTAGAATTCCTACTATGAATGCTGCTATGTGTTGAGATATCGAGCTCCACTCGTGATATGCCAGGGTGACCATTGTACATTTATGTCACCGACTTGTCAGTTGTTGCAGATGCGGTTGGTACACCACCCATGAATAATAGCTAGATGATAGCTATCCTTATCTACTCTAGTTCGTGGCTCAGTTAGTATGCCACCTTAGTTAGTTGAGTTTGGTTTGAGACCCATATATAGGGTTCTTCTATTTCTATGTACTTTAGTTCTTTTGGCTTACACAACTAAGAAGAGGAAAACTGTTTTTAGCCTCCACCCTTGTGTGTATTTCCCCATAGTACCCATAATTAGTATTGATGGGGTAGGAAAAACTGAATTATGGCATTATGAAAGAATTGAACAATTAGAAAAGTTGCATGAGAATGTGAAATTTGAGAAATAACAAACTGAAAGAAAAGACATGAATTTTCCAAGTGCGCTTTGCTCTTAAGTTTTTATGCGTGGTTCAACTCTTCATTATGTGTTTCCTTTGTGTTATGTTTTCTTGACCACCTTACACCCCTCCCCCTCATGGAAAGATGAAAATCCTTCCTAGGATTGAATAGGGCAAGGCAAGGGCATTAAAGCACAGCATGGTGTGTTTAATTTGACAATAGCCACTGGTAGAAATTTGGGTTGTATTCTAGGGCATGACAATCAAGTTCATGCGGTCTAATGGATGCTTGTGTGATATACATTAGGACATCGTGTAGCACATCGTCAGATTTGAGGTGGCTAGCAATGTGTATCTCTTCTTATGTAAGGACTTGGTCGATGTAAGGATGGGTCAATTGATGGTTGTTTATTACACAGGATGGCCATAACCCTAAAAGAAGTAGGAGCTACATACGTGGGGTCATATTTCACAGCCTTGATTGCGTGTCTCTGCTCAGCATTCATCATAATTTGGCAACCTTTTCGCTCCCATTGGAGGCGTAATGCATACCATTGCTGTGAGAATGAAGAGGTAGAGTTTGCAAGAATCACGAGCTCTTCAAGCTCTTGGAGTGGTGCAGAGTTGGTAGGCTTTTGGTATGAGGTCAGCATCCTTCCAATGATTGCTTGGTGCTTTGAGACTTCACCGCTAGCGATAAGCTCAGTTGTAACCTTGGGGAATTTGATGGTCATGAGCTTGTACTCTTCCCAGGTGCATGGTAAAGCACGGACTTCAGAAGCAAGTGGCTCATCAAGAAGGCCAAGGTCTAGCTGCTCATAACTTCGAGCGAAGGTCGTGAATGTGATGTCCAGCATTTTAATGCAAGTAACCAAGTCATCACCTGAATTGGCAGCAAGGTCCTTGGCCATAGCAAGAAATGAGCGTCACTGATATGAAGGTCTAAGACTTGCTAGTGGCTACGGTGGAACAGAACTAGATGGATGCATTAGCAATGACGTTCCACTAGATTGCTCCTTGGGATGAGCATTCGCTTGGAAGGTTAGTTGTGTGTCCTGCGGCTTGGAAGATGTGCAACCTTCATCATGAACTGCTTTGAGCATGCAAGAGTCGGTCACATTAGATGATTGCAGGACATCTAGCTACTGCATAAGTTGATAGGCTTGTGAGATCTCGAGAGACATAGTGGGTTCAGGCTGCATGGGAGTGATTGGTCGAGTCTCTAGAGACTTTGCTCTGGCATCAGTAGTAGTTGGTTTAGAGCCAGTGGGTTGCGGCTTTGGCCGATAGATGGGCTTAGGTTTTGGGGCTTCGGCCTTTGTGGTTGTCATAGATTTGACAGCTTGGGTCTTAGGTATGGCTGGTTGTTTAGTGAACATGCTACTTGAAGCAAGTGTGGCCGCAAGCTGTGTAAGGGGTTTGTTCTTAAGGATTGATGTCTTGGGCACCTAGATCCAGTTATTGCCCTCGTAGTATCCTTGAGCACGTAATAGGGTTATGGGGACCCATCGTGGCTTAAGGGTGAGTTTACGGCTTTGGCATCTAGGATGCTTTCTAGGCTTTGCATGAGAGTTCCTAGGTATGCAAGGTCACGTTTGCTTATTGTGGGAAGGCTTTCCTTGATGTTTAGGTACCCATTGAAATGTAGGTTGCTTAACCTTAGGAGTGGGTTTGGTGGGGTGGTGTTTTGTGGGCTGAGTGGGGTGTGACACATCATGACCCCCCTCCTTGGCCTTAGGCATGGTCTTCTCTATTGGTGGAGTGGCAGTCTTGGAGAGACCCGCACTACCCTTGTTGAAAGTTATCACAATGCGCACATTTCATATGGCGAGGTGGATACTCTGCAAGTCCTAATCGATGTAACAATGGGTTTGTTTTTTGAAAGTGCGCCCTAGCAGCGACGCCATGACTGACTCCTTCGTGTGTTGGGCAACACATAGAAGATGATTAGCAAACTTTCAGACTCAATAGAGACGACGACTTTGCACTTCTCAAGGAGTGCATAGGATTTACCCCCAAATGGGCTAAGTTTAGTGTTAATTGGCTGCAATTGGGGTTGACCAATGAGGGTCCAATGAGCATAGGTTAGGATATTGATGTCAGCTTCCTCATCAATCAAAGCATCAAAAGAATGTGTCTTTTGGGCTGTGGCCGTGATTCGTAAATAAGCTGGAGCAACAGCTTCCTCATCATCCTCTATCTCAATGATGGTTGTGATGCAGACATTGATAGGGGCCTCTATCATAGGGACTCATGTAAAGGATTTGTGGGAGGGTAGTATTTCTTCATGTGAGTGCCATTGAAGAAGCCTATGCCCTCGCTTTTTAGTGTTTCAAGTTTGACATTGCCCGTCCTACTGATGGCACGCACTCTAAAAGGTCCTAACCCTCGGAACTTCATTTTTTGCTTATGGCCCTTCACAGAGTACAACAACACAAGGTCTCCCTGGTCAAAATCATGTTGTTTGACATGCTTATCAAACCACATCTTTCTTTGCACCTTTTCACAAATTAGAGCATGGGTGGCGATGAGTCTAGTTTCAGTGAGGCATTCCAACTCGATGAGACAGTTAGTCCAAGCCTCTTTCCCTTCCCAACGCTCCTGCACCACTATCCTCAAGATAGGGACAAAAATTTCTAAAGGCAGGATAGCCTTGGTTCTGTATGTCTGCCTGAAGGGCGTTTGTCCCACATCCATTTTATAGGCTGTTCGATAGGCCCATAAAGCTGCCATGAGCTTGTTATCCCAGTCGCTCTGAGAAGTGGAAACCACCTTTGTGAGCACATTGACCAGGATCTTATTCGTTGATTCTTCTTGGCCATTGGCTTGGGGATAGTACAGTGAAGACTTCCTATGGATGATCAAGAAGGTTGAGAGTAGGTGGGCAATCACCTCATTGATGAAGTGGGTGGCATGGTTGCTCACTATCTCAATAGGGCAACCAAATCTCAAGATGACCTACTCCCATAAGAACTTCATTGTGGTCCTTGCGTTGTTCTTCCTTGTGGCTCTTGCTTCATCCCATTTTGTCAAATAGTCAATTGCTATGATGATATATCGAGCATGTGAATACTGGGCCACGTGACTAACAGACATGACTAACGGATCCAATGAAGTCAATGCCCCATTTCTCAAAAGGTTGTCGTGCTATTATAGGGGTCAATTGCATTTTTTCCTTCCATGCGGGGACCTTGGTTCTTTGGCACTCATCACAATGCTTGACAAATCTAACTGCGTCATGGAATAGCGTGGGCCACCACAGTTGAGACTGCAGCACCTTGCGGGCTGTCATGTCTCCATTGAAATGCCCCCCAGCGATTTCGGTGTGTGCCTCTCTCAATGTATTGTGCATCTCATGTTTGCACACACACCAGCGTAGCAACCTGTCTTGCCCTAACCTATAGAGTTGGCCGACAATCAGCTGATAGGGTTGTATCTTCACAATAAGCCTCCTAAGCTTGGCATTCTTGATAGGTCTCTTGGGTAGACAGTATTTGAGCACGTCGATGATATCATCAGCCTAGTATGGTATTAAATCAGCCTTGAATAATTCCTTGTCAAACTCGACAGGCCAAAGAGATGCACATCTAGAAGTTCGTCCGTTATGCCTTGTCCAGCGGCTTCACCTGTGGGTATACGAGACATGTGATCTACCATGTAATGATGTTTCCCTTTGCGTACAACCACATAGAAGTCAAACTCTAGAAGAAGCAATAACCATTGTGCAATGCGTCCTGTAGCGCAAAAGATAGAGCAATGCTTGATGGTCAACAAGAAAGGTGAAGGGTGTGGCCAAAAGATAATGTCTAAATTTCTTAATGGCAAACACCATGTCCAGCCCCTCCCTTTTCGTAGCAGAGTAGTTCATCTCCGTGTCAGTGAGCTTCCTACTAGCAAAGCTCACTGGGTAATCAAGGTTGTGTTTGCCAGGTTGGCATAGAACAGTTCCAATGGAAAACTTAGATGCATCTATATGCACATGGAATGTTCTCGTCCAATCTGGGGCTCGTACAATGGGTGTGGTGGTAAGAGCATTTTTCAATTCTTTGTAAGCATGTTGGCATTCTTTGGTCCACTCAAATGCAATTAGCAGCTTGTACAATGGTCTTGCGATTAGTGCATAATTCAATATAAAACGTTGATAGTACCCTGTGTGACCTAAGAAGCAGTGAACACCCTTATAATTGTTGGGTTGTGGCAAGTCGACAATAACCTTGATCTTCGAGAAATCAGTGGCGATGCCATTCTTGGACACCATGTACCCTAGGATGCATCTGTGTTTCACCCAAAATTGGCACTTCAGGGGGTTCAACAAGAGATTATAAAGTCGGCATCGCTCAAAGACTGTCATAGTTTCTCTAAGTGTTCCGCCCAGCTAGAGTGTAAGCACAGATCATCGACAAACACCTCTAGCTCATGTCTGAGCATGTCTTTGAAGATCATGCACATTAGGCATTGGAAGGTTGCGGGCATATTCATTAGCCCAAAGGGCATAACGATGTAGGCAAATACCTCCCACTCTGTAGTGAAGGCAGTCTTGTGCCTGTCGTCGGGGTGTACTCGCACTTGATTGTAACCCAAGAAGCCATCCAAAAAACTATAGGCTTCTTTATCTACCACCCTCTCAAGCATGTGCTTGGTGTATGGCAATGGATAGTTATCTCTCTTCCTAATGGCATTGACTTTCTTGTAGTTGACGCACACTCGGATCTTTCCATTTTTCTTCATAACGATCACTATTGGTGATACCCATTCCATGTGCTCTATTTCGTAGATGAATCCTACTCTCATGAGTTTATCAATCTCCTCTTTTACCGCATGGGCATGCTTTGGATTCATGGGATAAGGGCATTGTTTTACAAGGACAGCGTCAGGGACCATAGGGATGTTGTGGGTCACAACCCTAGGGTCGACTCCCTTAAGTTCATCCAGAGACCAGGCAAACACGTCCACATACTCTCGTAGGGAGCAATAAGGCTAGCCTCCCTATCCTTGGTCAGATCGTTTGCTATGAATACAGGTCGAGGCTTCTCAACTTCCCCTGCGAGGTTGACTTCCTTGACCTTGGCGGGTCCTTCAATAGGCTCGCTGGTCTGGCCCTGCCTCTTTGCTCCTAGTAGGACCACCACTCTGTCACCCTTCTTAAACTTAGTGAAGCATTTGGGTAGGTCCTGCGGTTTCTTCTGTCATTCTGCGTCGTCTGACTCTTTTTTTCGTTTCTTTCTTTCCTCCTTTCACCGATTTTTCCTTAGGTGGACTAGCAAGTCCTCCTTGGTGCGTTTGGTTTTGGATGGCCTGGGTATTTTAGGGTCACTCTCCATACTGACTTCAGTCTCTGAGTTGAACTCACAACCCTCACTGGAGGAAGGAGTCTCCCCGGGTGGTCATAGTTCAATAGGTGCGTCTGTCCTAAACACGGGTACCACTAGTGGTTGGGCAATTCCAGCTTGCTCATAATCCACTGCCCCTATGTGTTCCAACCAAGAGCAATCGCAATCCAATCTCATAACTTCTCTGTTGATCTCATATGCATTCCTTTCTTGGGGCTTGGAGTCTGCTCTTATCTACTCTATCACCCTTCCATCAGTATCGTACCCTATGGTATCCATTTCCTCCTTGCTCTCCTCGCTGATGGAGGAACAATCCTCATATTCATTGTAAGAACCATCACTCCCTGACTATTAGTCATGGTGGGTCCTCCTTTTCTAGCCTCTTTCTCGTTGGTGACTAGAGCCCAATTGTATAGCAAGTTTAGGTCGTGAACTTTGGTCCATTTTCACTTGAGATCACCCAAGAGGTCTCTAAGGGGCAAGAGATTAACGGAAGGATTTTCCTCCAAGCTGCCTGTCAAATACTCTGGGGTCTCTTGGAGTTCTAGCTTATTATTTGAGACATGGAAAGTGACAGGTTTGGGCCAACCACATGCACTCCTTGCCGTCATGCAGAGTGGTACTGAGTGTTCCTCATCTGGCATGCACATGGCTTGTGTAACTTGCTTATACTCCTCCTCATCGTCTGAGAATGGGAGATCGATGGTTGCAAGGACCTGCATCCAATCACGCTCATCCTGAAGGCAAGGGATATACTTGGTCAACAGCCCATACAATGTGGTTGTTTGCGTGTCACCCCTCAATGTGGCTGAGATGGCATCTAGATCAACAAATGTTGCCTTCCAGGTATCCATCTCCACCCTTACTGCTTCCTTCCGATTCCCTAGGAAGATTAGACCGTTGCCCTAGTCCTCGATGACTTGTGCATTCCTCATCCAGGGTCGGCCTAGAAAGATATCGTAGTCCACTCCCTTCATAACAATGAAGTGTACAGAGAACTAGACACCTACAATCTTCACTGGTCAATTCTTTGAAACTCCGAAAGGCCTTACCTTCATTCCATTTCCTAGTGTGACATTGAACCTAGCAATCTCGCGATCGGAGGGTTTCCCTAGGCCTGCAAGACTATGTGGCTTAAGACACTAACTCCTGTGCCCGTGTCTATGATTCCTTTCCATGTCATGTCTCCTAGGGCCAAGATAGGTAGCACAGCATGCATCTCGGTGCCCCCCCAAAAAACATTTACATGCAGAGATCTAGGCACTAAGTGCAGCATCAAGCTTGGTATCTGTGTGACTGCATCATGCTCATGTAGGTCAGTAGCAATCTGCTCAGTTGGTTCCTCCACCCAGTGCTTCAGTTCCAACCAAAGCATCAAATGCTGCCTAAGCAGGTCTCCTAGGCTCACGGTTACTGGGGTGGTTACCAATGTCGTGAGGAGGTTACTCGTCATTTGTCTCTCCTCCATTCCCACACCTCTAGGCCATTGGCCTTGGGTGTTTTGCTGGCCCCTGGCTCCTAAGCTTCTCCTGGGTGGTGATGTCCGTGGCAAAGGCACATCTCTTGACCTTGGTCAAGAGGGTGAGACTGGGGTGCTCACACTAGAGAAGTCCTCAGTTCCATCTTCTATGATGGCCTTAGCATCCTTCAGGTTCTCTTGGGCTTCCTTTACCCACTCCTTGATCTTTTCAATCGCTTCTAATTGGCGCTTCGGGCGAGGGTGCTCCTCTACCTTAGCACTCCCTTTGTCTGTTGTTTTCGAAGAAGATGTGGTTTTAGTCTCAGCATCAGTTACCTTCCGGCCACTCACTAGCGTTGTCTCTCTGTCTGTCAGTTTTGAGAGTGATCTTAGCGTCGATTTTCTTCTTTCTCCACCTACTACTCTTCTTTCCTATTGAGGCAACATCTAGGTTGCTAGGCCCAGGCAGTGATATGTCAGCCTGCCACATTTGTGCACGTGTCATGACATGCAGCAGGATGTGTGTATCCTGGCTGTCGAATGTCTCAACGCCAAACAGCCCCAAAGGTATTGATGGTACATTGCCTAAGCTTGAGGATGCCTTTTTTCTAGGGCATTCCCTAAAGAGATGGGTGATGCCACACTCGGCATACCTGAGATCAGCTCTCTCCCTATTAGCTTGCTCATATCATGTCGATATGTGACCAGGGTGACGATAAGTCCAACACATGACTAGGTCTTGGGTTGGCCCTGAAAAACCTCTACCTCTTCCCCTTCCTAACGCCATCACCAACACTGGTCAATAGTCCATGAGGACCGGATTACCCTCTTCATCATATGATATGTAAGGGTTCACATATGACTCCTTGTCATTGGGCTCTTCCACGTAGTGGATGGGAGTGTCACTCGGTGGATGTGTCATGAAGGGTCTATGTAGTCTGGGTATGCCTGTGGGATTGATCTCTAATCTAGGAATGGTTGGGTTTGCGTCATTAGGTGCTGGAAGGGCCAATGGGTCTCCTCTTCCGAAGAAGTTAGGTGGCCTATTCCCGTAGTATGGTGAGTTGTACTACTGTGCGTAAGGAAACCTTCTTGGCAATCGACAATGCATTGCGTCGTGGCCAAACCTTCCACAATTTGCACAAGGCCTAGATCTTGGATCCTGGCACTCGGCAGGGATGTGGTTGCCTCCACAGTACACACACTAGACATGTGGTCTAGTGAGTCTTTACCAACTCTTGCAACTGTGCTAGCTCCATCCTGACTTCGGCTAACACTTAGTCTTGTGCCATGCTCTTGCCCTTATCCTACATGTCAGGGGCTGATCTCTTGCTATAGGTTGTGGCTTTCTCTTGGTTCTTTGGCTAGATCCATCTCAATTCGAGCTGCTAGCGCTTCTCTCCCTAAGCTGGTCATCTACCCTTATTGCCTCATCGAAAACCCTAGCGAGCACATCTCTCTGCAAAGTCGAGTTGCTTGCCAGTGCCTTGTAAAGTTCCTCACTGCTGATTCCGTTTATAAAAACGGTAGAGACCTCTCTCTTGTTTGGTCATTCGTTGGTAGGGATTCTCTTAAACAGGCTATGTGCATGAGTGATGTAGTCTCTAATGTCCTCTTTGTAACAAGGGAACTGCTCCACGAAGCTATAGGGGTCGCTGCTGGGCTGGTACTTGTCCAGCTGCTTGGCCACTACAAGGATCTTGTTGTGGCTCTTCGCCCCCTGTGTGACTTCTAATCTTGTGAGCAAAGAGGTGGCTAGCGCAGTCGCACTTTGTTCTGCAGCTGTATTGTCTATGAGCCGCTTGGTCACTCAGTGTCAGGTCTGCCTCTAGCTCCCTCTCCCTCTCTGTGTTCAGCCCTGTCGTGGCCTTTTACAAGCTAAGGCTAGAATGCATTGTGTCTCATGCACCTCTAAGTCTTGCTGCAATTTCCTTGTCCTTTGCTCACGGTTATACGTCGTGATGTTCTACAACGCTTTCCTAGCTGCCTTCCTCTCTTCCTCAAGGCTCATAACTACTTCCTCAATTGATCTGCCGTGGATCACGGTCCTTGTTAGCTGGTCGTATTGGTCGACCATACGCTACAATTCGATTGGGAACTTGCCCAAGTCTAGCTAGTCATCCTCTCAATCCGCGTATGCTCCTAATATTTCTGCAGCCACTCGCTCCACTAAGTTGTCGATCAGTCCAATCAGCTCAGGTAGCGACTTGCCCTCAATCTTGTCATCTTCGAACTCTTCAGGGTCTTCAGGGTCCTATTAACAGGGCTCTATGGCACCCAGCTACATCTCAGGTCTGCTCCTACTGGTGGGTTCTTTGAATTATTATGATTCTATGTGAGTTCCTTGTTATTGAAAGCAACTGTCAATTTTATTCACACTTGTGCTTAGTGCTTTCTAGTGCATAGTGCCAAATCAGGATTTCTCCCTTTTAATACACTTTAAATGATGAAATCAACGTGGGGTATTAATGCAAAATGAACAATGCAGTTCCCACTTTTTTCCCTTTTGTTTGTAGCCTAATATGGCTCTAAGTGCATTTCCTGGCTATCCTCTCATATTGTCTAGGGTCTATGCTACACACTCTACACCCCGTTAAGGCCGGATTGGAATCTGAGGGTCAGTTTCGGCTCTAAGTCTTGTCCGTTCTATGGCCTGCTACTAGAGGTTGACTCTAGGCTGCCTAGGTGTGGTTTCTCCAATTTCTGGCTTCTGAGAGCTAGGTCAGGTACTCAGGGATGTTTGGGGATGTGTTCAGAGTGGCCTTCGCATGAGGAGGTGGCTCACTTACCAATTTAAAATTTTCTACCCTGGTGGTCCAATTCCTAGAATCGAACCATCCGATTCTAGGTGGTTCAACTCTACAAGTCGAACTATCCGATCGGATCGGGTGGTTCGATCCTAGTCTTGGTCCGACTATCCGGACGGTGGTCCGATCGGACGAGTGGGTCCGAGTCAAAAAATGGGTCCTACTGCCACGTGGTAGGGTCCGACTGGCAAAGTCAAACGGTCCGATCACGTAATTGGTCTGATCGGACTAGATGGTTTGAGTCTAAGGTGGTGCATCCGATCAAAGGAGTGGTCCAATCAGACCATAGGTGGGGCTGGTAGAGTTAGATGATCCGACTCCGAGAGTCAAACAGTCCAAGTGTCTGATTCTGGGAGTCAAACATCTACAGCTAGTCTGATTGCGTTTGCCACGATGTAGTTGTGAGGACACGAGTGATGAATGCTACGTGTGGGGGTCTTGGTACAAGCTCCAACTTTCCAGATCAAACAAGCACAACTCAGAGAAGGTCAAGGAATACCTGGAATGGATGGGCGACAACAAAACGACCGAATCAAACCCCTTATGTACCTGCACTCACACAGTCTCTCTCAAGCTCTCTCTCTCTCTCTCTCTCGATGTCTGACTGCAAAATGAGGCCTCCCCTGACCTTTTGAGCCTCTTATTGCCCTACTCAAGTCTCCTTCAACCTTATGGTTGCCCCACTTGCATCCATCTACTCAAGATTTAGATTTAAAGCCCCTTTCTCCCAGTTTTTAGCCTATTTTCAGCAGCAAAAAACCCTTTTGTTTTCCCTATTTCCTTGGTCCTAATCCTATCCAAGCACACCAAAAGTCAAAAACAGTTGGTTGAGGTTGATTTACCTACTTGTCTACTCAACAACAAACCAAAATACTTACTTGTTTGGAAGATCAAACCATCTAAATCTCCTATCTATCTCAAGCACCGATTCGGGCTGAAAACCCTACCTCTACGCTCGATTCGAAGCGCGAGGCACTCAAGGATCGATTCCGTCAGTCCCGACAATGGAACCAAAATGAAGGGAGCTACAAGCTCAACCCCTGAGACCTGCAAACTACTTATTGGTCAAGCATTTCAAGCCGAGCGGCCATGGCTACCTCTCACATAGCCGACGTGCCCTCCCTACCTATGGGGTGTAGTGAGCTTACCTTGATGCCCGATTGAGTACCCTCCTCTCCCGTGCACGCCGGTAGCTCCGCAATCCTTGAGGCAAGCTCAAGCAACCTCAATCCCTCTCCAACAAGCTCCATCCTCCATAGCCACGAGAGATAAGAGAAGAGTAGAGAAGAGAAGAAGATGAAGAGAGGAGATGGGGAGCTTCTTCTACTCGATCCCTCACTCTCACACACTCACTCCCTCACACTCACTCACTCCCTCTCTCAAGCACAAGCAAGAAGGCAAGAAGAACATAAGAAGAAGAATAAGCTTTTTGCCACCCACAAGAATGAGCTTCTCATTCACTTTTCAAGTTTATATACATGCCCTACTTCCCACGGGCAGTCATCCTCAATTTTTACATGGCCGGCCATGGCCTAAGCCATTTTTCTCCATTCTTTCACTTCCTAGCTAGTCCTACCACCCTTCTAAGTTTACAATTTGCACAGGAGGGAGCCTAGCACTCTTTTACAATGATTTGAGATCGCCTTTGCATTTAAAGGTGCGCTTTCTTGCTTTTAACTCCTCCAAACTCTAGCGGCTGCGCCTTGGAATTTTGGCGGTTGTTCCCATGCTTTTGGATTTTTTTCGGACTTATTATTCTTCTGGCCGCCTTCTCCATGCCTACCCTACGCCTTTTCCTGCTTCTCAAATTTTTCTATTTTTCCGCTTTTTTCCTATTGCTGGTGTTGTAGTAAACAAAGCACTTTCATCAATCATTTTCCATAAAACAAAAGAACTGATCACTTATGCATAGAAACCCGCAGGTTTGAGGCTCGTATGTCATGGTTGGGAAGCTGTTGACTCTTCTTCTTTACTCTACTAACGCATTCTCTTGGCCCGATCTATGATCTCTACAGCTCCAACATCATCATTTGCTCCAAATTCTTCATCACACCCACCCCCTTCTCTTTTGAATTCATGCATACGAACAAACAACAAGAGGAAAGAGGAGATAGAAAGACTAAAAATCAGATTTCTCATTCCTTCATGAAATTTGACAAGATCGCAGTCATCATCTTCCTCTCTCTACGTAGATCTGCAATCTCTCTCTCTCTTTCTCTAGAGGGTTGTGCATCAAAGAGGTATCATGATCCAATTTGACAGGGCACAAAAAAAATTGCGCCCCCTATCTCGTCAAATTTTTTTAGCTTAAGCTCTTTTAAATAGAGCTTAAGGCTTAAATCATTAAAATATATGGTTCATGCTTGACATGTTCACACTACATCGCAAGTGGATACTTTGATTTTGGGTGGGTGAATGGACTCAGAATCAAGATCCGTCTAGATAGGCGGCTTCGTAGCATCGAAATCCATCATCTTGGCCTCCGTTGCACACTTTTTAGCTCCCGGATCTAGTAGTTTCTTTATGATGCCAAACCTTGTGAGGATTAAATGGGGGGTCAACGATCGACAAACTAAGACTTGTGTTGGATTCCTGATGTCAAAATGCATCTAAGAAAACTCCAACTCGGCCATTCGCTACTATTTGATTTTTCATGAAAATTTGGTCTTTGGTGCTTTCCAAGCACTTTGTGCTCCAAAAGTGGCCTCAAATGCTTCAAATATGGCTCGAAATCGGCTCTAAAATCCAGCTCTTATAGAGACATTGAAATTCTATGTTGAAATCCCAATTTGGAGTGCTACTGATTTTGGTAGCCATTGTTGAGATGACAAGCTCAACACATGCGAACATTGATGATGGACCGCCTGGTTAGATGGGTCCACACATCTACACTTAGCACGTCAGTGGTCATTATGACTCTCACATGGCCACTGACTCATTACTTATTATATTCAGGTTGTTACACCTATTTACAGCTGGCATAGTTATAGCGCCAGTCGACTAGTGTAGTCGGTTATGCATTGTTTGACTTAGTAGGCCACTTTCCTTTTATGTTGTATCTTATCTATACTTTGGGTACATTGTAAAGAGTGTGGAAGAAGAAAAAGAAATCAGCAAGAAAACATTTTGGCCTCCATCTCTCTTCTTGTCTCTTGAGTGAGCTTCTCCTTGCGCATTCTGTGTGTGTTCGGTGCATCATCTTGAGCAACTCCCACCACCACGCAATTCTTGACATGGTATCAGAGCCGCACCACTAAGAGAGGCTGATTTTGAAGGTTGAAGCAAAGGAGAAGAAGCAAGGTTCGAGCAAGCAGGCCACGGGTAAGAAGCTCTCCCATCCTTCCACTCTTTCTCTTGGATAGTGCCTGTGGAGGCATCGGAAGCAGGGCAGAGTAAAAATCTCAGATTGCAGTGAGATTTGGTGTGCGTGAAGAGCATTGTATATTCTGCAGACAGGCCCTTTAGGGTTTACACGCAATTATTTTGGGCATTTGAGGCCGTTTTAGGGCCCGTTTTAGAGCCACAAGGTTGCGGACAGCAGTTTCAGGGTACGATGTGACTTCGATTGTATTGACCGAAAGTGGGTGCGCAAGTTACAGATTTCAGATCTGTAAGTTCAAAGGTGTTTACCAGTGAGTAAATACAAGGTTTATCTACAAACTGGTTGCAGATTGCATGTATTGTTGAGCAGACAGTGAAAAAGGTTGTCTAGTGTATTGCTGTGCACTACAGGTTGAGGGTTGCAGAAGATTTGCTTGCTGTTTGGTATTAGTTTTGTGATAATGGCAGAGAACAATGGAAGCCCCATCATTGAGAAGCTCGACAAGAACAACTACCCTTCATGGAAGTTCCGTGTCACGAATTTCCTTATTGGAAAAGGCCTCTACGAGTTTGTTTCACGTGAAGAAAAGGAGCCGGAGGTGAGTGATCCTCCAACTGCAGAAGAGACAAAGGCACGGAAGGAATGAAATGCAAAAGACAAGAAGGTAATGTATTGGTTGTCTGCAATAATTGACAATAATATGCTGGGACACATTAGAAATGCAGAGAATTCATATGTAGCTTGGACCATACTTCAAAGTATGTTTTCTGTAAATACAAAGGCACGAAAGATTCAACTCAAGCAAGAGTTGAATACATTGAAGAAAGGGAAGATGTCTATCAATGAGTATGCAATGAGTATGCACTGAAGGTAAGAAGCATTGCAGATGCATTGGCAGCGATTGATGCAATGCCCGATGATGATGATTTGGTGTCGTCTACCTTGGGTGGACTTAACAATGAAAAGGCTTGGAAGTCTTTTGTAACTTCCGTATATGTTAGAAAGCCATTTCCAGATTTCGATGAGTTGGTATCCCTTATGATCACTGAAGAGATCAACATGTAGAGTGAGACATCTGAAAGAAGTGGTGAACAGGTCCAGGCTTTCTACTCCAATTCAGGAAGGGGATGTGGCAGGTTCTCTTCAAGAGGCCGTGGTACAGGACGTGGTAGTGATAACCAGCAAAACAGATTGAATCAGCAATTTGGCGATATGCAGGTTTCAGGAGGTCGTGGTAACTTTAGAGGCAGGGGGAGCTTTAGAGAAAGAGGTGGATGGCAAAATAGAGGCTCTAACAATTCTGGTATTGTGTGTCACTACTGTGGCAAAACAAGTCATATTGCAGCCAAATGTTATGCTAAGAAAGATGATATTCGGAGTGGTAAGTTGCAGCAAGGAAACTATGCATCGTCTTCACGACATAATGAAGACAAAAATGAACATTTGTTCGTTATGCAGCATATGCTGAATGCAATTACAGGAAAGGGAACACATGAAGATGTTTGGTATGTTGATTCAGGTGCATCCAATCATATGACCAGCCATGCAGAATGGTTTGGAGAGATGCAGGATTTGCAAAATGCAGGTTATGTGCAGACGGGTGATGATTCATGCCACCCAATTTCACACATTAGAAAAGTTCCCTTGTCCTTGCATGATGGTAAGAAAAAGAGTCTTTCAGATGTATTACATGTGCCATCTATTACAAAGAACTTAGTATCAGTTGCAGTCAAATGGTAGAGCAAGGATTGCAAGTCAGATTTAATACAAAGGGCTGCTTTGTAGAAGACTTCAATGACAAGTGCAGGTTGGTAGCAAAGGGAAGTAGAGTTGGACGTATGTTTACTCTGGATGTTGGAATTCTTACTATGAATGCTGCTATGTATCCCAAAGGAAAAGGTGTCGTTGCAGACATTGAAATTTGGCACAAACACATTGGACATGCAAATGTACAAAGGTTGAAATTAATGCAGTATAAAGGGTTGGTTACAGGTTTGCCTACATTTAGAGTTGCAGAATTTCAGAAGGTATGTGAAGCATGTCAGTTTGGTAAGCAGGCAAGACAACCCTTTTCACATGACAGAGATGTAAGCAGAAATATCCTTGATGTTGTGCATACAGATATTTGGGGGCCTACACAAAATGTATCTCTTGGAGGTAGTTCATACTTTGTCACATTCATTGATGATTGTTCTAGAAAGCTGTGGGTATATTTTATGAAGGAAAAGAGTGAAGCTTTTGAGCACTTTAGAGCTTTCAAGGCTGTAGTTGAAAGAGAAACAGGCTTGAAAGTAAAGTGCTTGAGGTCAGATGGAGGGGGAGAGTACCTCTCAAATGAGTTCAGTGATTTTCTGAGGTCTCATGGGATAAAGAGACAGTTCACATGCAGGTATACCCCACAGCAAAATGGGGTTGCAGAAAGGAAAAACATGCATATTCCGGAAGTTGCATGCACCTTGATGGCTGAAAAGAATATGCATAAGCATTTTTGGTCTGAGGCTGTTCATATTGCTGTTTATATTATGAACAGAACTCCCACAGCTGCAGTTCATGGTATGACCCCTGAAGAATGTTTTACAGGTAAGAAGCCTGATGTTTCACACTTGAAAGTGTTTGGATGCATTGCGTATGTTCATGTGCCAGATGAGTTGCGGAAGAAACTAGATCCAAAGGCTGAAAAGTGTGTCTTTATTGGATACTCTTTAGAGCAGAAAGGGTATCGCTGTTACAACCCTGTCACATGTAAGTTCAGAGTGAGCAGGGATGTCATCTTTGATGAAATGAGCAGTTGGTATGCATCTAGTGGTGATGCATTGGATGATGATGATGATCATGACACTCATGTGCAAGCTGAAAAGCAAGAATCACGAACTCTTAGTGGACCAAAGACATCATCTGGTAGTCCTTGGTCTGGGAGACTAAGGAGTACCTCTACATCTTCAGGTGCATCTAGTAGCACTACATGTAAAGACAAAGGAAAGAATAAAGTGTTAGAAGGCATTGATGCAGTTCTTGATGGAGATTCCAGTGGCTCAGAGAGCTTGGATGATGAGCTTGGCATTCCTTCAGTGAGGACTCCAGGTGTACAGAGAGCACGCGTTAATGCAAAAACTCCATTGAGTGATCCAGTGGTACACACGTCTAGCAGGGTGAGATACCCTGTTAAAAGATTTGGTTTTGAAGGTTATGCAACTCACCATTATGCTTATATGGTGAAACTAGTTGAGGATGTTGAGCCCACATGTTTTGAGGAGGCTGTTGGTCATGCTCATTGGGATGCAGCAATGGATGAGGAGATGGCTGCATTAGAGGCCAATCAGACTTGGGATCTAGTATCATTGCCGAAGGGAAAGAAAGCTATTGGATGTAAGTGGGTTTATAAGATTAAGCACAATGCAGATGGTTCTATTAGTAGGTACAAAGCTAGGCAGGTTGCAAAAGGCTATGCCCAAACATATGGCATAGATTATGATGAAACCTTCAGTCCAGTTGCTAGGATGGCAAGTGTCAGATGTGTGATTGCTTTGGCAACAACCAAAGGTTGGAGGTTGCAGCAAATGGATGTAAAGAATGCCTTCTTGCATGGTGATTTGCAGGAAGAAGTGTATATGGATCAGCCAGCAGGTTATGAAGATTTAGAGCATCCCACGTATGTGTGCAGGTTGAAGAAGGCACTCTATGGGCTCAAGCAAGCACCTAGAGCATGGTCTCACAAGATCAGAGAGTATCTTGTCAATATTGGCTTTTATGTTTCTGATGCTGATCACTCACTTTATGTGAGAAAGGGAGATGCAGGTTTGGTCATCATAGTCATCTATGTGGATGACTTTATTATTACAGGTGATAGTGATAGTGGGATTGCTGAAGTCAAGGGCTGTTTGAAGATGAAGTTTGAGATGAAGGAGTATTTGAAACAATTTTTAGTTGTGGAGTATTACATCTAACATCCTCTAAAGGCATCTCCTCGAGCTCATAAACTGTCTCAGAAATGATAATTGTATCCAACAAATCATGGGCATCCAACACTTCATCAATTTCCCTCTGAGTTCCTACATCAAGTAAAACATGAGCTTCATAAACCTCTTCAGATGCATTAAGAAAATCTATAGATGCAATGGCTGACTCTTCCACTATAAGATCTTCCAAGGCATCCATGTATGTCTCAATATCAAAGTGCAACTTATATCCCAATTGTTTGCCCTCTTGCTTGCTATCATGTTTCTACTCCTGCCTAATCTCTTCAAGTACATGCCCATCGAAAGGTGGCTAATTTGCAGCTTTAGGATGATCCACACTTCTTCTTGTCACTCTCTTAGGTATCCATGCAATATCTTCATCTCTCTTATGTTTCTCTTCCACAAGTACATCTGTGTTTTGTCCTTTTGCTAAATATGCATCTACCAGTGATTCCCAGCAGTTATGTCATGAATGTATTGCCCTAAATGAGATATTTCACTATCAATAACTTTCCTCTTTTTAGCTGCATGCAAAGCATGTGTCCATATTGCAACCTTAGGACCAACCATGACTTGGCCAGGCATTTTATCTAACTGTAAACCAAAAGTAGTAGCATGTACAATCCCCTAAGCATTTTGAACACCCAAGTCTTCTAACAACTTTTCATACCTCCCTTTCCAAAATTCAAAGCAAGAGGCAATACCATTTCTTGTGTATGGATCTTGCCATCTTTCCAAAAGATGAGCTATCGTACCAAGGCCTCCTAATAAGCAACACAATCCTTCCTTTCATGATGTAAACTATCACACCACGTACATCTTTTCCTTGGTTTAGGACCTACTGCCTATCCCCTTTCCTCTTGTCCTTTCTCATCCAATTTTGCGACCTGTAATTGAAGATATTGCATGCCTTTGACCAATTCATCTAATATATCTTCCTTAACAATAAGAACAATAGATATAGCCATAGGGTTAGCCACAGAAGTGGGTGTTTTACTAGATTCATCAACTATGTTGCCAGTAATAGTGGGCAAGATAGATACATGCAATCTTTGTCTTCTTCTATGCTTTTTCACCAGTGCAGTAAGAACTTCCTTAACATACCTCCACTCTATTTTAAGCCATGTCTCTGTAGTCTGATCCTCTAACAAATCATCAAGCTTCTCTTGAATCTTGGGATATGCTCCTTGTAGAAAAAATTCAATTTTCTAACTTGCAAGAGCTTGCTATTCTGCAAGATCTAACTACTTAAACCAACTTTCAAATTCTCTTAATAACTCTATAGCCACAATACCCTTATCGGGTTGTAGAACCCACTCCTAGAAAGTGTTGAGGGTAATCAAACTAGTGTATTCAATGTAAAATTATTCCCTGAGTGTCTTTTTGAAAGCAACCCAATCATCATCCTCTGTGTACAATTCAAGAATTCATGCTTTCAATTCATGTACAGTGACTCATACAAAATACTGGCTCCATGCAAGTTGAGCGATCCCAAAGAACTCCATCTTTTGAATATAGATATGCAAATATGCGGATACATTCTTGCCAATAAACAACTTCATCCCACACTCTATTGCCAATAGAGCCTTTATCATAACAATTTTTGTTTAAGCAAAAGCCTACATCACTTCTTCTTCTTGTTGTACTTGCATAAGCACATTCATGTTCTGCACTAACTGCTGCAAAACATCACTAGAAATTGTGCTCAAAGATTCTCCCATCATGTCTTTCCTTTTAACGACCTTTCATATCAGCTTCACCAATATTTGAGGGGTTTTAATCGAAAGGTCGTATCCATCGGGGATCAGATATAGAAGAAATTAGAGAATAGGAGATAGAAGAGAAGAAAAAGAATTGACAAGAGGTATATAAGATAAAGACAAAGCTCAATGAATCAAAGCATTATGTATTGATAGAACCTATGAAGATAAACAAAATCCTTGTCTAGGACTACTTGGAAGCAATCTCCAAGCATTAGATCTCCTAGAGCTCCCTGGTAGGCCAAAAATGTGCACTAAACATTATCTTCTTCTTTCTACTCAGACTGCAAATCAGATGGTTCCATTGCTCCGAAAGGGGGGGTAAAACACCAAGATGATCTGAATTCTCCTAGATCGATCTTTCTTCTCCCATTTTTGAAGTGTTGTTTGTTGCCTGTAAACTGCGATTGCATGCCACATGATTTCAAAAGCCCTCCTTTTTGCATGAGATCTCCCAAATTGGTTGAAAAGCCACTTGCTTTTTTACATGTCACCCTATTCTAGAAGTTTTCTACATCTTTTTAGGATATTGACAATAAATAATATCCAAAATATCAAAAATAGGATAAACTCTTCCAAAAATCCCATATTTTGGAACAAACCATACTATGGATACTAGCACTAATGACTAAGATGACATTGACTCTATAGATTGATAAGAAAGCTGGATGATGATGCGCTCCATGTTATTTTTACATTGTGTTCGCATAGCAACATGACACCGTGTGGGTCAGTGAGGATCTTGTGCCACCATCAATGCTTGAAGATGACACCATGAATCACTTCTATGATACATTGGATACATTAGATCACAATTATCCTTTTGACCCTCGTGGTAGTACGATGGCCCATGCTTGTATGGATGACCCTCATGCTCTTGATGCTTATCATGTAGGTTATCCATTTGATCCCGGGGAAAGGAATGATTTTGGAAAAGACCTACCTCAATCAACATTTCATTAGTCCAACCCTCCCCCTACTTCAAGGGTCCAATTTTGATTGAGGATTATTAGCTAACTTTGCCCTAGTCTGCACTACAGACAACTTGCAGACATCACACTATTTTTTGCCACACCAATACATCCTCTCTCTTTTTTTAAAGGGCAAAAACCTTCGGGGTTGGGATGGAATGTAAAAGAGTGGGGATAGATGGGTAGAACAGGAGTTAGCATGATAATACCCAGTTATACCCCATCCTTCCAAGTCTCTTTTACCCTTCCTTCCAACTTTCATGGCTTCCCTTCTCTTTCTCTCTCTTTCCCTGTCTTTCCCTCTCTTTTTCTCTCATCTTCTTCCTCTTTCTCTCTCCTCTTTGCAGTCTCTCCCTTCTCTCCTTCTCTCTCATGGGTCTTCTTCATTACACTATTGTGGTTTGTAACTAGGGAAAACTTTCTACCTATCAAGTAGTGACATCATAGGTTTAAGGTACGTATAACTACTAAGAGCTTCAAGTCATGGGTAGCATTATTCCTTTCATAGGGTTTGAGCTTACAAGAGTAGTAGATGATGGGATGTCCCTCTTGAGTAAGGACACATCCAAGTGCAAGAGAATTGGCATTTGTTATGACCTAGGACTCCTTTTGTGAGATTAGGTAGCCTCAAGATGGATGATGTTGTAAGATATTCTTTTAGCTTATCAAAGCTCTCTTGGTCAATAGGGGTGCAAAAACAATGTGAGTTTATTTCTTTAGTAGCTTATAGCACTATGGCATAGTCCATAATGAAAATGTGATACCAACCTATTGATCTAAGAAATCCTCAAATTTCCATGAAATTTTTTGGAGGTGGCCAAACCTGGACACCCTTCACTTTGGCTAGATCTATGGCAATTCCTTTTTCAACGGTAGTGAATCCAAGGTATTATATCTGCCCCTTGAAGAAAGTGTGATTGCTCTTTTTGGCATAAATCTTATTCTCCCTTAGGGTCCTAGCACTAGCAAGTGACCTAACTACTCTTTCTCTTCCTTGAAATGTCAATATATCATCAAACAAGACCAAAAAAAACTTCTCCAAGTATGGCCTAAAGATGTCATGCACTAATCTATTAAAGATAGGAAATACATTAGTTAGTTCAAAGAACACAACAATGAATTCATAACAATGGTACCTTATATTATAATTCATTTATGTAATATCCTCTTTGTTGACTCTGATTTGGTAACTACATGGATCTCAAATCTATTTTACAGAATATGTTCGATCCTTGCAACCTATCTAGGATCTTGTCAATCTGTGGAGTAGGCTATTTGTTTAGTATGGTGCCTTGATTCAATTTCCTATAATCTCATAAAAATTAATGGTGTAAAGGGCAAATGCACATGTAAGAGTGATAGCCAATTGAATTGTTTATCAATCAATGTGTATTAGGACATGGACATGGAGGGCACATGTAAATGTGATGATCATGCATTGGTAAGGAAATTTTGAAAAAAGTTGAAAGCAAGGTAAAAATTTGGGGTAAATTTTATCCAATTTGCTATTTTTTAGAAGTTTTCTTGCTCAATAAGCTTTTTTTAAGGCTTGGAAACTTAAAAACAACCCATATATACAAAAAATTGCATATTTTAGCCCAAAACTCTCCCATAAACAACTCAAAAATTGGTTTTTTTCTTAACATTTTTCCAATTTTTAAAATCATTGTTGATCAAGCAAACATTATTGACCCACCTATCCAAAAACTAAAAGCAAAACACAGTGTAAAAATACTCTATAATGAGATAAAAAGTTTAGTTTCTTATTTTTTGTTTTCGTAAGTCTCACTTTGGACTTAAGTATTGATTTTGAAAAATAGAATTAAAGTATCATAAATGATAATAGGTTAACTTCCCTCTAATTGTGTGACAGACCAAGATAGATCTGTGGTCTCATTTCTCAATGACACTCTCTATAAATTATGAATAGAGGGATGAAATCTCGATGATCCTCAAAAGGATCTACAATACTCACCTCTCTACATGGAATGCCAATGGTTGCAGATAGTAGGCTATTACTTCATTGATATGAGGTCAGGTGGCCTATCTCGAAAGAAACCTCAAGCGAATCCTTTGGATGGAGAGCCTCAAGTTAGTAAAGACCTTCATTTTCAAAGAAAACAAAATGAGTACTACCATGTATATTAGGGATCAAAAAGTTTGCCAAAATTAGTATATCTATTATCAAGTGATAGAAGTGGTGTGTCATCAGAGAATTGTGATATTGGGAAGGTCTCAGCAAAACAATTATCTTAAAGGAGGATTGAGATATTGGGAAGGTCTCAATAAAACAACTATCTCAAAGAAGGATTCCCAAACATACCTATCCAATATTGGATTATTAACATCTTTGTAGAGCTACCGATTTACAACATGATAGGTATTAGGAAGTTTCATGATTGAGAAAGTGGAATTGTAACAATCAAAATAACAACTCTTTGTTTAGGATGTACAATACTCACCTCTCTACATGGAATGCCAATGGTTGCAGATAGTAGGCTATTACTTCATTGATATGAGCCAGGTGGCCTATCTCGAAAGAAACCTCAAGCGAATCCTTTGGATGGAGAGCCTCAAGTTAGTAAAGACCTTCATTTTCAAAGAAAACAAAGTGAGTACTACCATGTATATTAAGGATCAAAAAGTTTGCCAAAAATAGTATATCTATTATCAAGTGATATAAGTGGTGTGTCATCAAAGAATTGTGATATTGGGAAGGTCTCAGCAAAACAACTATCTCAAAGGAGGATTGAGATATTGGGAAGGTCTCAATAAAACAACTATCTCAAAGAAGGATTCCCAAACATACCTATCCAATATTGGATTAGTGACATCTTTGTAGAGCTACCGATTTATAACATGATAGGTATTAGGAAGTTTCATGATTGAGAAAGTGGAATTGTAACAATCAAAATAACAACTCTTTAAGTCATCGTTATATTTATTTAAATAAAATGATTCCTTAAATATCCTTTCTAATTCAACATTAAATATTTATATGTTAACATTGATTTGCCTTGATAAATTCTCCTCTAATGAAAATTGATAGTTAAATTGAGAATAGTTCTTTTATTGCAATGTTTTAATATAAGTAAATGCTTGTCTAGGCACCTTTGTATTCTCCCAACCTAGTTGATACAAGAGATGAAATTAGGATTTTTATTTATTTCGATCAAATGGATAAGGAATGTTAGCATTATTAACTAAAATAATCTATTGTATTAACCTTGGCTGCTTTCTGTCTGAGAACTCCTCAAGGAAGTCAAGCTTCCCAAGTTTGATAGAAGGGAAATAATGTGGAGGATTGATTTAGATGTTTGGATTGAATAAGTTTAGGATACATATTATAGATTACACATTTCTAAGTTTTGGATTGATGTTGGGCTACTAGTATGTACAGCAAGTGTTCTTAGAGTAGAGACTTTGATGTATATGTTGTAGCAATTCTTAAGCTACATGTACTATCATATTGTCTATGCATATTTTGTTATGAATTACAAGAGATGAAATTCCTCCTCAAGGAAGTCAAGCTTCCCAAGTTTGATAGAAGGGAAATAATGTGGAGGATCAATTTAGATGTTTGGATTGAATAAATTTAGGATACATATTATAGATTACACATTTCTGAGTTTTGGATTGATGTTGGGCTACTGGTATGTACAGCAAGTGTTCTTAGAGTAGAGACTTTGATGTATATGTTGTAGCAATTCTTAAGCTACATGTACTATCTTACTATCTATTCATATTTTTTTGTGAATTTGCATTAATACTTTTCTTTGATTTTTTAAGGTGATTTTAGGGAGATTTGTCTACTAGGGAAAGGGCAAGAAGTAAGCTTTTGTCGCCAATCTCCAATTCTATTCCACATAGTCCACTTGTTTCTCCTTTTCTTTGGGGCATATATTAAGCACCAATATTGCTCCTTCATTGCCACCACCACCACCACCATTACCAACTCAACCTCCACCACCACCACTTCCATTGCTTGTTGTCCATTGCCACCATGAGCACCTCCATCGCCACCATTGCCGCCACCATCACCACCACATCTTACTCACCCCCTCCTCACATCAACACCACAACCAATGGTGCCACCAACACTTGGTCTATTTCGCCCCCCTTTTAACTACCTCAAGTACACACACACACACACACACATATATATCTCTCATATGTTGGGGTCCCATGGCATGCATCCCCTCTCCTCCCCCTCATTAACACCCTCTTTCTCCCTATCTCTCTCGCTCTTTTTCAGACCTCTCTCTCTCTCTCTCTCTCTCTCTCTCTCTCTCTCTCTCTCTCTCTCTCTCTCTCTCTCTCTCTCTCTCTCTCTCTCTCTCTCTCTCTCTCTCTCTCATATGTTGGGGTCCCATGGCATGCATCCCCTCTCCTCCCCCTCACTAACACCCTCTTTCTCCCTATCTCTCTCGCTCTTTTTTAGACCCAACTCTCTCTCTCTCTCTCTCTCTCTCTCTCTCTCTCTCTCTCTCTCTCTCTCTCTCTCTCTCTCTCTCTCTCTCTCTCTCTCTCTCTCTCTCTCTCTCTCTCTCTCTCTCTCTCTCTCTCTCTCTCTCTCTCTCTCTCTCACTCATATGTTGGGGTCCCATGGCATGCATCCCCTCTCCTCCCCCTCATTAACACCCTCTTTCTCCCTATCTCTCTCGCTCTTTTTCAAACCCAACTCTCTCTCTCTCTCTCTCTCTCTCTCTCTCTCTCTCTCTCTCTCTCTCTCTCTCTCTCTCTCTCTCTCTCTCTCTCTCTCTCTCTCTCTCTCTCTCTCTCTCTCTCTCTCTCTCTCTCTCTCTCTCTCTCTCTCTCTCTCATATGTTGGGGTCCCATGGCATGCATCCCCTCTCCTCCCCCTCATTAACACCCTCTTTCTCCCTATCTCTCTCGCTCTTTTTCAAACCCAACTCTCTCTCTCTCTCTCTCTCTCTCTCTCTCTCTCTCTCTCTCTCTCTCTCTCTCTCTCTCTCTCTCTCTCTCTCTCTCTCTCTCTCTCTCTCTCTCTCTCTCTCTCTCTCTCTCTCTCTCTCTCTCTCTCTCTCTCTCTCTCTCTCTCTCTCTCTTTGTGAACACATTTCTAGTTCTTTTCTTAATTTTTTTCACATAACTAAAATAAGATTATGTGATTATTTTCCATAATATGATCACACATTACTTGCTCTATTGTGCACGTATACATTCACATTCACATTCCCCCCTCTATCAATCCTTTACACATGTTTCATGATTATATCCTAATGCATTAGTACTTCAATTGTACACACATGAGAAAAATGGCATATACATATAGTTACACTTACACATTCCTATCTCTCTTTCTCTTACTCTCTCTCATCCTCATTTTAATTAGGCTTACATATGGATTGAAGCTATGCATCCATTTACAATATCCCTTGCAATTGCTTCACAACCTTTGTAAAGTGCAACTTCATATTGCCTCATTACATGTATGAGTTATTCCTTCCAAGACTTAAACATTCAATACTTGAAAATTTCAACAATTAAATATTTTGATACGCTAATATATTTTGCATTGTACTATATGAACTTACTAGAAAAAGGTATAATAATTCTATAAATATGCTTGCAAGATGGTGAATTGATGTGCATAAAGCAAATGTACCTAGTCATTATTTACAAACATCAAATATGAATTCAAGTCCATTGCTGGAGGTGGAATGCGTAATCCCTAACAAACTCATGCACTCCCTCGTGAAAACGTGCTAGCTCAGTTAATTACAAAAGCATATGTTCTAAGAGAATAATATCCATGGGATTTCTCTCAAATTTAGGTGGACATATAAAGGAGATCAACAAGTTCCTTTGTATCTTCTCTACTCTATCATCCACAAATAGTGCCCTTGTAGGTCTAAAGTGTAGCCAATCAATATCATAAAAACATTTTAGAAAATGTGGCTTTGTGTGACTCTTTCTGAAATTAGTTAGAAGAATTGTTTTGCACCTGCCTTGATCATACTGAAATACATTTTTTTTGCTTGCATTGTTTGCTTAACATAATCAATTGGAGTAGTTGGCTCAAATGTCCTCCTTCATCGAGCTCCAAATGGCAATGTCAAATATTCTATATGTTCACTTTAGAAACTTAGCAAGGCATGGCTACAAAATCACCCAATATCTATCAAATTCCAAGGGCATGACTGGTAATTATCATTTTTGCCTTGGATGCCTATGTAGAAGCACTCTCTTCACATCGAACACAATAAGCTTTGAGGTTTTGGAGAGTAGTTGTACATAAACTATTGGAAAGGTGAACATGTATGTGTATTGGTGTGACAAAAAAAGAGTTCTATTATGTCTAAGTATTATAGGGGTTTATGTAAACATATTACATTTGCTCTTAAAGATGTATACTCTTTAGTAGAGCAATAGAAGTATACAAGCTATCTTTGAGAATCAAGTGAAGTTAATGCAAGGTCACTACACCCCACAATGCAATATAATATGGTGTTGTCTTCTTTTATGTGTGTTTGCAAAATTGAACTTCAAAAAGCCCTACTACATTGCATGCCACCTACAGTAGTGGATATTCATACCAAGGCATTAGGAATTTACTAAAAGCCTAGATAGTAACTCTCAAATAGTTTAATAACAATGGATCTCATATCGACCTCTCATTAGGGCTCATGTTGTGTCTTGCACCCATTGATCCATAGTAATGTCATCTACCATGATTGTTGGAGGGATACATGTCCCATAATTGATATCAAAGCACATGTATACTAGAATAAGTATCACATGTACTTGCATTGCAAGCAATAATAATAATTTTAGCTACTCTAGTTAGTAAATGGAGACACTAAGATTGATACCTAAATAGAAACTATCATGATCACTTTAAAACTCTCACCTCTCCGCCTCTAATGATACAAAATACCCATCTCACTATGAATAATTTGTGTCATGTGCAAGGCCCAACACCTAACTCTACTAGTTGATGCCCATCCTCCACAACCTACTCAATGAGCTCCACCATGGAGGGTGTTGTGGCAATCAAAATCAACTTACATGTGTCCTTGAGCACACAATCTGCTAGACGTAAGGCATCCACTGACTTTATCTCAGTATAGGAGTTTGTGGTCACTTCATCAAACTCAACCATTTTGTGTTGATTGAGCTCGTCCAATGCCTCTACTAATCAAGAGAATGCCTCACTTGGCTAATCACTTCTTAAGGAATTTCTTGTCTTGAACCGGTTGCAGAGAATAGTATGCCACTTGACCTTTGCCATCGTGGAGTTGTGGAAAACAATGCTTTACGAGGGGTCTTCCATATGAATGTTAGTATGGCCCTCCACAAATAGAGCTAAATTTTAGATATATATTTTCCTTTTTGAACATTCCCACACATAAAATTCATGAGTCATATTTATTTATCAATGTGTGTAAGTGTCACATCCTCTACCATTTTAGATTCATGCTAATGAATTGCTTCCTCTTCTACACAAGATAAAATATTATTATAGACATTGTAAAGGGAAAGAAACCTAAAAAGCTTTCACATAATAAGATGTTGAATATTAAATTCATGAGTCATTTTTATTTACTTGTTGCATCCTCTAGCATTGTAGGTTCACATTTTTCCATTCTTTTTCTCTTTGCACAAGATGTAACATTATTATTGATATTGTAAAGAGGAAAAATATTCAAAATCTTCTACATTATATGATCAGAACACATAAAATTCATGACTCATGGTTGCTTACCTATATGTATAGGTGTCATGTCCCATTGAAATTGCACATCTTGAGGGGTTCAAAGGATATTAAAAAATACCCTTTCTTTGCATCATTTATATAATGTACACTCAAAGGATATTAAGAAATGCCCATTCTTTATGTGCTATAAGGCCTTAAACTAACCCCTTTTGCTTTACTAAACTTTTGGGTTTTTTTCAAATTGCAATTGAAAAATCTCTTTTGTACAAATAATTTGTAAATTTTACCAAATACAGTACCCTTTCTCTTGAACTCACATGGTATCTTACATGTTTTATAAGGTGGACCCCCCGAGAAGTTCATGCTCTAGAGTTCTTTCCTTGTTTGCACAATACATTGCTTATTGATATTGCAAAGAGGAAGAAGGTTTAAAAGCTTTTGCATCATAATGTTACAACACAATCAGCCTTACCAATTTGTTGCTCTAGGCTATGCATTTGAGTGGGATGGGATCTTGTATCCTTAGCACTCCCCTTTACACTTCTCATTGATGTTGCACCTCTTTGTATAGTTATATGAAAGGTAAGCCTCTCAAATACAAGATTTGGAAGAACCTTCTTTATCTTTCTATCCGCACCAATGATATGGACTTCCTCACTTGTTATTTCCACTACAACACAAGTCCATTGAAAATGAGTCTAAATATGGAACAATAGAGAATCTTTTTCATAGTTTTGATGGATATGCAATAGATGGCAAACTTGCCATTTGAAATTATCTTCATACATTTGTTGCTTTCTTATACTCTTTTTTGCATTGGCGGAATTACGATTTTCTCTACAATGGTCTCAATCACAGAGCCTATAGAAACATATTCACAAGTCATGTTTGGCAACTTATTTTCTTTACAATGATACACGAGATATGTTGGATACCAACTACAAAATATCAATCTTGTGGAGAGTAGAGAAACTAAATTAGTTGGTGACAAGGTCCAAACTCCACTTAGCCTTTCTTGGACAATAGTAGGTATCTAGTTACTCTTTTTTTTTCCTTTTCCAACAACCACACTATGAGTAACACTTTCTTGCATCCATCCATAGTCTCTTTATAAGGAGACAACAAAGTGTGACATATTTCAAAGAATAGATGTCATTTTGCTTACCAACGCTTTGGATCCTTACGTCTCTCGTGATTGTTTTTTATGTAATGAAGGAGACAGGAGAGAGAGAAGAAGAAGAAGAAACGTTTGCTCCCTAAAGCCTCTTCAAAGCCTTCAATAATGGTGCTCCACTTGTTAAGAATGAAGAGTAAAGAAAGTTTCCAGCATGAAATGCCTGTAAAAACCTCACGGCTGAAAGCTAGGAGAAGATCTCTGCAAACTCCATGAAAGCTTGGCAAAAGCTTGGAGAAAGAGGAAAGGAAGACCTCTTTTGGAAAGTAACCACAGTTTAACCCCAAACTAAGCCCGGTTAACTCTTCTTTACCCTAATAACCTCCAATTTTGCATAAAATTTGATGACGACCTGTCATTTAATCCATCCTCCTCCATGTCTAACCTTGGATATCTCCAGATGTAGTCTCTTACTAACTGTAGATGATCTACAGCACTCCACTAGTCACTGTCTTGTACAATTTTTGTCTAAAACTGATTTTGATAGAGGAAAATAGGATTGAAAATAGAAGAAAAGAATAGATCAAAGACCAATGCTCTGATACCACTTGTAATGAAGGAGACCGGAGAGAGAGAAGAAGAAGAAAGAGAGAGAGTGCACAAGAGAGAGAGACTGCAAGAAGAGAGAGAAAGAGAGTGACAAGGAGAGAGAACGACTAGAAAAAGAGAGAGAAAGACAAAGAGAGAGAGAGAGAGAGAGAGAGAGAAGCCATGAGAGCTTGGAGAAGGAGATGAAGATGAAAGGAGACTTGTATTAAAATCTGATAATGAAAAATCAAGTCCCTGACACCTTATATACTAGCCAGTGTAGCTAGTATTTCCCCATTATTAAATCCCCCTCTCTTACATTTTCTTTGATTATTTTAGTATAAAGCTTTTTCGTTGGAGGAAAATTCACCTTTAGGGTAGTCGAGGAAGATGAAGATGAAAGGAGACTTGTATTAAAATCTGATAATGAAAAATCAAGTCCCTAACACCTTATATACTAGCTAGTGTAGCTAGTATTTCCCCATTATTAAATCCCCCTCTCTTACATTGGAGGGAAATTCACCTTTAGGGTAGTCGAGGAAGATAGGACATCTTTGATACACCTCTTTGTCACACTACTGCTCAATTTGGTGATCCTCATGCATGCAATGCTCGTTCTCCAAGTTCATCCAATCATTGCATTCTCCTCACAAAGTTTCTAGAGTCCACCCCCCCCCCCCCCCCCTTCAATTTCCCATACACTAACCTATCCGACAAAATCAGTATTACATATGTGCAATATACTGACAAGATAGCATTATAAACATGCTATTATACAAGGATAATATGTTATGCTTATACAAAAGTCTCCGTGCCACCAACTAACATGACTTCTAAGACTATATCTTCATTTGGTTTGAAATCATTAAAAGAATATAAATCATGTATTTTATATTTTTTTCCTTTATCTTCTATATATATAGAAAGGACAAATCGTTATCTAGTCAAATGTTATAGTGGTCCTATGAGTTCAAGAGTAATCTCTTTCCACCATCATTTAAGATTGCCCAAAAATTCTCCTATTTGATCTAATTTTGAGAAGCTACATTTCCATCTACTCAAAATCACACTTTTTTTCTTTAATAATAACATTTTTGGCTTTTAATTCATCAAATCTAAATTAAAGAGAAGAACCTATGTTCAGGCATGCCCATAAATGTTCAAATTATCCTATGAGAACTTTCCATGGCCTTTAATATCCTAACACAATCTAGCTCATTTAGCTTCAAGGACGGCAATGTGTATACTCTCTTTTCATTTAGAACATCGCCAATCTTTGAGTCCTACTCCAAGCATGTGTGTGTGTGTGTGTGTGTGTGTGTGTGTGTGTGTGTGTGTGTGTGTGTGTGTGTGTGTGTGTGTGTGTGTGTGTGTGTGTGTGTGTGTGTGTGTGTGTGTGTGTGTGTGTGTGTGTGTGTGTGTGTGTGTGTGTGTGTGTGTGTGTGTGTGTGTGTGTGTGTGTGTGTGTGTGTGTGTGTGTGTGTGTGTGTGTGTGTGTGTGTGTGTGTGTGTGTGTGTGTGTGTGTGTGTGTGTGAAAGACACACACACACACACACAGAACCACATATTGGAGGTCAGTAGAGACAAAGTGGGGAGAGAGGGAGGGGTTCTTTTATATGCAAAGAAGAGAGAATGGGGGGGAGGGGAGAATGGGAGAGTAGGTGTCTAGTAGAGACAGCAATTAGGGGACACTTTATAATTTTTATTTACCAATAAGAGTGTTTTCGTCCCCTTCCTTAGAGAAAAACTTGGTAGCTCCCTTCCATCATCTCTTCAAGAGGACTTACAAAAATTTTATTGGGTAGAGATAGATAGAGAGAGGGGGGGGGAGAGAGAGAGAGAGAGAGATTATGCAACATGCTTTGAATTTTTTTCACAAAGAAGGGGGTTGCTAGCAATTCCTTCCCAACAATGAAGAAAATTCAAAGCAAGTCATCTCATAGAGACGAAGGTGGGGGCTTGTGAAAATTCTTTTGGTTGGACATGGGGCTACCAACAACCCCTTCTTGGCAAAAAGAAAATTTACGATTCCTCTCCATTTCTCTGAGGAGACTTGCTTTGAATTTTTTCCAGGAAGGGGTTGCCGCAGCACCCTCTTTGATGAAAAAAAAATTCACAAGTGAGAGCAAGTTCTGTCAGAGAGATGAAGGGGCTTGTGAAATTTTTTTCCATTGGAAAAGAGGCTACTTGCAAACCCTTTCTAAAGAAAAAATAATTAACAAGTTCCCTACTTTATCTCTCTTAGGGGACTTGTGAAACTTTTTGCTACAAAAAAAGAAGGGGTTGTTCATATCTCCATCTCTGATTTTTTTTTTTACTTTTCAAGTCAAAGAAAGTCATCTCCTCAGAGAGATGAAGGTGAAGACATGTGAGATTTTTTTCCACAACAAAGCCTATTGGCAACCCTTAGCAAAGAAGAAATTCACAAGTCCCCTCCATCCCTTCATAGCAACCCCTTTAGAGAGATGATGGAGGGGACTAGTGAAACTTTTTTTCCCTGGAGAGGGGGGTTTCCTTGTTCTCTCTCTCTCTCTATATATATTTATTTATTTATTCTTTCTTTCTTTCTTTCTTTCCTTCTTTCTTTATTGTTACCAATTATTAGCTCAATATTATTAGTATATAATTATTAGTAATGTTATGCATGCTTTTGTATTAATATCTAATTGGAATGTAATAGTATCACATCTAATTACTTATATTACGAATAAAGTACTTAATACTAACACATAAGAATTTATTATTATCTATTATTTAATATTAATTACTAAAATTATCTTAGATACTAATAGTACTAATATTAGTGGCCATTATTAGTTATTAATTATTTACTAATACTAATATTAGTTACTACTATTATTACTTATATTAATTTTGATTATTAAATTACTTAATATTAGTTACTAATATTAACTAAATTTGTAATACTAATACAAACTAAAGTTCTAATTACTAATACTAATATTAACTCATAAGTAATATTAACTACTAACTAATTAGATAAATGTCAAGTATTATCATTCATTGATTAATACTATTAGTTACTAATATTAACTAAATTTGTAATACTAATACAAACTAAAGTTCTAATTACTAATACTAATATTAACTCATAAGTAATATTAACTACTAACTAATTAGATAAATGTCAAGTATTATCATTCATTGCTTAATACTAGTTAAATAATAATTAAGCAATATTAATATTACTTATGATGTCATAACCACTTATTGAAATTTATTTAATACTAATCACTACTAACAACTGATTGATAATTAATTTATATTAATATTAATACTAGCTAATAATTCATTACTAATTAACTAATAAGTAAATAATAAGTAGCATCATTTATTTAATACAAATAAATATTAATAATTAAAAACTCTTTTCCTAATAATTAATTATTTAAGTAATAATTATTAGAAAATTCTTATGACTCTTTCGTTAATACTAATAATTAACTACTCATTAGCTAATCCCTCTCTCTCTCTCTCTCTCTCTCTCTCTCTCTCTCTCTCTCTCTCTCTCTCTCTCTCTCTCTCTCATATAAAGGATTACTCTTTTTGTTTCTTTCTTTCTACTTTTTACTTTTTAACTATTGGCCATTTATAATTATTATTAGACAATAACTATTAAATATTACTATTGTTATCCAAATCTTAACTACTTGAAATATTGAGCTGTAAGAGCCCTCATGTTCTCTAGTAGCATTGCTTTTAACAATATTAACTAATATAATAATTATATTATTATTATTACTATTATTATTATGCCCTTTCAATGATTAATTTTCATTTTCAATTATATATTTAATTACTACTCATGAATAAAATTTATTAGGTAATTATTATTAAAATTGTTAATATTATGATAGTTTTTAGTTATTAAATATTAATTATTGATTATCAAAAATTTACTTATCAAATTATTAATATTGTTACTATCTAATTAGTAATAATGTTATGCAATTCTTAATATTATTTTATAATCATTAATATCATTTGGTATTATTTAGTATTAATATTATTCATTAATTATTAACATTATTAGGTACTATTTTAATATCATCTAATTATTATTATTATTTTCAATTGCTAGTTTCATATTATTAGAGTCTAATTAGTAGTAATATTATGTAATTTTTGACATTATTTTTGAATTATTATTTGTTATTATTACTTAATATTCATAAAAGTAATATAATTATATCTAGTTATTATTAATCTTTTCAATTACTAGTTTCATATTATTAGTAACGAGTTAGTAGTAATATTATGTAGCTTTTGATATTATTTTAAAATTATTTTTTATTATTAATAAATATTAATATTATTGGTTAATTATTAATATTATTAAATACTAGTTTAATATTATCTAATTGTAATTTTCTAATTATTAATACTATCATGTACTATTTAGTGTTGCTATTATTTTCTAATTGTTAATTTTATTAAGTACTAGTTTAATATCATGTATTTTTTAATATTAATAAGTTAACGTATTAATATCTAATTATTAGTGATATTATGGAACTTTTAAAATTATTTTCTCATTATTAATATTATTAGATATTGTTTACTTATCTAAGTGGTATATAATTATTGAAAAAATAATATGTTAATTAGAATTTATCTAAATTTTATGTAATTAATTATATTTATAATCATGTTTCAATCAACTAAGGCATAGCATAAATATGCTAGATATTAAGAATATTTTTAATTATCAAAATTGACCCAAGATTTGATCTTTTAGAAGGATGGCAAGATCCATGCAAGGAGACAAGTTTGCCTCTTGAGTCAAACTTTACCAAAGATGGAATGCTAAAGCTTCTTGATGAAATGGCAGCAAGAAATGCCTTTGCAGTTGTAGATACTGCCACATATGCTTTAACGGTTGAGAAATCTTCTAGCAAATGCATGGATGCTGCTAAAGCTAAAATTTGGACACGTGCCTTGGATTCTACAGAGAAAGGAAAGGTTTCCAAGGCTGATTTGACAAATGTTAGTCAAAGCATATGATGTATGAGAGGTTCAAATGCTCCAATGGACTCTCTTTCAGCCTCTGCATACTTGGAAAAAGTGAAAAATATTGATGTAGTTGTGGAAGATAAAATAAAGATGGATGAGAATGAGGCAGAAACTCAAAGAGGATGACATGGGGTAAAGTGGAACAGCCAAATACTGCTAAAAATGTCATTCTTGAACATGTAATGGAAGATATAGTGCATGATAAGAAACAAGAAGGAAAAAAAGGGTCAAGCAACCTAGGTATAAGTTGCAATCTGACATAAAGACTACAATTGATATGAAGAAAGTTCTTGAGGAGCAAATCCTTAATAGCAAAGTGAAATTTATACTTGGTGAGCTGCTAGGGATTGCCAAGTGCAAATTTCATTACGAAATCATAGATATTATGAAGAGAAAGAGTTGTTTTTGGGAGAGATCACTCAGGCAGCACTAATGGAAATTGAAGAGGGGATGGGTTTGCAAGGGATACAATTGGATTCTAATGATGAATCCATTGATGTTTTAAAGTAGGGTGAGGCTGAAAATGGGCAAAACGAGAATGTAAAAGTCGATGCATTGGCCAAAAATGTTATTGCTAATTGCACTATTCAAAAGGGTATTATGTAGCTCGATTCTAGTGAGGATGAGGCTTTTGGTTTTGCCCCTAGAGAGGCCACTATTCATGCACACATTGGGCTAGAGCCACTACAAAGAACAATGAAAATTGAAGAATGGGAGATGCCATGCATTGCATTACATGATCATGGGTCCAAAATAAATGTAATGACACATAGTCTATATGAGAATGGTGGTTGCTTGGTCAATCTAGACCATAGATGGAGAATGCAGGCTGCAAATAACTCCTCTAGAGAGCTTTATGCCGCATATCAAAATGTCCAGTTGACATTGGGGATGTACAAGATGATCAACACTTTTCTATGTAGGATACATGCAATTATCTAGTTATATTAGGATAGCTCTTTATCGGCTTTCCCTATATAAATCCTTTTAACCCTACACATGGCTTCAATACTCTCAAATCTTCCCAAATTGTTTGCTATCCATACTTGAAAACTAGTAGTAAAAGCATTGTTCACTTCATTGAGAGGCATGAACATTACAATAGTGCCTTCTAAAGACCCTTAAATTCCTTTGCATTTAACTACCCTGGGTAATCCTTGAGAGTATATGTATTTCATACATGACTATCACACATGATCAATAATTGTACTACTATTTTTCCATCTCTACTCCTAACACGAGTATATCTTGAACCATCATCAAGCACTTTAGTCTCCATTCTCATTGTTGTGATGTATGATTGTGAAAACATGGTGTTTTGGCTATAGAGATGAATGCATTTCTAGGTTGTTTGATGGGTTGATGTTTTTTGACACTATGACTAAAATTATAGCAATAATTAATGCAAAAATTATGGCTAAAAACTATTTCTTATAGCTATGCACCTTGGAGATGTTTGAAGTCATTAAAGAATTTTCTCAACAAGAATGTAAATTTTAGTAAGAATGGGCTAAAGCACTTGTGAAGGCAAACTACAAGACAATGGATAAAAAGTTAATCCAGTTGCTTTGCCTTTAACCCCTAGTAGTGATGGGATGTATGAGATAGTGTCAAAACAACCAAGTCTAAGAGACCAAGGGATGTTGGGCATAAGTTTACTATAAAGAAATTGAATATTTGAAGATTGGGTGTGATGGGCTTCTCTTGCTAGTAGAAAGGGATTGTTTTATCCAAATGTTAGCAAAGCATGGGAAGACTTTTGCATTTCAGTCTACTGAAATTGGTGGTGTTGAGTTGAGTGTTGTGGTCTCAATGGTGATTTTTACAATGCAACATATTCCATAGAATTTGAGACGAATTCTGTGCCTCAAGCATACATGCCTAAGCTAATGGAGTTATTAAATGAGAAGATTAAGATGAAAAAATTGGAGCCATCCTCAACTCCATATTCAAATTGTTGGTTTACTATGGCCAAGAAAAATGGTGCATTGCATCTCATTCAAGATATGTAGCCAAAAAATTAAGTGACAATACAAAATGTTTGCATAGGGCTTCTAGTAGATGAGTTTGTATAGACATTTGTTGGAAGGGCTATTTTATTCATTGGGGGATTTATACTCAGGTTATGATAAGTTCCATTTTTTGGCAATGGAAAGTAGAGATATCACTACCATGAAGATGCCATTGGGATTAGTTTAGATGTGTACCCTTCCATATGGGGCTATAAACTCTATACCCCACATTATGAATGTGATGAATAAGGTTTTGGCAGACTACATACTGCATCTTACTATGTTGTTTCTTGATTATGTGCCAATTAGGGGATGTGTAGTGGATGAAAAGAATGCATTGGATTAGAATGGCTCCAGGTTGTTTCTCACTAGGCATATCATTGATTGTGAAAAGATTTTGAATCCGTTAAAGGAAGTATATTTAACTCTATTGGGTCAAAAGTCTATATTTGATGTTCAGGAGAGGTGTTGATTGTAGGGTACATGTGTGGAATGTATTGCAAGAAGCCTTCACTAGCAAAGATTGATGGTATCAATATGTTGTAGAATACTTGCTTCAGTGTGTCAAAGGTCAGGAGGTTTTTAGATGCATGCATTTTTTATCTCATATGGATTCATCACTTTGTGCATGTGGCTCATGATCTCTATCAACTATTGAGGAAAGGGTAGAAGTTCCATTGGGAAAAGAAGCACATTAAAGCTATGAAGAAGAAGAGGTTGTTAAAGTCTGCATTGACTTTGAGGATGGCAGACCATTTAAAAGGAAGACCTATTATCCTTATAGTTGACACAACCATGATTACTATTGAGTGGGTGATTGGACAAGATGATGAAGAGGGTAATAGGTAGCTAAAAATTTTGGTACAAAGGTAATGAATGAGAGGCAAAGAAGGTATCCACAAGTGAAGAGAAAGTTATGGGGTATTGTAGCATCCCTCAAGTGTGATCAAGAGTACTTTATTGGTGTACCTATGGTTATAGAAAGGGATTGCTCATCATTGTTGGGAATTATTGCTAATTGTACAACTTCAAATATTGCAATGCTAATATAGATTTCTTATATAAAGTCACATATTCTTGAGTTACAACAAATTGCAAGGAGTAGCAATCTAGTTATTGACATGTTATCCACCTAGGGGGTACACCTTATAGAACATGTAAGATACCATGTTGTATCACGAGCAATGGTCAAGGATAAACCCCTCACACAACCTAATAGATAGGAGGAAAAGGATCGTTGGTATAGGTTATGGCTTGATGCTAGATCTCACAAAACTTGAATGCTTCCCAAAACAATCTGAGTAACTATCTCCAAGATACAATGTAACTCAATAATGCAATAATCTTTCCCCAGCCCATCATAGAGACCAAAGCAACAACATGAGCAATATATGTGTTTGAAGGTTTTGAGTTTAGCTTTTATCCTCAACACACAAAGAGATCTTCAAAGCAGTGCCTCTTGTAGCTCACAGAGAGCATCAATAAATCCAAAAATAAGAAAAAAATATTTTCTCTCACAAGCATTACTTTCAAATCTCAACTAAACCTTAACAACCACAAATGCAATAAGTACTTCTTCAAAAGCTTGTTGTTAGAGCTTTTATACCGCTATTAGAAGAGCTAAGGAGAGTAGAATAAAAAATATCATTGCATCCAGCCTTGGCGTTACTTTCTCTTTGCTACTCCAATAGGCATCTCCACATATTTTAAAAAAAGAAAAAAACCTTCTTCTATGGCTTGAGTTAGTCCAACTCGAAGGCCAACTTGTTACGCTTCATCCACCCAATCCTCTAAACCAAACATGCTTATTGTCATAGTAGTCACTCTCTTGCATAAGATATAAGTTCAGCCTGCTCTCTCAAGACACAAACTCCCCAAAAATCTAAGTTCAGCCTGCTCTCTCAAGACACAAACTCCCCAAAATCTATTAGAGAGGCCCCCCTCCAAGGCTAGAAGTGTTGTCCACAAGTCCTCAAACTTCTATGTCCTTCCAACACGTGACCTCTTCACCCAAACTTATGGCTCCCTGGCTTTCAGATAATGAATTTTCAAGCTACAGGACCCCCACTTGACAACACGAGCCATCTTTCCAATTATAAACACTTTGTTTTTTTTATTTTAATGACCACTATAGTCTCCTCCTCCCTTATGAAGATGACAATCTTCCCAACAATCACACATGCCACTCTTTGATTCTTACATCCACTGCACCTTGCTCTTGCCTTGATTGCAAAACTCTTTTCCCTACAGTGTATTGAAATCCTCCCCATGCAAAGCAATCATCCTCTATATGAGTATATCAAATCTACTCCTACCCCCCAATTGATGCCACCTTATTCTTTTATAGGTCACTCGCTATACAACACCCATTCAATTTTTCTTCAAGCTTTAAGGTACATTTCATTTTTCTTCCCTTGCTTTTCTTAGCTTTTGTAAAAGGCTAAAACTTATAGCCTTGATTTAAGGTCTCGTAAGGATTCAAACCACATATGTATCCTAAATCACATTTAAACCAAACTCTTCACCTCCAGGTATACCTTTGTTTAAACAATCCAACATTCTATATTTTTGAATAATGCCCTCCTTATTTCAGACTAAATTCCACGCTTGCTAAAGTTCCGCTGCTCAATTTCTCAAAAGCAAGCTTCTTGTGTCTAGCTTGCTAACTCATGTGTGCTTGCTCCACCTCACCAAAATACCATTTTCTACTTATTTTAGGTAGATTTGTTTTTCATAAAAAAGCCTAACATATTTAGCCCTCTCCCTATTCTGCAAACATTTATGTGTAATGGTCCACTTGAATCAAAGTAAAAAATAATATATCCCTCATCATGACAACCAACAAAGAAGATTTTCTAAATACTTGGATCGAACACAAAGACAATTCCACTCTAACCACATATTCAGGAATTTGGAAATTTGTACATAACAAACATTCTATGAATAATTTGAGCAAAGTTAACCCTTGACCCCACATGTGTCTACCTTCAAAGCCAACAATTATAACTGTAAGATTTGTGACCATTAGCAACATTGAGTCGGATGATGAACCTCTTGCATATCTTTGCATCTACCTCATTGCAGCCCATTCATTGATAGTTGATGCTCTCATTGATGAGAGATCTTATTATAATACATTGCCATATGGCTATTGGAAAAACTTAGGGCAACTCTCATTACAACCTACCAATGCAAAGCTTAACCCCTAGGGAGGATGACCTTACACCGTGTTAGGTCGATGTTAGCTAATGATCATGATTGAGACAGAGAGTCTCTTGCTCCTCTTCTATATTCTTTTGAACATATAACCAAACGTAACATCAACTACGTTGACAAATGAATTCACTTTTAGTTGGCTAATACCCACATTTGCCTTCAGAACAAATAGGTTGGATCCACTTTGCAATTCTTCATCTACTCAATTGGCCAAGGCCACAACATTAGTGGTCCAATTTCTAGATGACTATGCAGGTAAGAAAACCCCAGTTATAGTACCATAACACAGTGGCAATGGCGGTGAACAAAAAAATCATCACATGTCTTTACTTCTTAAGCACTCAAGTGATCTAAGCACTAGCCCTCATGTCATCCTTGCCATGCCACAACCCTCAATTACATAGTGATAAGTCCCTAAGAAGCTTCTAGAAGCTAAGGGCTATTATGAGGAATCCCACAAGCTTTGGTTATCCAAATTTCCCAACAGTATAGCTTGTACATCCATTGCAACTTCCTCTACATTAGCTTCTTTTATCGCTTCACCTAATCCAAACCCTGTAGAGCTTGAACAAAACACTCCTATCTTCCACACAAACTCTATCTCTAACCCGCTTCCCCATTTCTTATCTTCTTTCCCACACCCTACTTGAAGACCCAAATCCCACCTCCATTAGAATTGATAGAACCGATCTCAAAGGGGACCCTACAAAAAGATCCACTACCTTCAAAGGAGGATATTTCTTTGGGCATTTACCCATGGCCCCATGTAGAATAAGCCAGTATTGACCCCTTCCCCTAGCCAACATCATAAAGTCACACCAATGGTGGTCCATGTATCAAATGGTTGAGGACTTATTGATTTATATCCAAAATCCCTTTGCCAAGCACTTTGTACTCTTGGATACCACTTTTGGCACCTTTGCTAAACTGTTTGCCATGATGGACTTCGAAATGGCTCCACCCTAACATTCTCTCATTGGGATCTCAATGGTATCCTACATGGGAGGAGCATCAACACCTTTTCCACAAAAGCATTACCATTATGGATAAGTTAGCACAAGAGATCCTACAAGTCCAATTAAATAAATGTTAAATACTTCCCTCTTATATGAAGAATACACTCCTTATAAACTCTAATATTATTACCAATCTATAGTAGTTATGCAACTCTTCAAGTCGCTTTCCTGAACAAATGGTTTATCCTTTGCCATGAAGTTGCCACACTTGGAAGTAAAGTGGTCACAACTGTGGAACACTAAAAACCCCACTTATTGCAAGATCACATCTCTTTGAGCCATCATCAAAGCTCGTGCATTGACTCCACCTAAAGAATTGCTTCACTACCTCCTCATTGATAAATTGTTGATGGAAGGAGAACTCCATGTCACTAGTCACTTTAATGCACTGTTACTCTTAGATGACTTGACCTCCTATATTTGTGAGCTTCTTGTTTGGATGGCCAACTTAGACTCTCTTGTTGAACTAGAGTACAATCCCAACTTTTATGAATGGTGGATTTTGGAACTTTCTCTTGTACAAAAATAAATCCAACCATCGTAAATACCAATAATATTGTACAATAAAAAACATCTTAAAATTTTATGACCATGCACACTTGATCTGTTGCCAGGCACCTATGGCACCTACACGTGGGGATGAGAGCCTTCAATGGTTCTTTGTTGTGTGTACATTAACGGGATGAGTGCCTTGAATGGTGTTAGCATGTGATATGTTCCTAAGAGCAAACTACTTTTTGTCTTGGGCAGAAGGTTGATGGGGACACCTATCCTTCCTGGGTGTGAGACTTGCACGTGTGAACGTGGGTGATGCCACAATATTCATATCTCAAGTGCTAACATCTATGCGATTTAAGTACTTAATTTCAATGATTATTTGAGTTATTATAGCTAGTTACATTTATTCAGTGTGGGTGAAGTTGCACGTGGGTAATGCCACAATATTCATATCTCAAGTGCTAATGTTTATGTGATTTGAGTATTTAATAGAATTCCAATGATTATTTGAGTTATTATAATTAGCTATATTTAATTAGTTAATTATCTTTCTAACATGATTTTCTGAATTTTTGACAACTAATGTATAGAGCAATATGAATTGGATATATGCAGCAAGTGCAATTTATTCAAAAGACTTCTTCGTTGAATTATTTAAATAGACACACCAATGTTTATTCTAGGGCGTGCGTATATCCTCTTTGTAAATATTTATTGATACTTGAAATTTTAGGAGATATATTGAAGATATTTTAGAAATATTTTATAGCTCTCAGTAGTTGTGAATTGTGTAACTGATTGCAACCATTTATTCAGTTAACTCAAACTCTTTTATCAAAAGAGTGATTGTAAAGGGTCTATCTTTGGGCAAAGCAAGGTTCATTTTAATATGATAAATACGGCGTGGAGGAGATGCCCACTCTATGGGGGTAAAGGCACCTTCGCCTAGCCGCCTGTGTATTACTACATTGACAGTACCTGCCACTTCACACTGCAGGTGGCGGCCGCCCATCATAGTCACTTATTCTTTATTCTTTTAGTGACAATTTGAATAAAGGAAGGCCCGGCCACACATTGTTGGTTGTTGGAGTTCCCATTTCTTGTCTCTCTCTTTCTTGCTCTTGCTCTCCCGCCATAGCTCTCGTATGCAAGCTTCAATCCTTTTCACCTTTCAATTGGTATCAGAGATTGGCTTCCCAACTCTTGAGCTTGACTCCTGGCATTCTCAACTCTCCATCAACTCCCTACTCGCATTGGGTCTCCATCCCAGCAGCCATAGCCAACTCCCTTGAGCTCCCGTCACTCCCCGACTTCCCGAGCTTGCTCCTAACCTATTGAGGCACCCTCAGGCCCTTTATCCAGAGGTATTCAAGCATTCTTTTGAGGCTTTACTTCAGTTCATAGGTTGCAAGAAGTAGGATAACCATTGTTGAGCTTTCCCATGGAGGTTTGAAGCTCTCTCTCTCCACTTGGTTTGCTGAGGCTCGTTAAGGCCTATTGTAGGTCACCCTTGGCACCCATTTGAGCCCCCCTTCCACCTCATTAAGCCCACATGGTTCAACAACATCTACAAGAGAAAATGCACCAGTTTTCAGCATGTTCTTAATAGTAGCCCCACACTTTTCATCTCTAGCTTCTTCTCCAGGTCATTGGGCACTTCAAAAGGGTCTCATTTGATGCCTATACACATGCTTGGAGCTTGGTATTGAAGCCTTGAGCACTGACATTGACTTGGGTCTGATTTGGCACTGTTTTGGGACTATCATAATAGTCCACAAGTAGTTTATAACAGTGCTACAGTGACATTTGATGTTTATGCTTGCCCAGCATTGCTATTTGATGCCCGATTGGTCTCGGTTGATGCCTATTGATTTGGGGATGCATGCCTATTGATTTGCCACCATTTCGGAGCTGATTTTGATGCTGAAATATTCAATTTTGCACAGTGAATCTTTGTTGTACACAGTTGGGCTGAAGCTATTTAACTCATGCTTGGTTATGCCTATGCTATTCGGGCTATGTTTCAAGCATACATAGTGATGTATTGACATTTGAGGACTGACGTTGAGCTCGGATTTAGAAAGCATTTGGATGCTCTATCTTTGATGGACTTATGGCATGCTTTGGTATATGCTTGACCGTCTTGACCACCATTACGGGTTATGTCACCTATGCATGCTAGTTACATTGTTTGGAGTCGCTTTGCTACTGGAGCTTTGTCTTGGCTTAACTTTGGACTCCTGGAGCTTACTTGGGCTATTTATTGGCTTGCCAGAGTTTATTTTGGGATGTACTTGATGTCTATGGATGCTACATACGGATGCTCTACCGCCTACATGTTCGAGATGTATCATTGATGTGCTTGATCTTGGACACTTGTCACTGGTGCTAGTACATGCTTTTTTCGAGCTTTGTTGCTTGATATTTACGGCTTTTGTGCCAGTGGGAGAGTCTTTGGATGCTTGACAGACATTGAGCAGGCGGTCTGTGCTATTTGAGCTTTTGAGACTATTTGGGATTTATTACCCTCGGGATAATGCATGGTTCATATGTCTTGGTTCCTTTGGATGCTTATGAGCTGACTCTTTGACTTGGGTCCCTTTCCTTGTGAACTGACACCTACTTGTGTCAAGTCTTGGTAGTGGCAGGCACACTTTGCTCCGTTGACTGGGGGGTGTGCCTACTCACTGGCAGATATTTCATGATATGTTTGGGTGTTGGATTCATGCTTATCGACTGTCATATGCCTATATTATGCCCGCATGATGCTGGTTATGGTCTTGGCAGTATATGATTGACTTGGGATCCGCTTCTGGCATAGTTAGCTCTCATTTACTGAAATATATCATTTATTACAGCAAAATGAAATCTGTAGATTCTAAGCACTTTTCTAAGGGTAATGCTTACTATTTGATGTTATCTTGGTCATATTTGGTGGACAGGTGCTTGTCTTGGTAAAATCCACTCTTTCAATCAGTTTTAGCAGTGGTTTTAGTGCATTTTTTGCTAATTACAACAACCTACAATTTTACTATTTGATGTTATCTTGGTCATATTTGGTGGACAGGTGCTTGTCTTGGTAAAGTCCACTCTTTCAGTCAGTTTTAGTAGTGGTTTTAGTGCATTTTTTGCTAATTACAGCAACCTACAATTTTGCCTTTTTGCATTGATTTGGGACAATATGGCTGGTCATCTGAAAGACACAGCTCTCTTTAACATTGCCAAGTTGGATAGTACCAACTATGGATTTTGAAAGTCCCAAATATGGCAGGTTTTGGTGCAAAAGTTGCAGATTAAACCCTTGCGTTTCAAAGGTGTCAAACCTGAGGATATGGATGATGATGTTTGGATGGAAGTTGATGAGCTATCCAAGTCTACCATTATTTTGTCACTCTCAGAAGAGGTCCAACATAATGTTGTTGAAGATGAGAATCAGAGTGCATGGGATTTATGGGAGAAGATTCAAGAGCTCTATGCACAGCAGAGTCCTGTGTCACAGATGTATTGGCTGAAGCAGTTAATGGACGTTCGCATGAAGGAGGGGACCTCCCTTTCATCTCATTTCAGTCAGTTTCATGCTATCATGAAGAGTCTATTGTCACAAGGTATTGAGTTCAAAGACAACTTGCACCCATTGTTTCTGCTTGGCACCTTGCCTGAATCATGGAATGTCTTTCGTATTGCCATATGCATGAACAAGCTTGATGGACTGAAAATCAAAGATTTTGAGAGTGCTTTATTGACTGACGAAATCAACAGGAGAAACAATGATGCTTCCCGCTCTTCACATGCATTGACCGTTAGAGGTGGTAGACATGGCAAGCATGATAATGATCATAAGGACAGGGACTCTCAAAAGTCTAGATCCAAGTCACGTGGTCGCAGTAAGTCCCGTGGATGGAAGTCTGATCTTACCTGTCATTATTGTGGAAAAGCAGGACATATTAAGCCACAATGCCATAAAATGTGTGATGATAAGCGCAAGGAAAAGGGAAAAGAAAAAGTCCAAGAAAAGTCTTCTGAGCGCAATATTGTACCTGCAAAGTCCAGTGTGAAGATAAAAAATGTTAATGTCATGCAAGCCACTGATTCAGATGATATTTACATACTTGCAGCTTCTTCATGCGATGCCTTACATACTTCTGAGATACATTCTATGTATGTGCAGTGCTGGCTATTAGATTTGGGTGCGTCCTTTCATGTGACACCCTATCAAGATTGGTTTCATACCTATCGTACCATGTCTGGTCCTATGCGTCTTAGTGATGATAGGTCTCTTAACATTGTGGGCATTGGAGATGTTCTGCTGTAGTTTCCTTCTAGCGATTCTTTTGTTTTGCACGATGTGCGCCATGTACTTGCGTTGACTCGCAATCTTATGTCAATTGGACAGCTTGATGATGCAAAGTATTTTGTGTCTTTTGGAGACTTTGGATGGAAGATTACTCGTGGCAGGCTTGTACTTGCAAGAGGTGCCAAGTCTGGCAGCCTCTATCACTTACTTGCATCAGGAGCTACATTGGATCATGTTTTGTATGTGGGTTCTATTCCCCATGTATCCCTTTGGCATGCTCGTTTGTATGTCTCTTAAAGGAATGAAAATGCTCCGTGCTTTGTAATATCTTTCGCCTTTTGACTCTTCGCATTTTGATTCTTGTGATCATTGTTTGTATGGCAGGAAGAGTAGAAGTACGTATAAAAATTCTAGTAAGAAATGCATGTGTGAGCCCTTGGCTCTTGTGCACTCAGATGTATGTGGGCCCATGCCCTGTCAGTCACTTGGTGGGGCAAAGTACTTTGTTACTTTCATAGATGATTACTCACGTAAGGTTTGGGCTTATCCCATAAAGAGAAAACCTAATGTCTTAGACACATTTCAACGTTGGCTTGCATTGGTAGAGAATCAGTCTGGGAAAAGGCTCAAATGCCTAAGGTCAAATAATGGGGGTGAGTATGTATCACATGCTTTTGAGCAGTTTTGTGATGATGAGCAGGGTATTAAGCGTCAGTTGACTGCCCCTTACACCCCACCCCAGAATGGTATGGCTGAATGCATGAATAGGTCCATTCAAGAAATGGTTTGTAGCATGCTTGGCCAAGCTGGCTTACCACAATACTTTTGGGCTGAGGCAGTTACTACTACAATGCATCTCATTAACAAGTTGCCTAGCAGTGGCTTAGACTTTCAGGTTGCAGAGGAGGTATGGGCAGGCAAGCCTCCCTCTTATGATCATTTGCGTGTCTTTGGATGTGAGACATTCTACCATATACCCAAGGACAAAAACAATAAGCTGGATCCTAAAAGTGTCAAATGCATTTTCATTAGCTATGGAGATGCAGGAGAGATGGGTTACCGTCTATGGGATCCGCAGGAGCGAAAAGTGATCCGTAGCCATGATCTCATCTTTCATGAGGATAAAATGCATATGCAATCTGAAAAAGTGGTTGAGGTACGCAAAGTTATCTTTCAGGAGGAGCCACCTGCTCCCGTTCAGCCCGCTCCACGGCCAGCTAGATAGCGTGCAGCATCACCTGATGCTCATGGCCTAGATGTTAGACATGTTAATGTTAGATAGGATGTCGGTCAGGCAACAGAGCTTGGATTGAGGCATTCTACTAGAGATAGACGACCTCCTGACCGTTTTGCGCCCTCTATGGATTATGTACTGGTTACAGATGCAGGAGAACCTCTTACTTATGATGAGGGTATGAAAAGGGGTGATTGTCACTCTTGGGAGAGGGCTATGCAGACTGAGCTTGACTCATTGCATAAGAATAAGACTTGGGATTTGGTTTCCTTGCCTCAGGGTAAGAAGGCTTTGCCATGCAAGCAAGCTGAAAAGTACCCCTCGACACCCCAAGCCGACATACAAGGCTCGATTGGTTGCCAAGGGTTTTAGGCAGGAGCATGGTGTTGACTTTGATGAAGTCTTTTCTCCTGTGGTCAAGATGACCACCCTACTCTTAGTCTTGGCCTTGGTTGCACAGCTTGACCTAGACTTTACCAGATGGATGTCAAGACGGCTTTTTTACATGAGGACTTGCATTATGAGATTTATATGGAGCAACCTAAGGGCTTTGCAGACCCTGGCAGGGAACACCTAGTGTGCAAGCTAAAGAAGAGTCTATATGGCTTAAAGCACGCACCTAGGAAATGGCACCATAAGTTTGATGCATTCGTGCAATCATAGGGCTATAGCTGCAGTGCTATGGATCCATGCTTGTACACGAAGAAAGCCTGTGACGGTTCTTTACTGATTTTGGTACTCTATGTGGATGACATGCTTTTAGCAAGGACAGCTCATGAGGAGCTCAATGCTCTTAAGGCTCAGCTCAAGAAGAGCTTTGAGATGAAATATTTGGGACAGGTCTCTCATATACTTGGTATGCGCATCACGCGTGATAGATCTTAGGGACTCCTCTATCTCTCACAGAGGGAGTATATACATAAAGTCCTTGAGCGCTTCCGCATGCAGGATGTTAAGCCTATTGGATGTCCATTACCTTCTCATGTGAAGGTTTCAGAGGCCGATTGTCTGCAGATAGATGAGCAGAGGGCCGAGATGGCCAAGACTCCCTATGCATCAGCTGTGGGCAATCTTATGTATGCCATGATAGCCACCCGTCCAGATATTGCTTTTGCAGTTGGGGTTGTGGCACGTTATATGGCTACACCTGGCAAGAAACATTGGGATGCCATGAAGGGTATCATGAGGTACCTGAAGGGCACAGCAAATATGTGTCTTTGGCAGCGAGGATACAAGAGTCATGGGGTACACTAACTCTAATTATGCAGGACATGCAGATATTAGGAAGTCCACTTCTAGCTATGTGTTCACTTATGCTTGAGGGGCTATCTCTTGGATGTCCAGGGCGCAGAAGTGTACAACTATTTCTACTACAGAGGTCGAGTATATTGCATCACAGAGGCTTGCAAGGAGGCTATCTAGTTAGGCCATTTGATTGCAGACCTTGGTATGACAGATGCTATGCCTACATTGCATTCGGATTCTATGAGTGCCATTCAATTGGCCAAGAATCTAGTCTTCCATCCAAAGACGAAACATATTGAGGTGAGGTATCACTTCATTTGCGAGGTCATTGAGGACAGGTCTATTGACCTTATCAAGATTCCGACTTAGCAAAATCCTACAGACTTGCTCACGAAAAGCCTCACTATCGAGCGCTTTGGCTTTCTCAAGATATTGATGGGCATTGGATGAGATGACGCCTTTTTCCTCATCCTATTGTACATGTCTACATGTTGTTCTGTCTTTTCTTTTTCTCTCTCACTGGGGTAGATTCACATTTAAGTGGGAGGTTATTGGGGGTAAAGGCATCTCCGCCTAGTCGCCCGTGTATTACTAGACTGACAGTACCCGCCATTGCACACTACAGGTGGCGGATGCACGTCACAGTCACTTATTCTTTATTCTTTTAGTGGCATTTTGAATAAAGGAAGGCCCGGCCACACATTGTTGGTTGTTGGAGTTCCCATTTCTTGTCTCTCTCTTTCTTGCTCTTGTTCTCCCGCCATAGCTCTCGCGTGCAAGCTTCGATCCTTCTCACCTTTCACACTCCATGTATGGGGAAAATTCACACCCAATAGTGTGTCACTCAATTTTTATTCACTCTTGTTTAAGTCTATTTTGAGTTTTGTGAGTCATGCTTTCATTTTTATAAGAAAAAGAGAGTGAGGGAGAACTTCTTCTACTCGCTACGTGCAAACCTAGTATCCGATCTGTGCAATAGTGGTATCATAGCAGCTCAACTTACATCTAGGTCTTCCAATCACCTATCCTCTTGTGTGAAGGCAAGCTCTTTGGAGCAATCATGCTTTATGGTCTATATCAGATCAAAGTGACCTCATGGCTAGATTCCCAAGTCTTCAAAACCCCAAACCCCCTATCTCTGCCCAAAAATTTTGCAATTTAGTTGAACATTGAAAATCCACACCCCCTACCTTGGTGCCATTATTCCTCCATTGTTTTGACAGTTTGTGGCCAAAAGACAATTTATACAAGCTTAATTAAGCTTAATAATTAAACTTTGTTTAAGCTTTAAGAAGCTTCAAGCTTCTTTTTTTAATTTCGTAGGGGGGACCTTTTTTTTTGCCACCATGATCAATGATGGTATCTTTGTATTTTATAAAGCCAAGTTTTTTTAAGTTAAGGCTTGAAGCCTTGATTAATCACTTCTTACTTAATCAACTCTAGTTTCTTCTACACCAAGTCACTTTGCAGACTACTTTAATTAGCCTAAATCACCATTAACTTCTGGTCTTCAAGAGGGGATTCTTGCATGGTCACTTTGGGACTGCAAAACTTCATCAAAGTACCATAAAAAAATTTGGTCTTTCTTGCATATTCCATCTCATCATTTTGTCAAGAAGTCACTCTTTATTTTGGTGCCTATATGCCAAAATTTTATTGCCACGAGTGAAGCGTCTTTTCATTACAAGGCATCTTTATTATTCAGATATCTTCATCAAGCCATAAGCAATCACCATGTCTCATTAAGGACCATCTAGAAGCATTGCAAATTTTGATTCCACATTGCTGCTTCCTGAACCAACCATGGAGCAATGCATGGATTTATTAGCCATGCAACTAGAAGAAGAGTGCCATCATTGAGCCCAATTGGAGCAAGAGCTATGATCTCTCAAGTATCCTTTATCCCAAATTTTCTCTACTGTGGATGCTATGATCCGCACCATCAATGCCACCCTTGAAGCACAATCTATCCGCAAAGAGGTGAAGATAAAAAAATGTATCTTTAAATTTGATACTTACGATGGTATTAAAGATGGTTGTAAGGTTCTCTCTTGGCTAAGTCATTTCAACTCATATTTTGATAATGAAAGTTATGCTGAAAATGATTTTATCGATAAAATAATGCTGAAAGAAGTTATGCTGAAAGTTTATTTTATCGACAAAGCTTCTTTATGGTGGGATGCCACATTATTTTATCGACAAAGTTATTTTATCGACAAAGCTTCTTTATGGTGGGATGCCACACGCAAGAGCACTAATCATCCTCTTACATGGAAAGTATTCCGTAAGAAATTTCTCACTAATTTTCTTCCTACCCAATTCAAGCTTTAGGTGCAACAACAATGGGATGTCTTTATGCAGCGAGAACATGAGACCATTCCTTAATATACCGAAAGATTGTGGAGTGCTTTGTTGCAACTTCAAATGGTCAAGCATGTAGTAGCCGAATAAACTTTTAAAAGGAATTATATGTCCAGTCTTATTTTGTTTTTCCAAGTTGAAGTCAACATATTTAAATCCAACATATTATTGGATAAGGCTATCTCTTTGGCGCATGATGTCTAAAAGAAACATACTACAGATTGGTGATAACTTCTATCTCTTTTTAATTCTTTTTGTGCCTCCAACTTTTAATCGAAAATAATTATCCTAATCACCGACCTTGGATGATAATTTTTATAATAATGTAAGCCAGTCTACTTCAAATTCTAATCCCAAGATTTTTCATTTGCGTTCTAATCCGCCTACGTCGAGTGAACCTAGAAATGTTAATCTAAGTGTCTCAAATATCAATTCCAAGAATGTAATTTGTTATAAATGCAATCACTCTAGCTATATTGCGAGTTGTTGTCCTATGGCCAACACTCATGATTGGAAAAAGCCTACTGCACATTTATATTATCTTGGGGTTGATGAAGCAATTGAAGACCTTGAAGCAATACCTAATTTTGATAAAGCTACGCTTATAGGAGAAAACTCTAATGAGAATGATGAAATTTTTGGTAAAATTTCTATCCATGTTTTATTGAAAATGAGATGTAAAACCCATAATAATGAAATGACTATCTTGCATGATGATGATGGTACACATGACTTTGTGTAAAAAAAGTAGTAAAAAATTTGCAACTTAAAACCATTCCGTCTACTTATAAAATCAAGGATGGGTGTTTCCGACGTAAATTAGCGCCGTCACTATTTGCATCGCATTAGCAACGCAAATAGCAATGCTACTTTGAGAGAAAAAAAAATCATGCGAAACCCGAGCACGGCGTTTTGCCACAAAGAGTTTGAGAGAGAATGAAAGAGATAGTGGCTTTGGGAGGGAGAGGGAGAGGAAGAGAGAAGAAGAGCTTCTCACCGCCACCACTGCTGTCGTCGTTGTTTGCGAATAAGAGGAGGAAGTGCACAAAGGAAGAAAAGGGATCGTCGCGAAGAGGAGACAAAGAATCCATCCTTGAGCCTTTGCGGTGAGTACATTGCCTTCTCTTGGTTTGTTATTGTTCTTTCTTATTTTCTTTTGTTTGTTTTTCTTGAGAATGAGGTCCATTGAGGGAGAAAGAGAGGAAATGAGAGAGGGAGAAGAAAAAAGGAAAAGAAAGAGAGAACACGAGAGACAAAATAAACATGAAAGATAACAAAGAAAGAGAGAAAGAGAGAGAGAAAGGGAGGGAGAGAGGAGACTGAGTAAGAAGACACGAGGGGGCAGAGAGAAACAAAGAGTGACAACAAAGAAAGAGAGAGAGAGAGAAAGAAAGAGAAGGGGAAGAGAACATGAAACGAAGAGTACAGAGAGAGGTGGATAAATTGTGTTAGGTTAGTTAGAAAACTAAAGCTACTCTTTGAAGGAAGGGGGTGTTTAAATTGCCTGTGGATTTTTTATACAACAAAAGTGGTCTTGGTTAGCTAAGAGAATTCCATTAAAAATCTAAAATGCTAGATTAGGTCAAGTTAGGAATGATCGAATATCAACTATCCTAGTGTGTCATCCTAGATACAAATCAATGTTACTTTAGGGGGCTTGAGTTGAGACTGTATCTCATTAATAAAGTGGTTGGTGGATATTACTCCCCCTCGTTTCTCACTCTCTTTAAACCAATGTTCTACTTAAGTTTGAGAGATGATAGCAAAGTAGTTATCTTAAGCTAATGTTAGATAACCATGGCAGGAGACTATAGTCATGATTAAGGCTTGCTTTAGGTTGATCCTTGTGGGGTTGAGGTAAAACTTTTCCTATGAGGTCGACTTAAGTAGTTTGAAGTAATGCAATTATTACAAGGGAGTTTTTAGTGAAATTTACGTTGATTACCTCTTGATAAATTTGTGCCATGAGGATTCAGTGGATAGACATGTTATGAATATAGATATGCACCTAGATATGACTATAGTCTCTAGATTTGCAAGGCCATGCACTCTCTAGAATTTTGATAAAAATGGATCAATTTGTGTATACCTTAAATTGACTTTATGATCTTTCTACATTATAAAAGGTGTTGGATATGGAATCGCATGTATTACTTTATCAATGTCGATCATCTTCCCTATATTAGAACCAACCTTAAGTAGATATAGTGGATGGAAAATCTAAAATATGTTTAATGTTAATTTTGAAGGAATCTATGGTTAACCATACTATTAATATATCTAATGTCCATGGGTAAATCTTTATAATAGGATTTTTATCATGATGTAATGTCTTAGCTATTGGAAAAACTTAAATAAAAGATGACTCTTTGCCTTCTACTTGTGTAAGCTCAGTAGATCCTAAAATTTTATGTTAAAATGTGAGAAGGTTTATATGAAATCTTTATAATATATATTAAACTAGTTCATTATGTGTTGTAAACCAAGAAGTTTCAGTTGACGTTAATTCTATTGAGTTACAAGAGAAGAAATCCCTTCTCAAACAAAGTAAAAAAGAAAAAGAGAATGAGAACAAAAACCAGTTGTTTGTTGGTAACATAGACAAAATGGAAACGATGATGGTTGTGATATTCAAGATCACGATAATATCTTAATCAACAAGTCGCATGTCCTTGCTCTCAATGCAAGCTAGCAATCAAACGAAAGCGTCGCTTGTCTGTAGAATACATATGATGCTTCAACAAGTTCCAATCGGAGATCATTGATCAGGCTATCTGACTTTGAGCAAACGGTAAGAAAACTATGTATCAATCATGCCTTACATTCACAAACTAATTGAATATCATATACAAAAATATTAGACATGGCCTCAAAATTTATACAGGGAGGTGATATCTCATCCCAAGGAGGAATGCACTTATTGCGGCAAGTTAGAAGAGTTCGTGGGTGTGCGATGGATGGAGTGCTTGAGTCAATCCACCACTTGGAAGGCACAACTCAGTATATACCGTCAATACCAAAGGAGATAGACAGCCTTTCAGACCTTCCTCCAATCTTGGAGCTTGAGATGGACGTAATGATTGATGCATTGATGCCCATGAATCCGAGACATCTGATCCACTAAGAGAAGAAGCATCCATACCATTATATGATGGGTGCTGAGTATGTCGCCTGAAGACGTTGCTTGCACTCCTAAGTGTGCAAGCAAAATATAGGTGGAGCGATACGAGTGTGACCAATTTGTTCACGTACATTTTACATACACTCCATTGATTTTGTTTTGCCATCATTATAAAAAACAATTGTGCTTTTTCAAGGTGTTTTATGATTTTTTTTCAAGTTGCTAAAATATCATATATTACCACTTGAAAATACCATATCTGAGTCTCATGATGATGTGCGACATGTTTTACAAAAGCTTAGCATGGGCTACAATAGCATCCATACATTTCTCAATGATTGCATGCTATTTTGAGGAGAGTATGGGACTATGGAGACATGTCCAAAGTGTGGTGCTCACAAGTATCGACAAGACTTGCAAGGGAAAACCATCCCTTAGAAAGTTCTTAGATACTTTCCACTTGTCCCCTGCATACGTCATATGTTTTGTATGTCAGGCATGGTGAGCTTGACAACGTGGCAAGCGCAAAATAGATCCATAGATGGATTCCAACAAATATCAACAGATTCGCTCACATGGAGCCACATTGACTCTATCTTTCCAGGCTTTGCATGAAAGCCAAGGAATCTTTGGCTCGGTCTTGCTATGGATGGCATGAATCCATTTGGTCTATGCTCAACTTATTACAATGTGTGGCCTATAGTCCTTGTTAAGTACAACATCCCGCCATGGCTTTTTAAGAAGAAAGGACACCCGATCCTTAGCTTGCTCATTCTTGGCCACTACAAAGTCAAGAATATGGATGTCTATCTCTATCCATTAGTTGATGAACTTAAGATTTTGTGGGAGGAGGGGATCGTCATGGAAGATATAAGCAAGCGCGATGATCGACAGTCTGCACCAATATACGAGCCATTCTCATGTGGACTATACATGACTTTTCGGGATTCGGGGAGTGCTCAGGTAAGTAGGCTTCCGTTCTCATTGGTGATATCTATCATAGCTCGTTCAAGTTTGTGTTCACTAAATAAGGGTATTGGGATATGTTTGGTTACCTCACGTTATCACACATGTGCATTGTGTGGGCCACAATTAGACTCTTGAAGGTCACAAACCATGAAGCAGATGGTATATCAAGGACACACCACTTTCTTGCCAGAGGGTCATGAACTGAGGGAAGGTTTTCTTGGATGACCTCCAGCATGAATGAATGCCCAAAGCTGGTATGAGTTGAAAATGGTCCACATGGAGTCACATCCAAACAGAATGTGATGATTCTTGGTTTTCTACAAGTTGTCCTATTAGATTCACTTATAGATCAATCACTTGGAACCCATGCATATTTTCAAGAATGCGGGTAGCTTACTATGGGATCACATCATAGAAAAGAGAGACACTACAAGGGCACAAATTGGCCACAGTTGAGCACATGGTTGCTTGTAACTACCTTATGCTCCTTGGGTTCTGTCCACTAAAGAAGAGCACATTGTGAAGCAAATTATCAGGTCTATTCGCACCTTGACGGGTATGATGCGTTCTCTCAGATCCACTTTTTCTAAAGACGACCAACTATCAAGGCTGATATCCCATGATTGGCATAAGATATGTCAGGTATCTTTTGACCTCAATTGTAAGTAGCATGCATATTTGCTATTTGGAGTCTAGTCAGTGTTCATAATGCTTCTTCATTTGTGACAGTTTGTACTACCGATCACGATCACAAGATGCCTCACTCCATAAATATGCAGGGTGATTTACAAGTTGTCAAATTTAGTGCAATGGATCTCACAGAAGGAAATCTCCCTGGGCTTAGAGGAGTATCTTGCATGGGATGAAGAGGATGTTATCTATGTGGTTGATCTAGAAGCTCGGTCATTTGCTTTACAGGGGAATTTGATGAGAGAATACCATATTAGAGAATTTGGGAATCTCCCAAGTTCCACTTTCAAATAAGGAGTAAAAATTTGACCAAGTAGCTAAATCTTAATCCCATATTTGAGAATGGGACTTAGGGGATTTTTTATATAGTATCTAGGAAAAATTTCACCTTCAAGGAAGAGGATAAGATTTGACTATGTGTCCAAATGTTAATCACATTAGAAATTCCCAAAGTTTATGACTTTTCGTGGTGGTTCATGTGAAGGGTGTCCAGGTGGATAATACTTCATAACTCTACTACCACTACTACCATCAAAGTGGTCAATAGGGTAGCCATCAAGAGTTTCCAACTCCAAATTTCCTATCCTACTGATCATTTTGGTGTAAAAAGTTTTGAGGCCTCATAATTTGAGTTTTTTCTTATGGCCTCCAATCACAAATAAAGTAGGACAAGATCCCCCTTGTCTAAAGATTGTTGCTTATATGCTTATCAAACCAAGCCTTTTGTCTAGCTTTCTCTAAGAGTAGAGGGCATAAGTAGCTAGCAGTGGTGTTCAATCAATCACTCCAACTCAAGCAAACAATTTTTCCATGTTTTAGTGCCTTTCTAGTGCTCCAAAATATTGATGCACAAACTAGGGATCAAGAATTCCACAAGCATAAGGGGTCACTGCCGTATGTCAAATGGAATGGAGTTTGTGCAAAGGCAGTCTTATAAGCCATCAATAGGCCCAAAGAGCTGCCATAAGTTTGTGATCCTAGTCACATCATGAAGCTAAGACTATTTTGGTCAAGATACCAATAAGGACTTTGTTGGTAGCTTCTGCCTAGCCATTTGCTTGAAGATAGTACGGGCTGGATTTCTGATACATGACTAAGAATATGCAAAGAAGGTGATGGATTTCCTCATTCAAAAAGTGTGTCATTTGATCAATAATGATCTCTATGGGGCATCCAAATTGTGATATGACTTACTACCAAAGAAACTAAGCTGTGGTTCTTGTGTCATTTTATGGGTTGCCCTTGCTTCTACCCACTTTTCCATTATATAAGCTTCACACAGTTCCTTGATTTCAATTTACTACTGATAGGTGAGCAACCATACCTTACTTATGTGTATTCTTTAACACTACAAATACATGTGACTAAATCTTTCATACCAACGTTTACTTGTGCCCATACCAGCAATGGCCTTAAGAGCACTTAGATCATACATATTGTTCCTTCTTTCTCCTTTTCCAACTTTGTCAGCACTGTCAATATTTTTGCACTAGCAACTAATAGTATATTTCTCTTAATCTATGGAACATACAACACATTTGAAAGATTTTTTACTTCACCATTTGCAGTAATAAAGAAAATTGTACATGTGCCCTTAGCAAGTTATTTTTCATCATTCCTAATCGACATGGTGATGTGCAGCCTAGCTCATAAGGGCCATGAGAACTTGATGTTATCTCCATCTTCCTCCAGAGTGAGACTATGGGAAATTTTTCATGAATGGATTCTTGCAAAGGATGCATAGAAATGTATAGACCTTTCTTGTTAGCCATATAGCAAGATGTGCAACTATCCAATACCCATGAGTTAGTGCTAGATACTTCTTACACTGAGAAACACATGTTCTAAATGGTTGCCATGAATAACTTTGATTCTATTTTAGTTGTATTGGTTGTCTCATTTCCTTCACTTTTTAAGGTACCATTCTTTTCATCTTTCTTCTTAACACAACAATTTGCAATTGTGTGTCCTTTCTTCTTGCAGTATAAGCACTCTCCTTGAAAGTTTTTATTACCACCCTTCTTCTTTTTGTCACTATTAGTAAAGGAGCCACCTTTGCCTTTTATGTTGGTAGAGAATGTAGTATCTCCATTGTTCCTTCCTTCTTGAGCTTTAAACCATAACTCCTCCTCCATTTTAGTAGTGTACAAAATTCCTCAAATGTTAAAGCTTGAGATCTCACTTGAGTATAAAGGTCAGTTATTACTAGTCCATCAAACTTTAGTGGAAAAACTTGGACACCTCCAACCTAGCTCCTCACTAGTCTTTTGTATCCTAGTACTAGCCGTTTAGTCACATAGATTTTTTATTCTAGTGATGAATACTCCAATCGTATCTCCTTTAGCAAATCAAGGTCAAAACATTGTTAGAGTAGCTTGTATTTAAGGCACAAAACACATCTGCATGGCTTCATTTTCCAAGCTAGAAGATCTACATTTAAACATGTCATAATAATCAAATTTGATAGGTCAAGGGTAGGTTGTGGTTTCAGTTCATTCCCCAATACTATCTACAGAAGATCATAAGAATAAAGAAAAGTTATAATTTTAAACTTCCACAAAGTATAGTTTGTACCATCTAACTTGCCTTCAATGAAGCTTGGTAGATGCCCGATGGATGAATCCTCAGTATTTGAATTTCTCGTACTATAGCATCATTATTTATGTGCCAGAACCACTTTCAAATGACAACATTTCTCTTCTTTATTGTTGAAGTTCTTGCCTCTCACTTACTCTTCAATCCTTAGAGCCCCTTAATCTCTAATACTATATAAAAATTACACAATGCAATAAATAGAATTTAAGCAACGAGTAGAGAATATACAGTAAATATGAGAAGAACAAAAACTTCTTTAATTCCAAACAAATGAATTCAAAGATAGCTCTTTCCACATGTGCACTTCCATTGTGAAGCTTAGATAGCAATCCAAATAGATGATATGTAATGAGCTTAAGGCTAGCTAGAAGAACTTTGACTAGGTGAAAAATAGATTAATGATAGCTTTGGAGGGGATTTACTTTAAATCCTATGAAGATAGTCTGGTCGACTTGTCTAACCATATTATGAACCTTCTCTAGTCGGCGGCCAAGGAATATTCTAGGAAATATTTCCCTAGAATCCCCTAGCTCCCCATCAAGGAGGTGTCGGCCCTCCTAAGACCCCCTAACTAGAGGTTGCTTCTATGGACTCTAGACCCCAAAATAAAGATTCTTGATAAGTCCCATACCTAGCAATAGGGTGCCTTGAGTTTCTATCAACTTAACTACTTTATCTAACATAAAGGCTACACCCACAAAGGTCACCTTTTGGCATTCGATCAATTAGACCTCATTTGATATACAAGTTAGGATCCAACCAATATCAGGTGTGACACATCATTTCTCCTCATAATGGGTACCTTGCAACATTGAGTACCATGGATCATTGATAGAACCTTACAAGGGTGGAGTATTCAACATATCTAACACCCCTTTCAATCTCCATCCACATGTGAACAACATTATTTGCCCAATGCCAAGTCTCTAAAGATGAGATCAAAGTAGATTCTTTATAAGAGCTTTGGTGATGATATCTGCTTCATTCACCTTTGTTGGAGAGTAGACAAGCTCTATTATCCCATCCTCAATCAAAGCACTTATATATTACTCACATGCACCAAAATAAGTTGCCTTATACTATGCTTTGTGAGAAGACAATACAATTGTTGGTTACTTCTTACTTATCCAAGAGAAGATACTTGAACCCAAAGAGAAAAAATATCTAAAAACTAACTTATTGGAGTCATTGTTACCTACGCTTTGAGTCACAATTCCCTATAAGAGAACTTTTGGAACTACATGCGATACCGTAGTTTCCTTCAAGTATTTGAGTAACAACATCCTAACTTTCCAATGAATTTCTCATGGTTTATTTGAGAACTTGCTCAAAACATTAGCAACAAAATTGATATCTAGCATAGTGTTGAGCAAATAGATGAGATTACCAACCAACCTCTTGTATCTTCCGATGTGTGCTAGTGTTAATGTATCATCAATGGATAACTTTCCATTAACCTCCATAGATGTAGCTATCTCCTTGCACTCAATCAACAAAATGCTTTCAAGATCTCTCATGTATAATTCTTCTAAGAGATGAAAATTTTGTCAGCAGACTTCAATCCCCAAACAATAATGCAACAAGCCCAAGTTTGTCATTTCAAACTTAGAGCTCAAAGCCTTTCACGTTCGACGGATCATGTCTTTACAGTCACTTGTAGTAAGAAGATTGATGGCATATAGAACAATCATTATAAACTTTTCACTATCCCTGTAAACTTGCAAGTTAGTATCTAAGGCACATCAATTGAAGTTTAAACTAAAAAAGAACTCATCTATCAACTAGTACCATGCTCTAGGGGATTATTTTAGCCCATACCATGTCTATTTTGCTTACAAGATTTGTTCTCAAAATGGGGGGCCTTAAACCCTAGTGGCTGAGTGACATATACCTCCTCCTTGAGGTCACCATTCAAGAACACTGACTTAATATCCATTTGGTAAACTAGTCACTTCTTATGAGCGACCAGTAATATTTGAATGGTGGTCATTTTGGCAATTTTGGAGAGAATGATTCTTGAAAATAAAATCCTTCAAACTACGAAAATCCTTGTGCAAATAGTTTGGCTTTATACTTTTCAAAGCTATGAGAGCCTTATACTTTACCCTCTACCCATTGGGTGCCAATAATGTTCCTCTTTTCTAGCCAATCCATTGGCTTTATACTTTTCGAAGCTATGAGAGCCTTATACTTTACCCTCTATACCCATTGGGTGCCAATAATGTTCCTCTTTTCTAACCAATCCACTAGCTCCCAAGTGTCATTGTTCATTATGTTATCATACTCAACTTGCATAACTACTCTCCACACTAAATTGACAAGTGCTTCTTCCAAGTCTGCTAGCTCCTTTACTTCTCTCATAATCTCATCCCCATCAAGGCCATATTGACTATTGAGCAAAAGCCTTTCTTTGCTTCTCTATTCTTTGAGACCTCCTTGGTCCATCTACCTTTTCCTTAGTAGTTGTAGGCATAAGATTATAGCAACCATAAATCCACTTTACCTATCATAGCAATGGATTTTTTTATGGTGTGATTACTCATTGGTGAACTTTCTTATCATCATCTAAAGATTATGCTTCCTCCTCCTTGAGGATAAGGATAGCTCTTGGGATAGGTTCATAATGGACTACTTCTTTGGTTGACAATGAAGTGGAAGAACTTACCTTATCCTCCTCCATTGTATGTGGCTACTTCTTGAACATTACATTATGGCTTACCATGATCTTCTTTGCCTCTTGGTCATACAATTTGTAATCCTTTTTCTCATCATTATAATCCAAAAAAGATACATTCGGTACTTTTTATTTTAAAAAACTTATTTCTCTTATCCTTTGGAATATGTGCATGACATTCACATCCAAAAGTTCTAAAGTGCGAGACAAATGGTTTCTTATCAATATAGGATTTGTGAGGAGCTTTTCCTTGAGAGCCTTTACGTAACTCCAATTGAGAATGTAGACTACATTATTAGCAACTTCATCCAAAACTAGTATCTATTGCCCTTAAGCATCCACTTGTCATTTCTATAATGGTGCAATTTTGATGTTCAACAATGCCATTCTATTGACATGTATGAGGTGTCTTCAACTAACTCTTAACCCCTTTGCTCTTGCAAAATTCTTCAAATTCCTTTGAATTGAACTCATCGCCACCATCTGTTTTAAATTTCTTCACACTTTTCCATGTTTCATTCTCAATAATTTTTAGCGATTTTTAAAACTTACCAAAAGCTTGAGCCTTATTACGAAGGAACTACACCCATATCTTCCTATTTTAGCCATCGACAATCAACATAAAATAAGAAGGTCCCCCAAGGATTGTGTATGCTTTTTATTACACACAAGTTAACAACATGTACTAACTTTAAAGGAGTTTTCCCTCCATTCTTTCTTTCTTATGGAAATACCTTTCTCTATTGCTTGCCCATTATACAAGCTTCACATGGTTATTCCTTCTTTCTCCTTTGCCAACTTTGCTAGCATTATTGAGAATTTTTGCACCTACCTTGGTGAACCTCACTTCATGTCTAAGATCAATTCTAGAAGCAACTGATAATTTCTCTTAATTTATGGAACATACAACACATTTTAAAGATTTTTACTTCACCATTTGCAGCAACAAAGAAAAGTATACATGTGCCCTTAGCAAGGCATTTTGCATCATTTCTATTTCTAATCAATACAATGGTGTGTAGCCTAGCTCATAAGGGTGATGCGGACTTTATGTTATCCCCATCATCCTCCATAGTAAAACTACAAGTAGTTTTTTATGAATGGATTCTTGCAAAGGATGCATAGAAATGTATAGACCTTTCTTATTGGCCATATAATGAGAGGTACCACTATCCAATACCCATGTCAGCATTAGATACTTCTTGTGCTGTGAAACACACTTCCTCAATGGTTGCCATGAATAACTCCATTCAACTTCAATCGTATTGACTATCTCCTTTCCTTTACTTTTTAAGGTACCATTCTATTCATCTTCCTTCTTGACACAATAATTTACAATTGCATGTCCTTTCTTCTTGTAGTATAAGCACTCTCCTTGAAAGTTTTTTTTACCATCCTTCTTTTTATCAAAATCGGTGAAGGAACCATCTTTACCTTTCGTGTTGGTAGAGAATATAGCACCTCTATTGTTGCTTCCTTTTCAAGCTTTAAGTTGTAACTCCTCCTCCATTAGTAATGCACAAAATTCCTCAAATGTTAAAGCTTGGGGTCTCACATAAGTATAAAGGTCAATTGCTAGTCCATCAAACTTTGGTGAACAAATTTGAAGACACCTCCAACCTAGCTCCTCACTAGTCTTTTATATCCTAGCGTTAGCCACCTGGTCACATAGATTCTCACATAGATTCTTGATTCGAGTGATGAATACTCCACATATCTTCTTTAGAAAATCAAGGTCAAAATATTATTAGAATATCTTGTATTTAAGGCACAAAATGCATATTCATTGCTTCATTTTTCAGGCCCATAGAAGATCTACATTTAGGAAGATCAAAATATTCAAATTTGATGGGTCGGGGATGGATTGTGGTTTTGGACAATTCCCCAAAATACCAACTCCGAAATATCATACAAATGAAGAATAGTTGCAATCTTAAACTTTCATAAAGTATAGTTTTTACCATCTAACTTGCCTTCACTAAAGCTTGGTGGATGCCTAGTGGACGAATCCTTAGTGTTTGAATTGCCCATACTATAGTACCACTATTGATATGCAAGAACTACTTTTGGATGACAACATTGCTCCTCTTCACTATTGAATCTCTTGCCTCTCGCGTACTCTTCACTATTAAAGCTCTTGTCTCTCGCATACTCTTCACTCTTTAGAGCCCCTTGGCCTCTGATACTATATAAGAATTACATAGCACAACAAATAGAATCTAGAAAGGAGTAAAGAATACACTGTAAATATGAGAAGAATACAAAGTTCTTAAATTCTAAAAAATGAATTCAAATGTGGCTCTATCCACCTATGCACTTCCACTATGAAGCTTAGATAGTAATCCAAGCAAATGATAGGTGAAGAGCTTAAGGCTAACAAGCTGGAAGAACTCTAACTGGGGGTGAAAGATAGATTGATGACAGCTTTGGAGGGTTTCCTTTAAAGCCCATAAAGATAGTCTAATCAACTTGTTTAACCATATTATAAACCTTCCTTAGTTGGCCAAGGAATATTTCCTTAACCATCAATCCAAGATGCTACTTTTGGATCCCCATTAGGGAGGCCATTGGCTGCCTTGAGACCCCTCCAACCAAGGATCTCTTCCATGGCCCCTAGAACTTAAAATAGGGATCCATGATAACTCCAATACCCCACAACTCAATGCAATGTGCCTCAAGTTGCTACCCGCTTAACTACTCTATCTAACCTGAAAGCTAGATCCACAAAGGTCACCTTTTTGCCATCTGGTCACATAGACCTCATTTGACATAGAAGTCAAGATCCACCCAACCAATTTTTAGGCTCACACATGGCTTCTCCTCGTAATGGGGACCTTACAACATTGAGCACCATGGATCATTGGAGGCACCTTACAAAGGTAAAGCATCGAGCATATCTAATAGGATTGCCTAGATGGGTCCACATATCTACACTTAGCATGTCAATGGTCATCATGACCCTCACATGGTTAGTAACTCATCATTTATTGTATTTGGTTAATTACACCTACTTACAGTGCGAACTCCTTGCTATATTGAATTATTTACTATTTAACTTAATAGACCACTTTTCTTTATGTCATATCATCTAGACTTAGTGTACATTGTGTTGTGTAAGAAAGAAAAACTAAAGAACGTTAAGAAAATATTTTGGCACTGTCTCTCTTCTTATTTTGTTGAGTGAGCTTCTTCTCGCATCAACTATGTGTGTTCAATGCAATGGTCTGAGTAACCCCTCTCCCCCCCCCCAATTAGTCTTTTCAAAAGTTGCCACACACTTTATATTAGAGATATATTGTGGAAGCTATACTTGCAACCCTAAGCCCTCACCAACTACTAGATTCACTACATGAGCTCAAAAGGAGCCCCAAGATTTTAGCCCTACTATTCTTTGATAGTCACCTTCTTTGTGAATAGCATGCTTTACTCATAAATAATTGTTCATTTACTCTTCTCACAGATATGAGACTTAGTCTTTGCTTTCTTTGACTTTAGAAAGCTTCACATGCCTCACCCCAAGTTGCTAAGCCCACAAGTCAAACATATCTTGCTTGACTGAGAGGCAAGCCCTAAAGAAGTACAATTTATCTTGCCTCTTGATTGTATGGTGTAGAATGGATATGTCTACGTGTTTAAGGCCAAGCACACCTTGCATATAATTGGGCTAAAAAATCTTAAATTTTGTATTCCCAACCTCCTCACAAGGTCATGGAAGAATATGCTACCTTATTTTTGCACTTGTAAAGAGTAGAAGCTTTGGACAGATGATTGGACAATTTTCTTAGAGGTATAACATGACAACTTGATTGTCATCCTTCTCACACATATTATAGCTACATAGGATCCCTCAAAATGGGCAGACTATTTTGTGCTAAGATTGCTAAGAGGCATTTAGACAAAGATTGGGCCTTAAGCAATGTAAATAACTTTGTTTTGATGTTGCCAAAAGCATGAAACCATAACCATGATTATAATCCATGAGTGGAAGTAGGGAAAACCTAGAATGGCATGAGCTCTTCAATGCAACTTGGCAATGGGTGAAGATGAGGAGAAAGAGAAAAAGGAAAAACATCAAAATATTAGTGCCAATAATGTAGTCGTGACATAGAAGAGCCATATGTGATGCTCCATGTCCTCCATGGCAAGCTCTATGATGAAGATCGAATAGTGCAATTAGATAAGGTTCTCAATTATGGTCTTCCTTCCCAAGGGAAATGCTTGAGAGAGCCTTGACTATGTTGCCTATTCCTATTAGATTTAATTTTTTGTTGTTTGCAAGAAATATTAGTTAGTCTTTGCTTCCCTTGACTTCATAAAGTTGTGTAAAGTAGTAAAATTCCATAGAAACAATGCACATTGCCATGTCATGTGCATACTCAAGTGCTAGCCTGGATGCATTGCCTCAAGTTTCTAGCCCATATGTCAAACATCTCCTACTTGATGTTGAGATTTTGAGTTCTACATGAGTTAGCATCCACTACGTGCCTTATTGATATGGCACAATATTATTCACTAGCGTGTTAGGTGATTAACATGAGGATACGCTAGTGATTTTATAGCTAGACTACACCCACATAGTCCATCTTTGGATATGACACATTGCCACCTCTTCTTTCCTAGTGGGTTTGCACTTAGTGAAAATATGTACATACTTTGTGGTACTTTCATATTAGTTCTTTATCATGTTGTAAACTTAGTTTGTTTGTATGAAGAAGAAGAAGATTTCAACCCTATCTCTCTATATTCTCAAGTCTCCATTGCTTTTGTGTGTGTGTGTGTGTGTGTGTGTGCACTCTTAGGTGCTTCACTCTCTCCCCTCTTGTCTGTTTTTATGGTATTAGAGCCATCCCATGATTGAATAAAGCTGAATTGAAGGCTAGGGTGAAGACGTTGGAGCACAAAAGCAAGCAAGCAAGCAACAAGTAAGAAGCTCTTCCACCTTGCTTGATTTGCCTTAGGTTATAGCCGTAGGAGGCTCTTAAGGCTGGGGGAAGGGCTAGAGACTTTGATTGCAATAGAACTTGGTGAGTAGGAAGAACATTGTATATACTACAACTAGGCCCTTTAGGACTTTCCTACTATGATTTTTGGCATCTAAAATCATTTTGGCCTCTGTTTTAGAATTGCAAGTGATGGTGACAATAGTTTTTGGGTATTTTGCAGTTTTGGCTATGTCACCATTTATAGGTGCACATGTTACGAATTTCAAATTTTTAAGGTTTTAGGTGTTTGCTGGGTTACAAACACAAAAGGCATTTGCATATAGATTGCAAATTGTAGTTATTGTTTTGCAGTCAGTGAAAAGATTGTGTGTTTAGTTGTGAAGCACTTGATATCAACTTGCTTACAAATTGCAAGTTTTACAAGGTTTTCATTTTTGTCAAAATGTCTGGTAACTTTAACTAGATTATTAACGAGAAGCTTAATTAAAAAAATTATCCTACATGGAAGTTTGAGATGAAATTTTTCTTGAAGGGCAAATGTGTTTGGAATTATATTAAAGAAGACACGGTAGTAGCACCTAAAGTTCTTGTATGAAATGACACTAAAGAACAGTTAAAAGCCATGAAAGATTAGGAGCAGATATAGAGTAAATTCATGTATTATGTCACAGATAGCATGATGGGCTATTTGTAGAAATCTGGTTACCCCACTATTGCATGGAAGAATTTGGCAAGGCTATTTGAAGTAAATATAAAGGCTAAAAAGCTACAGCTAAAGTCAGATCTGAATCAAGTGAAAAGAGGCAACCTATCCATTAATGATTATACCTTGAAGATTAAGAGTATGGTGGAAGCTCTTGGACCTATCAATGTGGTAGCTGATGATGATGTTATGCATACATACTTAGATAGAATACAAGAGCTTCAGATCATCTATGAATACAAGGGATGATATCTCTGATTTATAAACTTGATTTCTATTTGATACTTGAGGAGAAGAACCTTGGCTTGGATTCCTTTTCTTCTCAAAGAAAGAACAAGTTTGAATAGGTATTTTACTTTACTAGAAAAGGTAGAGGTTATAGTGACAGAGACCAAGGTGGTGGTCGTGGTCAAGGTTATGGTGCACAACAAAATAGAGGAGGTCCCAAGGAAGGGGGAGCCAAAGAGGACAAGATGCAAATTCTAATAGGCAGTCGAATTCTAGTGAAAAACAAAGAATGTTGGAATTCTAGTAAAAAATGACACATTTCTAAATATTTCTTCAAAAAGAAGACTAAAATTAGAAATGGGAAAATGCAGCAAGGTAACTATACATCTAGTAGTAAAAACAATGATGATAGAAGTGAGCAATTGTTTATTATGTAGCACTTTATGAATACTATGATTACTGATGATTCATCAAAGAATGATGTATATTATATAGATTCAAGCGCCTCTAGCCACATGTCTTCTCATGGAGAGTGGTTTAGAGATATGTGGAGACAAGGGATGATACAAAGTCTTTGGGGCCATGTGGAGATAGGGGATGATACAAATCACCTCATTACTAATGTTAGAAATGTTCATTTGAGTATGCAAGATGGCAAAACTAAAAACATGATTGATGTGCTACATGTACCAAATATTATAAAAAATTGGGTTTCTATTTATCAAATGGTAGAATAGGGATTATAGGTTTGATTCACATCTGATGGTTCTTATATAGAAGATCTAAAAAACGATTACAAGTTGATTGCAAAAGGAAAATGTAATGGCAGATTGTTTACTCTTGATATAAGTCAACCTAAAATGGATGCTACCATATTTGCACACTCATTAGGTATTGTGGCTAATATTGTAATTTGGCATAAGAGAATTGGTCATATGAATGTGCAGTGGGGCTGAAAGACATGCAATCAAAACATATTACGAATAGCTTGCCTAAGTTTAGAGTTGATTGGATGCATAAAGTATATGAAGCATATCAACTTGGAAAGCAAGCAAGGCACATGTTTCTACATGAAAAGCATGTATGGCAAGAAGCCACTTAAATTGATAAATTTTGATGTATGGGGTCCTACAAAGAACTACAACTTTAAGTGGTTGCAAGTATTATGTTTCCTTCATTGATGATTATACTTGTACAGTATAGGTTTACTTTATACATGAGAAAAGTGAGGTGTTCACTCACTTTAAAAGCTTTAAGGCTTTGGTTGAGAAGGAGAAAAGGTTGCAAATTAAATGCCTAAGGTTGGATGGAGGGGAAGAATATCTCTCTAATGAGTTTTCTAAATTTTTGCAAAAATTTGTATTCAGAGGCAATATACATATAGATATACTCCACAGAAAAATGGAGTTGCTGAGTAGAAAAACAAGCATATTGTAGAGGTGGCTCATGCACTGATGTCAAAAAGAATCTTGCATCAATACTATTGGGTTGAAGCAGTTGCTATTGTTGTATACATTATGAATAAGACACCCACTGCTATTGTACATGGTATAACACATAAAGAGGAGCTTACGTGTAGAAAGCCAAATCTATCCTATTTGAATAGAACACCCACTATTGTTGTACATGGTATGAAACATGAAGAGAAGTTTACGGGTAGAAAGCTAAATCTATCCTATTTGAAAGTATTTGGATGTATTGCTTATGTGCATATTCCTAATGAGTTATGCAATAAATTGGATCCCAAAGTAGAAATTTGTGTATTTGTTTGATATTCTCTTGAGCATAAGGGATATAGATGTTATAACCCCATTACATATGAGCTAAGAGTTAGTAGGTATATTGGTTTTTATGAAATGAGTAATTGGTATAGTAACATGCAGAATGCAGTTGGGGTTGATGAGCATGAGAATGTGGCTATGCAAAAAATAGGTCAATAGTTCACAGACATTTAGTGGACCACAAGAGTCTCCTAGTCCATGGTTCTATTGTTGATAGACCTCGAAATAGTAGATTGAGGTCACAAGTTACACCACCAAGTACATCACAAATATTAAGGAAGGGTAAAGAGAAAGTTAGGGACTTACCTATTGTGGCAGATGTATCATCAAGTTTCTCTCATATTGATATACTAATTTAGATGGCTCTGAGCAAAGATTGGATGAAGAGTTTAAGATTCCATCTATTAAAACACCTGGTCTACAAAAGAAATAAGAGGATGCTAAAGTACCTGGTAATGATCCAGGTCCACACAAGTCAAGTAGAGTGAGAAAGCCAACACAACATTTGATATATGATAGTTATGTTGTGAGGTGCCTCCTCCAACAGACCTGGAGGAGTCCTCTTAGTAGTCAACCGAAATTCATATCCATGCACATCACCATCCAGTCCCCCCATGGGAAACCTAGAACTTGGTCGAACATGGGAATCTCAGTTTTACTTCACAGGGGAAGCACAAACAAGTCACCCCTAACAGCAATCTAACGCCCACCTAAGAAAGACTACTTTGTAATCAATCAAAGGCAGAAGTGAGATTAACACCGCACTTGGTTCAAAGAGAGTGAGAGACGGGGGAGAGTGTAACTCAATCCACGTGCAATCCACCTATCCATAATGTAAAATCTTAGCTTCGACCCCCTAAAATGGTATTAAACCTGGTAACTAATCCTACCAATATTGGGCGGGTCACGAATTAATCAACTCTATCTAGTGTTGAAAAGTTATCCGACTTATCAGGTCCACCCAGCCATAAGCATTCGATCATCAAGATCGAAGCCTCCCACTTTTCTCGATTGGGTTTGCTTTAGTTTTCTAATTAGCAAAGCATACTACCACGCTGTTTGGACATATAAAAAACAGCTTCCTTTTATTACTCAATTAAACTAGGTTCGTTAAACTCAATCTTTAGCACATAATAAAAATTTTAGAAATCAAATACTTTGTTTCATAATAACAAGCAAAATCATCACTCCACAAAGTGGTACAAAACTGTCTTTCCGCAGAAAGACATTGTCCAGGACCTTCCAATCCCTTAGGATTGGGCTATATGTGATAGCACTCCATCCACGATCAACATGGAATTTATTGGCTCGTATCCCCTCTAAGCTTCCATGAGCCCCATGAGCCGTCCTATATAATAGGGGCACTTATTACTCGGCCATTTTCCCTCTCAAGTGCTCGAGTAATCAAAAACCAAAAACACCTATCTCCCTCGAAAGCATAGAACCCCCACCCGCATGTGAGTTTTTCCACACTTCGTATAGTGTTAGAGAGCATTGGGTTGGGGACCCCAACATCCTGAACCACCACAATCCACAATTGGTCTGGTTGTTACGAGCACGGAATCATAAGAGACATAATTCATCATTCACAAATCCAAAAGCAACCATAGCCATAAAACATTTTTAACACACTTGTCAATGTATGCGATGCATAGAATCTAATCCCCTCATCAATTCATGTGTTCTTTCTTAAAAAGTAATTGATAATACCAACATATTTTTGTAAGTCTAAGTATGTTCTAACTAATCATAATCTATGTAATAGACTTATTCTATGGGCATCTCTAACATTACTAATGTATCCCTCATTAAGAAGTTGTAGAGTTAATAGCTTAAAAGTAATCCTTTTCTTATATACTAAACCTAAATATCTATGTTCGGCCATCCATCGTGATTACAAGCTATGACCGCAACCTTGGTTTGTTGTGGAATAATCGGTCATTTGGGTTAAATGGATTCGGGGGTAACTTCCACTTGCACTTCAGCATCGACTACTTTCTTGCATTGGGGAGTTCTCAGAGCGTGACCTCACTCATGTTTACCGCAGCACAGAGGAGCAAGAAAATGGAGCAAAGGAGCGGGAAAATGGAAAAAGGAGATAACCAAAAGGGCACTGGACAAAGGAAGGAAAAGGTGCCCCGAATGGAAGTCAGACCCTGAAAATTTTGAATGACGACCTATCCTCAATGTCGCCTCGAGAAAAGAAAAGAGTAAAAGCGCACCATTAATTGTGAAAGCGCCAGAATCCTTGTAAAAGAGTGTCAGGCTCACTCCTATGCAAATTGTATGCACTAGTTGGGAATGGGATAAGTTAGAACGGTGCGAAATAGGAAAAGAGGGCCTAGGCTAATGGCCAGCCATGTAAAAAGTGGGGATGACCACCCAAAAAGTAGGGCATGTATATAAAGTTCAAAAGTGAATGAGAAGATCATTCTTGTGTGTGGCCAAAGCTTCTTCTTCTTCTTCTCTTGTTTCTTGCCTTCTTGCTTGTGCTTGAGTGAGGGATTGAGGGAGTGTGAGGGAGTGAGGGAGTGAGGGAGTGAGTGTGTAAGAGTGAGGGATCGTGGAGAAGAAGCTCCCCATCTTCTCTCTTCATCTTCTCTTCTTCTCTTCTCTTCTCTTTTCTTGCGCGGCTGTGGAGGATGGAGCTTGATGGAGAGGGCTTCAGGTTGCTTGAGCTTGCCGCAAGGATCATGGAGCTACCGGAGTGCAAGAGAGAGAAGGGGACTCGATCGAGCATCAAGGTAAGCTCACTACACCCATAAGGTAGGCATTGCGCGTCGACTATGTGAAAGATAACCATGGCCGCTGGCTTGAAATATTTGATCAATAAGCGGTCCATAGGTCTCAGGGTAGAGCTTCATAGCTCCCCTTCATTTTGGTTCTATTGTCAGGACCGACAGAATCGAGCCTCGAGCACCGCGCGCATCGAATAGAGCATAGAAATAGGGTTTGCAGCCCGAACCGGTGCTCGAGATAGTTAGGAGATTTAGGAGGTTTTAATCCTTGGAGTGAGTAAGTATTTTGATTTTTTGTTGAATATTAGAGTAGGACCATCCATCTCCATCTCTGTTTTTAATTTTTGTTGCATTAGGTTAAGTTTAGGATAGGAAAAAGAAGGAAAACAGAAAGGGTTCTACTGCTGCTGGAAACAGAAAAATAGAGGCACAAATTCAAATTTCTGGTTGGAAGAGTGTGAGGGATTAGCTTCTGAGGTTACAGCAGGCTGGGATGGGCAATAAGAGGCCCAGGGAACCAGGAAAGACCACATTTGACATTCTGCTTTGTGAGAGAGAGAGCTACAGGGAGATCCTTGGAGTGCCATTCGGTTCGAGCACCATAGTGATTCCAGGTATGTCTGGCATTTCCTTGTAGTATTTTGCACCTATCAGGAAGGCACTGGATGATTCCATGGAGTAGGCACTGAGCTTGAGTCATTGCGCACAACCCCCGGGCTGTCGTCTGCACAGTTGGACCAAGTTGTCTGGGTCCGATTCCCAGAATTGGACCACCCCATCCGATCCAATTCCAGCAGTCGGACCTAGTGCCAAAATCGGACTACGTGTCCTAGTCTCAAAATCGGACCAACTGCAAGGATCGGACCACTTTTCCTAGTGTGAGAATCGGACCATTGGTCCTAGCGCCACAATCGGACCACTCGTCCTATCGCAGGAGTCGAACCCCCCTATCCGACTAGGAAAATCGGACCAAAGTAGAAATCAGACTATCCGATTTTCACAATCGAACCACCTTGTCCGAGTCTCAAAATCGAACCAGCCCGGTCCGATTCCCAGAATTGGACGGTCCGATTCTGAGAATCGGACCACTTCACCAGAACTTAAAATAGAGGGTTTTTGAACCTGCCTAACAGTCCTGGCCACCCTGTTCACATCTCTGACCCCCCTGGAAACCCAATTTAGCCCTTAGAAGCCAGAGACCAGACAGGATAACTGAGGATTCACCCCAAATAGCTAGACACTGAGCGGACCGGATTTAGAACTTGACTTGACTTTCGGTAACCAACCAACCAACCCTGAAGCAGAATAGAGAACGTAGCATGGACTTTTAGTAAGACCTTAGATCAGCCAGAACCTGCACTTAGAGCCATATCAAGCTACGAACGTGAGGGAAAGAGTGGAGTTTGCATTGAGCATTTCCTACATCCACACCTCACTTTTGATTTTATCACCAAAGGTGCACTACAAGAAAAGAAAAAGCATGTTTTCGCATTGAGCACTAGAAAGCACGAAGCACAACTTGTGAATAAGATTGACAACTGCTTTCAATAACAAGGAACTCATCAAGAGATATAATAGCATCAAGGAACCCACTATTAGGAGAAGAACCCAAAACATAGTTGGGTGCCTGAGAGGCCCATCAATAGGACCTTAAGAGGACACGAAGATCCAGAAGGCGACAACATAGAGGATCGGACGCTGCCAGAGCTACTCAAATTGATCGACGACCTTGTGGGGCTAGAAGCAGGAGCAATGTCAGGATCACGAGACGGACAAGGAGAGACTGGACTTGGGAGAATTCCCAGTCTTAGTGCAGGAGTTAGTCGATGAGTACGACTTGTTGACTAGGACGATAGTTCAGGATAGACCAGTAAAGGAAGTGGTAGCAAGCCTAAAAGAGGAAAGAAATGCGATTAGAAAGGCGCTAGAGAGCATAATTTCCTATAACCACGAGTAGAAGGCTAGAAAACTCCAACAAGATGTAGACATGTACGAGGCCTATGTGCTAGCCTTGGCTAGTGCAGCCAAAGCAGGGCCAAATGCAAAGAGAGAACGAGTAGTAGAGGCTGACTTATTGTTGAGTGAACTTGTAGCCAAGCGGCTCGTGGACAATACATCCACTGAGCAGAGCGCAACAGCCTTAGCTACCACATTACTCTCAGGATTAGGGGTCATGCAAGGGGCAAAGGGGCAATCTAGAATCCCTATTGTAGCAAAGCAGCTAGACAAGTATGAACCTAGCAATGACCCATATAACTTTGTGGAGCAATTTGAACAAGTTTGCGAAGCAAACGGATATGCTTAGACGCAAGCTAGGGGTGTTCATAGACGACTTATGCGTACACTCTAGTTGGGCCAAACACTTAGAAAAGTTGAGAGCTATCTTTGAACAGTGTCGGTTATACAACCTCTCATTGAATCCCTTAAAGTGCAAGTTCTGGGTGAAGCACGGATGTATCCTAGGGCAGTAGTGTCAAGAAACCGCATTGCCACTGACTTCTCAAAAGTCAGGGTCATTGTCGACCTACCACCACCCATTAACTACAAGGGCGTTCAATGTTTCTTAGGCCATATGGGATACTATCAACACTTTGTACTGAATTATGCATTGATTGCCAGACCATTGTACAAGCTGCTGATCGTATTCGAGAGGACTAAGAAATGCCAGCGTGCATATGAAGAGTTGAAGAAGACTCTCACCACTGCACCAATCTTATGAGCCCCAGATTGGAGAATAACGTTTCATGTACACATAGATGCCTCTAAGCTTGCTATTGGAGCTGTTCTATGCCAACCTAGTGAGCATAACCTAGATTACCCCGTGAGTTTTGCCAGGAGGGCAGCTCACTGAAACAAAGATGAACTATCCCACTATAGAAAGGGAAGGGTTAGCCATGGTGCTTGCTGTAAAGAAATTTAGGCATCATCTATTGGCCACCCCCTTTGTCTTTTTTGTTGACCATCAAGCCTTGCTTTATCTCGTGAACAAACCGTGCGCTACAGGTCACATAGCTAGATGGTTACTTCTCTTGTTGAAATTTGATTTCTCTATGGTTGTACGTAAGGGAAAGCAGCATTACACGGCTGATCACATGTCCCACATACCCATAGGAGAAGCTACTGGATAAGGTATACCTGACGACCTACCGGACGCTCATCTCTTTGGCCTATCTAGCAAAAGAGACTTGTTTAAAGCTGATCTGACGCCATATTGGGCCAATGATGTAGTTCAAGTGCTAGAGAACGCTCTACCTGAGAGACCTATTGAGAAAGCCAGGCTAAGGAGACTTATCTTAAAGATCTAGCCATAACAACTGATCGCCAACCAACTCTATAGGCTAGGACAAGTCAGTTTGTTGCGTAGATGTGTGTGTGAGCACGAGATGCACGATGTATTGAGAGAAGCGCATGGTGGAATAGCTAGATGACACTTTAGTGGGGATACAACAGCCCGTAAGGTGCTACAATCCCAACTATGGTGGCCCACCTATTCGGTGATGCTGCTAAATTTGTAAAACACTGCAATGAGTGCCAAAGGACTAAGGTGCCTGTGCACAAGGATAAGATGGAGTTGACCCCCATAATAGTACAAGAGCCCTTCAAAAAATGGGGCATTGACTTCATTGGACCTATCAGTCCAGCGGCATAGTACTCCCAGGCATGCTACATCATTGTGGCAACTGATTACCTCATGAAGTGGGCATAGGCAAGAGCCACTAGAAAGAACGACACTAGAACCACTGTGAAGTTCTTGTGGGAGCAGGTCCTTTTACGTTTTGGTTGTCCAATTGAACTAGTAAGTGATCAAGGAACGCACTTCATTAATAAAGTGATATCCCACCTGCTCTCGACCTTCCTAATCATTCATAGAAGGTCCTCGCCCTAATACCCTCAAGCAAATGGCCAAGCAGAATCCACGAATAAAATCCTAGTCAACGTGCTTACAAAGGTGGTATCCACATCACGAAGTGACTGGGATAACAAATTAATGGCGGCCTTGTGGGCCTATCATACAGCTTATAAGACGGCTGTAGGACAAACGCACTTTAGGCTGACTTATGGAACAAAGGCCATTCTACCCTTAGAGTTCTTTGTCCCTAGCTTAAGGATAGCAGTCTGGGAGCATTGGAAGGGAAGAGAGGCTTGGACCAGCCGCTTAGTGGAGTTAGAGTGTCTCACGGAAACTCGACTCTTAGCCACCCACGCTCTGATTTGTGAGAAGGCACGAAGAAAGATGTGGTTTGACAAGCATGTCAAATAGCGCAACTTTGATCAGGGGGACCTCGTTCTACTATACTCTTTGAAGGGTCACAAATAGAAAATGAAATTTCAAGGACTAGGACCTTTCCGAGTACATACAATTAGTAAAACAGGCAATGTTGAATTGGAGACGCTCAAAGGTGAAGGAATAGGCTTTTTCAATGGCAGTCACATGAAAAAGTACTATCCTCCTTCCCATCCATTGCACGAGCTACCTATGCTTGAAGCCCCTGTCGACGTCTACATGGCCACTATTACCGAACTGACAAATCAAGATGAAGAAGCAGTGGCACCCACCTATCTACGAATCATGGTCACTATAGAACAGACGTATTCTTTTGATGCCTTGATCGACGAAGGTGCCAACTATAATATCTTGGCGCATGACCATTGGGCACGCATTGGTCAACCTAAATTATAGCCCACAAATGCTAAATTCAGCTCATTTGGGGGCAACACTTACTCTTGGGAAAAAGCAAAGTGGTTGTCTCTATCAAGTCTGAATGTATACCAATCTTCTTTTATGTGTTGCCAAACACTAAAGGGGCCGGTAATAAGTCACTACTAGGTTGCACTTTTAAAAAGCAAACGAACTGCAATGTGGACTATAACCTAGATCGCATCCATCTTGCTATAGGCAATGTGTGCATAGTGACTACTTTTAGCAAGGGTTATCTTGATCCTTCTACAATTGCAAAGCCACCGATAGAGACTCCTATGACCATGCCTATGACCAAGCCTAGGGAGAAGGGATATGATATCTCACCCCACGCTCAAACTACTAGAACCAAGGCCATTCACAAGGCCAAGGAGTCCACGCTCATATGGATGCCAAAACAACAAGGGCCACCTCCTTGTAAACTGCAGAAACGTGCTTCTAAACGCAAAAACTATCAGTCACAGCCTAAGAGGCAGCTCAGAAGCTATCGACGTAGGCACACGACCATGCCGCGATGGATCCCCAAAGACCTCTTGCGAGCACAAGGATACTATGAGGGAAACCCCTGGATATGGGTGCCTAAGAGTGGACATTCAAGAGGCTCAACTCTAAGCAACTTCACTCCAGCTAGAGAGGCTTGCACATACGGAGCCTAGGCTGCAAAGCAAGCTGGGACCAACACCGGTTGTGATTAATGAATCCCAACACATTTATCGTCCAAAGCTAGATGCCCCAGAATTATCCAAGTCAGAGGAGTTGAGCACCCCCATGCCGGCTCAGATAGAATGTAACACACCTCCTATGCCACTGGAGCCCCCTGCAGCATCTCAAAGTGCTTCTAAGTCCAAAGTCCCATCTGTGACGCCATCAATGGAGTCACCCACTGTCCAGCCTAATTGCATCATCACCACCAGGAGGTCTTAGGCCTTCGTATGAAAGACGATCTTTCTTTTCAGTGGCCAAGGATCTTGCTAAGACATCGAGAGATGACATAGTGACATGCATCAAGGTGTTAGATAATACCTTCACCACATTCGCTAGGAGCTATGAGAGGCTTGACCTAGGACTTCTCGATGAACCCCTTGCTTCAAATGTTTGTGCGTTGCCATGCACTTGGGAAGACTACGAATTTATGATCGTCAAATTTCCCAAAATTTCCACCGAATTAATCGCTAATGGAGAAATCTCAAAGGAGCAAGCCATTCTCAGAAGACTAATTACCTCGTATCACAAGCCTGCTTGCTCTACACCTGAACAAGAACTAGAGGAGCTCACGCAGCTTGCCAGCTTTGATTCTTCGTTCTTACAACTGTGGTATGCCTTGCGACTCCAATGGGAGAAAAAAAGGCTGCCGCATCATGACCAATGCCGAGCAAAGAAGGGCAATCAAAACAATTGAACACCACCCTACTTATGTGGCACCTCTTTCGTTTAGGGTTTTGGCCATTACACGCAACATACACTTAGATGACCATGTGTTAGCCCACCCTTGCATTGACCAATTCCTTACGGAAGAGGAATTGCACGTTGCTAGCCGCCTCAACTCCGGGACATCTTTCATGATGTCTTGACCTATATCACCCAAGCTTCCATACGACCATGTGAACTTGATCGTCATGCCCAGCTTGAATATAACCCTAACCTCTATACTTGGCTATTGGCCAAGTAACTCGCCCCACAAAGTCCATGTGATTTCTCATTCTTCCCTTGCTAATCCTAGGAAGGATTCCTTTAAAACTTAAGGAAGGGGGGGGGGGAGCGGAGCAAAGTGATAGCCAAGTGATGTAGCAAGGTTTTATACCTCTGAAGCAGCATGGCAAATTGTCACACGCATTCTTTCTTGGGTTTTTGTTAGTGATGAGTCAATTCATAACGCTAATATTGGCATGGTGTAATGACAGGCACCTACCATGGCAGGACAAGAAAAGGGGGGTAAACTTCCATTTAGTGAAGAGGAGCTGACAAAGTATGGGATCAGTGTTGAGACACGTGGATTTAGCCAGTTCACGTTCAAACATACCCTGAATTTAGATGATGCCATCCTAGAAGAGTCAGCAGTGAAGGAGTTGGTGGATAAATGCAACCTCCGAAAGTATGTGGAAAAGGTCCGAACAGGCTGTAGATTACAACATGTGCACTAACTTTTTAAGGAGCTTTGATGAAGGTAGGAGCTATGGCATGGTCACATTAAGGACTGGTGACCAGGAAAGAAGGGTGCAAGTGCCCCTTAATGCAGCTATCATCGAGAAAGCCTTGGGGCTTGTGTCCAAGAAGGAGAGGCGCCCAAGAAGAGATGTATATACCATGATGGGAGTCAAAAAAGATGACGTGTGCACAATGGATGGAATCAATTTGGCTGATATTCCAGACGCCGCAACAAAGATGCAAGCTAAAATGGTCCACGCCCTTTTCTCAGGATAGACATACAACGCTTTAATGAACAGAATCAAGGTGCCATTACTAGAGAGCATCGCTGTAGGAGTTCCAGAGGAGGTGGATTGGAACGGTTTTGTGCAGAAAACTATCAAGAGTTCAGTCACGCTCCTGGCTCCAGCTGCAGCACCAGCTGGTGGGGAGTCTCCTGCTTCTACTGCACGATCCGCAAGGAAAAATCCTACCTCGAAAGCCTCCACAACCAGATATGGCGGTGTCCTGACAGCAATCATCCATGAGGCTATCAAGGATGCTGGTGTAGATGAAAACCAAGCTGTGCATCAAAGCTCACCTCACCGCGAGGAAGAAGGCTCGAGTGAAAGGACGATAAGCGACAAAGGAGAGCCGGAGGTACCACCTACTCAAGCGGCTAAACCACGAGAGCAAAAGAAGAGTGACAAGAGCCAGAAGGAGAAGAAAGAAAGACTGAGCAAAGAAGAGTGAGCCAAGATGAAGAGGGCTCAAAGAGAGTCAAGAAGGGTGGAGGAGGAACGAAGGAAAAAAGAAGAGGAAGAACTCAAAAAAATTAGAGAAGAATCAAAGAGGGCAGAAGAAGAGAGGCAAAGAAGGGCAGAGGAGGAAGCCAAAGAACTAAGAATGAAAGAACTTGCTGAGTTGGCAGAGGCCACTCATAGAAACCCATGGGGAAGGAGAGATCGATCCTTTGAGTCCCCACCATGAAGCTGAAGCAAGTGGCAGTGTGGAAACGGCCCCAGTAGTTGTAGGTAAGGGCAAGTCCCTACTGCACCCCTTGCCTTCCTCCTTTGTGCCAGTACCAACCGACGCCACAACCACAACCACCCCGTAACCCACGCCCTCTCTAGACACAGCCCAATTGATGAACATGATGCAGCTACTTATCAGTAAAGTGGATGAAATTGTACCAAAAGCCGGAGCAAAAAGGCCCCCTGCCACAAATGCCCGAGTCTAGGCAAGATCCAAAACGATAAAAGCTAGAGGCATCAACCACTACAGCCCCTACTACCATGCCATCTGGTGCCGACTATGATGCTTATGTGGCTGAGCTTCTAGCACAATTGGACAAGGCAAAAGAAGAAAATAAGATAGCCTTGGTGGAGTTAGAGAAAGAAAAGGAAACTTCGACAACCTTAAGGCTAGAAGTTTCAAAGCAAGGAGCCGACTGAAGAAGGGAAGTGAAAACTCTACAAGATCAGCTAGAAGCAAAGACCAAGGAATCCTAAGACAATGAGAGCCACCTAAGACAAAGGCTGGAAGATGAAGAGCAAAACCTGGTGACAGAACAACGAAGCTTAAAGTTACTAGTGCAGCAATATGCTGACTTGCAACAAAGAACAGTCGAACTAGAAAGGTATAGACAGATAGAAGCTCAAGAGGGCGACCCAAGTGAGCAACAAGAAGATGCCATAGCTTTTCAACTATGGTATGAACTTGAAGAACAAGATAGATTGGAGAGGGAAATAGAGTTCCTAGAACAAGAAAGGTCGGGAGTTCCCACAGCAGAAGCACAAAGGCTGCAAAATGAGGCACAACAATTGCAAGATGCATTGGAGATTACCAAGGGAGACATAGAGGCCCTCATGGCCATGGCCTTCACCCAAAGAAGATTGCACGTCACAGAGATCCAAAGTCATGAGAAGCTTGTGCAAGAAAAGTCATAGCAATTTGCTGAGGCAAAACAAAGATTCAGCATTGCAAATCATGCAAAAGAAATTACTGAAGAACAATTGGCTCGAAAATCTAGGGAAAGGAACCAACTCTGGTTCTTAACGAATGAGCAACAACAGGTTGTGACAACCTTGGCAAGTGAGCTGGACGAGGGAAGAAAGAAGATGGACGAGAGAGCCAATGAGTGGGAAAGAAACAATTTTGAAAGAGTTAGGGATTTAAGAGAATGCTTGGCAGTGGCTGAGTGCGAGAGAGTGCTTGCGGAGTCCAGGGCAGAAGCTATTGATGTATGTGCCAGCACACAAAGGCAAGCCTTCCTTAGCACAATACTACAGATCACCCAGGCAGAGAGCAATGATTCAGTGGAGAAGGTAAGAAGGAAGCTAGAACTGACCACCCGAGCACTAAAGTATGGCCTTCAAGAACGGGAGCTTCTAACAGGCATAGGAATCACAAAAGAGCATCGATTTCACTACCTACGCCGTGCCGGCCTCTCCACTATTGAGCTTAAGGAGCTTGGGTTTGAAGAGCATGAGCAGCCACCACCACTACCACAAGCGATTCCATCAATTGTCGAGCAGAATGTCAAAGAGGGTAGTCCGAACTTTGAGCAGGATGCTGAAGAAGAGCAACAAAGAATGCCCAGTCCGCCTCTACCAGACCTCCCCCTTGAAGAGCCCGAAGATGCCCATATGCCGGAGCACATTGTGGCAGCAAGAAGAAGAAGACAAGAACTAGCAGAGGAAGCCCAACGCAGAGCACGATCACTGCTAAGACAATTCCCTGAAGAGCCTGTGCCACTATGGGGGGATCCCTATCCTATCAATTGGCCTCAGGAATTGGTCATATAGCGTCAACAGGAGTTCCAGACGAGGTTGTTTGGACTTTCATTTGCTAATCCACGCTCTCTGGACCGTGCTTTGCCTCTAGGTATTCTAGCCAAGATCAAGGATCTGGCTAATGATCTTGCAAACAGGTGGATAGGGGAAAGGAGCCTCATAATAACCAAATGGAGGCAAGAGCTTGAAGGATACTGGCAAGACAAGGTAAATAGGTCCAAGGCTACGAGACACAGCCGAAGTGGCAGAGGAGGATTTGGGATACCAATTTTGACACCTGGACTGCCTTCTGCAACTCGCTCTGTGAAGCACGCAATGACCCCATCTACATGCCCTACCCCCGTAGGCACAGAGTTGACTATGATCGAAATAGTCATAGGGATTTTGACTTTCCTAAGATATATAATGTTAATTCCCGGAGCCTCAAGGAATGCCTAGTCTTTAGGTTAGAGGATCTCCTCCCATCTATCAACTGCTTTCTCGGTCGCAGATTTTTCTTCTTGCCCAGATCCAGCCTTCTTAACTACCTGTAATTATCTTAGGCTTATCAAGTTCCTACTAATGCAGAGACCCAAAATCGAGGAAGCCCACCTCCCTCCACTCTTTTTTGACATCAACCTAGGTTTAGATAGTAGAGCCATGACTAGACTAATGATGAGGGCAACCTTGCTTCTCTCCTTTTGCTTAGAAATCTTAGAGGGTATGAGTGATACCAGCTTCACGAGGTGCAATCATCCTTTCTTGTCATCCACACCTCTGAAGGCCTGGGCCGATATTAAAGAATATCTACAAAGTCACGCATTCCTATCCCAATGCTTGCGACCGCCTCGTAATCCAGCTGAAGGTGATAGGCATTAGCCAGGACATCTTCCTTGTATGCAATTCTTCAAAAAAAAAAGAGAAGAAAAAGAAAAAGAAAAAAGCACAAGGGCTCACTTCACTCACTACACCTAGGGTTTACACCTAGCCTCCCCCACTTCATGCTTAGGGCACATCATGTTGGAAGAGAGAGGGGGAGAGACAACATAATGGAGCTGATGCCTGAACTTCAGGTCGTTCATCATATTTCATTTTTTTATAGACTACAAACATAACATAAGTGTGTACAATAGTACTAAGGTCCGTAGGACCATTCACACTGGGTCTAAGACCATCGACTTATTTAATATCCCACACTTGCTGATACAGCTGGACACAGCTAATGTCGGTCATACATATTATGAGCTTGATATTCTAACACTCCCCCTCAAGCTCAAATCATCTGATGAACTCCAAGTAGCTGTCTAAAACTACTGAACTTATCTTTACCCAAAGACTTGGTAAAGATATCTGCAACCTGTTCATCAGTCTTCACATGCATAAGATCTACTCTCCCTGCAAGAACCATCTCTTTGATAAAATGGTAGTGTACCTCTATGTGTTTTGTCCTGGCATGGTAAACTGGATTTGTTGCCAGGAGTACACTACTGAGATTGTCACATAATAAGGTCACTAGAGCATCCACCTGAATATCCAAATCAGCCATAAGCTTGAGCAACCATGAAATCTCACATGCTGCCAATGCAAAACCCCTATACTCTGCCTCAGTGCTAGACAATGCAACCATTGGTTGCTTCTTGCTGCTCCAGCCAATCATGCCACTTCCAAGGCCAAAAGCATAACCACTCGTAGATCTGTGATCATATGAGCATCCTGCCCAATCTGCATCTATGTATCCAACTAGTTTCAAAGGCTTATCTCTCATATAGAACAGCCCATAATCTACAATGGACTTAACATATCTCATAATCTGCCTAACAGCATCCAAATGTGGCTTCCTAGGCTTCTGCATAAACTAACTTATGAGCCCAACTGCATAACTCAAATCCGGCCTAGTGATGGTCAAGTAGATCAGACTTCCAACCATCTACCTGTACATAGTCACATCCTGAATTTTAGCTCCAGTGCTAATGTCCAACTTGACATTCTGATCAAGGGGTGTATCCAATGGTTTGCATTCAACCATGCCATACTTCTTCAGCATTTCCATGGCATAATGTTTCTACATCAACCATAAACCATTTTCATCCTTGATTACCTCAATACCCAAAAAGTATTTCAATTCACCTAGATCTTTCATGTCAAATTCAGATTTTAGCATCTTCATTACATGTTGTATGCCCAAGTCATCATCACCAGTGATTATCAGGTCATCAACATAGATAACCAGCACTACCAAGCCTTTGTCTGCCTTTTTCGTAAACAGACTGTGATCAGCCCTACCAATAGTAAAAACCCAACCTCTACAAGTAGTTACTGATCCTAGCATGCCAAGCTCTTAGAGTCTGCTTCAACCCATGCAGTGCCTTTTTCAGCTTGCATACATAATGCTGAAAATCAGGGTGAACATACCCTTCTGGCTAAACCATATAGACGTCCTCTGCTAAGTCACCGTTAAGAAATGCATTCTTAAAGTCCATCTGCTATAATTTCCATCCTCTAGCAGCAGCCAAAGCAATCACAGTGTGTATGGTTGCCATCTTGGCAACAGGGCTGAATGTTTCCTCATAATCAAGTCCATACTATTGAGCATGCCCCTTAGCAACCAGCCTGGCTTTGTACCTTTCCACACTGCCATCTGACTTGCATTTGATTTTGTAGACCCATTTGCAGCCAATGGTCTTTTTTCCTTCAGGTAGCGGTACAAGATCCCATGTCTTATTTTCAGCCAAGGCATTCATTTCTTCATCCATAGTTGCACACCAGTTCTCATTTTCCACTGCTTCAGCATATGTACATGGTTCTTTGATCTCCATCACTTTTGTCATGTAAGCATAATGCTTTGCAGTGTAGCCAGTATATGTCAACCTGTTAACAAGGTATCTGACCCTCTGTGAGCATCTAAGCTGTGGTGCACTGCTCAATTCCCCTCTCTCATGAGGCGGAATGTACCTGCTCTGCCTTGCGCCAGGCCTATAGACAGTTGGGATACCAAGTTCACTGTCTAAAGTGATAGTAGACTCATATCTAGAAGTCATCCTACCAGGTGTCATCATCCCAGATACATCCTCAGTAACTTTCTCTTTTTCTTTATTCGCGAAATCATATCTCCCCCTCACTGACATACTGGTGTTAGTGGACGGTGAGTTCCTCAATCTCCCTATCCATGGAGATATTGTCTGACTACTAGGTCCCGTCATAGCGGTGCTCTGCTGCATATCACTTATAGATACATGAGTGGAAGGCATATCCGATGGCACTGTTGCCAGTGATACATACCAAGAACCCATCTCATCAAAAATAACATCCCTGCTCACCAAGGTCTCCCTGGTAGAGGGATCATAGCATTTGTATGCCTTCTTCTCTTGCGAATATCCAATGAAGACACACTTATGTGCTTTTGGATCCAGCTTCTTCCTTTTTTCATCTGGAATATGCACATAAGCAAGACAGCCAAAGACTTTCATGTGACTTACATCCGGCTTATAGTAGCCATACAGCTTCTTAAATGGTGTCATCTCATGAATACCTGCAGTGGGAGTCCAATTCAAGATATACATGGCTGTCATAACAGCCTCAGCCCAATAATAGAGTGGCATCTTCTTCTCATTCATCATGGCACGAGCAGCTTCCATCAAGACCATGTTCTTCCTTTCAGCTACCCCATTTTGCTGAGGTATGTAGCTGCACGTAAGCTGCCTACGTATGCCATTTTCAGCCAGAAAGTTGTCAAACTCATTTGATACATACTCCCCACCGCTATCTAACCTCAAGCAAGAAATACAACAGTCAAATTCCTTTTCGACCTGCTTTTTAAACTGCTGAAAAATAGCAAACACCTCATCCTTTGTCTTCAGAATGTAAACCCAAGTATAGCGACTGTAATCATCAATGAATGTAACATAATATCTAGAGCCTCCCATAGATGCATTATGGACTGGCCCCCAAACATTAGAGTGCACTAACTGCAATGGACGTGTACTCTGCCTTACATGCCTGACAAATGGCAACCTTGACTGCTTACCAAACTGGCAAGCATCACATACATGACCAATATCTGAATATTGGAACTTGGGTAAACCTGTAACAAGCTGTTTTTTCTGCATAATTTGCAGCCTTTGCAAATTTACATGCCCCACTCTCTTGTGCCAAATTTCCAAGTCTCTGATAGTGCTAGAACCATGGGCAAACATGGCTGAATTCAACTCTGGCAAGGTAGCATCAAGAGTAAACATTTTGCCATTCCTGTGACCGCGAGCAATCAATTTGCAGCCATTACCAAACTCCTCAATAAAGCACCCATGCTTATTAAACCTAACCTGCAAGTTTTGCTCGGTCATCTGGCCCATAGACAATAGATTTTTAGTAATTGATGGAACATGCAGTACATCATGTAAGTGCTTCTTCCTGCCATCATAAATTACCAAAGAAACTTTGCCTTTATGCTCAATGCTATGCTGCGTGTCATCCCCTGTGCATACATAGCCATGCCTTTCAGGCACCATATCTGTAAACCAGTCCACCATTAGGAGTCATGTGGTTCGATGCCCCTGAATCAATATTCCAAACTACATCATGAGTGGATTTTTCAGCAACTCTGTCTTTTACATACTGCATGGCAAACAATCTATCTCCTGAAGTATCATCTACCTGACTAGATGTAGCAAAATGCCCATGTTGTTTGCCTTTCTGATTGCCCTGCTTCTTCCAGCAGTCCTTGGCAATATGCCCATCCTTTTCGCAATAATGACAATCCTTATCCTTATTCGAATTGTCAGATGGATGCTGTTGTTGCCAAGGGCCTCTACCTCTAGGGCTAGATCTCCCCCTGCCTCTAAAGTTTCCACCACTTCTTGCATTTGAAACCTGCTGGTTGTTATATGCCATAGGATGCATTTTGCTGGCCTCCTCTGCCAGATCCATAGCCTCTACCACGATTTCCATGGCCACGTTGATTGGAATAGAAAATTGCATCCTTATTTTTAGAGCTGCTAGATCCTGTAGCCAAACCAAGCTTAACCTCTTCATGGATAAGCAATGCAACCAGCTCATTGAAATCAGGCATTTCAGCCCGCACAGACACAGAAGTGTCAAAGTCAAAATACTTATACTCACGCCCCAAGTTGTTCAAGGTCACAGCAACCATGTCTTCATCTTCAACCTATGAACCAACAGATGCCAACTGATCCGCAATGGTCTTAACCTCCGTGACATAATCTTGTATAGATCTACTCTTCCTCTCCATGTTGTTGAACTTCTGCTTCAACTGTATCTTCCTAGCACTTGTGGTTGTGCCATAATACTTGACCAAAATGTCCCATGCATCCTTAGGAGAGCTGCAGTTCATTATCTGCATTACCATGGCATCTGATATACATAAAGAGAGCCAATGCAAGACTCTACGAGCTCTTTCTATCCAAGCTCAGTGTAATCATCTCTGATCAGCCGTAGGTCGGATCTAGGAGCTCAGGTTCAGCTTTTGCTCCAGTCACCAACTCCCAATAGCCTTTCCCTATTAAGAAGTTCTCCATGTAGAACTTCCATATGGCATAATTGTTACTGTCAAGCTTTTTCCCCACTATCTGGGTTATGTTGTCAGTCCTTTCTGCATTTGCCATGTTGTACTAGACACTATTTAATCACTGCTTGACTTCCTGCAAGCCAACAAGTCACTCTGACCAACCTCAATCCTGACTATTTATGACAGTTTTTTGCAACTATTCTCTGCAAAAAACTAGGGTATTTCAGCCCTTTACAACCTCAAAAACATCCACAAACATGTGGTATAACCCGTAGGTGCATCAGTCAGTACATATACTTTGCAGGTATTCTATCTCTGTGTCATGTAGCCTTATTGCAGTAAAGAGAATACTCAGTCTGAAACCTACAATTTTTTAGTAAAACCAGCAGTGAATTTACTGTCAAAAACCACTTTAAAACATGTCATACATGCTCCAAACTTTCCCATACATCTGCTAGTATATGTAGGCAACTAGACATAGTCATACGGGCATAAAACAGTGCATATCCAGCAAGTACAAGTGACATAAATATGCTCACACATTGTATACAGCCAATAAACTGTCAAACCAAGATGTATTTGAGCCCAAGAGATCCTCAAGCCACTTCATACATATGCCACTGTGTGTACAAGTCAATACATGACCATATGGGCATTTGCAGACTCTCTATCTTTAAGAAGTAATGTCAAAAAGTGCATGGACTGTTTATGACCAACCAATACACTATCAAAGCATTTGTTCTTTGATTTAGATTTCAGTTTTTAAGAGCCTTCAATGCTCATCTCAATGCTCATAGCATTGAACAATCATATCCCATACCATACAACTCCCTGTAGGTAACAAAAGGCATGTATTTCTTCAAGGCAATGAGTACATAATGATGACAGTTTTATGACAATTTTCAGCCTATCATAAAATTCCAAATCTGAATATTTTATCAGTGAAATGCAAACAAAAATGCATCAAACTCAGAACATATGCTTCCTGAATGAGCCCTAACTTCAGTAGAGCTCAAAACGCTCATCAAATGGCTTCAAATCTTCAGAGAGTGATCAGTGTATGCTGCCCTATTTCAGTTTACAGCAGCATGTCATCAATTTCAGATCTGTACTTCAGTATTCCAGCTCATACATCAGCTCCAGACCAAGCATTAACATGTTAGATCATTAATATGTCTTCCCAAGTAAGCATACAAGCTTTGGATCACTCAAGTAGTAATTTATGTCTTCAGTAGCAACAGGACAGGCTTCATTTATAACAGGTCTTCACTATTTTCAGATCTGTAATCAACTGTCACAGCTTATATATGAGCTCTACATCATGGGTTAGCATTTCAGGACAATAAACCATCTTCCAATGATGATTCAGCAAGCATTTAAGTGCTCCATTTCATTCAAATGTGCTTATTCAGCCAACATATGCAGATCAACAAACTGGCGCAGTTTGCGTGGACTGTTCTAAGCTTCTCCTGCTTCACACTGATGACGCCTTTACTGTAGATCCACTCAATGATGACCAACCAAGTCTTTACAAAGCTCCAGACATGTCTTGACACACTCTCCTTCAAGTATACTGAAGATGCATTCAACACATACCTCTTCGCAGACACAATGACAGCCTGCACAATGACAGCTTGTCCCACACTTGTTGATACAGCTGGACATAGCTAATGTCGATCATACATACTATGAGCTTGATATTCTAACACATCAAGGGCAAGACTTCTGGACCTGTCACCCTAAGTTTTGCATTGCACCTCCAACAACACACGAACTGGGTCCTCAAGTGTGGGACATTACCATGGGCTTACCCAAGGTTAGACCCATCTCCCAGTTCCACTACACATGTACTTACACCACACTGTGAGACATGCACACCCCTTAGGGAGTGCACAACTTTCTCTTGCAGGCTATGATCGTGACTCAGTGAATGGCTACCCAACTAAAGAAGATCATCCACGACATCCGCTAATGACCAGGAATTTTTCCTTGAATTGGACAGGACACCACTACAGTAGCTTCAGGAGCTTTTGCATACTCCGATGGTTGGATGGACCAACATGCTTGATGTAGCCGACCATCTGCTTGTTGATGGCTACCATGACTGAACCAAATCAAGCAGAAGGAAAACTCAATGATGGACCCACCATTGGCATAGATTTTGGAACCTCATATTCTCCAAATGTATGTTCAAACCCCTAGACCTGTGGATTGCTTATTGATTAAGTGCTTTCGAATCAGCACAGGATGCATGGCTACATGGTTCTCAACAGTTGGCTAGCAATTAACAGGATTAGAGATGCCCATGCAAAACCTTTATCAGCCCCATCGCAGAATGGGAGCTACAACTGTGTGAGAAATGCTGAGCATCTTCATGAAGTCTAAAGCATGTCGGAATCTCTCCCGGTCATCATTAATCAAACTCCATCACCTCTCATTCACAACATCACCTTTTGATTGTGGTCATCTACCCACTAGTTCCACTTAGCAACAACCCCAACTACCCCACTACTCCCCACCACAGCACCATGGAACTGGCACTCAGCTAGGAGGGGGGTAATGTTTACCACAGCATAGAGGAGCGGGAAAATGGAAAAAGGAGATAACCAAAAGGGTACTGGACAAAGGAAGGAAAAGGTGCCCCGGATGGAAGTCAGACCCTAAAAATTTTGAATGACAACCTCTCTAGAAGGCCTCAATGTCACCTCGAGAAAAGAAAAGAGTAAAAGCGCACCATTAATTGTGAAAGCGCTCCCGAATCCTTGTAAAGAGTGCCAGGCTTACTCTTGTGCAAATTGTATGCACTAGTTGGGAATGGGATAAGTTAGAACGGTGGGAAATAGGAAAAGAGGGCCTAGGCTAATGGCCAGCCATGTAAAAAGTGGGGATGACCACCCAAAAAGTAGGGCATGTATATAAAGTTCAAAAGTGAATGAGAAGATCATTCTTGTGTGTGGCCAAAGCTTCTTCTTCTTCTTCTTTTGTTTCTTGCCTTCTTGCTTGTGCTTGAGTGAGGGATTGAGGGAGTGTGAGGGAGTGAGGGAGTGAGTGTGTGAGAGTGAGGGATCATGGAGAAGAAGCTCCCCATGTTCTCTCTTCATCTTCTCTCTTCATCTTCTCTTCTTCTCTTCTCTTCTCTTTTCTTGCGCGACTATGGAGGATGGAGCTTGATGGAGAGGGCTTGAGGTTGCTTGAGCTTGCCGCAAGGATTGTGGAGCTACCAAAGTGCAAGAGAGAGAAGGGAACTCGATCGAGCATCAAGGTAAGCTCACTACACCCGTAAGGTAAGCATTGCGCGTCGGCTATGTGAGAGGTAGCCATGGCCGCTCGGCTTGAAACGCTTGATCAATAAGCCGTCCATAAGTCTCGGGATAGAGCCCCATAACTCCCCTTCACTCAACATCTCGATGTCTCTTGGAAGCCATGAAAGAAGCTTGATGGATTTGAGTAGTGCTTCCGCGTAGGTGTGGAGAGAGAGAGAGGCTTGGCTAATTGCAGCAGAGCTTTATTGCGTCATCAGCAAAGAGACTTCTACATGGGTTGTTTTTCTAATGTGACGCTCTATTCCTATTTATATAGTAATCTAAGGGGGAGGGGGGTTAAAGAGACAACACTTGCTTTTTAGAACATAGCATGGAGATAAAGATACGGTGAGCACCGCGTGTCATGTCGTCGGGCGATGTCACTCCAAGGCTCATGACCAAGGTGATAACCAAGGCATAGACCTTGGCATCTTGGCCTTGGCATCTTTGCCTTGGCATACTTGGCAACAGGCTACGAATGCTTCATTAGCGCTATTGGTTGCATGCGAGAAGCTCCCACTAGCTTGTAGGAAAAGCTTCCCGGGAAGTCGCCCATCCTGGCAGTGTCGTCACCCGAGTACACTTAACTGCCAAGTGAATATCCACTAGGCTAGTTCTTTTTGTTGTTCTATACTACAAACATAGTTTTAATAAGCTTGTCTTGTGAGGGTTTCCCAAGCCTTCTTTCCATGAACTGGCGTAAAATACCTCCTCAATTATCTTCAAATGTGCAATTTTATCTTCAGCAAAAATCAATTTTTGGAATGTATATGCACATTGTTTATTAAATAAACTAAGTAATGGGGACATTACATGTGCAGCTCATCACCATGCATACATGGCTAAGGTTGTGTAGGATATGGAACCACTTGTTTTGAGGATGCAATGGGTAATGAGTATTGAGATCATGCTATGGATGAAGAAATGGCTACCCTTATGGATAATGACACATTGGAGTTACTACCCTTACCTAAAGGCAAGAAAGCTATTGGTTGCAAATGGGTTTACAAGGTCACAAGCATAAGTCAAATGAATCCATTGAGCACTATAAGGCATAACTAGTTGCCAAAGGGTATGCACAGACTCGTGGTATTAACTATGAGGAGACCTTTTCTCCAGTGGCTAAAATGGCCACTATAAGGGTTTTCATAGTAGTGATTGCATCAAATGGATATTAAGAATGCCTTCTTGCAAGGAGAGTTGCAAGAGGAAGTTTATGTACACATAGGGTATGGCATGATAAGATTGTAGAATACCTTGTTAGCATTGGATTTCATAGAGCACAAGCTGATCACTCACTCTATATATGTGAGAGTGATATAAGTATTGTGGTCATTACTATATAGATGGATGATTTGATAATTGTGGGTGATAATGAGACAGAGATTGATAATGTGAAGGGTCTTCTCAAGGCTAAATTTCAAATGAAGCATTTAGGAGAGATGCACTACTTTCTCGGCATAAAGATGATCGTGACTCTACAAGACATATGGGTATCACAGAGACAATATGTATTGGATATCTTAAATAAGTATGGTATGACTGATTGCAAGCCTATTTCTATACCTTTGGATATTAGTGCTAAGATTAGTGGACATGAGGGTGACTTGATTGAGGATGTCACTATGTATTGGAAGATTTTGGATAGCCTTATCTATTTGACGATCAATAGGCTAGATCTAAACTACATTGTTGGCTTGGTGATGGGACCTAAAACGGGCCGGCACTGGCTCATGCACTAGCGGAACCTCTATCATGCACTCAACAACCCCACGCCCTCGCGGCTAGGAGCGTGGATGACACATACATCATCTTCCTAAACATCTTGCGTTTATATCACGTCTCGTAGTCCAACTCTAACCCAATTAACACTCCTCAAAGGGAGTCCCAGCACATTGCCAAATAGCACGAAGCACAAACATAGAAGGTCCTCCCACGGCTGACTGTCGTTACCTCACTGCGACTCTCCTACACCTTGGGGATTGGCCCCTCGATGCATCGCTAAACATATATAACACATCGCATACATTTCCACTCAAAGTACCAATTGATCGTATCCAGGAATGTACCTTACCTCACTTTCTTTCCCTTAGACCCAACGCCTAGCCTACAGCTTGGACAACCTTACTCACTCAACGTTGGTCACGATCCTCTAGAAAAGCAATTGCCATGCATCCAAGAGGTATTGTTTGATACATTTTATCATTTCTTTATGATTTATGCAAATTGTGAATGTCCACGTGCTCAAACAATTAAGAAAATCAGCATTGGTGCACATGTGGAAAACATTTCTTTCAATGATTTCGACTATTGTTCGTATGCGGCGTTGCATGAACCTAGCACCGAGAAACCCTCGTGCTACTAGGTTCTTAATTTTTAATTATTGACCAACCTAAATGGTACGCATAAAAACCAGCAAGATTTTCATCATTTCATTTAGCATTTAAACATCTTTCATTCACTCTACCCCCTCACCCATTTAGGTTGTGCATGGTTGATCGGTTTAGGGTTCATTTTCCACACTTTTATTGTATGAAAAGCAATAAAAACTCACTAAAACATAAAGGTAGGGATGAACTGAGGCTAAACCTCATACTTCAGACCCCCCATACATCCACAAACATGGTTCTTATTTTTCCTTAATTTTCGACACTCAAAATCCATTTTTCCCTTATTTTTAGTGGTTTTTTCCTATTTTTCTTGTATTTTTTGCAATATTAAATAACTAAAAATTCAAAATGAGTTGTGGGCTATGGCCCTTAGGTTCATTTGCAGCAAAAACACAAGTTTAGTTGGTGTGTCTTATTATATTTTCCATTTATATCTCAAAAACACCCAATTTTTCCATATTTCACGTGTTTTATGGGTTTTACACTATTAATTTCATCCACAACACGTATGATTTTCTGATTTTTTTATTTCAAGTAGTTGGAAGACATTGCAAACAACATTATAATGCATAATCATCCCATGGGAACAAGTATTCATGAAGCAAATTGCATAAAACATCAATTTCCTTTGTAAAAATGAGATTACCGTTCTTTGCGAGTTTTTATTTGCCATATCTCGGGACTGATTTCCAGCCGCCATTAATGCTCACGACAGTCCACAATCAGCAATCTTTCTTCCTTTTGCACCACAAAGCAATCCGGTCTTCATTCGACAAGCATCTGTCATCCATTCTTCTTCCTCTTCTTCACCACATGAATCTGCCTTTAGGGGAGAGAGAGGGAGGAGAGAGAAAGACTGATTTTCTCTCTTTACATACAGTCCACCATTCTTCGCGTGAGAGGAGGCGATACGGAGCGGAAAGGGAGTAGATCAGCCTTGCCTTGCCATAACTATGGCTTGCTTGCAACCACAAAATCCATCCATGGGGGGGGGGGGGGGGGGGGGCGGGGGCGTTTTTTTCGGCGCAGTCTGTCTTCACACTGCCCTCCTTCTTTTTCGTGGATTTTTTGAGCGGTGGGGTGCCAAGAGACACCCCCTTTGGGCCCCCACTTGGCCACCCTTTCATTCTTGGCCCTTTGTTGGACACCTTCCCGGGTTTTTGCCATATCTCCTATATCCGGCGTCCGATTCGAGCCCAAAAAAATCCTGCGTGACCGTCTTGAGACCACGAACTGACCAGCAACTTTCCTCACTTGCACAGGTGCACGAAAAAATTACTAAAAATCCGCAAGTATTGCACGGGCGTCCTTAGAGCACTTTGTCGCTTAAAATCGTCCTAGATCAAGCCGCCACCTTCGATGTTGAATATTTTTCCCTTGATATTTGTAATTTTTGGCTATTTTTAAGCACTTCTTGGCACCAAAATTCCACTCTCATTGGCGACCACAGGATAGGGTGACTCAGCCCGTTGAGCCCACGATAGATCTGCACAAAACAACCAAAGGAAGCATCAAGCTGATACAAAATAGATACATATTAAACACAGCACAATGCTCACCCTACCCCTTGACAGAACCAAGGCATGACATCCACAAGGAGTAGGTCTAGCATAATCTGATAGAAGATCCGAAGTTAGTCACTAACCAACCGCTCCGACACAACCAAACTAAAAAGAACTGTCAAAGAGATTGCCCTACGTGGTGGTCTGAACTACCTACCTAACTAAGGACAACACAACTAGAAGTTCCTACTAGGCGAGAACTCCTATAGCCTGATCAAGAAGTATTTTCTTTATGTTAGGGTTTTATTTTATTGACATACTTGGGCATGTAAAAAGGAGGGAGCTGAGCGTAGTGACCCAAGGAGAACAAGGCATCGGCCTCAGGACCTATCTCGGTACCCAAGAACCTACCAAGCCCTCGCAAGGCGACACTTAATCTTTTTTTGACGCTCACTTTTATTTTCGCTCCAACCTTCCTTGTTTCTTCTTTTTCAGTAAGAAGCCACCCCTAGGAAGACAAGGCATCGGCCCCGAGTCTGACTCATCCCCAGGAACCTACCAGGCCTTCCCAAGGCGATGATCAACTGCTTATAAATTCTTCTTTCTTTTCTTTTCTTTGATAGGGGTTAGAACCCCTTTTTACACACCTTTGTATTTATATTCATTATCTTGTCAGATATTCAAGGTTTCTTTTTCTTTATCATCTTTTTTTCCTTCGACAGGCTTCTCTAACTACCTCACAACTAACAAGAACTCCTAGAACGGCTGCCTAGCAGGCTAGCAGAACAGGGTCACTAGGACTTCCGTCTAAAACAGGTCTTTTGATGCTTAGCAATGTCTTTACAGGAGGCAACGACTACTCAGACCTCCCTCAAACATACTAAACCTAATCCTAGGACTTCATGCCTTGGACGTCGGTCCCCAACAAGAAACGAAAAAACCCCTTTAACAAGTACACAAACACATATAACATAACAACCACAGTACTCATAAAGGAAAGATATCACCTGGATAGGGCCACAAGAAGCGTCGATGCCACGGCAAAGGCTCCCTCCAGCTCCACGGAATCTGTCAAGCACAGGACTCAAACAAGAAACCATTAACCGCACCTTCACTAAACAGTCAACTGGCCCTCTTGGCCTAATGAAATAAAGCACTTCACTACCAAATTGAATCGGCCCTCTTGGCCTAACAAAATAAAGCATTCAAAACCTCGCAATACTGGCCCTCTTGGCCTAACGAGATCAAGCAGAATAGCATCTACACATCCCTCCCTGAAATAGTACGGATATACAATAATATGCTCCTTTCCAAGGAGGAAAAACAGACTCGTAGCCCTAAACTAAATGCATAAGGTTATGACCCATCCCTCCTACATAGATAGCAAGAGGCGTACACATAATATGTTGTCTAATTAACCTATGGGTCCCAGATAATAACAGTAGATTGGTCTCAGCTACTCTTTGCGTCAACCATCGTCTGCCATATATCGCATGCTCTAATAACATTCCCCACAAGCGACCAGGTCCTGTTTCATCATTGATAACAATATCCAGACTAGGACCACAATTAAAGAAGAGATCTTCTTCATAAGCAAGATTTGCTAATGAATCCGCAAACTGATTCCAGTAATGTGGAATCAGCTGAAAAGACACTCTCTCAAACTCCTCTAGTAGTGTCATAGCAGTCCGATGATACATATAAAGAATGGGATTCTGCACTGTGTATGTCCCATCTAGCTGATTCAGGATCAACTGGGAATCCCCTTTTACTAACAATCGACGAATACCACCTTGTTTGGCAATATACAGTCCCATAATCAAGGCTTTATACTCCGCCATATTGTTAGTGAATCCTACCCCGAGATAAGCAGCAAACTTCATCGCAACTCTACGTTCGGGGGTCTCGGATTACTACTCCAACACTTCCTTTTCTATTAGGGCCCCTGGACGCTCCGTCAAAATATAATGTGTACGTCCACAATGGGTTTACACAACCGGCCATCACGAACTCCTCTATTCATAGTTATGATAGTCAAAGTTTAGCATGTTGAGAGGATGGGCTAACGTCTCCATCCCACCTTCTTCATTGAACTCAACAGGGATACTCGTCAACAATCGTAAACAGTGATGACAAAAGACTTTAATCTCCCACACAAAGGTTCCGTCCTCTTGCTCAATCACTTTATATCCTTTGCTCCACCAGATGAGTTTCCCCTGATGGTATCTTTGCTCCAGATATGGGTACTCCAAAGAAGGGATTAACTGACCCATCAACCAGCTTTAAAGCTCTTTTCCTAGCATGGACCTACAATGCATGGACCTGCAATGCATTTCTTTTGTATTAGCAGACTTAGAAATAATAAGGTTTAATCTTATTAAGATTAACCTTATTCTTAAACTCTACTCCTTGTAGATCAGCTAATAGGGCTGTAGACCTATTCTTCCCTAACCTAACAATCTTGTAGGGCCCATCCCATTTAGGCTCCAATTTTCCTGGGAAAAGCTCCCTACGCGCATCATAATATAAAACCAGTTGTCCTTTCTTAAAGGTATACTTCTTCGCTTTCAGGTCATGCAACTGTTTCATGCGATGTTTAGCCACCTCTTGATGTAATAGGCTTTGCAACTTAATTTCATCTAGGTGTGCTAAAGTCGTAAATCGCTCTAATAGGGCGTCCTCATTACCCAAAGAATGGTTTATTGCGAATCTAATGGTCGGCAACTCAATTTCTAAGGGTAAAACGCACTCTTCACCATAAACTAGTTTGAACGACATGTGGCCAGTGGCCCACTTAAACGTGGTATTATATGCCCATATTGCCACATACAGCTTCTTATCCTAGTCGCGTTTCTTTTCGGATACGACTTTCGATAAGATACCCACAAGCTGCTTGTTGGTACTTTCAACCTGCCCATTTGCCTGCGGATTATAAGGAGTCGTTTTATTGTGTTTGATTTGCCAAGCCTCAGTCAAGATTTTAATAATCTTGTTCAAGAAATGGGTTCCACGGTCCGACACTAATTCTTTCGGTGGACCAAAACGGCATATTATCTACTCTAAAAGGAAACTAGTAGTTTCTTTAGCATCATCTTTCCTTGTTGCACGTGCTTCTGACCACTTTGTGAAGTAGTCAATTGCTACAATAATATACCTCTTTTGCGCAGTCGACGATGGAGTAATAGGACCCACAAAGTCTATTCCCTACTTCTCAAATGGAAGTATCGTCATAATAGGGGTGAGTGGTCTTTTCCTATTCTCTCGACTATCATGTCGTTGATAAATATCGCATCTCTTAACATACGCAAACACATCCTGGAAGATGGCAGGCCACCAGTAACCTGCTCTTAAAGCCTTTTGTGCTGTAAGCCGCCTAGCAAAATGACCTCCACAAGCGAAATCATGGCACTCTTCCAAAATGAATGGCACCTTGATCGGGCATCACACATCGGCGATAGATGCCATCAACCCCTTGCCGATATAATGTACATGCGATCAAAGCAAACTTTAATGCCTGCTGCTTAATTTTCCTTCTCTTAGCTTTAGATAGTTCGGATCCAACCTCTCCTGTCGATAAATAATGCATTATTGCAGTGTACCAGGAGGGAATAGACGCCGTATCTATCTTAAATAACAACTCCATGTCACTTCCTTCAGCCACCACAGATTCTTTCGACTTCCCAAAGTCCACAAGACATTCCACAATACCCTGTAACCTTGGTGGCTTACTCCTAATTTCATAATCAAACTCCTGCAATGTGATTAACCACTTCGCTAGATGATCTGGCGGCTGCAGCTTATTCATCAATAATCGAAGCCCCTTCGCCTTCATATAAAGCACAACTTTCTCATAGAGAATATAATGCCTGAATTTCTTGGTCCCAAAGACCATCGCAAGACACAACTTCTCCATGTAAGTATAATTGATCTCAGATACCCCTAGCTTCTGGCTAGCAAAAGCAATCGGGTGATACCACTTTTCTTCCCAAATTTGGGCTAAACAGCCAGCTGATACTATGCATGGTGGCTGCTGAAAATATATAAAATACCTCACCTCTTTTAGGTGCTTTTAAAACAGGAGCTTTTACAAGCTCCTGCTTCACATCCTCGAAAGCTACCTTACAAGGGTCGCTTCATACAAACAAACAGCTAAAGGACAATAGATTTGTAAGCGGCAACGTTCTTTATGCCAAGGCATTTATGAATCTACGGTAATAACCAACCGAAGACAGAAAGCTATGAACTTCTTTGGAAGTGCGTGGTGGACCCATGGCAACTATGACTTTGACCTTCTCGGGATCTGTCGCAATTCCTACCGAACTGACCACATGGCCCAGCAAGAGCCCATAAGGTACGCCAAAAACGCACTTCCGTGGATTTAGAGCGATGCAAATTTGCCTACACCGCTCAAAGTACTTCTTAAAATGATCAACTACTTTTCTCTCACGGTGGCGGCCCCTAAGTCGTCAATAAACACCTTCAACTCTTCGGGGGATATGTCACCGAATGTCTTATCTGCTGTTCGTTGCCACGAACCAAGCGCATTGCATAAACCAAAGGCCATCACATGGTACGCAAAGGTACCAAAGACAGTAATGAAAGTTGTTTTCAGTTTGTCCTCTTCTGCAATTGCCATCTTGTTATATCCTGCAAAGCAATCCATAAACGAATATATCTCCCTACCCGCTAATTGATCCAAAATCTGGTCAATGAATGGTAACGAGTAGTAATCCTTAACTGTCTGCTTATTCAGCTCTCTAAAATCCACACATAATCGGATCTAGTTATTTTTCTTCTTCTTGATAATAACTGGTGAACACCATTCCATGTGTTGCACAGGAAAAATCAAACCAGCTTTTCTCAGCTTCTGTAACTCCTCAAACAGCCCGTCCCTCAGTTGGAAAGGCATACGCCTTACTTTCTGACGTTCAAGACGACTGCCCTCTTTTACAGGAATAGTATGAACAGCTAGGCTGGGAGGAATGCCTCTCAGCTCATCATAACTCCAGGCAAAGATATCGCGGAATTCTTGAATTAGGGACACATAGTCCTCCCTTTCTGTTGAACTGAGCATAGAATCTAATTTAATTGGCCGTGAATCATCAGGTGCACCAAGGTCTAGCTCGATAACATCTGCATCTCTTATACGATCTTGGGCCTCTATCAGCTCGTTCAAAGTGATCTGATAGATGTCTTTGGTGGTGGATCCCTCTTTGGACTCATCACTCAATGATGTCTCACTGGCAGATAAATCCTCTAATGTCTCCAATTCTGTGGAAGATAGAGGAGCTCTCTCACTTTGCAGGGACTCAAGATAGGCATCAATCACCATGCGTTGAGCACCTCTATTGAATATCAGCCAACCGGCGAGTATATCCACTTGGCAGTCTGCTTGCAAGATCCAAGGTCATCCAAGTAATACTTGGTAACTTGGACGCCCTGCAAAACGAATCACCCTAAAGTCCAACAGGCATTCTACATTTGCAATAGTGACATGGACCTTAGTAATGCAGCCTTCCGGCTGTCTCAAACTATCATCCGCCATTCTGAGAATTGTGGAGGTATCTTTCTGGATCGCAAGACCCAACCTTTCCATCAGTTCAGAACTCATAATGTTAACAAATGATCCCATGTCGACAATGGCATAATCTACTACTATCCCATCGACATAGGCTGCAACCCTTGGGCAATGCTTCTAAGCATGCTCGAACTAGTCATCACCAAGTCGCACAATACCCAAAGGTTCTATGATATACCCGGTACGCAAGATCTTTCTAAATTCCTTGCGTACTCCTGGGGAAAGCTTAATAAGCTGTAAAAGATTCACATCCGGCTTGACTTCGCAAAGAGAGCTTGCCAAATCGAATTCACAATAGTTCAGCAGAGTTCGCTTTTCACGCCAAACCATCCGCTCTTTAGGTCGTTAAACTGGCTTTATTGCTTCTTTTTTAACTTTCACCTTCTTCCTCAGTGGTTCCTTATCCTTCTTAACATCTGCTTTACTCTCTACGGGCTTCAAAGGTCCCCCTTCCATGGCAGGATCCAGAACTTGCATTCCTTTGTCGCCCTGTTTAGGGTTTCTGTCGACAGGCTTATCCTTGTCGGCCTCTCTACCCTTTTGACCTCTTGTAAGGACAGCTCGCAGATTAGAGGTTTCAGCATCATTAACGCACACAGCCTCAATCAAACTAACCCCACTACCACTAGGCAGCTCCTCCACTGTAGTCTTTGGTCGTTGGGGTATTTGTTTGGGTCCGTCTTCTCGCTGGGACTCATTTCCTTGTGCACGATGATTAACAGGCCCTGGTTGATGCCGACTACCTCGCTGGAGGGAACTAATCTTACTCCAGTAAGTGGCTGCTAAATGGCCGGGATTTTCCACAGATGTCACACTTGACATTTGGGCAATTTCGTGGATAATGTTGCCCACCACACCATTTGCAGCTAAACCTCGAAGGTGTACCCTCATCCGAGTATCTACTTCCTATCAAATTTTATTGTTTTTTAAGAAAGTTGACATCAACGGCTATTTGTCGATACTGCTCCGTAATCATGTCGGTATAATGCTTCATCATGTCCTTAACCTTGCCAAGAACATTGGAAGCGCTCGACTCGTAGCCTTGATCATTACCCTGTCGTTCCATCGGCCTAACAATTCGATTAGGCACTGGTTGTTGAACCACACGCATGGTATTAGGATTAACTGCTTGGCCTCCACCATTTGGAGCCATTTGACTGCCCGTAGGCATCGACATGCTAGGGGGAGCTGGTAAAAAAGGCACATTCTGCATCATGTTCCCTCTCCCATTAGGATTAGCCATCGCTATCCCTGGGCTACTATTGCCATTGGCTGTCGCCATATTATTTCCCAATGCTAGACCCATATTCGAATTGCCTCGAGAGGCATAGGCTGCTTGTAGTCGGGATTCCACTTCTTGTGCTCGTGTAATGGCAGTATCTATATCCCCTAAAGGGACACTACTCAACTGCAACTGGATGTTAAAGTCCAAACCATGTAGAAAATATTGCAATTGGGCAGCTGCGGGGATAGGAATAGAGACTTCCAACTTACGGAAAACCTCTTTTATTTTCTTTGCATAAGCACGAATATCCTCGTGTGGTTCTTGGAGGGTTACGTTAAGTACACGCAATCAATATTGCCCACCCCTTTCAGGGGCAAACTCCCTTCGAAAAGCTCCATAAAATGAATCAATATTCAATATGGTTCCGGCTTCTAAGCCATGATACTATATGGCAGCTCTTCCTTTGAGAGTCATGTTGAAGAACATCATTAAATGTCCTTCTTCTTGGATGCGACAGTTAAACATCAGCTTTTGAAACTCCCTGATGTGGAGTTCCGCATCTTCCTCAACTAGCCCATTAAAAATGGATAGCGGGTAACCTAGAGCCGGCAAATCCGTCGTTCCTGTAGGAATTGCAATGGGTTGCGCCATGACGGAAATTGGATTTGCACTAGGAATAGGGGACGATGGGGTTACCCCTCCTGCACTTGATGTAGACTGCCTTATGGAAGGAAGGGGAGCACTAGAGCTTCCACCTTCTCCTAACTTACTGCTTATGGCACCAAGACCACTAGATCCACTCCCTCGTAAGGGTTCAGCACCTCTACGCTTAGGGGAATACCTCCTAAAAATTTCAGCACGTCGCCTAGCTCTTTCATCTCTCTCTTGCTTTTGGATTTCGGCTAGACGATGCTTATCGATGAATAACGGGTCAATCTCAGTATCCTTTGGCATAAACTGCTAACTAGTCCCTCGACAACCAGGATTCGAGGACCACCACTTCTAAGCAGCTCCCGACAGACGCACCACTGATGGGACCTAAAATGGGCCGGCACTGGCTCATGCACTAGCTGGACCTCTATCATGCGCTCAACAACCCCATGGCCTCACGGCCAGGAGCGTGGATGACACATGCATTATCTTCCTAAACATCTTGCATTTGTATCACGTCTCATAGTCCAACTCTAACCCAATTAATACTCCTCAGAGGGAGTCCCAGCACATTGCCAAATAGCATGAAGCACAAACATAGGAGGTCCTCCCACGGCTGACTGCCGCTATCTCACTGCGACTCTCCTACACCTTGGGGATTGGCCCCTCGATACATCACTAAACATATATAACACAACATCGCACACATTTCCACTCAAAGTACCAATTGATCGTATCCAGGAATGTACCTTACCTCACTTTCTTTCCCTTAGACCCAACGCCTAGCCTACAACTTGGACAACCTTACTCACTCAACGTTGGTCACGATCCTCTAGAAAGCAATTGCCATGCATCCAAGAGGTATTGTCTAATACCTTTTATCATTTCTTTATGATTTATGCAAATTGTGAATGTCCACATGCTCAAACAATTAAGAAAATCAGCATTGGTGCACATGTGGAAAACATTTCTTTCAATGATTTCGACTATTGCTCGTATGCGGCATTGCATGAACCTAGCACCAAGAAACCCTCGTACTACTAAGTTCTTAATTTTTAATTATCGACCAACCTAAATGGTATGCATAAAAACCAGCAATCTTTTCATCATTTCATTCAACATTTAAACACCTTTCATTCACTCTACCCCCTCACCCGTTTAGGTTGTGCATCGTTGATCGGTTTAGGGTTCATTTTTCACATTTTTATTGTATGAAAAGCAATAAAAACTCACTAAAACATAAAGGTAGGGATGAACTGAGGCTAAACCTCATACTTCAGACCCCCCATACATCCACAAACATGGTTCTTATTTTTCTTTAATTTTTGACACTCAAAATCCATTTTTCCCTTATTTTTAATGGTTTTTTCCTATTTTTCTTGTATTTTTTGCAATATTAAATAACTAAAAATTCAAAATGAGTTGTGGGCTATGGCCCTTAGGTTCATTTGTAGCAAAAACACAAGTTTAGTTGGTGTGTATTATTATATTTTTCATTTATATCTCAAAAACACCCAAATTTTCCATATTTCACGTGTTTTACGGGTTTTACACTATTAATTTCATCCACAACACTTATGATTTTCTGATTTTTTGATTTCAAGTAGTTGGAAGACATTGCAAACAACATTGAAATGCATAATCATCCCATGGGAACAAGTATTCATGAAGCAAATTGCATAAAACATCAATTTCCTTTGTAAAAATGAGATTACCGTTCTTTGCGGGTTTTTATTTGCCATATCTCGGGACTGATTTCCAGCCATCATTAATGCTCACGACAGTCCACAATCAGCAATCTTCCTTCCTCTTGTACCACGGAGCAATCCGGTCTTCATTGGACAAGCATCCATCATCCATTCTTATTCCTCTTCTTCACCACATGAATCTGCCTTTAGGGGAGAGAGAGGGAGGAGAGAGAAAGACTGATTTTCTCTCTCTGCATACAGTCCACCATTCTTCATGTGAGAGGAGGCGATACGGAGCGGAAAGGGAGTAGATCAGCCTTGCCTTGCCATAACTATGGCTTGCTTGCAGCCACAAAATCCATCCAGGGGAGGGAGGGGGCGTTTTTTTCGGCGCAGTCTATCTTCACACAGCCCCCCTTCTTTTTCGTGGATTTTTTTAGGGGTGGGGTGCCAAGAGGCACCCCCTTTGGGCCCCCACTTGGCCACCCTTTCATTCTTGGCCCTTTGTTGGGCACCTTCCCGGGTTTTTGCCATATCTCCTGTGTTCGGCGTTCGATTCGAGCCCGAAAAAATCCTGCGTAACCGTCTTGAGACCACGAACTGACCGGCAACTTTCGTCACTTGCACAGGTGCATGGAAAAATTACTAAAAATCTACAAGTGTTGCAGGGGCGTCCTTAGAGCACTTTGCCGCTTAAAATCGTCCTAGATCGAGCCGCCGCCTTTGACGTTGAATATTTTTGCCTTGATATTCGTAATTTTTAGCTATTTTTAAGCACTTTTCAGCACCATAATTCCGCTTTCACTTGGAGAGTGTTAGTCATGGTCTCATAGTATATTGATCATGTATTATGCCCTTAGCATGGTTAGACCTTAGTTGTGTTAGTTCTATCTGTGAGGTAGCCTCTAATTGTCTCATGAAGTTCACTGCCTCATGAAGTGCAGTTTTGGGCAATTGCAAAAACGTGACCTGATGAGGTATTTTGTGTATCCTTCTGATCTATTTGATCATATCTAATGTCTACTTCTAATGTATGATGGATTTACTTTAAAATATGAAGGATTTGATAGTTGGCACCATCATTTCTAATGCATTTGTTCTATTTACAGCATGATTTATGCATTATGGTTCTTATTCTCTGATTTAGATCTATGTTGTCATATGATTACTTTTGAGTTTTTGTGATTTCTGGGCATGATATGGAGTATTCGTTTCATGAAGTATTCTCTATTCTTTTATGCATTCTACATAGAAAGGACAACAAACACTTTGGCGATCCTGCCATTGTCGACCCAAACCTCTGGTGCAAAGCTTTTTCAAAAATGACCTTGCTCTTGGCAAGAAAACCTAATTTTTTGTATACACTTCAAGGGTTTTTCTGCATATAGATTGTGTCATTCATTTTTCTGATCATGTGGTGGAAGATACAATTGAAAACGACTTCGAGTTTGCTACATGAAGTAGTAGTTGCCTGCATGAAGTAGCAATTGCTTGCATGAAGCAACAGTTGCATGCATAAAGCAGAATTTGGTTGGGACTAGCTGTGAAAACTTAGAGACAAGCTTATTAAAGTCTTTTTATGTTGTTTTCTGATGTTAAAGCATAGGCATGATACTTATCTTTGACAATATGTATTGGATAATCTAGTTGCTTCTTGGAGCATTGGCAAATTACTTGAAGCAGCATGATGCAGATTAAAGATTTACTTTGGTATCTTTGCATTTATGTTAGAGAATTACCCCTATCCATCAAATGTTATTTTAACCCGAAGCAAATCCAAGGAATTCAGAGAAGTATTAACAGGACAACAACGGGGGTTAGGGCAAAATGAGGATAGTGAAGCAGGATGAAATCCCATCTTGGATGAAGAGGTGCTTTCCTTGTTTAGGGACGAGGTCCACGATATTGGTACCTCTACTAGTATCATTACAGCATATCATTCTCCTGCTACATCAAATGAATCTCCTCCAAGTCCCATTGAAGATGATAATGGAATACCTAAATTGGAGTATGTTTCAACTCCTCCTGATAGAGCAGCAGAGAGATTGCAGCATTTGGTACTAGGGAGTACTGTCCTATTGAGGAGTAGGGTTATCACAGTAAAGAAGTCTCTTACTTTTAATCCCTTGCCTTTATTAAAGAAGAGATGTCCTAAAGCCATGAATCCCAACCCACCACTTAACCCTAAAGTTAGGGCATCAAAGTTTTTGGGGCAAAAGAAGGAGGATCCAGATTGTCATGTTGCATAGTTTGAGACAAGGTGGGTGGCAAGTGGCTTCAACAATATGTTTGGGAACCAAGTTAAATTACATCAGTTTGCAGCAACCTTTAAGGATAAAGCCATGGATTGGTATAGTACTTATGATGCTAGACATTTTACAACATATGATAATCTTAAAATTGCTTTTCTAAGCAAGTTTAGAAAATATAAGATTTGGTTCGCAGATCGGACGCAGAATGCTCACGTAGTGAATCCCAGAAGGTCCCCAAGAACAATGAACTCTACCTTTTTGCACAAAAAACAATGTAAAAGCATGCACGACAAGAGGCAAGAGACAAATTGGGTTCAATCTTCCCCATGCCTTGTGTGAGCGCTTCACAAAGCATGTATTTTATGTATATTTCAATCTTCATGCTCAATAATAGCCCAATTTACAAAAATATGACAAGCTTTTAGCTTTTGAGTTTGCTTTCTACAAAAATAGGAAAATAAAGCTAATGGACGGTGCCCATAGAGTCTGGCACGCCCAATCTCAATGTCCAAATAGAAATAACATATCCGGGCGCATAGGCGCATACAAAATAATAATCGATAATCGATGTCTCAATAGACATAACAAAATATAGGCGTGGCGCCTATCAAAATATAGTCCAAAGGTCGAATACTCGCTAGACTCCAATGCTTTCCTCCGCCACTGCTGCTATCTCTACACATCAACTGAAGCATTCACAATCATTAGTAAAATAATACAATTAAACCGACAAAAGTGAATACCTAGCAGTCTTCAGCTACATAAATAAATCAACTGGTTAGAAATAAATCCTAACCTTAATTTATTACGAGTGCGCACTCTAAACTCATAAACGTTTATTAATTTAATATGCATTTTGCGGAATCACCCGCTATGGAATCACCCATGTACACACTAAATTAACGAAACGCCCGAAAAAGACACGCGTCCCCATCAACTTCTCGCACAAAGAATCCTCTTTGTGTATGAGCCCCGGTCATCTAAGTTTACGGAATCCACCGTAAAACCTCACGGAATCCACCGTGGCACGGAATCCACCGTGGAATATGCCTCCTAGCATCAAGATTGCTCAAGATGTGCTTAAAAATTTGAAGCAAATCAAGGAGAGGAACATGTTAGTGCAGGATTATATCCAAAATTTTAAAAACCTAGTGAATAGGTTGAATCAATAGGATAGGCCTTCATTGGATTTACAATATTCATACTTTGTTAAGGGGTTGGATAAGGGTATTGCATGTGGTATTGCCAATGCAGAGGTGGGGAACAATAATACCATTGATGCATTGGCTGAAGCGGCACAAAGAGTGGAAAAAAGACTTGGCATGAGTAGATCCAAGAAGAAGGGCAATTGAGATTCTTCAGGCTCTGATACTGATGATTTTGATTCGGATGATAACGTGGATGATGAGGATACTTCATCAGACTCTGAGACAGATTCTAAATCAAGTTATTTAGACAATGAAAGCAGCAAAAGGAGACAAAGATAGCAGAAAAAGAAATCTAAGAATGATAAAATTTCTTCTAAAGATAAGCAAAAGGGGAAGGATAAAGGAGATAAGACAACTTTGGAGAAGAAGTTAGAAAAGAAGATAAAGAAATAACTCTTGGATATGGGAGTAGTGACCTCTTCAAGGAAGGGGAAGTTATGCTCAATTTTCCAAAAAGTTGGCCCTGAAGCTAGAGAATGCTAGTATAATCCAGTAGTGAGGAATGCAAGGCAACATATAGCATCCCCAGTGGCACTGGTAAATCAAATTGTGCCAGACATGGTACATCAAAGAGGATTTAGAGGTTTTGGAAGAAAGGGTCAACTACTTAAGCAATGGACTTAATCCCATCAAAAGAAGGGTGTAAGGAGGTCACTAATTGTGATGGTGCCTAAAAACAATGGCAAGATACGGGTTTGTGTGGATTATAGAAAGTTGAATGCGACAACAAACACTAATCCATTTCCTCTTCCTTTCACGGATTCTTTATTGGATAATGTGGTAGGTCATGAGATCTATAGTTTTTTGGATGGTTTCTCGGGATATAATTAGATATGCATGCATTTGGATGATATGGATAAGACAACATTCATAATGGAATGGAGAGCTTATGTAAGTACTGCCATGAATTTTGGATTAAAGAATGGACCTCCAGAGTTTCAAGGAGTAGCTCATAAAACTTTTGATCCCTATCTTACATCTTTTATGAGGGTTTTCATAGATGATTTTTGTGTATTTGGCAAGAAAATGGATCATTTACAGCATCTTAGACTTTGTTTTGAAAGATGCCATCAATTTGGAATGTCCCTTAATCCTTTCAGATCTATTTTTGCTGCCAAAAGGGAGTTCTTTTGGGTCATATCATTTTAGAGGAAGGTATGGCTATTGATTTAAGGAAAATTCAAGTTGTTCAAAAGGCTGCTATACCTAAAAATGTTGCTGAAGTGATGCGCTTTGTGGGGCATGTTAAATGGCATAGTAGATATTTGAGGTATCTCTAGCTCATATTTGTGCTCCACTTACATTGCTTACTAAGAAGGGAGTTCAGTTTGTCTGGAGCATGATCATGATAAATTTTTTTCTATCTTGAAGAAGATCTTGGTAGTAGCACCAATTTTGCAACCACCACAAATGGGATCTTCCATTTCATGTATTTGATGATGCATCTGATATTGCAGTGGGGGTAATTTTGGTGTAGGAGAGGATTGCATGTTGGTTCAGGCCAATCTATTATGCAAGCAGAAGGCTTACAGCAGTGGAGAAGAACTATACTGTCACTGAATGGGAAGCTCTCAGAATGATATTTGCTTTGTAGAAGTTCAGACATTATTTGTTAGGTGATCAAGTTATTTTTCATGTAGATCATTAGGCTTTATTGTATCTTATTAATAAACCATAGCTTATAGATAGATTGGCAAGGTGGATGCTACTTTTGCAAGAGTTTGATTACAAAGTAGTTCATACACTGGGAAAAGAGCATGCAATGGCTAGTTTTCTTAGTAGACTTAAGACAGTGGACCCTACATTGGGGTAAATGATCAATTGCATGATGGAGATTTTTTCAGTGTCCAAGCGAGCCAATTCAATTCCTTCTATGATCAAATGTTACATTTTTTGCTTCATGGAGTGATGCCTACTGATTTTTCTAGAGATCATTGTAGGAGGTTGGCTTTGCAGAGGAGAAATTATCAAGTGATTTTGGGGGTTCTTTATAGGAGAGGTATTGATAATGTATTAAGAAGATGTGTGACTGTTCAAGAGCCGCTTGATGTTCTGCATGAGGCACATGGTGGACTCACTGGGGGGCATTTCTCATGTGAGATTACAGCTAGGAAGGTTCTTCAAGTAGGATTATGGTGGCCAAATGTTCTTAAAGATGCTCATCGGTATGCCAAGGAATGCATTACTTGTATGAGGGAGGGTCAACCTCAATCTACAGATAGAATGAAAGATCATTTAGTTTTACCTTTGAAACCATTTCAAAAGTGGGGGATTGATTTTGTTGGCCTCATTAAGCCAGTTGCTCATCAGAGTAAGAATCAATATATTTTGGTTTGCACGGACTATTGTACTAAGTGGGCTGAAGCCAAAGCTTTGGCTATTGCTGCCATGGTTAAGAGAAGGCAAAGGAAGAATACAAAGCTTCCTATGAAGCATGGGTGATAGTAGCCGAAGGCTGTCCAAGAGCATAACGAAAGCTAGAGTGATAGTCCGCTTGAGTCAACTCCATCAAAGGTCAAAGACTCTACAACCAAGGCATCCTCTACTATGTCAAGCGAAGATGAAGGTGAAATGCTTACACCTATGTTGGATTGTGCTATTGTTTTGGATACCCATGATCCTAATGTCAGGGGTTGATTAAAGAAAATTGGTCTTCTCAGTTTTGCTGAGTTTTTGTGGGATGTTTGGACAAATAATATTCATGCTTAGCAGCAATTGTTATGGATTTGGGAAAGTGGAAAGATTGGTGGCAAGTTAGAGCTTACTCCTTCTCTTATAGCTCAAGTCTCCTCTCTTGACTTGAATGATCGACCTAAACATTGGCGATGTATTGATGAGGCTATGTAGCAAGAATTTGGGCCTCCTATAAGTGTTTGGAATTGGTATGTTCTTCATCATGTAGACCCAAAGAGAAGGCTTTTTATCAAGTGGCTCATGCAACAGTTTTTATTGTTTATCAAGGCGGATGTAATCACCAAAGACACTTTTGGTATCCTCTGGTATGCAGAAAATGTTGGAATGCCAAATTGACTTGGGACTCTTTATGACAAATTGATGTAGGGTTCATGTTCTGACTATTTAGAAGCAACACTAGAAAAGCAGGGTTGTCCTATGCTTGCTGGGTTATATGCACATTTGCAGGTTGTATGTTCGACATTGCATTCGTCTATTTGGGAGTCTTCAAAGCGGATAAGGTCACTGCTTTTAATAAGCAAAATTTGGTGGATGGGATACTTGTTGACATTTATGACAAAGATTCATGTTGATGCTTCAGTTCATGTGGATAATGACAAAGGAAAGGATTTTGTGGATCCTTTATTTATGCAACTTTCTTCTCATGATATCTCTCATGCTAGTCCTTAGGGAGCTTCTATGCCATTATATATTTCTGAATGGCTAAATGATGATTGTAAAAATGTTGATTTTCATGAGTATGTAGTGGTTACAGGGGTCAAGAAGAAGGTTTGTTTTTCCAAAATCAAAATGGAGACTATGCCTATGCCCAGGATCAGTGATTCTATGCAGCACAGTGGTGATATGTCTTCTAATAGGAAAGTGGTTTATGATGGATGTGTTCCTCAAAACCTTGATGAGGCTTGCTCTTATGCTGCAGGTTTGCATCAGTTTATGACTCGGTTACATGCAGGTGGTGCAGTCAAGTTAGAAGTGGTGCAATCCTTGTGCAGGAGCAATTGGAATGTATGAAGACTGGAAAGAACACTATGCATATTGAAATGGAGAAAATGAGGGAATTGCATGAGAATGAAGTTGGTGCCTTGAGGAGGCAAATTGATGATTATGAAGACATGTTGGTTAAATGCAAATTGTCCTCAATTGCTTTTAAGGAATGGACTATTACTATGCAGGATAAGTTCGGTGGTGAGCTTCATTTGTTGGCTAAAGAAAATGCTAAGTTGAAAGTTGATAGAGTATTGTTGGATGCTCATTTGCAACCTCTTATTAAAGTGGAAAAGCAACTCTTAAGTGATATGGAGGTTGATCTTGATGGATCAATTTTTACGCAACAAGACTTAGCATCTATGAGGACTACATTGACCAGTTTAATGCATGACCAGTGGGTAGGTATTGCTTCTCGGATGTCTCAGGTTATATCTCGGCCTTATGCAATTTTGCAGCAATTCTTTGTGTTTGAAAATATGAAAGCATTTATTCATGAAAAAAATGTTCTTAAGGAGAAATTTGATGGGATACATGCCAAGTATCATAAACTTGTGGCAATGGTTACTGCTTTGCAGAGTGTTAAACAGATTGATCATGTTGAAAATCGATCTTCTGATGTTGATGCTACCAAGGCTAATATTAATGATGTATTACATGGTATTAATAACCAGGTGCAGATCAAGGAGCTTACAATGGATAAGATTCATGATATGGATGTTTTACATTTTGGATTGCATGAGCAGCATGTTCAGGAGCAGTCTATTATGGATTGCCGTGATGCTCATGAGTCTCATAGTTCATGAGTTACTTTGATGTACCACTATAAGATCTATTTCTGGCTTTGTCCATCATACTAATTTCATATTTGATATGTATGCCTCTATGATTATGCCTTTATGTTTTGTTTTGACTGTCTCTTTAGGGGCTTATGCAACTACAATAGAGGGCTATAAGTATCCTACTAGAGAGGCTCTACTGATGGTTACTCTTTGTGGCTTACTTCATGGTGAAAGGCTGTGGGTAAGGCATAATCTTTATCATTAGGAATGTCAAATTTGGATAAGGCATTTGCACTTCATACATCATGTAAGGGTTCGTGTCATGGCTGTGCCAACCATCCACCAGGATGTCCAAAGTGTTAGCCATGGTCATGGTCTCACAGTATATTGATAATGTATTATGTCCTTAGCATGGTTAGACCTTAGTTGTGTTAGTTCTATGTGTGAGGTAGCCTCTAATTGTCTCATGAAGTTCACTCCTAATGAAGTAAAGTTTTGGGCAATTGCAAAAACGTGACCTGATGAGGTATTTTGTGTATCCTTCTTATCTATCAAATCATCTCCGATATCTACTTCTGATGTATGATGGATTTACTTCAAAATATGAAGGATTTGGCAATTGGCGCCATCATTTCTAGTGCATCTGTTCTATTTATAGCATGCTTTATGCATTATGGTTCTTATTCTCTGATTTGTAGTGCTGAGTAGAGTAGATCTATGTTGTCATATGATTATTTCTGAGTTTTTGGGCATGATATGGGGTATTTGCTTCATGAAATATTCTCTATTCTTTTATGCATTTTGCATAGAAAGGGAAGCAAACAGAGAGTCAATTTATGCAACTTCCATGGAAGCCACATTTGGATGCAATGTGGTGCACATTACACTATGTCAAGTCCACATTAGACTATACGTTATTCTACAGTGCAAGTGTACCATTAGAGTTGCATAGATACACAGCTAGTATTATTTTAGACATGAGATCTACCAGTGGTTTTATGTTTTCATTTGGGAGTGTTGTTGTTACTTGGAGTAGTGAGAAACAACCAACACTTGCCTTGTCTAGTATAGAGGCAAAGTACAAAGGTGCTATAATTGCAACATGTGAAGTAGCTTGGTTACGCAAGCTACTTGATGATTTGGGGGTGCAAGTGGGTAAGAAGATTATCATCTATTATGATAACCTTAGTAGCATTCAATTGGCTAAGAACCTAATGTATCATGCGCAAACCAAACACATAGAGGTCCATTATCATTTCATTCAAGAATGGGTTCTAGTAGGCGATATTGACTTGCTTTTTGTCAGCATAGAGTATCAAGCTGCTGACATTTTCACCAAGGCCTTAGGAGCTGAGAAGCTGCAATGCTTCAGGACTATGCTTGGAGTTCACGAGCTCATGCTGAGATTGAGGAAAAGTGTTCAGATGTTGGGCTCTACATGAGCTAGCATCCACTATGTGCCTTGGTGATGTGGCACAATATTATTTGTTGGTGTGTTAGGTGACCAACATGAGGATACATCAATGATTCTATAGTCGGACTACACCCACATAGTCCATGCTTGGTTATGGCATATTTATTGTGCCACCTCTTCTTTTCTAGCGACTTCACGCTTAATGACTACATGTACATACATTGTTGTACTTGTAGACTTAGTTCTTTTGTATGAAGAAGAAGAAAGAAGAAGAAGAAGTTTTCAGCCTTATCTCTCCGTGTTCTCAAGTCTCCATTACTTTTGTATATATGTGCTCGTAGGTGCTTCAACTCTCTCCCCTCTTGTCTGTTTTCACTTGAGTGAGGGGTAAGACCTCAAGATGCACGAAATAGGGCTCTCTTTTCCCCTAAGAAGTTTCAATTTTGTTTGCTTCTCCATCAACAAACTCTCCATCAATAGTACCCATTTTCATCGTTATTATCTTCAAAGCCCCTATCTCCATCCCTTCACAATGGATAATGGAACTAGCCTCTAGCTACATTTTATAGGTATAACTCACAAAAATAAAGTTGCTTATGTTAAACTTGGGTCTCTAACAAATTCCAAAACACAATCTCTCATTAAATCTACAATAGCTTTTCAGGTCTTATGACCTTAAATATTTCATTGGAGACCTAAAGTAATATCTTACCAATCCCCAACTCTCCTAATAATACAAATACATCTACTCATGCATGCAATACCGTGTATAACAACACCATGTACCCTTGTTTATAACTCAAAAGCACAACTCAATAGAGAGAGTTATAACATGATGTAGATAGAAAGTCATCCATAGAAAACAAGCATTTTGAGTCCATGTCTACTCCACATATAACATCTACATTCTCATCTTTGTGTTTTAATATCCTTGTTGCCAAGGGATGAACTCAAGTTTGGTTCAATTTTTCCGATTAGAGGCATCAAGAGTGTCATTTGTTGGCAAAATATTGATTCCACTTGTTAATGAACTTTGGTGTATTGGCTACTAGGGCTATTGCAATTTGGTCCTAGAGACCTCATCCTTAGTTGACCCTACTAACATGTCATCAATTCGCTTGTCAATTAGTTATAGGGTATTGATTATGCTGAGGCTATTGTGATTTGGTCTTGATATCATCTCCTATATCACATATAATATAACACTAGTTCCATTTGCAAGTAAGCTATGGGATATTACCCATGTTGACAACCTCTATCTCCATCTCTTCGTAAGTGAAGCAATCTCCACCATCCTTCCCTTACAAATCACAAACATGAGGGTGCAAATGAATTGGTTGAATCCCTTAAGTGCACAATAATGAGCCTTTCAAAGTAGTGCCATCCATAAACGACAAGATAGTTTCCATCTCGGCATTGTAGGCTATCATTCTCATGTGGCCCTAAGCTAATTATAGGTATCATAGGCTTTTCTTTGAGGGGAATCAACACGAGCAATAATGATAAGTATGTGCAATCATCTAAGGGGCCCCACATCCACATTTTTAGAACAACTAGTGCCAAGGAAGAGGATACAAAATAATGGGGCCGCTTTTGTAAAAGAGAAAGAAGAAACCCAAACATGCAAGGACCTCTAGTGTCCCAATAGAGCGAGAAGAAGAAGAAGAAGAAGGATCAAGAAAGAGAAATAGCACATTGCATGTGAGATGCCATGCTATAGAAAGAGGTGAAGCTATTTTGAGAGAGAATAGTGGGCCTTTTTTTGTTACCTTCTTTCTGAATAAGAAAATGATTTTGCTCTTTGAATAGCAACTTTAGGATCATCGTATCAATGACATAAGGAAAGTAAGTTTGTAAGGCCCTTTACTTGCATGTGGATTGAATGGCAGCGGATATTCAAGTTTATTGTGCAAGTCAATTGACTTGCACGCGAAATGGCTGTAAAGAGCCGAGTGATTCATTTTGCAACTTTTTATTATATTTTTTTGAATGTGTCTTTTTTCCCCTTAAGGTACTAGGACCTCCCATACGGATAAGATGAATACCATGAGCTGTCCTTGGGATCGAACTTAGGTAGATCAAGAAACTCGTGCACTTGTGTTGGCATAACCAGCTCGCCTGATAGGTCGTTGATAACATCTTGCAACTTGATCATGTAGGTAATAAGTAATCTTGATGACTAAGAGATAATGACATTTTCATAATGCGTGCTTAGGGTAAGGGAGCCAATTGCAAAATGGGTGCCAAAAAAGAAAAACTTTGGGGCTAGTGATGATACAAAAAAAGAGCTAATAATCTTGTTTACAACTCACTCATTGATTTGCCAAAAAAAAGTTATATTATTGGCCCTCAAGTGTACCCTTACCTCTTAAAATTATATTTTTAAACTTACATAATATATTTTAAAAATTAAAAATTAAATATTAACTCATTAAATTCCTCTTGATATCCGCTACATACTCATATATTTAAATCTAAAAAAACTACAAAATGTGAAATCCCCTCCAAAAATACCTTTTTTCTTAGGTGTCCTAGAGTGGACCCGCTTAGGCTATTACCTCCTTCGATTAAGCAGTTCTCGTGACCAAGAGATGATAACACATTTTCATAACGCCTGCTTATTAACTCCTGTGGTCACGAAGACCGCTGCTATCAATTACGAACTTTGAGGCGAGCTGGACATACGTCGCCATGGCAGCGGCGGCTACAATAGCTGCGGCGAGCTTGCAAGGGGCTGCCCTGGCCACCACCACAAGAATCTCATCCTCTTCTTACCATCCCCGCCGACATGTCTCCACCCTCAGGACCGCCCCTTGCGACAGAGCATCTGCCCTTTCATCATTCTCATCATCGTCGTCATCATCATCAAGCCGGCATTTCAGGGCAAGCTCATCCATTCCGCATCGCAGACGTGCTTCTGTGGAGACACCCCCTCCCCTTGAACAAAACCCTAGCCCTCCAGCGTCATCGCCTTCATCCCCTTCTGCGTGCCCGCCTGCCCTAATAGAGGAGCTCATCGAGTTTCTCAAAGACGACCTCCCTCATTTGTTCGACGATCGAGGTATCAACAAGGATAGATACGAGAAGAATGTGGATTTTAGGGATCCTATCACCAAATACAGCTCCGTGGATGGCTACCTTTTCAACATACAGATGCTGCGCTACCTCTTCAGGCCAAAGTTCGAGCTCCATAGCGTGAAACAGGTGCTATCTCTTCGTTGTCTCTTGGCCCATTGTACTCGTCCCATATCCGTGTGTAACAGGCCTAACGTACATGGTCGGATAAACACATTATGAAATTATTTGCCTCTTGCATGTGCACAAGTGCGTAAGCTCAATTATCTGCCTCTTGCATGTGCACAAGTGCATAAGCTCACATGCTAATGATCTATTTGCATGTACTAATAGAGGTCCATAGCACATGATAGCATCCGCAATCTATGAGCAAGGATGCAATTGCTCCCTATCATGCAGTTTCTTCTTGCACTTTGTGATGTATCTTATAGCATGTCTAATAAGCTCATGTTCGGGTAGCATTTGTATGCCGTGCCCACAAACATCGTGGATAAGTGAAGGTGCAAGCACTCCCTATCAATGGCTGGTGCTACTTGCTGTTCGCATGCCTGCAATGAATCTTAATGGCTTCTCAGGCTAAGAAGGAAACACTCGGAAAATTTGAGTGGCTTGGTGGTTTTAGTATTCCAAGGGTCTGTCCATTTGTCCAACTTCATGCGACTTCCACCTTTCTCTTTAAAGCTGAAGTTTCCTTGTCTATGAAAGGAGCTGTGTGTGTGTGTGTTCGTTCATAGCAGTTGGAGCCTTAGGTTTGATCAAACCATAGTTAATGTAAACAAGCTTGGTGGAGTATGCTTGGTTTCTCTTAGATCTCCGTAGGGCCGTCTTGCAGCTGCCGCTCCTCAAGAAGTCCCTCACTCCGTGACTTACGAGCCCAATGAGGAGAAGGACGACACTACCCTTGTTACTTTGCCTTTGTGGAAGTCTCTGGAACATCCATCGGTGGGGAATCTAGTGGATAAGAAATCTCCTTATGTGTGAATGGAGCCTCAAGAGACATAGGCTTCACAGGCACTGGCTCTGATTCCCCACCATTACCTAGATCTCCAAGAATAGGGTGCTCCTTAACCCCCTTTGTGATTGGAAACTCAATGAATTGGACATCTCGACTTGTATAGACATTTGTAAGATGGGATCATAAATTCGATAACCCCGTGATTGAGAGTTGTAACCAACAAATACCTATCTTTTGGAAGACGGCTTGAAATTACCCCTTAGCTTCTTGGGGATGTGAACACATGCATCACACTTGGATACCTTGAAATAAGAAACATCTAATTTTAGTCTAGAATATGCCTCAAAAGAAGTCATACCAGCAATGATGGATGTGGGTTACTGATTTAGGATATGAACTATTGGCTATTGTCTTGGCCCATAGACAGTGAGGTGTCTACCAATAGTATGAGTTCAAGCCATCTCAATCACACTCTTGTTCTTACACTCTGCTATGCCATTCTAATTCATTGGAGACAAACTCTTTGCCCTTGTTGGATCTCATTGTCTCAAGCTTTTGGCACGAACAGTTCTTGAAGACGAGTCAATCCTCAAGGTGGGAGATAGCTTTAGATTTCAATGCTAGGAACTACACCCATGTCATCTTGTTGTAATCACCCTCAATCAACATCAAGTACAGACCATCCTCAAGGAACTTTGTTCGCATCGATTCACACAAATTTGTGGAAACAGCTCCAAGGGCTCTTTTGCCTATTTTGAAACCTTGTTGGGAATCACATCTCTATGTTGATTACTTGGAATGCAAGATACACATGGCACAAGGCTCACCCCAACGTTTGGCAATTCACACACAAGCTGGTCACAAGTTGCCTTGCAAAGGTACTTATAGTTGAGGTAGTCGAACCGAGCATGCCATAGCCCAGTCTATGATTGGGAAGTGAAAAGAAGAGAAATAAGGGCTAAAGAACTCCGCATCTTGTAGACACCATTCTTTTCGTGCCCTTGGCAAAGCACATGTCTAGTCTTTCCATAAAAAACCTGAAAGGAATCCCTATCAAACTCAATCATGAGGCTATAAATCTTGCTCATCAAAAGGAGATGATAGTCCAAGCCTGTTACATAGAGTAGCTCGAAAGTGTGAGCATTGCAATGCCCATTCGGAATCAACTACATATTACCCTTTCCTTGAATTGGAGAAGAAGAACTATCACCAATTAGAATATGCCCATGCATTGGATATATATGGGCAACACCATTTGGAGAAGGAGTCATATGGGTGGAAGTGCCACCATTCACAATCCACTCTCGAGATTGTGAGGCCATCAATGTTGCATCAAACAGATCTTGTGAAAAAGACTCAATAACCTTTAAATGTAGAAAAGTTGTTGATAAAGGAGCAGCCACCATTGTCGAGTCCTTTGTAGTCTTCTTCTCCTCCTTGGTGTCCTTCTTATCCTTATTGGGGCAATCTTTCTTTCAGTGACGTGTCTTACAGATTTGGCAAATGGACTTCTTATCCTTCTTGTTCTTGTCTTACTTCTTTTGCTTATACTTCCCCTTCTTATGGGAAGCTTGGTGTGTAAGGGCCTTAGATTTCTAAGAATTTGTACCCTTGAACTATTCCTCTTGTTCGAAGATTATGGGAACTAGTTTCTTCCACTTAAGGGTCTCTGATAGCCTCGAAGCAATCAAGGTGGAATAGAATGCATTGAACCTTGAGAGTAATTGTGATAACAAAGTAATCTCCATGTCCTCAAAGCTGATGACCTTGGTTGCATTTTAGACCTGCATCTATAACTATTGAAGCTTGTTCACATGCTCACGTATGGAAATGACTTGTCTGGGTTCAAAGTCCACATCTATACCTCCAAAGAAGCCCTCGTCATGAAAGTCATCTTGTTATAGAGGTGATCTAACTCTAGCCGTATCTCTTGAGTATTGTTTGGATGCTTGATGTGAGCAATCACGATTGGCATGCAAGAGAGAAATAAGAACGAGTAAATGTGAGCATTCAATTTGTTCTAGTGGGTATATATCTTCTCCAACTCCACTTTCTTTGAAGAAGAGTTTGGAAAGATCATTAGCCATCAATGGTCTCAGTCACAAGCCCCACCAAATCATAAGACTTCAAGATGGCAAGCATCATTTGACATCACCCGCCAAATGGGATAGTTCTACCCATCTAGCTTTTGATCTTGTGGAAGAGTAACATTGGGACCTTGCAGTCCATAATAACGTGGAACTCCACATTAATTTTTGAAGAGATGCTTGTATGAATAATCTACACAAAACAATGGGTAGCCCTCTTTGACTAAGAAAGACACATGTCTCCGCTTGCTTTAGCCTCTGTCTATGGGTAGTTCTCCTGCTTGCCTTCAAACGTTGAAAATGCAGCCTTTGTATTGCGTTGAAGCCTTGCTCTTCAAATTTGCCCATGATCAATCAACTCTTCAATGCTGCTCTGATACCATGTCAAAGTGTAGTGCATAACTAATGCGTATGCAAATTTTGCATGAGCACGATGTTGGGTGAAACCAACCTTCCTCCTCGGATAGGGTGGTAAATAACTTGATTAAGCACTATTTACAGCAATTAACAAATTCACAAAACTGAAATGCACACTTTACCATATAATCTTGGACATTGGACATCCTGTTGGTCGCAAAATTGGCGCCCCTTTCGGTATTTATTTAACTTAATTGAAGAAGAAGTTGATGTTAAATGGGATTCTCTCGATCCCTTTTGGTATTCCGACTCCTCTTGCTGTTCAAAATGACCAGCAAGTCTTCAATCTGATTTGCCCCTTGATTTGGGCAGTCAATTGGCCTTCATTTGCTTTGATGGAGATGGAAAATGCCCCAAATTCATTGATTTGTTGGTCCCTCTATTTGAATTCGACTAAAAACAGTTTTAGCCTTGTTGAATCCAAGACTTGGAGCTTCCAATTTTTGGCGCACTTCTCGAGGCTGCTGTCGATTGGTCTTCTCTTGCACTTGGCTGCCTTAAAAGGTCCTCCACTGGCTGCAAATCAGACCAACAACTTCTCCTCCCTCTCTCTTGTAGGCTGAATCCCTTAAAAATGCCTCTCTCAAGCCTCTAAAGACGTTTTTCAGTCTTGCATGGGCATAAATGGTTTTTTTAGCATATTTTAAAATTAAATATTAATTTTCAGTCTTTAAATACTAAAAATTAATCTAATAATTATTTCGGTGTCCTGAAAAATAATCCGACTAGCCAATAATTAAATTGGCTAGGCAACTTCCATTTCGGAGTGTCTTTGCGCCATATTTGACCATCAAATTAGCATTAGGTACCATTAAACGCCACTTCTCTAGTGTCACCAATTGACACTTATGGCCAAATGAATGACCTAGGCAAACAATTGGCACCGGATACCACCAAGTATCTGTGCGGCATAACTTATAGTAACTTTTGCCTTTGACATCCCCTGATTTCTTCGGGTCCCAAGCTCGTAAATTTACTTTAATCCCAATTGCACCTCACATGTGCAACATTTACTTAATCATGTGATTAAAAATTAATCCACATGCTAAGTGAGGTTTCAAAAATACATGTCCTCGTGACAACCCTCCCCCTTGAAATCATTGCCCTTGATTGCACTGCCAAATGCATCAAAAGCAAAGTACTACACTAGAATTTTCCATAGGGCATCATAGTCAACACAACATTGTGCACTATTGTTCAACCATTCCATATGCCCAACATATGCTGAAAATTACAAGCCAACATAGCATAATATAAGATTCACAAAGAATCTCAAAAACATCGCCAGATTATCATGTGACATGTCTATTTCTCATGAGCTTATCTCATCTGGCAAAACCAAACCATAGCGTAGCATAACCAAGCATAAACCATGGCTAAAACATTGATCATAAACTGGTCACTTGCTGATCTGAGAACTGATCACAAACTACTGCAAATGTGACCCCAAACTGAGCACAAACTCATTGCAAAAACTGACCGGCAATCAATGCAAAAACTGATGCAAAATTGATCCAAAAAGTGACCATAAACGTTTCTCAAGCTGATCAAAATCTGAGCTGAATACCACTGAATATTAATGATCATATGCTGAAAACCAACATTTGATAATCAGCCCCTAATGATCATTAATTGATGCTACACCAAGCATAACCAATGCCATACCAAGCATAACTGATTACACACCGAGCATAATGGATGCAAATGTACAATTTTAGAGCTGCAGTGAAAACCATACTGATCTCCATATCAAACATAATGACTAGTACAATGAATAGTGATCCCTTGGCAAACATATTGTTTAGCTACCAATACCCTGAATGTATGCTGAGTACATTCTAGATCCACTACTTCTAGAGCTGTCCATTACTGAGGAGCGGAGGTGCTAGCTCCCTCACAAGCATCAGGTAATACTCTAGACCTTTGCTCTGCTGAACCTGATTGAGCCCGAACTAAAGTTGGCTCTCACTAGAAAGCATCAATGCAAAGTTGCAACAACTGAGGATGGTCTGCCAAGTCATCCTTCTCCATCCATTTGGCATCCATTGGTGAACAATTCTGAAACTTCACGAAGTACCTTTTGGAACCCTTACCCGTGATCTTCCTCTCTTTGTGCCAAAATCTGCTCTAGTATCAATATTTCATCGAGCTCTTCAACCTATTGCTGAATTTCAGCAGATACATCCTCTGGCACATCTCCATGAAAAGGTCTAAGCAAGCTCACATGAAAGGCATTGTGTATCCGCCAGTGTGGAGGCAATTTCAGCCTATATCATGTATCACTAATCCTCTCCAACACTTGAAATGGCCCATAGTATCTCATACTCAACTTTGGATACAATCTTTCTCTTTGCCCTTCATCTTTTTCAGCCGTGCCTTTTCAAATTGCAGCAATACATAATCGCCCTCTGCAAAGTGCAAAGCACGCCTATGACAATCAACTACTTTCTTTTGTGTATCCTGTGATCTTTGAAGCGCATACCTAACCTTCTGATAAGCTACATCCATGCTTTTTACATAGCGATCAAACTCAAAGATCTTATCTTTTGTGTGCAAAATAGGGGATACTTTCTCACCACAATCTACCATCTCAAATGGAGCTTTGCCCGTAGAACTATGCACTGTGTTGTTGTAAGTAAACTCAACCAAGGGCAAATACTGCTCCCACTGTGTCTTCTGGTCTGAGACATAGCACCTCAAAAGGTCTAACACTGTGGAATTTGCTTCCTCAGGCTGACCATCTGTCTGCAGATGGAAGGATGATGAGAATTTCAGCGTGGTACCCATATTCTCAAACAACCCCTTCCAAAATAAATTGGTCATCCGGGGGTCTCAATCACTAATGATCGACTCTGGCATACCATGATACTTAAAGATGTGCTGCAAAAACAATCGTGCCATATGATCAGCCTTTATTTTCTTCCTCATTGGAATGAAATGGGTTTGTTTGCTAAACGTGCAAATGATAGTCCATATCCCATTATTCCCTGTAGGTGTCTCATGAAGCTCAAAAATTAAGTCCATTGCAATGCTTTGCCAAGGCCTATCTGGAATAGGCAAGGGCCGCAACAAACCCGACATCTTTTGCCTATCATGCTTTACCTTCTGGCATATGATGCATGTCTTAACAAACTGTTCTACATCATACCTTAAAGTTGGCCAATAAAAGAAATGCTCCACTGCCTTGACCGTGGTATCGATACCTCTTGCATATGGAGGAACATGACTTCAGAGATATAACTCTAGGCCTTAATTGCTTTGTGACACATAGTCATCCATGCATCATTAGAAATCCATCTCTTAGCTCAAAGTGTTCATGCCTTTGGCCATTGCAAAGCTGATCATAAACATAAGCAAAGTCCAAATCAGTAACATATTGCTCTTTCATGGCATCCAACTCAGTGTGATAAACCATGTTGACAATTGACAACTGAGGTTTACATGATAGTGCATCACTTTTCCCACTCTTTCTCTGTGATCTATTCCTCTTTCTAGCCCTATTTTCCAGATCTGCCCTGATTTTCAGCTTTATTTTCAGATGTACCCTTTTTCTCAGCCTTTGCCTCTTTGATATGTGACTTGGCATCATCATTGTGGAATCTTGCATCCTTTCCACGCAACAATGTGTCAGTTGTAGTAGCAGTTTCTATAAGCTGAGACATACTGGAAACAGTGGACTTAATGCAAAAATCCCGAATACCCTTTGGCAAACCACAAATTACTTCTCCACCTCCTTATGGAGGGGTACTGTGCAATAAGAAGTAATTGGTAACAATGCATCCCAAAACTTCTTATTGTACTGATCCAAGTTCTTGCATTCTTTGGAATTCCAAGTTGTCATAATGTCTACTTCAAAGGTACTTGTGAATCAACTTGAAGCAAACATTTGCTTGAACTGGACCCAAGTGGTAGGTGACTTCCCTTGAATAAGAAGTATAGTCTACCACTGCAATGCATTTTCCTTCAAAAATGTGGTTGCCTTGCGTATCTTAGATGCCTCTGTGAAGTTGCCTCCAGAATAGGTTGCATCAAACTGCTGTATAAAAACAAGTGCTTTCAGCCTATCTTGTGCACCATTGAAAGGCGTAAACTTCATGCTTTTGCCACCTTCATCATAGTCCTTCGATGGACCTATGGGAGTCAAGTTATCATAAATGGGCTGCTGCAAAAAGGGTGCATTTGCTGAATTTACATCAAAACCAACGGCATCAAGCCAATGCTGTCATACATAGGATTTTGCATTCCACTTGCATTACCCAGATACATTGGGTGTTGTGAGCCATGCATTGGCTGCTGCATACCATAGGGATTTGTGCCATACATTTCCGTATGAGGTGCCTGTCCAACCATAGCATGAAAAACGGTACTACCACCAAAGTATCCTTGCTGTCCCATGCTTGCATGTGCATAATTGCCTTGCTGCCCATGTTTCCATGGATTAGCACTACCAAGTTGGTCATGCATTTGCACTTGCTACCCCACGGGTACCAATTGTTTGTGCTCATTAGGCATTTTGGGCTCTTCTAAAGAAGGCTTAGGTATTTCCTTCAGTTCTTGTGGCTGTCCCGAAGCTGTCTTCTTCTCTTTGCCTTTGATGTCCTTCTTTGGGGCACTCAAGAATAGAGTAAATTGGGGATCCTTTGCCAATTCAACAAAAAGATTTGTTGCTGTACGCATTTGATCCTTGAAGCTATCATTAAATTTTTCAGCCTCTTGCTGGTCATCAGCTTCTTTATGCATTGAAGTACCAACATTTGGGTCATTTCCCACATTTTCAGCATGCTCTCCATGTTAAGTACCATGCCCAACATCAGTCATTGCATTTTCCTCTTCACCACGTGATTGACCAAGGAGTGATGCATCCTCTCCACTCGATCTTGTATCACCATGTGAATACATGCTTGCTGTAATTCACTGTTGAGAACAATTTCAGCAATAATGCATTAGACCCAAGTTGGAATCAAGTACCACGGGCCCACCAATTCAAAGGATTTGATGGTGTCCCGACAACGGAACCGTGAGCCTTCATTCCGAGGATGGGTGGTAAATCCCTGATTACAAGTCAATTATAGTAGCAAACAATTAATGCAAATTTGAAAATACAAAATTACCTATTGATCTTGGACAATACACACCTGATTGGCCCCAAAATTGGTGCCCCTTTCGGTATTTCTTTAGCTTTATTGAAGAACAAGTTGATTTACAATGGGATTCTCCTAATCCCTTTTGGTATTCCAACTCCCCTTGCTGTTCAAAATCACCAGCAAGTTTTTAATTTGATTTGCCCCTTGAATTGGGCAATCAATTGGCATTCACTCGCTTTGATGGAGATGGGAAATGCCCCGAATTCAATTATTTGTTGGTCCCTCCACTTGAATAGGCTAAAAACAGCTTCAGCCCTATTGAATCCAAGTCTTGGAGCTTTCAATTTTTGGCACCCTTCTTGAGGCTACTGCTAAACCCTAATTTCTGTTGCATATTAGGGTTTATAATAGAGAAATTTGAAATTTCTTAGCCTCCAAGGGTCCACATGCTGAGATCTTCGGAGCAAGGCTGTGAAATGGTTGGGAGACGAGAGGGAAAGCTGTAGAGAGAGAAAATTCATAGTTTTGTCGCGAAGAATGACTGACAAATCAGTCAAATGCAGCTGCTGCCCTGCCACAATAGCTTGTAGATGCAAAGAACTGAAGAAAATCAGTCATTTACTGCTGCTGCTCTGTCTCAACAGCCTGTAGATGCTATCACCTGTTGTTGATTGGTCTTCTCTTGCACTTGTCTGCCTCAAAAGGTTCTCCAATGGTTGCAAATCAGACGACCAACTTCTCCTCCCTCTCTCTTGTAGGCTGAATCCCCTAAAAATGCCTCTCTCAAGCCTCTAAAGACGTTTTTCAGTCTTGCATGGGCATTTTTGACAAGTGGCAACCTTCCCAAATGGTTTTTTTAGCATATTTTAAAATTAAATATTAATTTTCAGTCTTTAAATACTAAAAATTAATCTAATAATTATTTCGGTGTCCTGAAAAATAATCCGATTAGCCAATAATTAAATTGGCTAGGCAACTTGCATTCCGGAGTGTCTTTGCACCAGACTTGACTATGAGATTGGCATTAGATACCATTAAACGCCACTTCTCTAGTGTCACCGACTGACACTTATGGCCAAATGAATGACCTAGGCAAGTAATTGGCACCAGATACCACCAAGTACTTGTGCGGCATAACTTATAGCAACTTTTGTCTTTGATATCCCCTGATTTTTTCGGGTCCCGGGCTCGTAAATTTACTTTAATCCCAATTGCACCTCACATGTGCAACATTTACTTAATTATGTGATTAAAAATTAATCCACATGTTAAGTGAGGTTTCAAAAATACATGTCCTCATGACAGCCCTTCCTCTTGAAATCCTTGTCCTTGATTGCACTGCCAAATGCATCAAAAGCAAAGTACTACCCTGGAATTTTTCATAGGGCATCATAGTCAACACAACATTGCGCACTGTTGTTTAACCATTCCATATGTCCCACACATACTGAAAATTACCAGCCAATCATAACATAACATAAGACACTCTAAGAATCTTAAAAACATTGCTAGATTATCATGTGACATGTCTATTTCTCATGGGCTCAACTCATATGGCAAAACTAAACCATAACATAGCATAACCAAGCATAAACCATGGCTAAAACATCAATGGCAACATAGCATATGCTGTTGTCCATGGAACCAAATGTAAACCATGGAAATTGAGCATAATTTGATAATAAACTGATGACTTGCTGATTCGAGAATTGATCACAAACTGTTGCAAATGTGACCCCAAAGTGATCATAATCTCATTGCAAAAGTTGACCAGCAATCAATGCAAAAACTGATGCAAAATTGATTCCAAAAGTGATCATAAACGGTCCTCAAGTTGATTAAAAATTGAGCCAAAGCTGATTAGAGTTTCTATCTTAAAATTGAGGCAAAATTCATTCCAAATTGATCATAAGCTAACGCAAAAGTACAGTTCCAGTGCACAGGTGAAACTCGTATTTATCTGCATATATCTCATAGTGACTAGTACATTAAGTAGTGAGCTCATGGCAAGTATACTATCAGCGCAGTACCTTGTATGCATGCTAAATACATCCAAGATCCACTATATACGAGAGCTGTCCATAATTGGAGAAGTGGAAGTGCTCTCTCTCCCTTGAGCATCAGGCAATACTCCGGACCCTTGCTTTGCTGAACTTGACAGAGCCCGAACTAAAGTCGGCTCTAACTAAAAGGCATCTAGATAAAGTTGCAACAACTAAGGACAGTTTGCCAAGTCTTCCTCTTCCATTTATTTGGCATGCATTGGTGAATAAATTTAAAAAATTTCACCAAGTATCTCCTGGAAACTTTACCTTTGACCTTTTTTTCCTTGTGTGTCAAAATCTACTCGGGTACTAAAATCTCATCCAACTTCTCAGTCTTAGGCTGAATTTCAATAGACAGCTTGGTGAAATTTCAGAAGTATTCACTAGTGGATGCCAAATGGATAGAACAGGATGACTTGGTAGACCATCCTCAGTTGTTGCGGCTTTACGTAGATGCCTTTCAGTTAGAGCTGACTTTAGTTTGAACTCTGTCAGGTTAGCAGAGCAAGGGTTAGGTGTATTGCTTGATGCTTAAGGGGGAGGTAGCACTTCCACTCCAATTATGGACAGCTTTCGTATGTAGTGGATCTCAGATGTATTTAGTATGCATTCAAGGTACTGCGTTGATAGTATGTTTGCCATGAGGTTAGTACTAGTGTACCTTGAAACGTCGTTTATGCAACCCCGAAATGGACTAGCCGTTTCGAACCAAAATGAAAACGACAGGCTGCCGTTTCGAGATCCTGTTGTTCATTTTGGGGCTAGGTTTTCCAACGCACTGAGATCTCGTTTGAATTGCAATCCAAGTCCGTTTTAGGAGACTCTGTTAGGCGGCATCGCATTCACTCCAGCTCTTGCGGTACACTCTAGCTTCTGTCTCCTCCTCCTCGTGTTCTGCTTCTTCTGTTGCTACTGCTGCTCCTCCTCGTCCTCTTTTTCTTCTTTTTCCTCTTCTTCCTCTTCTTCCTCCTTCTGCAAACGTGTCCGATAGAAGAAACGGTAAGTCTCCATCTTTGGCACTGAAAGCGAATGGGTATTGAGCTAAAAAAGGATGAATCCTCTCATCCAACACTACATCAGGCTAATGAAGCACAAGTGAAGCAAGGAGAGGCTAGTGGGCCTAGTGACGCTAGCTAAATTGGAGATGCTAGTGGCCTATAAAAAATAAGTGTATTCATATTCGTATTGGGTCAAAGTGCAAAAAGGACCTTGTTGCTATCTTCTAGTAGTGGTAGGCAAAATGGCTCCTTGCATGGTGCAAGTGTCCATGCAGGACTTCAAATGCAAATAATTGTGGAGGCAACTAGGGGAACTCACACACTTATTTATTCGGTGCGCTATCCCTTTCAATGTGGCCACTACACATCAATGAAAGAAGACAATCAGAGCAGTGAGTCGCATAGGATGTGAGTGGGAAGGCCCATCCGTGGATGCATTATGTACACGGGAGCTTTGAAAGGAGAAAGCATCCATAGAGGCTCAATTAAAGCCTTTGAAAGAGATGTGGGTGAAATATTGATATCCAATATTATGCAATGGATGGTTAGATATGCGTCGAAGAAATATTCATAAAGTTTTGGTATCTTCATGTAAAGGCACCATATTTATTAAGACCATTGATGCCTCTGCCTCAGGTCTTACCATTATAGGAGCTTTTATTTGAAAGCATATGCGATAGATCATCATGGACATAAGAGTCCAAAATGTGGTATAAGTGATGACGGATAATGAAAGCAATTGTGTGTCTATGGGACGTATACTTGAGAAGGAGTCTCCTAGTATAGTATGGACTCAATGTGCATCCCATTGCCTTGACTTGCTTATCGAAGATGTTGGGCAAATATCTTGGGTGGATGACATTTTCAAGATGGCAATAAGCACGGTAAGATTTGTAAAGAAGAGGCCATCTGTCACAAGTATGTTTCGAGCCAATAGCACACTTGAGCTATTGAAGTTCTTTACGACTAGATTTGCTTATATATCTATTGTATTGGAGAGATTGATAGGGATATGTCCAAATTTGATATGGACCATTGTATGCTAGAAATGGCTCATATGGATTGAGAGAGTCTCCAAAGGCTCTTGCTTTTAGACGCAATATTTTAAATGAGAGTTGTATTGCATGTCACCGATATGAAGGGGAGTACTTTGGGCATTCTATATGTGTATATGGATAAAATTGGCAAGGCCTTGCTTTGCAATAACTTTTTGCCTCAAGACAAGTAAGTTCTTGTTTAACTTTTACACATGTAATTATTTGGTATTAACGACTCCTTGATGATTGATGATTGATGATTGATCATTATTCTAACTTCTAAGTTTACTTATTTTATCTATGATCTGCCATTCTTCGCTTCGAAGAATTGATGAGATTCGTGTAGTGTGGAATGCACGATACTAATTCTTGCTGTCGCACATATCTTGCATTTCCTTTTGCACAGCGAGAAGCAGTATACTAGCGAGGAGTTAGAGGAGGGCTTCATGGAGTATATGAGGCGTCTCATAGGGAATGATATACGTATGATGAGGAGAGTAGAGGATGATTTGTTGGCATTCCGTAATTGTTTTTTTCATTTTGGCCGACCCATAGCTAGGTTTTGAGAGACACAGCTTCAGCCTGTCTCTTGGTGGGATAAATACGGAAGTTGTGCTCCTACTTTGGTATGTGACTGGTGACTTTTATATTTTGAATCTTGATTATCTAATGCATTATGTAATCTAGGTAATATATTCTATAATCTATTGCTCACTTAAGTGTTGATTTTATGGCTTACATATTAGCAATTGCCAATTACTTAACCTCAATCTCTTAAATTTGAATATTGTCATTTGGGTCCTCTTGCAAGATTGTAGTTCAAGGCCTGCTGAGAGGAACTGAAGCACATGAATCCTCTTCCACATCAAAAAGAGAAACAAGTTAACAACTACCCTGTTGGAGTGTTTTGTGTTTTGTGTTTTGCCATTGTAATCTCCTCTATCCCCTGAGCCTTCACAAGTAAATTGGTAATGATTAGTATTATGTATAATTAAGTTTTTAACCTTGGTACTAAACATTGCTTGGAAGTTGGATTGTAAATTGTGATATGTATGAACCTTGAACATGTTGAATCTTCTCTTATATGATATATCTTTGTCTCGTTCACCTTTTTAGGTAAATGTTGACAAGATTGATATAGAGAATGTGCGTGTCATCTCGCAGATACCACAGGAGAAGTGAGATATCTACTCCATGCTCTATGAGGAGCTATTGGCATTGATGCATGAGACCCGTGTAGAGAGGAGGGTTAGAGTGAGGGCAGAGTCAGAGTCAGAGTCTGAGGTTGAGGCTGAGGCTGCTTAATCAACTTCTTGATTAGGGTCCTTAAAGTTGGACAATGAGATGGTGCACAGATCCTTAGAGTCTGGATGAGTGATGACTCTTGATATACAAGAGTCAGTTTAGCAACGCAGAGTCCAGACTACAGTTGCCAGTTGTTCATTGATGTTGATACTTATAGTCTCATTGGACTTTGAAGTTTTGAGAGATTATTCACATGATATAGTTACATGTATCATTGTATCTTGATTTTACTTATTATGCATCTTGATTCTTGTTCCATTGTTCTTGATGTCTGTCTCTACTGTTCTTACTCTTAGTCTTCACTGCTCTTTAGATCATAGATGATTCATGAGTCATAAATCATAATTCATTTTGTTGTCTTAAGTTTTGAAAATTGAGTCTTAATCGTGTTAAGCTGTCTTAAGTTTTAACCATTGAGTCTTGACTCCTCAATCTTCACTCGTGACTCGTGAGTCGTGACATGTGTAATGAATCATGATTTCAATCATATGATATGAAAACTCAAAGTTTTGTATGAAATTTAGGTACATGTTGTTGCAGGCATTGATATATTTACATGTCCACATAATACTGTATTTATTTTAGTATACAATCTGAAACGTCATTTCCTTGTTTCCAAAATTTGGCCGAAAATCTGAAACTCTGGTTTTTCTCATCTTCGTTTCTCCCATTTTCAAAACTCTCCGTACTATGGTTACTATTTAGTGTACTAGTCACTGTGAGATGTATGCAGATGAGTATGAGTTTCACCCGGGCACTAGAACTATATTTTTGCATTAGCTTGTGATCAATTTGGTATGAATTTTGTCTCTATTTTGAGACAAAAATTCTAATCAGTTTTAGCTTGGTTTTTGATCAACTTGAGAACTATTTATAGTCACTTTTGGGATCAGTTTTGCATCAATTTTTGCATTGAGTGCTGGTCAGTTTTTGCAATGAGTTTGTGATTAGTTTGGGGTCACATTTGCAGCAGTTTGTGATCAGTTCTCAGATTAGCAAAGTGATCAGTTTATGATTAGATTATGCTCAGTTTTCAATGGTTTACATTTGGTTTCATAGACAACAGCATATGTTATGTTGCCATTGATGTTTTAGTTATGGTTTATGCTTGGTTATACTATGCTATGATTTGGTTTGGCCAGATGAGTTGAGCTCATGAGAAATAGACATATCATATGATAATTTGGTAATGTTTTTTGAGATTCTTTATGATTGATTGGTAATTTTCAGCATGTGTTGGGTATATAAAATGATTGAGCAATAGTGTGCAATGTTGTGTTCACTATGATGCCTTGTGGAAATTTTAGGCTACTATTTTTCTTTTGATGCATTTGGTAGTGCAATCGAGAACGATTGCAAGGATTTTAAGGGGGAGGGCTGTCATGAGGACATGTATTTTTGAAACCTCACTTAACATATGGATTAATTTTTAATTACATGATTAAGTAAATGTTGCACATGTGAGATGTAATTGGGGTTAGAGTAAATTTACGAGCCCAGGATCCGAGGAAATCACGGAATGTTAAAGGCAAAAGTTGTTATAAGTTATGGCATATAGGTACTTGGTGGTATCCGGTGCCAGTTGTTGGTCTAGGTCATTCATTTGACGATAAGTATCAGTTGGTGACATTAGAGAAGTAGCGTTTAATGGTACTTACACCAATCTAATGGTTAAAGATGATGTAGAGACACTTGGGAATGGAAGTTGCCCAGTCAATTTTATTATTGGCCAGTCAGATTATTTTTCAAGGCACCAAAATAATTATTAGATAATTTTTTAGTATTTAAAGACTAAAAATTAATATTTAATTATAGGAAATGCTGGAAAAACCATTTGGAAAGGTTGTCACTTATGAAAAATGCCCATGTAAGGCTAAAAAACGTCTTTAGAGATTGGAGATAGGCATTTTAGTGTATTCTGTTAGCAGTCATGTTTGTCATGCCTTGTCATCTCCTGCCTGTGAGCCTCAGTCTGAGTCAGACGAGGACATTAGGAGCTCTGACATGTCTGTCATGTGTTATGATGGGGGAGGCTAGTCACTCTCGACTGGCTATCTTAGGTTGTGTATTTCTTTTTGGCCTCTTTTAGTGGGTAGCCACTGGCTGTCCGGCCACTTTTTGGTCACTGTTGTGGGGCGCCCATTTTAGGGCATTTTTAGGGTTTGCGCCCATTTTAGGGTTAGTGTTAGGGTTTGTCCTTTGCCTATTTATAGGCAGCCCCCCCTCCCCACTTGGTCACTTATCTTCTTGCAGATTCCGACACTCCTTCTCCCTCGTGGTGGTGCTGCCATCATCATCAGCCTGATCTGGTGCCCTCACTGACGCTGTGGGCTGTGTGCAGGGACTGATCAGTCTCCTTCCGCCTTTCCATTTGTATTGAGCATTCATTTCAGTCAGTGCAGATTTCTCTTCCTTATTTTCTGCTTTCTCTCTCTCTCTCCCTCCGTGTTCGTATTCCCTCTTCCGCAGCGCACTCTCACATGGTATCAGAGCCGAAGGAGAGTATACGGAGCTGAGATTTATGCGAGAGAACACCCACATATTTGCGTTTGCTGGTCAAGACGTCTCCAACAGCTGAGGCGTCACCTTCTGCATCATCTCCTTGATCAAGGCGGCCTGTTTTGGTGTCACATATTTGCGTTTGCTGCTGGCGCCTTCTCCAGTGGCTGCCACGTCATCACCAACCCCTTCCTGCTTGCGTTTTCAGCCTGGGCGGCCCTCCTCCAGCTGGGCGACACTCCTCCAGCCTGCGCCTTGCTGTTCTGGCTGTTGTTCCATCTTCAGGCGGCTCTTTTCCTGCTGGCGACCTATTCCCAGGCTGCGTTTTGAGGTAGGAGGCTGTTTTTCTGTGGTGACTGCATCGTTAGCATTTGCGTTTGACATCATCCTTGCGTTCTGTGCAAGGCGGCTAGCTCAAGAGCTTCTGGTGTTTGTGTTTCGGCAGTAGCAACCTTCCCTTGTTGTGTTTTGGTGTTTGCAGATATCAAAGATGTCTTCTCATCAGTTTACGGGCTTTGATGACTCAGATGACGAGCTTTTGTCTCGACACTCATCTGAACGGAGGCATGATTTCTATCACGAGGAACGTCGTCCGGAGTCTATTCCTCTTTCCCGTCCCCCTTCTATTCATGTATCTCGGCAAGCCCCTTCCAGTGGGCCGAAGATGCAGACTTTGGTACCTCCTGTACAGGTACCCGTACTTCCTTAGCTGCCCAAAGAGGACCGGTTGGATGGCTCCAACTTTTCTCTATGGTCTTGCAAGGTGGAGTGTATCTTGGACTCCTTTGATCTTTGGGAGCTTGTTTCTGTTCCTATTCCCCGGCCTCAGGTGGATCCCGCAGATGGGACATCTATGGATCGTGCAGCATTATGGGATCGGCTCAATTCTAGAGCCAGATCTTTTCTCTTTCTGAGTTTGTAGGATTCTGTCCTTGTTCATGTTCACAGGTTGCAGACTGCAGCAGACGTGTGGAGAAAGCTCGCGTCTCTCTACCATCAGAAGACCTTTGCCCACCGGATATCTCTCGAAAAGAAGTTGCGGATGCTCGCTATTGATGATAGTTCTTCCCTGAAGGACCACATCAACAGATTACAGGATATGAGGGATGAGCTTGCATCCCTCGGTCGGACGATATCTTCTGAAGACATGGCTATGATTCTCTTGACTCAGCTGCCATCGCCTCGGTTTGATGTCTTCTACACCAGCCTTCTTACATTGAGGACCTGTGAGAAGCTTCTATGGGAGGAGCTATCCCCGCTTGTCTTGGAGCATGACGAGCGACTTAGAGAGGTCAGTGCTAGTGGATCCGACTCCACTAGAGCCTTTGTTGCAGGTTCAGGAGGACAGAAGAAGAAGAAGACGAAGTCAAAGGCTACGAAGAAGGACAGTTCTTCAGGCTCTGGACTTAGATTCAGAGAGACTGAAGTGCCCACACTGTGGGAAAGGGACACATCCTGAGGAGAAATGCTGGAAGACGTACCCTCACCTTCGTCCAGGAGCGAAGGGTGGATCTACATCGGAGCCTTTTTCTACCTCTACACCAGCTGTTACCCATGAGTCAGTGTTCCTTCATATCCATGCTTTGGAGGAGGATCCTTCTTCCGTGGCTGCAGTGTCTTCTGCGCAGCCTTGGTTAGTGGACAGTGGTGCTTCGAGTCATATGACTCCCCGAGGTGATTTGTTACAGGATCTCCGTCCATCAGAGGGTTCAGTCACTGTTGGTGACATTTTATCGGTGCCTATTAGTGGTGTTGGCACATTGCCTTTGTTTACTGACCGACCTTCAAGCTCCTTTTCACAGGCCCTACATGTTCTGGATTTGGGCCTTCCCCTCCTCTCAGTTTATGGCCTTACGAGGCTTGGCACACGAGTGATCTTCACCGAGCATGCCGTTGTTATTGAGGATTCTTTTACAGGAGCTGTCTTATCTACAGGTTGGCAGGAGAGCGGGCTTTATAGGCTCCATTCCCCTTCTTTGATGCAAGGTCCTCCGCGGCAGTCTATTGCTACACCCGTTCCCGCTTGTGCACCTTCTATTCCATAGGTTCCTTTCCATCCCCCACCCTCTCCTTCGGTGGTTCCCTCGTACCCCCCATCCCTTTCAGAGGGGGACGATCTCGGTGATGCGGCTGTGGATTCCCTGGCCCCTAGTGTTTTAGAGGGGGATTCCCAGGATCGTGAGAAGCTCCTTCAGCGGCAGTCTACATCGACGGACTTCATCGACATTGGCATTCCTCTTGCCGCCCCAGGATCCGTTTCTCCCTTGGCCTTCAGCCACATCCAGGATCTGAGAGGGGGTGTTAGCAGTCATGTTTGTCATGCCTTGTCATCTCCTGCTTGTGAGCCTCAGTCTGAGTCAGACGAAGACATTAGGAGCTCTGACATGTCTCTCATGTGTTATGATGGGGGAGGCTAGTGACTCTCGACTGGCTATCTTAGGTTGTGTATTTCTTTTTGGCCTCTTTTAGTGGGCAGCCACTGGCTGCACGGCCACTTTTTGGTCACTGTTGTGGGGTGCCCATTTTAGGGCATTTTTAGGGTTTGCGCCCATTTTAGGGTTAGGGTTAGGGTTTGTCCTTTGCCTATTTATAGGCAGCCCCCCCTCCCCACTTGGTCACTTGTCTTCTTGCAGATTCAGACACTCCTTCTCCCCCGTGGTGGTGCTGCCATCATCATCAGCCTGCCTGATCTGGTGCCCTCACTGACGCTGTGGGCTGCGTGCAGGGACTGATCAGTCTCCTTCCGCCTTCCCGTTTGTATTCAGCATTCATTTCAGTCAGTGCATATTTCTCTTCCTTATTTTCTGCTTTCTCTCTCTCTCTCCCTCCGTGTTCGTATTCCCTCTTCCGCAGCGCACTCTCACATATTCAACTTGTAAGAGGGGGAGGAGATGTTACTGGTCTGATTTGCCTCCATTGGAGGATCTTCTGAGGCAACTAGGTGTAGAAGAACAATCAACAACAGATGACAACATTATCTTATGAAATACAATAATGTCGCTCACAAGCTAGCCGATGTACTCCTTCAATGTTAAGTCTTGTATTTTTTCTTGGCTACCAGATCGGCCACTTTGTTTAGATGAAAACTCATCTATATAGACAATGTCTTGCATCACACAAGTTCAGTGTCAGACTCACTATGTATAGAGTGTGCTAAAGATATATACATCGGATTCATGTGCAAATTCACCACTAGGGCCTCTAGGGCATCAGGATCCTTGGGGTAATGTTTTATCGGGATCGGGCTCCCAGAGCAGCCCTAGCCCGAGGCTCAGGTCTATAGATTTAGACCCCTAAACGCGAGCCTTTGGCCAGGGCTGCTCTGGGGGCCCGATCCCAACAAAAATGTGCATCTACAAGGTGTTGAGACAGGGCATCAGTCAGATTTTTTTCAGTTCTTCGCAAATAAAGTCTGAATTTTCTCCCACCTCAGTATTCTCTCTCATCTTTCAGTCTTTCTACAGCCTTACTCTGAAGATTACAACATTGAGCTCACCAGATGCTGAGAAATTTCAGATTTCTTTGCTGCAAACTCTAATCTGTAGTAGAAATTAGGGTTTAGTAGCAACCTCGAGAAGCGTGCCAGAAATTCGAAGCTCCAAGACTTGGATTCAACATAGCTGAAGTTGTTTTTACTCAAATTCAAGTGGAGTAACTAGCAAATCAATGAATTTGGGGCATTTTTCATTTCCATCAAAGCAAGTGAAGGCCAATTGGCTGTCCGAATCAAGGGGCAAATCGGATTGAAGACTTATTGGTCATTTTAGACAGCAAGGAAAGTTGGAAAACCGAAAGGGATTGGGAGAATCCCATTGTATATCTTCTTCTTCAATGAAGTTAAATTTATACCGAAAGAGGCGCCAGTTTTAAGGCCAACAGGGTGTCCAATGTCCAAGATTGTATGGTAAAGTGTGCATTTTAATTTTGTGAATTTGTTAATTGCTATAAATAGTGCTTAATCAAGTTGTTTTCCACCCTATTTGAGGAGGAAGGCTGGTTTCAATGCGTGTCTTGTGTGATCCTCTCCTACTTGTAATCCTTAGTTTGAGTCAAACAAGGATATTAAGAGCTCTGACATTGTATTTGTCTGCCATTTTATGTATTATAACAATTGTCTTCTTCTCTTTGTGTTTACTTTTCTCTTTTTGTTGTGCACTCTCACATGGTATGAGAGCCACGCGTGGGAGCTGGAGATCTTGAAGAGGAGCGCGCTGTTTTTGACAAACCTAGCTAGGCACCATCCACGTGTTATAGTCCTTGTGTTTGACATCCAACAGTGCAAGGTGTGTAAGTGCGGGAAAGAACATGAGAATGACAATACTTTGAACTTAACCGACTTGATTAATTATCACCATCAAAATAGAGAGAGAGAGAGAGAGAGAGAGAGAGAGAGAGAGAGAGAGAGGAGTCCATACCTCGTCGAGGAAGTACCTTGTTGAGAGAGGGACCCGCCCCTCTTGCTTTACATAAATTTATTGAAATAAACCACGGGTAGCGAGTGCTTGAACCATATATGAAAGAGCTACTTGTTGTAATTTTGATAATTAGGATTTTGAAATTGCAATTTTTGCAAACTTTGGGCAGTAAGCTGATTCTTAAAAAAATTGTTTGGATTAGATCAAGCTAGGTAGAAAGTGCTTCTTGGATAAGAGAGAGATATGAGAATACAAAGCATGCGGTTGCAATTTCAGCATAAGAGCTTATTCCAATTGAAGAGAGAGACCTCCATATATAGGTGTGGGGCTTGGATGCTTAAAAGTGAAAAGTAGAGGCTACAAATGACAAGTGTAGGGACACTCTCTTTAAAATGACACGCTCTATTTTAGATACCACATGTAACTTTTCTAGACAAAGAAACTTTTAAACTTTCTACTCTAAAAATCTCTCAATGGTTAAGAATTTGAGATAGCTGCTAAAGACAAAATTATTATTTGCAAAATTTTGGAGCTTTTGATGTGAATAGAATTTGTAATTGAGCAACTTTCAAAAATAGTAACCTCCTAAAATTTAGGAGTTTCCAAATTTAGATTCTAGAGAGCTTCATTATATAGGTTTATAGCTTTTTGGTCAATTTGACCGCTCGACTAAACTTTTGATTTTTATTGGGCATCTCATCATTGACGGCCTAAGTAAAATTTATAAGGCGTTCTAGCCATTGGGCTATTAGCACTCATGTTTGTCATGCCTTGTCATTTCTTTCCTGTGAGCCTCGGTTTGAGTTAGACAATGACTTAAGGAGCTCTAACTTGTGTGTCACTTGTTTTGATAGAGGAGGCAACGCATTCTAGAGTAGACAATTTATTACTCGTTAGTGCATTTTCTTCTCAAGTTGTGATTTTGTGTGTATTTCCTAGGCAATTTTTGCATGTATCAGTTTACCTCACCTATCAGATATTATCCACTCTTTTCGGGATTTTTTGAGTATTTTTAGTATTTTTACTAGCGTTAAATGCTGGTTGGCCATATTTTTAACCCTAGATTGCATTTGGTCAGATTTGGGGTTAGTTGGCTATATATTGCATATCCCTCCCATGCTTGGAATTTATCTTTTTCCTTCCTTGGCAGGTGCACGCTCTCAACTAGATCTAGTGTCCTCATTGATGTTGTGGGCTATGTACAGGGATTGATTAGTCCTCATTCTATATTTAACATTCTTTCCTTGTTTAGTGCAGATTTCTTTCTTTTTTTCTTGAAGTCTCTCTTTGTTACTTTGTCTCTGTGTTTGTGTTCCTTCTTCCGTTGCACTCTCACATGGCATCATCACCTAAGAGAGAGAGAGAGTTGATTTCTCGTAGATAAGACCACTCCAGGCTGCTAGGCGGCCTTGCCACATTAGCGTTTTGCTGAAAACACAACTTTATTCTTGAAGCAATATTTCTTCCCGAGGCGGATCTTCTACATCGGCTTTCTTGTGATTTTGTAGGCATTTTTTCTCTTGTTTCAAGGCTGTCTATCGCCAAAAAGCAGATTTCTTGTGGGTATATTGCAAGATTTTGAAGATGTCTTATAACCAGTTTCGTGGCTTTGATGATACAGATGAGGAGCCTTCTCAACACTCTCCGAATGGCTATGAGATTATCGCGCGGATCATGAAGGATGGATGCCATCTAGTCTGTTTGTCTGGGAACCCTCTTCTCCTCATTTTCTCCATGTCTCACAAAAGGCCCGTTTTGCTAGCCTCTATATGCCATCCATGGCATCCTCTATAGAGGTGCCCATACTCCCTTCTTTGCCCGAAGAAGACTAGCTTGATGGTTTAAAGTACTTGCTTTGGTTGTGTAAGGTTTTAGTGTATGCTTGATACCTTGGATGTTTGGGAGTTTGTTACTCACTCTATTTCATGTTCAATGAAGGATCTCATTGTTGGATCATTGATAGATTGTGTGGCCTTATGGGGTTGGCTCAACTTTGGAGCCCGATTTTTTCTCTATGAGCTTATGAGTTTCTGTCCTAGTGCATGTGCGTAGGTTGCGGAAAGCAACGGGCATGTGGACAAAGTTTACTTCTTTGTACCTTCAAAATGTGAGTGTGTGCAACGGAAGAAGAAACCTGAAGACAAATGAAGAGAGAGAAACAATCTGCAAGAGAAGAAGAAAAGAAAAGAAACTTGTACTGAACAAGAAACAAATGCTGAATACAGGACCGATCAGTCCCTGCATATAGCCCACAGCATTAGTGAGGGCATCGGATTAGACTGATGATGACTGCAGCACCGAAGACGAAGGAAGATGACGGAGTTGAAGTGTGTACTTACCAAGGAAGGAGAGAAGATGATACTATATGATTGCCAAGTGGAAAATTGACTATAAATAGACAAAAATCGCAAAAAGTGACCTACTTGAAATGTGGGGCCAAAAATATGGCCGACTAGCATTTAATGTTGGTAAAAATTCCAGAAATGCTTAAAAAAATCTCAGAAAGGGTGGACAATGTTTGGCAAGTGAGGCAATTTAAAGAATGCAAAAATCGCCCAAGAAATATACATAAAATCCTAACTAGAGAAGAAGATGTATTGAAATGCAATGAATTGAGTGCTAAAAAATGAGCTATCTTCTCTGTCAAAACATGTGATAGATAGGTTAGAGCTCTTAAAATCTTCATTTAACTCAGATTGAGGCTCATAGAAAGGAGATGACAAGGCATGACAAACATGACTGCTAACACCCCCTCTCAGATCTTGGATGTGGCGGAAGGCCAAGGAAGAATTAGATCTTGGGGTGGCAAGAGGAATGCCAATGGTGATGAAGTCTATCGATGAAGACTACTGACTACTGATGAAGAAACTCCTTTCAATCTTGGGAAACCCCCTCTGAAACACTAGGGGCCAGGAAATCCATAGCCGCATCACCGAGATCATCCTTCTTTGAAAGGGATTGGGGTGCAAAGGAACCATTGGAGGAGAGGGTGGGGGATGGAAAGGAACCTGTGGAAAAGATGGTGCGCAAGCAAAAATGAGTGTAGCAAGAGACAACTACCTCGGAGGACCCTGCATAAGAGAAGGAGAATGGAGCCTATAAAGCCCGTGCTCTTGCCAACCTGTTGTGATAACAACCCGTGTAGGAGAATCCTCAATACAAACGGCTTGCTTGGTGAAGACAACCCGAGTACCAAGCCTAGTAAGGCCATAAATTGAGAGGAGTGGAAATTCAAGTCCGGAACATAAAGGGCTTGTGAAAGGGAGCCCGATGCACGGTCGAGAAATAAAGGCAAAGTGTCAACACCACAAATAGGCATTGAAACAATGCCATCAATAATGACTGAACCCTTGGAAGGGCATAGATTCTACAACAAATCACCTCGTGGAGTCATATGACTAGAAGCTCCACTATCAACCAACCAAGGTTCCTTAGAAGATGAGGCAACTACTAAAGAAGGCTCCTTCAAGTTAACAATATGAAGGAACACTGACTCATGGGTAACTACTGGAGTAGAGGTAGAAGGCTTGGATATTTTAGCTCCATCCTTCGTTCCCGAACGAAGGTGAGGGTACTTCTTTCAACATTTCTCCTCTTGATGTGTCTCCTTTCCACATTATGGACATTTAGGCTTATTTGAGTCGGAGTCAGATCTTGAAGAACTCTTCTGTCTTTTAGCCTTTGACTTCCTTTTCTTCTTCATCCCCCCTCCTGAACTTACAACAAAAGCTTTGGTGGAGGTGGAGCCACTGGCTACCTCTTTGGCATGCTCATCATACTCAAAAGTTTTAGTGGAGGTGGAGCCACTAGCTACCTCTTTGGCACGCTCATCATATTCCAAAACAAGCGGGGCAAGTTTCTCCCATTGAAGCTTTTCACAGGTTCACGATTGAAGCTTTGCACAGGTTCGCGATGTAAGAAGGCTGGCGTAGAATACATTAAATTATGGAGATGGTAGCTAAGTCAAAAGAATTATACCCATATTCTTTGAAGAGATCATCCTGCCAAGAGATGCAAGCTCATCTCTCATATTCTCCACCCTGTTGATATGATCCTTCATGGAACGAGAATCATCAACAACGAGTATTCATAATTTCTTCTCGAAAGTAATCCAATGGGCAAATGTCTTCTCATGGTACAAAGAAGCAAGCTTTGTCCACACTTCCATTGCTTTTGGCAACTTGCGCAGGTGCACTAGGATAGAATCTTGTAAGCTCATAAAGAGAAAAGATTGAGCTCTAGAGTTGAGCTGATCCCATAAGGCCGCACGATCCATTGATGATCCGACGGTGGGATCCTCCACTAGACGGGGAATAGGGTGGGTAATAGACTCCCAAATATCGAAGGTATCAAGGATACACTCCACCTTAAATGACCAAAGTGAGTAGTTGAAACCATCAAGCGGGTTTTCTTTGGGCAAGGAAAGAAGTATGAGCACCTGTATAGAGGGTGCCATGAATGGCATATGAAGGCCAGCAAAACGGGCCTTTTGTGAAACATGGAGAGAACAAGGAGGAGAGGGATCCTATACAAACAGGCTAGGTGACCTCGCGTTGTCATGTGAACTAGCACAAAAATCTCTCCATCTCTCAGAGGAAGAAATGGAGACCTCATCCGAGTCAGCAAAGAACTGGTGATAAGACATGTTCGAGTCCTACAAGACACCCATAAGAAATCTGTGTTTTGGTTGTAGACAGCCCGGAAACAAGAGGAAACGGCTACAGGATCACAAGTAAGTTGATGTAGAGAGTCTGCCTTGGGGAGATAGATTGTCGCCTGCATAAAGACTATGGGCATTTGTTGAGGAGAGCTATTGCCTAACCAAGGAACATTGCATTTGCAGCAGAAGATTGATGCTTGGCTAAGGAAGCCTGTCACCTCTAGTAGGAGAGGAAGTGGGTAGCAAAATAGGTACCTGGCATAAGAAAAGCGGACGCCTCTAAGTAGAAAGCTGTGTTTTCAGCAAAATGCTGATGTGGCAAGGCTGCTTGGCAGTCTGGGGTGGTCTCCTCCGCAAGAAGTCAGCTCTGTGTTGCTCTTAGCCAATGATACCATGTGAGAGTGCACAAATGCTGAATACAGAAGGACTGAGTCCTTGCATGTAGCCCACAACATCAATGAGGGTACCAGATCAGGTTGATGATGATGGCACGGTTCAAGTCTCGTTGGATTCCTCTTGTGAAATTCTTTAACTTTAAGAGGTGCTCTTTGGAGATATTGTGTTCCAAGTGCGATCATTGATGTCATATCCTTTCCAGTGAATAAGGTATTCCAATTGATCTTAGGAGATCCTTGAGTCTAGGACATGCTTGATCTCAAGCTCTTCATGATCTTCAATCGAGATAGATGGTGGGGGATTAGATCTCTCTCCTCTCAGTGGTGAGCTATGGTATGGCTCGCCGCTCGAACAAGGAAACATGGAAGGCTGTGTGGATCTTCATGGTGCTGGGGAGTTGGAGTCGATAAGCAACCCGGTTGATTTGGGCTATGATAGTGATGTTAGCAGTCATGTTTGTCATGCCTTGTCATCTCCTGCCTGTGAGCCTCAATCTGAGTTAGACGAGGACATTAGGAGCTCTGACATGTCTGTCATGTGTTATGATAGGGGAGGCTAGTCACTCTTGACTGGCTGTCTTAGGATGTGTATTTCTTTTTGGCCTCTTTTAGTGGGCAGCCACTGGCTGCCCGGCCACTTTTTGGTCACTATTGTGGGGCGCCCATTTTAGGGTTTGCGCCCATTTTAGGGTTAGGGTTAGGGTTTGTCCTTTGCCTATTTATAGGCAGCCCCCCTCCCCACTTGGTCACTTGTCTTCTTGCAAATTCCGACACTCCTTCTCCCCCGTGGTGGTGCTGCCATCATCATTAGCCTGATCTGGTGCCCTCACTGACGCTGTTGGCTGCGTGCAGGGACTGATCAGTCCATTTCAGTGTATTCAGCATTCATTTCAGTCAGTGCAGATTTCTCTTCCTTATTTTCTGCTTTCTCTCTCTCTCTCTCCCTCCGTGTTCGTATTTCCTCTTCCGCAGCGCACTCTCACATGGTATCAGAGCCGAAGGAGAGTACACGGAGCTGGGTTTTACACAGGAGAATACCCACAACTTTGCGTTTGCTGGTCAAGACGTCTCCAACAGCTGAGGCGTCACCTTCTGCACCATCTCCTTGATCAAGGCGGCCTGTTTTGGTGTCACATATTTGCGTTTGCTGCTGGCGCCTTCTCCACTAGCTGCCACGTCATCACCCACCTCTTCCTACTTGCGTTTTCAGCTTGGGCGGCCCTCCTCCAGCTGGGCGACACTCCTCCAGCTTGCGTCTTGCTGTTTTGGTTGTTGTTCCATCTTCAGGCGGCTCTTTTCCTGCTGGCGACCTATTCCCGGGCTGCGTTTTGAGGCAAAAGGCTGTTTTTCTGTGGTGATTGTATCGTTAGCATTTGCGTTTGACATCATCCTTGCGTTCTGTGCGAGGCGGCCAGCTTAGGAGCTTCTGGTGTTTGTGTTTTGGCACCGGCAACCTTCCCTTGTTGTGTTTTGGTGTTTGCAGATATCGAAGATATTTTCTCATCAGTTTACGGGCTTTAAAGACTCAGATGACGAGCTTTTGTCTCGACACTTATCTGAACGGAGGCGTGATTTCTATCACGAGGAACATCGTCCGGAGTCTATTCCTCTTTCCCGTTCCCCTTCTATTCATGTATCTCGGCGATCCCCTTCCAGTGGGCCGAAGATGCAGACTTTGGTACCCCCTGTACAGGTACCCGTACTTCCTCAGCTGCCCAAAGAGGACCGGTTGGATGGCTCCAACTTTTCTCTATGGTCCTGCAAGGTGGAGTGTATCTTGGACTCCTTCGATCTTTGGGAGCTTGTTTCTGTTCCTATTCCCCGGCCTCAAGTGGATCCCGTAGATGGGACATCTATGGATCGTGCAGCATTATGGGATCGGCTCAATTCTAGAGCCAGATCTTTCCTCTTCCTGAGTTTGTAGGATTCTGTCCTTGTTCATGTTCACAGGTTAAAGACTGCAGTAGACGTGTGGAGAAAGCTCGCGTCTCTCTATCAACAGAAGACGTTTGCCCACCGGATATCTCTCGAAAAGAAGTTGCGGATGCTCGCTATTGATGATAGTCCTTCCATGAAGGACATCAACAGATTACAGGATATGAGGGATGAGCTTGCATCCCTCCGTCGGACGATATCTTCTGAAGACATGGCTATGATTCTCTTGACTCAGCTGCCATCGCCTCGGTTTGATGTCTTCTACACCAGCCTTCTTACATCGAGGACCCGTGCCCAGCTTCTATGGGAGGAGCTATCCCCGCTTGTCTTCGAGCATGACGAGCAACTCAGAGAGGTCAGTGCTAAGGGATCCGACTCCACTAGAGCCTTTGTTGCAGGTTCAGGAGGACAGAAGATGAAGAAGACGAAGTCAAAGGCTAAGAAGAAGGACAGTTCTTCAGGCTCTGACTCAGATTCAGAGCGACCGAAGTGTCCACATTGTGGGAAAGGGACACATCCAGAGGAGAAATGTTGGAATAAGTACCCTCACCTTCGTCCGGGAGCGAAGGGTGGATCTACATCGGAGCCTTCTTCTACCTCTACACCGGAAGTGTCCACATTGTGGGAAAGGGACACATCCAGAGGAGAAATGTTGGAATAAGTACCCTCACCTTCGTCCGGGAGCGAAGGGTGGATCTACATCGGAGCCTTCTTCTACCTCTACACCAGCTGTTACCCATGAGTGAGTGTTCCTTCATATCCAGGCTTTGGAGGAGGATCCTTCTTCCGTGGCTGCAGTGTCTTCTGTGCAGCCTTGGTTAGTGGACAGTGGTGCTTCGAGTCATATGACTCCCCGAGGTGATTTGTTACAGGATCTCCGTCCATCAGAGGGTTCAGTCACTGTTGGTGACATTTTATCGGTGCCTTTTAGTGGTGTTGGCACATTGCTTTTGTTTCCCGACCGACCTTCGAGCTCCTTTTCACAGGCCCTACATGTTCCGGATTTGGGCCTTCCCCTCCTCTCAGTTTATGGCCTTACGAGGCTTGGCACACGCGTGATCTTCACCGAGCATGCCGTTGTTATTGAGGATTCTTTTACAGGAGTTGTCTTATCTACAGGTTGGCAGGAGAGCGGGCTTTACAGGCTCCGTAGGTTCCCGCTTGTGCATCTTCTATTCCACAGGTTCCTTCCCATCCCCCACCTTCTCCTCCGGTGGTTCCCTCGTACCTCCCATCCCAATTAGCGAGGGACGATCTCGGTGATGCGGCTGTGGATTCCCTGGCCCCTAGTGTTTTAGAGGGGGATTCCCAGGATCGTGAGGAGCTCCTTCAGCGGCAATCTACATCGATGGACTTCATCGACCTTGGCATTCCTCTTGCCACCCCAGGATCCGTTTCTCCCTTGGCCTTCAGCCACATCCAGGATCTGAGAGGGGGTGTTAGCAGTCATGTTTGTTATGCCTTGTCATCTCCTGCCTGTGAGCCTCAGTCTGAGTTAGACGAGGACATTAGGAGCTCTGACATGTCTGTCATGTGTTATGATGTGGGAGGCTAGTCACTCTTGACTGGCTGTCTCAGGATGTGTATTTCTTTTTGGCCTCTTTTAGTGGGCAGCCACTGGCTGCCCGGCCACTTTTTGGTCACTGTTGTGGCATTATTGGCCAAATCATCATGTGGCAGGGCTTCATGGATTAACTGGATCAAGGTAGGGTCGGCTTAGTGACAACTAGAAATGGTTGCTAGTTGGAGGTGCTCTGGCTTGAGTAGTATTGCTCGTTGTTGGTCAAGAGCTTCTTCTCTCTTCTTAGATGGCAGGTAGGATTTTCTTGATTAGTGCTATTGGTGCTTTGCTTTATTTCTCGACCTGCTTCGAGCTCCATTTCATAGGCCTTTTATTTTTGAGACTTGGGCTTTTCACTCCTCTCAGTTTATGGCCTTACTAGGCTCGATACTCCGGTTGTCTTCACCGAGTAGGTCGTTTGTATTGAGGATTCTATTACATGGGCTATTATCGCCACAAGTTGGCAGGAGAGCGGGCTTTAAAGGTTCCATTCCCCTTCTCTTATGTAGGGTCCTCTGAGGCAGTTGTCTCTTGCTACACCCGTTCTCGCTTGTGCACCATCTTTTCCACAGGTTTCTTTTCATTCGCCATCCTCTCCTTTGGTGGTTTCCTCATAAAACCCATTCCTTTTAGAGGAAGATGATCTCGTTGATGTGGCTATGGATTTCCTGGCCCCTAGTGTTTCAGAGGGGGCTTTCCAGGATCGTGAGGAGCTTCTTCATCAATAGTCTTCATCAATGAACTTCATTGACATTGGCATTTCTTTTGCCACTCAAGATCTGTTTCTTCCTTGGCCTTTTGCCACATGTAGGATCTGAGAGGGGGTGTTAGCAGTCATGTTTGTCATGCCTTGTCAATTCTTGCCTATGAGCCTCAGTCTGAGTCAGACGAGGACTTTTGGAGCTCTGGCAGGTTTGTCATGTGTTTTTGTAATACCCCCCCCCTTCCCTTCGTGGCCCTCGACAGCGCCCCCTCCCCCCTCCCTTGTCGACGAACAGCAGCCCCCTTCCCCCCCCTCCCCCATGATCATCGTAGACAGAAAGAGGGAGAGAGAGAGAAGGAGAAGAAGAGAAGAAAAAAAAGAAAAGAAGAAGAAGAGGGAGAGAGAGAAGGAGAAGAAGAGAGAAAAAGGAGAAGAAAAGAAGAAGAAGAAGGGAGAGAGAAGAAGAAGAAGAAGAAGAAGAAGAAGAGGGAGAGAGAGAGGAGGAGAAGAGAAAAAGAAGAAGAAGCATTTCTGAAAATTACACTTTTCTTCATTATCTTTTCTCCACTCAAGGAGAGGCGGCAAGAATCTTGCAAAGGAGAGTGCGAGAACTCTATCACTCGTACACCCGTCTTCGAGTATGGCCTCGAAGCGTAGTTTCACAAAGATGGCTAGAAACCCTGCAAGTGTGGATGGAGGTTCGAAACAAGGTGGCATTGCAACCGCGAACGGTTCATCAGGCATCAATACCAGTGGAATCACAACATCACTCCAAACCCAGGTTGCTCTATTATTAAATCATAGGTTATAACTATCACGGTGAAAAATCATATTCACATGCATCACATTGATTGTGTGTTTGATAATTTTCTAGGTATGAACTTAGTTGTGATGTATGCAACAAGCAAGATAATTTCCGTCTTAAGATGTCATCATAATAGGTGGAATTGATTAGAAATTACATCGTAAATTACCAAAAAATTCTTGCATAAAGTGCATTGTCCCTTTCACAAGTTCTTTCTTAAAATGCATTTCAGAGGACATTGAAAGGAACAAAGTGTATGTCCGTATCGCAAGAAGGATTCTAAGGTACATGTAATAATCTGCAGAAAAGATTAAAGTACAGCTAGACTCATACAATGATCACATAAAGTTAGATCATTCAAGAAGGTTATAGATCGTGTAAATAATTACATAGAGGATAATGTTAAGATTGCATGCATAGAAAGTACCTTTGCATGTGTGGCATAAAATATTGTATGGATTATATTAAAATTATAAGCATTGAAATGAAGGCATGACATTATGTTGCATGCGTTAAAGTTGTTGGGATAATTCAACGTTGTTTGTAATCTACCAAATGGGATTGAGATCCATGAATCCCATGTCAAAGTCCTTGGTGACTTCAAGAGGGATAGGTAAAAGCTTAAGCGCCTATGAGCATTATTGAGAGGGCTTAAGAAGATTATACTTAAGATAGAGTAGGAACTGTTCTAAATAGAACCATCTTGACCGACCATGGTCAAGGGGATAGACAATCTTGATCAATTAAGATCAAAGATAAAGGTACATAGGTACTTCAAGGGATCTAGGAGATAACCAGCAAGTTGACCAATCGAGGACGACAGGGTTGTCCATGATCTATTTTACAAGGAGACCTAAGGTAAGGATAATTAGGGTCGGTAGGGTACAAATCCTAACTCAAAGAAAAAGGGAAAATAAGCAACCTAGCTTGCCAAGCCCTTGGAATCTCGCCAAGACCGAACGACCTAGGATCGAATGCTGGGAGCATTTGGGAACAAGGAATCACACCTTAGTAGTTGGTCGTACGAACGACCTCAGAAATGATTGTGATTGGACACTTATGTACATTGTTTGAACTTCCTTGCTCAAGGAACTAATTCAAGGTAAAACACTTAATGCTTCAGGTTAAAAGCCTGGAGGGAGAGGCAAATTCAGTTACCTCCGACTGTCTGCCTTGCCCTATCCAAGGGGGTTGTTAGCCGCGCCGGGTATATGGACTGAACCTGCCGTGAGAGGTCTCTCCGTGGATGCTGCTTGGAGCGGGAGGACGCTTGGGTGCCAGGGGAGGCTCTGGCTGTAAATTCCTTGTCTCCGGATCCTGCACAAGAGGCCGACGTGACTCAAGATGGGATCTCGAGGCCCGTGTATTAGTCTACGGGCGAAACTTGGAGCAGCAATCCTGTTGATTGCTGGAATAGCCTTCGGGCATGATACTTGATGTATTCCGGGACTATGATAAATAAAGATCAGATAGTTGAAAAAGGAACTTGCTTGACATCGTTTTTGTGTCAGTGCCTAAGTTACGTGAAGGAACCTGTGTTTAAATTGATTAATTAAGAAAGCTGCTTTTGCATGTCAAACATAATGTGGTAGGTAATTAGATAACTAAGCAAACAGAGGAAAGTGCGGTGGACATGACTTGGGTCCGTTCTACGGAAGGGTGGTCCCGGTTAGTTGGGAACTTTTCTCAAAAGACGTGATAACGAGACTATGAAGACCTAGCGTCAGTAGAGTTAGAATCTCGATTTATACTGTTTTAGGGGAACGGAATGGGACTATGCCTTATGGGTAGAGAGGTTGAGCTTCGCATCTCTCTCGTTTTCCATTCTCCATGAACCAAGTGCAGCATAAATCCGCTTCGACTTTGTTGTTCCTATGCAAAGTGGTTCATCTGGAGCTCGACGCTAGCTACTTCCCAGAGACTTTGCTGATAGGAAAGGAACCCTGACTTCAGGTCAGTCATAAGTGAGAACGGCCGGACACTTTCGCTCGGAGCAGACTTGGGAAGACCTAGATCGCAAACCTTGTGACATTCCTTGCGAGTGCGAGGTGGCGCTTTCTAGACTCTCTTCCCGATGGGTTGCTAAGACGTGTTCTACAGGTGGACGAGTAGACAAGTTACAGTTTTGATGGGGGAGGCTACTCATTCTAGAGTGACTATTTGGGTGCTTTTCTTTTGTTTATAGGGCTCTAGTGTGTTTTCCATGGGCAATTTTTGAATTTTCCAAGTTGTCCTCATTTGTTAGACATTGTTCTTGCCAATCGGATTTTTTGGTAGCCATCTGGCATTTTCTAGGCATTTATTATGCCATGACCAGCATTAAATGTTGGTAGGCCAGCATTTATGGCATTTTCAGATTTTAGTAGGCCAATTTAGGGGTTTTGTGGCTATGTATAGCCATTCCCCATTGGGAAGTCATTCATATCACCATCTTCCTTCTTTCTTAGTAGGTGCTTACTCCGACTCCATCATATTTCTCGGTCTCTAGCGCTGTTGTCATCATCAACCTGATTTGGTGCCCTCACTAATGCTATGGGCTGCATGTAAGGATTGATCAGTCAATCATCATTGTATCAGCATTCTTATTTAGTTAGTGTAATATTCTTCCCTTATCCTCTCTCTCTCTCTCTCTCTCTCTCTCTCTCTCTCTCTGTGTTTGTGTTTCTCTCCTGTTGTTGCGCACTCTCACATGGTATCATCACTAAAGTGAGGACAGCCTTTTCACAACCTTTAGATTTCTTGCATAAGAGTAGGTTTTCATTGCAAAGGAGTAACCCAAATTTCCAATAGGTAGTTTTTCAGTCTGTATTTATAGCTCGAACAGATTGTTCATTGCCTGTTTTCACCCCCAAGTAGCTAGGCGACTGTCTTGAGGGACCAAGTGGCATCAACTTTTACGTTTTGCCCAAAGCGTAAATTTGCATTTTTTGCATGTATCCATTGCTTGGTGCAAGCATCAGCTTTCTCAACCTTGGTGACAACGTTCTGCTGTGGCGACAGTTTTTGTGTAGGTGATAGTCTCTTGCTAGCAAGTGACACTTGTTTCTCTGTTAGATGTAACATTCTGGGGGATTGCAGGTTCAAACATGTCTTATCAGAAGTTCTTTGTTAACTTAGAGGATGAGGTCTCTATTCCTTCCTTTGACAGAGAGAGAGAGAGATTTTCGTGCTAGTTCACGCGATGAACGGAGGTCTCCTAGCTTGTTTGTACGGGATCCCTTTCCTTTGCATTATCTCCATGTTTCACAGAAGGCCCGTTCTGCTGGCCATCATATGCCCTTCATGGCACCCTCTATACAGGTGTCTTTACTCCCTTCTGTGCCCAAAGAAGACCGGCTTGATGGTTCAAACTACTTGCTTTGGTTGTGTAAGTTGGAATGTATCCTTGATACCTTTGACCTTTGGGAGTTCGTTAACCACCCTATTCTCCATTCAGTGGAGGATCCCACCGTTGGATCATCGATGGATTTTGTGTCCCTTGGCAAGATGATATCTTCAGAGGATGTGACTATGATTTTTTTGAGTTAGTTGCTATCTCCTCGATTTGATGTCTTCTACATCAGCCTTCTTACATGGAGGACCTATGAGAAGCTTCTATGGGAGGAGCCTTCCAGGCTTGTTTTGGAGCATGACAAGTGTGCCAAAGAGGTAGCCAGTGGATCCACCTCCACCAAAGCTTTTGTTGCAAGTTTTTTTGGGGGGGGGGGGGGGGGGGAGGGAATTCAAAGGCTAAATGACAAGAGAGTCTTTTAGGCTCTAACTTTGACTTGGAGAAATGTTGGAGGAAGTACCCTCACCTTTGTCTGGGAGCGACAGATGGAGCTAAAATGTCCGAGCCTTCTACCTCTACTCCAGTGGTTACCCATAAGTTAGTGTTCCTTCATATTGTTGACTTGGAGGAGCCTTCTTTAGTGGTTGCCTCATCTTTTGAGAGACCTTGGGTGGTTGATAGTGGAGCTTCTAGTCATATGACTCCACGAGGTGATTTGTTGTAGGATCTATGCCCTTCTGAGGGTTTTGTCACTGTTGGTGACCTTGTTTTCGGTGCCTATTAGTGCTGTTGGTGCTTTCCTTTTATTTCCTGACCGCGCTTCCAACTCTGCTCATAGGCCTTTTATGTTCTGGACTTGGGCTTTCCACTCCTGTCAGTTTATGGCCTTACTAGGCTTGGTACTCAGGTTGTCTTCACCGAGAAAACCCATTGCATCAAGGATTCTACCATAGGGGCGATAATATACTCTCTCCTCTCTTGGACTCTTTTCGGGCCTGAGAGGTGGTGTTGAGCCACCAAAATTAAGACCGAATTAACATAAAATTATCATGCATTAATGCCTAATCTCACTCAATTCAAACAACACAAAAAAACTTATGAAAAAGATTCCCATTTTATTGAGTATGACAAATGCTCCAAAATCCCCATTCACTCATTACTCATTCATTGTCACTCTATGATCACTTTGTTTACTTTGTTATCTCGACTCTCACTCTTCCAAGCTCCTTCCCTTCTCTCCCTTCTCTTCAGCCAGCTGCTCACAGCCCGTGTAGGAGCTGTTGCCCAGGCAGTGGAGCTGCTGCCCTGCTGTCCAGCCTGCCGTTCAGCTCCTGGATGCTGCTGCCTTGCCTTGGAGTACATCGTCAGCTGCCAAAAAGTAATCGTTGGCTTGTTCCTTGTGTTTTGCTGCAGCCTAGCCACATCATCATCTGCCCAGACTGTTGCTGCTTGCATTTTCCACCTGACAGATTGTAATTTGTTGCTGTTGTGGACTGACCATTGAGTCCTGACAGCAATCCTGTCCTTTATCTGCTGATTGTGGAAGTGTGACAGCCAGCAGACCTTGCATTTTGTGGCCTGGGGTCATCATCGACATCCTGCCAACAAGATTGCATTTTGCTCCTTCCAATGCTGCCCATATCATTCCTTCTGCTGCACGGAGTTTTCTTCCACATCCCAACACTCGGAGGACTGCATATTGCTACCTCCACACTGCTACCACAGTCCTTTGACCAGTATTGCTGCCCTTCATCAGCTGGGCTACTGCAGTCATCTAACATCACAGACTCCTTGGCTCTCTTTAGCCCTGGTCCCAAAGACATGGTCTGAAGGGATTGTATCATCATCCTGTTCCATTTAATATTCATTCATTCTCAGAGTTTTTGAGTTCATTCACTGCTACACACTCTGTTGCCACCACTGCAAACCCTACCGTTTCTTTACACGATGCCAATACGTGATACACCTGGGTGTGTATCTATATAGTTGTGTCTAGGTGGAAGGTGCCCTGGTCTAACTAATAAAGGTGGCTCAATAAAAGGATAAATGATACAAGAGAGGATGAGGTGAAGAACATTGTCCAACATGGATAGTGGAAGAAGAACATATTTGGCTCAAACAGGATTGGTTTTGGCAGTTTATCATCACTCTTGTCCATAAACACCTAGATAGGGAGTAAGAACTTGCAGGATAATACCATCAGAGTCTCAGGATAAGTGGTTAAGAGTCATTCATCTTATTTTAAGCAGGCATTACCTGTTCTGTTAGTCTTCCTTTCTGTGTGGTCCATGATGAAATGACATGGATATCGTAATAAGTGGTCTGTTGCTGTACATTATCCGGATTTTCTTGTTTTAAAATTGTTGCAGGACTGAAAATTGCACAAAAACTGGTCTGCCTTACATCATACTGAAGTCATCACATTAATCACTAGTATAAATCATGCCTTTTTCATGTCATACCTTCATTATTTGTCAAAAATTGTGTGACACATGGCATATAACTCACCCACCGACTCTACACCCAACGCATCAACAACAAAGCCCTAAGTGAGGCTTTCATGTTGGTTGATATGTCGTGTAGCCCTTTTCTTCATCTTGCCAACTATTGAGCCCTCTACCTCTACTACAAATTTAAAGTAGGTTGTGTCTATTTTTGGAGTGAAGTTCATGATAAGCTTAGTGAGATTTGACATTTTCCCAACAAGTGCTCTATTTGTAAGTGTGCCTTGGCTTCATATTCAATTCTTTTTGGAGAAGTTATTTGCATAGGTAATTGGTTCTTCAAAATGATGTGCTGGACTTCTCATATTACAAAATATTGTGAGGTACTACAATGGCATAGTCCAGAGTCATGAAATGTGTGTTAAATTTACCGTAGTCACTTTGCAGCTGATGTAGAGTTTTTCTTCAAGTTTTGTGCATGCCATTCTATGCCTGACTCACCTGGTGAAGTTTTGATGCTATGCAAAGCTTATTTCACACTATGGAGTATGATATCATTTTTTTGGTGGCAGTCAGGGCCCAGCGAAATCACAACCCGTTGGACAATGACAATGAGATTTGCACTTTTGCCCTGGAGGCCTGAGCTCGTTTTTACTGGAATCTCAGTTATGGGCATCAACCCAGCCAGTGGAAAGTTTCTTAGCCATGTGGTATGTGCAGTATTGGTTTAGATGACTTCAAGTAGAGTAGCATGATTCTTCTATTTGTTTTGTCTGTCAGGAAGTGGGGCTCTGCAGCAAAGCAGTTACAATGATATGTGTAGGGTCTCTGCATGGCTGTTACTTGGTTTGCTATCATTTCACTGTTTCTTGTAGGTGGCATGCACAGTAAACTGAATGTAAAAAAGGCCATAATGATAACTTCTACAGTCGATATAGAGGCAGCTACAATTTTTAGAGAAGAAAGAAGCCATTTGCTTTATGCTGCATGATCCGTCATACTTTTGTTCTTTTTGTCATTTTGCAGCCATACATTAGACATACCAACTATTCTTTTGCAATATTATAACACCAAGTCTATATCTCAACCACTGTATTGGACAACAGATTCTCGTTTTTGTTATTTAAAAATGGCACTCTTACTCTTGTTCTATTCATGCTTCAGGACTATTGGGATTCCATAGAAAACAATGAATACCTCTCATTAGAGGGTGTTATGGATCTGCTTAAGCAGGTGAGTTTGGGCATTGAAGCATTAGACACCTTTTAACATTGAGTGTCTCCTGTCAGCAACTTTCATGTGTCCACAATCCATTTGAAAGTTATGCATATGTACCTCTTATATAGAAAGCGTTTTTTAAGGTTCCCATGCAGTAGAATAGTTAAGAAATTTGAAGTATTGCATTTACTCATTGGAGACTATGGTTATATTTTCTGCTCCATGGGATGTTTTGCTTCTTGTTGTTATGACGCAAAATTAAATGCCTTATCAGTTGTGGTATTACAAGACGCCTGATTTGCAAACACCAAAGTACAGAGTATTGAAGAGGACTGGCATTTATGAGGTACTTGGTTCGTTGATGATATTTTATAGAGTTCTAAATTACAAGACACATAACTCTTGGTACTATTTCCTGTGCAGGTTCGTGAGTATGAACCATTCATTGTAGTGGAAGCTCAAGGTGATCGTTTAACCGGTTCCAAAGGTTTCAAATATGTTACTGAGTACGCTACTGCTTATGATTCTTCAGAAGAGGCCTTAAACGTTTGACTTATGCTTTCCTGAAACATGACTTGATAGTGAAAGTTAAGCAAACCAAAATGTAATTAAATTAGTTTTGGGAAGTAATTTTAGCATGCTCCAGAGGAATTAAAGCTTTCAATGGTGCATAGGAAGTAAGGCTTCATATGATAATGAAATGATTGGAAGAGTAAAGGAACTAAAGTCAAGTCGAAGGAAAACACTGGACAATAGATTAGAGAACTAGTGAGTAATTCTGCTGGTTTATATTATATAGGTAGAATCTCTTGAATGCCTTGGAGGCCTTCTTGTTGAGTCTTGATGTCCTTGGTCCATTACATATATAGATCTCAAGCACAACAGTGCTCATGGGGTTTGGTTCTTCACCACCCAACCACAATAGGATGGCTTGTAGTGGCTCTGAGGCTAAACCTCTCAAGGTCTTTTGCCAGGGACTTGCTGCTTGCATTGGTGCTGCAGGGTGTCCATTGAGCTTTTGAACTCGAGCAATGAGGTGGAAGTAACGAGTGTGGGCTAAATTTTCAAGCGCTTATGTGAAAGTGTTGGTTATTGACCATGCCAAAAAGGTTCGAGGCATTGACTATCTCATCAAGGGCAAGGCATTAACTGTGTCAACAAGTCTGAGGCCCTTCTTTGATTCTAAATGAAGTTGAAAGAAACAAGGTTGAGAGGTTTAATATAAAAAGGGATTTGGAAGAATTCATTAGGTACAAAATGGGAAGACACAAGAAAATGATGGCTAAATCTCACCTCATCTTGTTGTTTCCTCATAAGGTCGTTCTGTAATGATCATGGGAACTTCCCACCAGTTTACCGTTAGTTTACCCCTTCAAAAGCTACCTGAAATGCTCTTATTGCATTGTTGCTGCAACATTTCTTTCTTTTGTTTCTGCATTTACCTATACTGCTCCTACAACTGCAGCCTTCTTGTCTGCAACACTGTTATGGATTGAACCCAAAATACTAATGTTTGGTGCATGGTTGCATTCTGTCCGTGGATGGATCCATATAGCATGATCCGTCCAGTCCGGTCAGATGTGTATGACCTGTCTAGTTTTAATCCAGTTTGTTTGTTTGTTTGTTTTTTTTGGTTTTTACTTTTGTTTTTTTACAATGGTTAAAAGAAAAGTAGTTTTTTGCTCTAACCTTTTCCTCTTTATCCTCACTGACCTCTACCTGTACCTTATTTACCACCTCCTCTTCTTCTACCTCTCTCTTACAAGCTCCTCTACTCTCCTCTCTCAGATCTCCTCCATTCACTTCTCCCTACCTCTATATCCTCCTCTTCCTCTTGTGTCTCACTCCTTTTCTTTCCCTTCCCCTATCTCTACCTATATCTCTATATTCTTTACCGCTATCAAAATGCCTAAGCCTCTTCATGAAGCCTTCGCATCACACACAACTCACCTTGGGTCTTAGCCTTCAGTTTCTTTTGGTATCTACTACTTTTTGTACTTGCCACTTGCCAGACCATGATCTATGAATCACGATCCATCATTGCAGCTAGCTTCTTTTTGTGATCCATTGTACATGCTGTCAATTTTATAAATGAAATTGGATCTTAGAAATTACTTGTGACCAGAGTCTTGGATTTACATTTTGTCTCAACTTTTCATCATATTCATACCTCATTTTTGAAAATTTAAGCAAACATGTTTATGGTTGGTAAATTGACTAATATGGATGGATAATGCCTTGTGACACTCTTATCTCATGGATGGCCACTTTCATATTAAAACAAGTAATATTTTTTAGTCTAACCCTTAATTTTCTATGTATTTTTTAATGACTGTACAAAACATTGGATTTTATCCAACATTTTTGTGTACGTTTGGTACTGTACTAAGTCCACTTATTTGATGGATGGTACTTTGACTACCTTGTTTCTTGTAATAGAGGCATAGTTTGTATCAAGGAGCTCAATAAAAGATGGATAATAAATGAAAATCTGGGTAATTGGATATACATTGTGATGACATGAGTTGGCTAGAGAGTGATCCTGCTCAAGAGAATTTAAAATATGAGTTATGATTGTGTATAAGAAAAGGCTGCATAATTTAGCCAGGGATGTAATATTTCACAAAGTTTGTAGAAAAAGGAACTTTTTTGTACTAAGTGCATGCTAAAGACAGGTAAGAGCTTTTTTTTTGGTGGTCTATTGAAGTTATCTTTTCTGCAGCTATATTTTTGGAAACAATTCAGATGGAAAACGGATTCCAATGACAACACCAGTCATAACAAGGACTTCTAATGGACCTGAATCAGATGTTAGCATTCAAATTGTGCTTCCGGTTGATAGCACGATGTCAAAGTAAGATGATTGCTTCTCTCTCCTTCACCTGGTCCAGAAATTTGTTATCAATGGGGCTGTTAGCAGGTAACCCTTCAGACATTAGGTATGCAGTAAAACTTGTAAGCATGCTGGAGTTATTATTCATAGTGTTTGACTGTAATGTTTTGATTAATCATACCAGCTTACAGGCCATCCTTAGCTTGTCCATAAGATGCTTTATAGGTGCTCTTGATTCATTATTCAAATGGTACGTGCTACCCATGTTGGTCCTGGCAGTACCTCGGATTTATATTTCCCTATCTAAATGTTTTATCTATCAGGTTTTAGACATTGATTAATTTTTATTTATCAGGATGTGGGCTGCATGCTTAACAGCCGTGCTGTTCAAAAGTGCTTGGTTTTTGTTTATTTCCATAAGGGGATTTATGTCAACAGACCATCAAAATATTATATTATCCTGACTCTCAGTTCGATCATGTGAGGGCACAGTTTTAGACTCATCTTTTTTAGATCTTTAAAAGAAATCATATCTTAAGAATGTAAGGAAAACCATCAAGGTACTTAGGCCTGATCAGGTTGCTCACAGTACACCCTCCTTTGCGCTTCCATGTAGTCTTTGAACAATAGGCAAATGGGGTGTTGATATGGTTACCAGAGTTGTGAATGCTTGAACTGAATGTGTAATTCCTCTCTGTGTGTTAAAGATTGCCAAGTCCTGTGGTGGACTCAGTGAAGTTGAATAAAGTCGGTGGTGGTGTGATGGCGGCAATAAAATTCAGTGGGGCTGCTACGGAAGTGGAAGTACTAGAGAAAGAAAGAGAATTGCGGTTGGCTTTAGAAGGTAATGGGCAGCAAGCAATGCAGGGTTTCATGCTAGCTCGCTACAATGATCCAGGGCGAACATGGAGCTTCATTAGGGTACAGTTCCTTCTCTAGGCCTTGTCAAAAAACATATGTATTGGTTGCAGCTTGTTACCTTGTTGACTTGGCATGGTCTGGTTTTGCTTTGCAGAGAAATGAAGTGCTGATTCCCATTGAAGGGTTCAGAATGGATTAGAATCCTGATTCTAGCTTGCTGTAGTACCATCTTTATACTGGAGCTTCATGTTGGACTACTTATCTCATTTATATTCTCTCTTTGGGGACATTGCAAAGCTTCTTCTTGGGCTTTACTTGAACGTTTATGTATATTCTGTATCCTTTGAGAATGTTTTGTAAAGCTGAGCTCCCAAACTGTATATATGCTCATTTCTATTTTGTATATATATGTTCTCCCTGTCTATTCTCAGCAGAACTAAATTCCGAGTATTGTGAATTAAAATGTCATGAATGTTTTTTGCCTGCCCTATGCCATGTGAAGAGTTTGGGTGGCATTTTTCCTTGGTACATAAATTGGATAAAAAGTGAAATAAATAAATCTAAGTCTCAACAATGTGCATCTCTTTGTTTTCCTTGGATCATCTTTGTTGCACCTCAGTTTAACCTCTCTGTGTCCCCTTTAATTACTAGATGCCTTGCCTTGGAAGATCCAAAAAGAGGCAACATGCTTGTGATGTCGAAGCACCACAAGGGAGAGCATTGCAGTGGTAAAGAACGTGACGACTACAGCAATGATCATGTTGAGACAAGTAAGCATGGAGGATGGACATCAGCCCTTCCCAACATCAATGTTGCGTTGCAGCAATGCACTCCTCTCAATGCTACTGCGTGCTTTTCATTCTCTCTCTCTCTCTCTCTCTCTCTCTCTCTCTCTCGTTGATAATGACTAGTGCTCCGCGCAAGTACTCGCGTGCGTGGGTGTTTTACAAACCGCTAGGACCTGCACACGGGCGGGTCTTAAGGGCGCTTGTAAACTAACCAACAACCCCCCAATCTCTCATGTAAACTATTTTACTTGTGCATATGCCCACGTGCCCCTGCGCACATTATTTTTCTATACTCGTTACTTCTTTCTCTTTCTTATTCTCAATACTAGTCAATAGTCGTGACAACTTTTTGTTTGAGCATCTTCTTTGTATTTGTCTTAGTCAATGAGTAAATATTAATGTGAGTGAAACTTAGTTAATTGATCTAAGGTTTAGCTTTCATGCATTTATGAAACCTTGTTCTTAAAGTACTCTCACTCACTCCCTCTTCAAAGATACGCACATATATATGCATGGATCCACACATATTCTATACGTGCTACCTTGGTGTTACAGAAGTTGATGAATCACATGTAGAGTGCGATGCATGTTAAACAAGTGTGGTGGACTTAGATTATTAAGCATATAGATGTAAGTGTAAACTCAATGTAAACATTGACCAATGTTATTAACTTGTGTTGTTAGGCTTGAAAGGACCCATGAACATCTAATCTAATCTAAGATATATTGACCTCTCATGCATGGCTATCTTTTCATCGTGTGTGTGTGTGTGTGTGTGTGTGTGTGTGTGTGTGTGTGTGTGTGTGTGTCTCGTATGTGTGTAGCTATATAAAGTTGAATGTACGTGCGGATCATACAAATAGAGCATGGAGAGCTAGACAAATAATTGTGTGAAAGTGCATCATTTTGTGCATGAGTGGTTTTGTCTTCTATCTACTTGTTAGATCAAATATTGACGTACATAACATACTTGGTCATCACAATATGTGTAAGTCACTTGTATTTGTGTGACTCATATGATATTTATGCTATGCTTCTTAGTAGATGTATTTATGTTAATCCATACCATATGATTGTGTAGAAGACTTGCCAATGTACCTTTCAAAATACTTGAAGCATGTTTGTCAGTTGAAATTGCTACCACAAAGCATGGTAGGATGCTCCATGTCACATCAATTTGCTTTTGCAAGAAATTTCTCCAACACTTTGTATGTAAAAACACTCAACTTGGGCTATTTGGAGTAGTTGCTAAGTACCATAGAAGCACCAATATCAATAGCACATTGTCTCATATTTGGAACTTATCTTTGATCTACTAATGTCTTTGTCTCCTAAGGTATTCCATTTTATTGTGGAGTACATGGCATTGCACATTGATGCTTGATGCCCTTTTACCCATAAATGTAGAAGTCTTTAGACATATACCTAGTAACAACCTATCCACACAACACATGCATGGTAAGGCCAAAGAGGGCTTTGGAGCTTTAGAGAACCTCAAATGTCAATCTTAATGTTTCATAGTTTCTCTCGACTTCATTGTTTAGTCACAAGCTCCCTATCTATTTACGAATGGTTCTTTGTTTTAATTTGATTGGTAAACTTTGGGGATCATACTTCTCCCTAGTGCATGTGCAAGAGTGCTTAACTAAGAATATTCATTTGATTTGTCATTTGATCAATTGAATATTCTATGATTTAGATTGTAGTTTCCTACCTGTTTCAAGACCTATAGTTAATTCATAGGCAATTTGCAATATCTAGTATCATTAATTGATTGATACTCATCCAGTAAAACATGTTCAAGTCAAGTGATCAACTAGAAAAATTGCTTTTTTTTTTGGTTGCAAAAATATAGGCAACAACTCCAATGACTATACTGCACTATTGTCATCCTTTGAAAGGAAGGATTTTGTTTCCATAGATGCTCCAGCGTCTCGACCTAAGTTGCTTTGCAATACATTGCAATTGCTGGATAGAAATAATAGTCTCATGTAGCTCCTGTGCGATGGTTGTACTCTCTCAAATAATCTTGCACAATGTCAAATGCATGGAGATGCCATGTCATCTAGAGCCACCCTGCTTCCTCCCATTCTTGGTTGTTCTCAGTTTTCTTGGTGCATAGAGCTCATTTGCAGCTCCTTCCTTAGAGAGAGAGAGAGAGAGAGAGAGAGAGACAGGAGTAGGGAAAAGAAAGGGCGAGATGGGTCTCATTAGGATGGTAGTTTCTGAGCATTAGGCTGTGGCAGGCATGGCGCACCCTTGCCGTCTCTTCCCTCTCTCCTGGCGGATCTTCTTCTCGATCTCTTCTTCGCAACGGACCCCCTCTGCAGGCCGTGAGCTCACCCTCATCGCTGCATGGCCGTCGTGCACACCATTAGCGGCCTCATCAACTCCCACAAGCATGCTAGTCTCAATATTGACGGTACTAGCTCTGCGAGCCTGCTTGAGCACAGTGCTGTTGCATTCGACTTCTTCATATTTCCCATTGCGTCGCTCTACAAATATGACTACAGCGGCAGTCTCATCTAGGCCAACATTACCTAGCGTGCTCATACTCTTCTTAGAGCTAGGCTTCAGGTTGGAAGTGGGGACTGTAGTGATCTTCTGAACCACATGAGAGGAAGATCTGGTTAGGTCGACCTGAGCACCGTGTGTGCCTTTACAAGTTAAGGCTAGGGCTAACGGTGTTGACGGATGCAACAATAGGTTGGCGGAAGGGATGGGTTCTTGTGGTGGCGCATAGGGCACATCAATGTCGTTGAGGGGATGGGGGATGGATCGATGGAGGGGATCGGAGGTGGGTTGATGGAGGGCAAGCTGAGGATGATGGAAGCAGGGAGAGGTGTAAGGCCACATGGGCAAGGCTTCAGTGGGGCTTTACGGTTGTATGAAAATGCTGCGTGTGGTCGATTGGGAGCTTGGGGAAGAGGGCCTTGTGAATGGGACAGGGCTTGAGGACAGCAGGCATGGAGGCCTTTCAGGCATTTGCTCAGGTAGGGGCTACATAGCATGCAAGCTTGAGGACCTTCTTTGGCTGCTGCTGTCCCTTCTTCTTCTTCTTCTTCTTCTTCTTCTTCTTCTTGTATTTCTTATGTATGCAAAATCTCATACATCCAAAAGCCACTGTTGCACTCTTAAATTTCATCGGTTATTCTTACTCGTAATACCAATTCTGAAAGCAACGACATCAAATAAGGATATAGATATTCCTCATGAGCCGCTGTGACACAGCTGGTTGATGATCGAGAAACTTTGAACACGTACATTCCTCTGAGAGAGAGAGAGAGAGAGAGAGAGAGAGAGAGAGAGAGAGAGAGAGAGAATATAGTTCTTTAAATGTACCCCACATGAAAATGTATTGCACGACAAAGAAAATAAGAAATTATTTTGTAGAATAGTACTATGGCTTTTTTAAGGAAAAACTTGCAGCCATCTTAGGCTACGATGCATTTCCCACTTTTGAGGTGTCACTTGAAATGTTTTCAAAAAGTTTTTATCCCTATATTTTCTTGAAAAGTATGCTTTGGAATCGTTCTCTTGCTTGCCATGTAGGCTTGGGAGATAACATGCCATGTTTGATTTATGCCTTGGGAAATTTGAAAACAAGAGATAGTATAGATTGTTTAGTGTAAAACATGGATGAAAAGGCAGAAGAACACAACCTCAGTGGGCCTTTCTGTGTCCCCCCTTTAATGAACTGCATGATAGTTCAAAGAACATAAGCAATAATTTTCTAGAATAATATAGCTTTTTTAAAGAAAAACTTCTAGTCATCTTAGGTTACGATGCTTTTCCCACCTTTGAGGTGTCACTTAAAAGAGCTTTTATCTATTATTTTCTTGAAAAGTGTGCTTTGGAAATTGTTCTTTGCTTGCTATGTAGGCTTGCTAGCTAATATGCCAGGTTTGGTCTATGCCTTGAGAAATTTGAAAATAAGAGATATGCCAGGTTTGGTCTATGCCTTGAGAAATTTGAAAATAAGAGATAGTATAGATTGTTTAGTGTGCAACATGGATGAAAATGCAAAAGAACACAACCCTGGTGGGCCTTTCCTTTCTTCCATCTTGCCTTGAATTTCTTTTCTTCCATCATGCCTTAAATGTGTAATAAAAGATACCATTCATGGGCAAGTCGCTTGTTCTTTTTGCTCATTTGAAGCAATAGGCTAAGTATGAAACAACATATAATTTCCAAACTTTTTCATATCAAGGGAGTCTCGTCTTTTATGGTTTTGATGGTGTGAAATAAAAGTTGTTGAACTTATGTGGTATAAATTACCATGGATTTAAAAAGCTCAGCTGGATCTTTCTTTGTGATCTTAATCTCTTCTAGAGAGACGTAGGTAATGTAAGCATCTAACATAAAGATTGCGAAAGGAGCCATGAACACAATGATTTATGGCTCTAACCACAGGTATGTTTGTGATTTGGAATTTCAAGGTGTAGAGATTTGACATCTCATTTGTTAGAATTATAAGGTTTCACATCATAATGGTGTATATCATGTGGTTCTATACTCTCTTTTCTTGTTCGTAGAGGCTTCTAGTAGTTTGCATCACAACCATGAAATGGTTTAGGTGCCTTTGTTTAGCCCTAAGTGTTCTGCAAATGTTTTTGGGGCCTCTCGAGTACAAAACCTCCCATCACTCATTTTCCTCATCAACAAAAATCATGACACTAGCGAATTGTTATATATTCTTTCATATCAATCAACATAAAATCCAAATTTGTCATCGTGTTTTCCTTTGAAAGAAACGCTATCATGATTCATAATGTAGAATAGGTAGGGCATTTGGCCATTTATAGGACAACTAGCATTCAATCTAGGATCATGTGGTGTTTTTGTACTATTGTGAGGAGACTGCGTAGCACGTAATTTGTGTACATATTTCTAGAGAGCGAATGTGTTCTTAATGAGCTTGTTCACACAATAATGCCCCAACTCAATGTACTTTTCTGAGCATAGAACAAAGGGACCTTGCAACGCCAATGTTGCATATGACTATCGCTTGATGGGATTGACAGCATTGTGATTACCCAAGCATGAAACTATTTTGAGGCACAATATACTAGTTTCATGTGGATCCGCCCATAACAATCCCTATCGCTAAGGTTTTCCCTAACCCTCCCCCTCATTCGATCAGTAACTTAGGAGGCAATAAGACACTTGAAGTTAGACTCAAACACGCCCAGTCCTTTGTTACTCAATCCTTTGACTAACAGTAAAGGCTCCAGAGGTAAAAACTCACATGCTAAACCTAGAAAGAAATGATAAGAAACAAATTGAGAATTTTGTCCTATAATTCAAAGGGCATAACCAATCTCTCTAGGTTGGGGGTAATCAATGCATGGGTTTTCAGGAGAATCTCAAGCCGGGCATCATTTGTCTCCAAGAGGTTAAAGTAGCTGGGCTAGCCTTAGATAGGAATTCGAGCCTTAAATCTAAGGGAGTGGGCTAGCCTTAGAGAGGAATTTGAGCTTAACTCAAAGGAGTACGTATGAAACTCAATAGATCACGAGGTGGGAAGTAGGGCAATAGCAATAGGCTATCTTTAAAAAATGGAGATGATGGTTAAGAGTGCCAGTAAGAAACTTGGTAATAATAGGGTGGCTATGCATTTGAACAATGAAGAAGAATAGCCACAGGGTTAGTCTATGCATTAGGACTTTATAACTCAAGGGCTAGGATATGGAACTCCATAAAAGCTATAGATTGCCCAATCATCCTAAAAGGGGACTTCAACATGGTAGAGACCATACCAGATAGATGGGAAGGGATGGGGATAGTAGTCAATGGAATGGAGAAGGTGGCATGGGAAACACTAGAAGACTTTCATGGGCCAAAGATGCTAATCCCCACCCAGGATTCACTTGGTCCAATAAACCCTACATGTGTAAAGCTAGATTTGACCAAAAGAAGGTGAGAGAAGGGGAAATTGAGTTGCAACCCCTCCTTCACAAGATGAAAGCCAACCTTGGCCTATATATAAGAGAGTGGCAAGGGGATAGACCCACCAAGGAGTACATTAAAACTCTTAGACAAAAACAAGCCAATGATAGTATTCCCTTGTTATGTAAGATGGATGGGATACTGGTTGCCAATCAAGAAGAGAATCTAGGAGTGGTCTATGAGAATTTCTTTGAGATATTTAGAAAGCCAAGGATAACATTGGACAAACAAACAACATCAAAGTAGAGTCTCTAGGTGCAGGAAAAAGGTAGCACCCCTTGAACTAGTCCCCCTACTAGATTCGGATCTCTCCCCCATTGAACTAGTTGATACAATAGACTCCCTTGCCAAAGGAAAGTCCCTAGGCCTAGACGGTTTGCCTAATGTGTTCTTCGAGTTGTATAAGAACTTAATTATTATCCTTGCCCGATGGGGGTTTGGCATGAAGTGATACACTATAGGGTCCTTCCCTCCTCCATCAATGAAGGGACGGTGAGATTGATACACAAAATATAGGAAAAAGACCTCCTAGGAAATCGGAGGCCAATTACTTATCTCACCTCAACATATAAAATATATGACAAGACCATTTCTAGAAGGCTCATGATCCACAATGGGTTAGGAAGGAGAAAAAAATGTTTTATTAAAGGGAGGTATATTCTTGATGCCATCATAAACCTCTAGGAGAGACTAGAATATGGCCAAACGAAAAAGCCAAGTTTTTGTATTCCTCAAGATTGACTTCGACAAGGAATATAACAAACTTGAATGGGACTCTATTCTCCAGTCCCTATTGGACCTTCGACTAGGTAGGAAATTTATAAGATTTGTCTTAGTACTATCTGGGAATGTGTCAACCAAGATAGTAGTCAATGGTGAACTAACAAAGGCAATGCCTTTAAGAAGATCAATTAGATAGGATTGCCCCTAGTACTTTTGTTGTTTGCCATTGTTGCAGATGGGCTAGAATGGCTAAATCAAGATCAAGTACAAAAGGGAAAATCAGAGGGATCAATCTCTGTGACAACGAGGAGATGATCCTCAACCTCTTTGCAGATGGCACTAATGATACCTTGAATAATTTCAATGAGTCAATTACAATCTTCTAGGACTGCTTAGAAACCTTCTGTCAAGCGTTAGGATCCATAGTCAACCATACCAAAACCGGAATCAAAACATTGATTTAGTTGGTTGATTGGCTGGCAAGTAAGTGGATTATTCAAAGTCTTGCAAATTCAAATGAGGAGTGGGCCACACTTTTGTTTAAGAGCCTGAAATCCCTCCAAGTAGAAAGCTGCCCCAAGCTCAAAAACCTACCAAGTCACACACTCCTATTCTCCACCTTAAAATTCAAAGCTAAGAGAGCTTCCCTCTTGTTAAAAGAATATGGGAATCATAGTAGATGTTCAAAAACTAGATCTTCGTGAAGAACTAGGTCAAAGCCCAACATTGAATGAGGCATGGCTCTATCTAGCATAGTATCTCCCTTCCCCCAATTGCTAGTGAGGAATTCACCAAAGCAACAATACTCCAAAATAAAGGAATTCGAGTCTAGTCAAACATTTGGGATCACACAACTAACTCTTGGAAAGGGGATCTTCAGCTAAAAGCAATCTACATGCTAAATAGGGATGACCTTACAATAATCAATAGTAGGAAGGGAGTTTGACCTGAAGGCAATCCCCTATTGCCAAACTCTCACAACAAGGTAAGAATTGTAGACTTTGGTTGGCCTAAAAGAAGTAAACTACTTCCTCTCCCAGTCCTATGCAGGGGTAACTCCATCTTGGTAGCAAGGCTAAACAAAATATGGAGACTCAATTGGAGCCCTAGGCAATGGGATCGAGTTCCGATTCCAACACATATGGAGTTCCCCCCTCCCCCCTTAAGTATCCCTTCTCATGTGGCTTACCCTGCATAAGGCAGTATGGACATAGAAAAGAGCTGAAAGCATAGGAATAGGGTTAGGGCTTTGCAAGAGTTGCAATAAAGAGAAAGAAACGCCCCCCCCCCCCCCCCCCCCCCGCCCTTTTGTTAGTTCCACATGATTATTCTCCCCTTCCACCCTTATTGCTTCTCCTAGAAAGAGCTTCTACTGGGGGAAGCAAATAGGTTTCCTCAACTCTCTAAACATGCATGAGGCGTCATAATGTGGACGATTTGGTTGACAAGGATTGAGATTGTCTTTAATAATAATAAAATTAATCTGCTACCCAAACTAATACGTGACTGTGATTTGCAAATCCTCAAGAAAATAGGAGTAGTGGCTAGGATGGAATTGAAGTTGGCAATAATTAGGGAAAGGGAATGCATCTCCAAAAAGAAAAAGGAGGAACTTCATATTAGGAAAAATGCAGACATTCAAGCATTGGTACAAGTCATTGGTGAGTGGTCTAAACAAACAAATAGGTCACTTGCTCATTCCAACCAAACCAAACCAAGGAGCCATGCCACCTAGGAGCGAGGAGATGAGGAAGAGTCAATTATACTCTGCAAGTTTAGAGTGCATGAAGAGTGGCGCCATTGCATATTGGAGAGGAGGAAGCAATATGGAACGAGGTTTGAAAGGGCCTTCTCAATCCAACCCCTCAAATTCCCCCTTCCCAAAGACTTATCCAACTCATTGACTAGTGTAAACCAAGCTTCAAAGCATGTACTAAGTTGATGTAGGTTGGATGATGTATGAGGGGTTCATCTCTCGTTCACGAGGTAAATATTCAGACTTTTTTTGCAATAATATACAACTTAACACTTTCATTAAAAAAAGATATATTAATATGTTTTTTATTTTTTCATTTTCTAATATTTTCTCATACTTCATTTCTAGGAACTTTAATGTTGTATTTTGTTTTAAAGATTTAATATTCTCTCTCTCTCTCTCTCATGTATATCATTTTTAATTTTTACTATTTTAATATTAGATATTTAATGATTTATTTTATTTTGATATTTTGATGTTTTAATATTATTATAAGATTTTATATTTCACATTTATATTGAATTACTTTAATAATTTATATTTATATCTATTATTTATTAGTCTTTCATGTATATCTTTTCTATCTAAGGTGTCTTATTAACTGTTATTTATTTTTAACATTTGACTATTGATAAAAAAAAAACCTTTACTTTTGTAGTGTGTGTTTTCTCCCCCTTAATACTTTTCAAAAATTTTCAATGCTATTTTTATTTTTATTAATGGAATATTGGTATTTTTAATTTCTCATTTCGTTAATACAAATGGATAATAATGGTTAAATTATAAAAAGTAGAATATGAGTATATAAATGTTATAGGTGTTTACTTTTTAAATACTTTCTTATTATTATATGTTTTATCTTTTCAAAATTTTCTTTAACATTCATTGGTGATGGCTTTTTCATGTAGTTCGTACACCTTTGCCTTGACATCTCTCTATCTTTTCAAGTACATGCTATATAGTGGGTTATATGTGATCTATGTTGAATAATATTTATTTTCATTTATTACTTTTTTATATTTTAATATACTTATCAAGAAATAATTTTTAAATTTTAATCTCTCTTCAAGGATATCAATATGTTATTTTAAAGTTTCTTTTTATTAATTATGTAATAAATATTAATTTTTAAATAATTTGGCATTTATAATTCTCTTTTTTTAATTTTACTTATTGAATAAATTTTAACACTAGGTGTTTTATCTTATTGATAACTTTATCTAATGTTTTAAATAATATTTAAGCATTAGGTGTTTTATCTTTTGAAGAATTTCTTTAATATTGCATTAGTGATAGTATTTTCTTTGGATTTAGTTATATATTTTCACACACACACACACACACACACACACACACACACACACACACACACACACACACACACACACGCACGCACGCACGCACGCACGCACGCACGCACGCACGCACGCACGCACGCACGCACACATTGTAATAATTTACTTTTAACTAAATTTTAAATAGTTTTACTCTATCTCTAATTTTATTTTATGTTTCCAATATTTTTTAACATTAGGTGTTTTATCTTTTTAATACTTTCTTTAACATTGTGTTGGTGATGGTTTTTTATTAGGATCTAATAATTGTTTAAAAAAAATACTAAGATGCTTAGTATATTAATTTTTAGATACATTTTAAACATGATCTGTTTTATCTTTTCAATACATTGTTCAAGATTACATTAATGATGCCTTCTTAAAGCTAGTTATAGGACACTTTTACCTTGGCACATCTCTTCATCAACTCTATCTTTTACCATACGTTGCAAATTGAGTTAACTATTTTTGCATTGCATTTTTCTCTCTCCTTAACATAATTAACAAATCATTTTTAATAGTTTAGTTTTTGTCAATTCTATTGAATAGTGATTCTTAATAGTTTTTAATTTTTATAGGCATGTATAGTAATAATTTACTTTTAAATAAGTTTTATGATTATCATTTTCCCTTGTTTGATCTATATCTTTGTTACTCTCATCAAGTTTTGTTTTTAGTTTTTATGATATCGAATACCTCAATCTTCTTATTCATTTTTCTTATAAAATTTAGTTATATAGCTCTCTCTCTCTCTCTCTCTCTCTAGTTTTGTTTTTAAATAATTTGGTTTTGTGTATGAACCATAGTACCAAAATATGATCCCTATGTGTAAACCCTACTACCCATGAAGCATGTCTTAGGATGTGAAATGCTTTAATTGTTAGTAACACTAGTGTGAAGCATTGGCCTAAAGCTAGAGGTGCTGAGTGCCTAGTGAAGTTTTATGAAAATTAAAATTTAAATATTTATATAGCAAGATTTTGTTGGTTCTAAGGAAAATATTGACATGTTTTTAAGATTGATGGGTCCCTTTTTGGTGGTCTTTACTTGAATTTTTAAAGATTGATGGGTCTTTTTGCCTAAATATGGAATAGAATGGTTACAACAATTATCTTTTTTATATAAGATTTGCATTGCATGTAGAGATCTTACTTTGTCTTCTTGTGCAACTTGATTTTCATTTAGTGCTTGTTACTAAATTTTGCTCCTTTTTATACTTAGTACTTTTACATTTTGAAAGGAACATAACATTTGTTCACAATATATTATTTGCTCCTGTTTGTACTTATTACTTTCACATTTTGAAAGGAACATAACATTTGTTCATAATATATTATTTGCTCTTTTTCTCCTCCATTTGGCTATTGCTTCAATTCTCCTTAGTGATTCTCTTAAGGCTTAGTAGAGAAAAACTAGAAAGCTTTTGAAAGATAACTTTCAAAACTAGGCATGAAGCTATGATTTTTTAATGATTATCTTAAGATTTGTTGGCTAAAAAGTAGAAAGATTTAGTAAGATACAAATGATTAAAACTAAGCATGAAGCTTGCCACAAGTTAACTACATATTTTTTGATGATAAATCATTCTTTCTAGGAAATTATTGGACTCTCATATATACTTATTTGTTTTCCTTTTGGGCCTTTTCAAACTCTCTTTAAAAAAAACATGCTACTTAGTTATGTGCAAATCTTGTTAGCAAATTCAAAATAAGCAATGCCATGTCTATTGAAATCTCCCGAATCACTTGTAATTCCAAAGTCATGCATATGGCTACAATACTGAAACACTGATCCCTTGAGGATATTACTATTAGTAGTGCTAGGAAAATAAAATTCAAACAAATTTATCCATTACTATCATGGTTGAATGAAAATTACTATCAAAGACTTGATGGGAGTTTGATCGGACATCAAAATTGGGGCGAATGTATATCTATTAACTAATATCATGCTTTGAGAATATGTTTGATCCCATGTACACTTTTCAAAATCTTGTCCATATTGATCTTTGGATCTATTGCTTCGACTTGGTGATTAGGAAAAATAAAATGGTCAATACTCATGTTTTATGCATGATTGCATGACTGCTACCATAATATGAATAATCAATGCAAATATAATATAAGATGCAGATGTAAATGTGTTTAGGAAGAAAACATATGAAGTTGTACTCATAACACTTGTGGAAGCAAAGGTATCTTGAAAGTTACCAAAAATTTAATGCAACTCCAATATTGATGTGAACTACTTGAACTTAATCATAATCAATGTCGTGGTTTGGAAGGTAGGACATAAAAGCTCTATAAGCATGCATCTTTGGGAGATGTAGAAGGCTTTCATGAAGTGGACATTGCTTGATATACATTGCACTTTTCATATCATACAGGATAGGATTTTGGAAGCATTCATATAGGTTCCTTGTTGGGTGAATTTACTACAAGTGAGCGACCTTAAGTTTCGAAGTTATGTCCAAGGTTTTAACCTATCCCTTTATGGGAACAACAAAGCATGAGCAGAGGAGGAAAAAAGGGCACAATTTTTGGGGCTATTCAGCATGACTTTTGGGTAGGGGATAGGTTCCAATAGGGCTACTCTATGTAGGAGAAATCATAGCTATTATAGGATCCAATAAGCAAGGATAGAATAGGGCTAAAGGGTGGATAGCAAGCATAAATAGTATAGGGTTGAATAGAGGCATACTAGGGATGATGTATGAGAGGAAGAGCAAGCCTAAATTTTCTTCAAAGAGGATTAAACTGTGATGTTTAGTAGGCACGAACTATTCTATTACAAATGTATGCTATTGTCTTGAATCAAGACAGGTTGTGCAGGGATGATTTGGTGCATCAAAATGGGGTTTCTTTGAATCTTCATGCCAAGCCTAATTAATGCTAAATATAAAGGGATGATGTGACATGAAGAGCAAGGCTGTTCTCATACAAGAACATGGATGATCTTGATCCATAGATGTATATGTGATTATCTATAAACACTATGGATAACTAATCATAGCTTGGATTTTATTGTTCATAATCCTTCAACATTGAAACGCATGATTATTTTTGTTGGATATATGCTCTTCTATGGATTGCAAGGATGTCATATAGATGCTTTCAATGTATTTTTCTACAATAGTGAATTGAAACCCTCTTCTTTTCTATTCTTCAAATTGTAAAATCTTGAGTTATACCTCCTGATTGTGTAGTGATAGATAGAAGACTTACTCAAAATGGATATGCTATCAGAGGACACCCTCATTTTCCTACAACCTACAAAGTCTTGGAAGTAATAGAGAAGCCCCCTATTTTTGTGACAATGCCATTGAAAAATCCATGATTCAAAACCTACCATATGTTATGTTTTTTTGATAATAAAGATTGAAATAATCTCTTATTACAATGTATGTAAGAGATGGAGGTCTTAAATCCTTGAGAAATGGAATCCTAATATTTGGCTTGCGTGTTAATCATAATCTCCAAGTAATGAGAGATGATGAAACCTACAACTATAAGAGAAGAAATTTCTTCCAAAGAAAAATCCATCACCTAAGTTTAATAGAGAAGGATCCAAGGTAGAACAAGGTGTAGAAGCCTAGATTGAAGCTATGGATGATTGCTTTTTAGCTGTTGAAACTACCATTGCTAATCAATCCATGAATGATGTCGTGACGTTGCACGTCCACCATTGCGAACCCAAGGCCAGAGTTTTTTGCCAAGAATTTGAACTTTTTAGTCAGTGTCATTAGGAATTTGTTTTCTATTGTGTATGCCTTTTTATTTGCATTTTGCATGATGCATGAGCACATGTAGTTAGGCTAGGCACAATTCTTCAATGCATCCATAATTTTCGTGTGAGCATCGTTTGATTGGTTGAATCGCATGGATCCAATATTGCATATTTTCTCAAAACATGGATGATTGAGCACAAAGTCCTATTCCAAAGCATATTCTTGTTGGGGCATATTGCATGGAAGATAAGGTTCTTTTGGTTATGATGGACATAGGCAAGATCATGAATATGGCTATATGGGATGTGATGAACGATGCTGAAAAGTTTGCCATTATGACAGTAAGTTAATAGCTTAATGAATGAAAGCATTTTCAAGCACAAAGAAGGATATTCGAATATACCGAATTAGGGGAACTCTCAGAATTTCCACATAGAAGGATAAAATTTTGACACGGTTTAGGTTGCTAATACTGATCAGATGCCATTTCTCAACTCAACAATATCAGCCAATTGACATATTCTTAAGCCCTCCCAAATTTCCTCTTTTGTATGTACACCTAAGGGGTCCATATTTGTTCTTATAGTACCTTCAAACAACACAGGATCTTGAGGATAGATAAGAATATTTGTAAATAGGCATTGAACGCATGTGATATAGAGGATATATATAGAGTGAATTCCCCAAGGTCACAGCTTGTGTTGGCATCATCCCTAGGAGGAATCGTGTGGGTGAAAACTTGCGGTGGAATATCCTTAAGATCAAAATAGTTCTAGGCAAAAATGTCAAAGTATTCCTTCAACAAGTTAATCAATTGTTCCTCATCCTTTGCACTAAGATCCTCACCAATGTAAGTAGACTTAGGGGATTCCCCTAGCATTGCAATGTTTAATTATTTGACCTTTGCTAGTTCCTTAATGGGTTCATTAGATGTGTCTTTGGGCTTCACACCTAGCAACACAACTAAATCAACCTTTTTTGTAACATGCCCAACTTTTTCAATCAACTGCATGTGACCACACCTATTTTCACCTCACCCTTTGCACTAAGATCCTCACCAATGTAAGTAGACTTAGGGGATTCCCCTAGCATTGCAATGTTTACTTATTTGACCTTTGCTAGTTCCTTAATGGGTTCATTAGATGTGTCTTTGGGCTTCGCACCTAGCAACACAACTACTCTGTTAGAAGATGGGCATAGAAACCCACTGTAAGCAAGGGAGTATAAGGGCAGATGAGTGTGAATAGCCCTAGGGGCAGGGGAAACCCTAACCCTAGCTGGCAAAGGGCTATATAAACAGCCTATGGGTCACTATCATTCAAGAGAGAGTGTACCCAAGTTGTACTCTAAGCAACTTAGTAAGCAAGATTTCATTCTTGTACTTTGAGCTCTTCTCTCCCTCTTATGCACACATTCTACTGCTGCAAACTCTGATTCTCAACATGGTATTAGAGCCATCTCTGATCTCCTCAGCTTCCCTCAACATCAGTCATCACTAAGTGCACATGAGCTGTCATTTTCTTCATCCTATCCTTCTTTCCTCCATAGCTGCCTGCAACCTACCTCCATTGGAGGACTTGGGGAGGACAAAGGAGGCCATATCAGCTCCTATTTTCTTCCAGAAACTTCTTCCCTACCTCAGGACGAATTAGCTTGGAGTGATAAACCCTGAGATTGGTGGACGTCGAGAGTAGCATTGCGTGGATTCTGAAAACGGCGCAGTTATGGACATGCGCATATCTTGTGCTGAAACGCGGGCTGTAGAAGGCGCAATCCTAGCCACCACCATAGGGCTTTGATAGCCCCCCAAGTGGGCTATCCTCAACTAAGAGGGCTCTGAGAAATTCTTCCTCTGTTGGGCTGCTACAAGCCAAACCCTAACTGTGTTTTTTTGGGCAGTCATAGCCAACAAGCTCCAAGCTTGACATTTTGGCATTTTTACATTCTGAGCTTCATTAACAGTGATTCTAATAACTGAAGCAGAGTCTCTGAATCCTATTCCAGAGTCTAAAGCTCTTGGGCATGCTCACCAAGCATCGGGAAGCTGACTTCCAACCGGGTTCCATTCAAGCACTTCACTAAGCTTGACAATAGTGTTCTTTTAACACTAATCATAAATCATCAAGTTAATAGCTTGCTGGGCATTCACTAAAACCCAGTGAGTTTTTTATTCCCCTTCATATATTGTTGTAAGGTTATGTGTAAAATTAACACATAGACCATTATGCACAAGGAGTGTATTGCATACCGTAAGTGACATTGTCTCAAGTACATTGGTAAGTGAAATCAATAGCATGAGTGTCATCATACTCTCCTCGGAATCATCAGCAACAAGCATTGAGATCATAGAAAAACCGTGTCCAACACAAGCTTCATTCACTAAGCCGTACCACAAGGAGGAGCCTGAAGTCCAGTCTAGGTTTACTTCATTAAAACCTAGAAATACTATTAAACCACGGAAGAAGCTTGCACATAAGAAAGGACCACCAAAGTCATACTTTGAAATATTACACTTATATGATTTTCAGCCTTTCTCTTCAATTCAACTTTGACTTCACTTTGTCTAATTTGCTTCCGCATTCAGTAAAAGGTTTGTAAGGGACTAGACACTGCCCTTGTCCTAACAAGTGGTAAGATCTTCCCAATGACCACAACATATGCTGATGTCCGTCCTCAAATTCGAAAGTTTGATGGTAAGGATTTCTATCCATGGCAGGTACTTATAAAATACAAAATGATGGAGAGAGGGTATTGGCCTCTTATTCAAGGTAGTAGAGTTATAAACTCTGCAAATATGATTGATATAGAAGAAGACCAACGTGCTCAAGCAATCATAATGCTACACTTAGATGAATCCCTGATTCATCATGTTGATCAACTAAACACTGCTAAAGAAAAATGGGATGAGCTTGAAAAGCTCTATGGAGCCATTGGCAAGAATACTAAAATCTTCCTTAAAATTGAATTCTTTAGCTTGGAATATCGTTCAGGAGAAGATTTGGGAAAATTCATTTCTCATATGAAGGGACTTATGGCACAGCTTGCTTCTGTACAAGCTCCAATACTTGAAGAAGATGCTATTGCTATTCTCCTAAAAGCTGTAAAACAGGTGTTTCCTACTCTTGTAACCACTCTCACCAACATTCCAGATCCTACTTTGGCAAGTACCATTCAATCCTGTTTGGATGAAGAAAAGAGGAACCACAAAGAAAGCATCAACAGTCATGCAACTTCAAATTCCCGTGAACAAGTATTGGTTCATACAGTTCTTACTAAATGTTCTTTCTGTAAGAAAAAAGGACATCTTGTAAACAACTGCTGGAAGAAGTATCCCGAGAAGATGAAATATAACAAATGCAAGAAGACAGGGCATATAACAAGTAAATGCCCCAACACTCCTGAAATACCCAAAGAATTGGTGGCCAACTATGTCTCCAATTCATCTGAAGATCGATTGTTTTGACTATTTAAATCATCTACCTAAAACAACCTTGTAAGCCTGATTTATAAAGGCATCCCAAAAAGGGGGGGATCTTTTACATGCTTTGTAATCCAATGCCACCCTGGCATCGAGGGGGGGTGTTAGAAGATGGGCATAGAAACCCACTGTAAGCAAGGGAGCATAAGGGTAGATGAGTGTGAATAGCCCTAGGGGCAGGGAAAACCCTAACCCTAGCTGGCAAAGGGCTATATAAACAGCCTATGGGTCACTATCATTCGAGAGAGAGTGTACCCAAGTTGTACTCTAAGCAACTTAGTAAGCAAGATTTCATTCTTGTACTTTGAGCTCTTCTCTCCCTCTTGTGCACACATTCTACTATTGCAAACTCTGATTCTCAACATACTCAATCAACCTTTCTTGTAAGATGCCCAACTTTTTCAATCAACTGCATGTGACCACCCCTATTTTTACCTCATCCACTTGTCAAAGAATTTTTGTGTTTATATATGTTGATATTTCCTCATAAAATCTCAAACTGATTTTTTCCCATATAATTGGTCAAATATACTTTATTATATTTTTATTATAAATATTTAAAATTAACAATAGTTAGATTGATTATACTTTTATCTAAATAAATATTTTTAGTTTAAAATATTTTAAATAAAAATTTCTAATTTATTTTCATTATTTATGTTCTAAAAATATTATTGAAGGTTTAATTTATTTTAATTTCTAAAAATTTAAATCTTATTTTATCAAAATTTTAATTGATTAAGAGCTATTCTTAATTTTTTGATAATTTATACAAGTTTATTATGCCCCAAACTTTGTCAATATAACACAAATTTCATTCTCAATTTTAGTAAGTTTCAATACAAAATTTCAAATTATTTTAATTTATGGAAATATCTTTGTATTTCTTGAAAAAGTTGTGTGTGTATATGCATGTGTATATGTATATGTGTGTGTATGTGTGTGTGTGTGTGTGTGTAAGAAATAGAAAATAAAACAAGAGAAAAAGTGAAAAAAAGGCCTTAGCATTCAAACTTAGGAAGAGAGCCCTTACAAGTACATGCTCGTCCCCCAACCCACAAAGTCAAATCCTTGGGCCCCTCCCCTTCGTAAGAGACCTGCAAACTGAGATGTGTCCCCTTCCCCCCTCCCCCGCTCTTTCCAAAAAACTATTCAAAAGAGTGCACTCTCTTCACAAATTCAACTCACAATTGAGAGGAGGCTGCTCTTGTGAGAGTGAGAGTCAATAGGAGAGAATAATTTAGAGATGAGGTACTTTTTGCGAGAAGGCGATAGCACACGTTTGTGCGCCAGTACCCTATGTTCGAAGCCCTTCTTTTTAACAACCTTCTTATTTATTATGGCCCTATGCAAACACGTTGATATGGCAAGATCATCCACCAACCAAAATGCCAAGGATACATTCGTGGATACGACCCAATTATATTCTCTTATTTTTTAAAATCCATAAATAATTCTTATTATTTGAATTTTAATTGTATAAATGCTTAAAAAATTGGAATTATAATTCATATTATATTTGTTAACTTTTAAATTATCATTAGCTTTCTAAATTAAAAATACAATGATAATTATATCAAAGTATTAAAAATTAATAATTTAAAGTTAAAAAAAGTAACATATATAATTAGATTAAAATTATAGTTAATTAAGTAATAATTAAAAATAGATTTAAATAAAATAAATAAAGCATACAAGTAATTAGATTAGTAATTAAAAACTTACTTTCATTGGAGAAAGAGAGAGACACCTTTCATTACGAAAAAAAAGAAATCAACACCTTTATTCTAAAAAGCAGGGGAACACAACGTGCATCCAATAAGGACTCTCCTCCTAATCTCTGTTCCCCTAATTGAATGTAAGGTCCATTTTTTCTCTTTTTTTTTCTTTTTCTTTTCCGTCCTTAGATATACACAAATACACAAGTACTTAATACAAAGAAAATTTTATATAGTTAATAAATTTAAAAAATTTATTAAAGTTTACTAAACTATTGAATAAAACTCACAATATATTACAAATATTAGAATATAAATTTTTTATCAAAAAGTAATAAATATTAATAAATAAAAATTATAATAATTTAAAATAAGATAAAAAGTTATTAATATATTAAGAAATTAATAAAAATAAATAAATAAATAAAATATAATATTTTAGAAAATTGATAATAAAGTTAAATTAAAATTATGATAAATAAAAATAGTTTAATTTAGTTTTTAAAAGCATAATTAAAATTTAGTAAATTATTTAAGCTAATTAAATACAACATAAATTAAGTTGAGCTTCTACAAGAAAATAAAAACATAGATAAATGTGAAAATTCTTTGAGAAGTAAGAGAGGAGGTAAAAATAGAGACAATCAGGCAGAATTGCTTTAAAAAGTTGGGTATGTTATATTCTCGTTTCCTTAGAGAAATCGAGATGTCCTTATTTGGAGAGAAACTCAGATGATCTCTTTGGAAAATTGATTGTTTTATCTAGGCTGCATCTTCTTTTAAGAAATCCTTCAATTGGATTAGGTATTCTCGTAAGGTGTGATTTCTTAATGCGTTTCCCAAATCTCCAAAATTCTCTCTAGTTGGAGCTTTGGAACTCCTTGAGTTGGCTTTATGATTTGTTTGTCATCAAGGATATGTTCGGGATTGGGGACATAGGATTTTAGAAAGCTTACATGGAATACATTGTGGATTTTTAGGTGAGGAGGTAGAGCTAGCTTGTATGCATGTGTCCCAAGGCACGTTATGATTTTGTACAACTAGCAATATCTGAGACCGAGCTTCTTGAATTTTCCAATAGGTAAGGAACATTTTTTATGTTGAACCCTTAGAAATATCATGTTGTCTTTCTTAAAGATTCGATATGCCCTCTTTGGGTCCGTGTAGGCTTTCTGCCGGGTCCTAGGCTACCTCTATATATTGATAGATTGTCTTGACTTGCTCCTATATGTAATCTACCATCCTTTTGGAGGTTTTAACCTTTATGGTGGGATCTAAGAAGTTTAGAGGAGATAAGCACTCTTACGTGTATAATGCTTGGAATGTTGTCATCCATGCCCATGCTTTGTTTGAATGATGCATTATATGCATATTCCACCAATGGAAGGTATTTAATCCACCTCTTTGGTTTCCTACTATAATAGGCTCTTAAGAATATAGATGGGTCTTGATGGCCTAAAAGAGACTAGTCTAAAATTTAGAGGTAAAAAGAGTATCATGATCATCAATGATCCTTTTTGAGAGTCCATGTAGTCCTAACATTTTCTTCATGAATATCCTTGCGATGTTTGAAGCCTTGTGAGTTGATTTGACAAAGATAACTTGAGCTACTTTAGTAAGCATATCCACAATCACCAAGATAGAATCATACTCTCATTTCACAATAAAAAGTCCAACTATAACGTCCATGCTAATATATTCCAACCTCATTTGAGAAGTATCAAGAGGGTGTAGTTAGTATAACATGGATGTCTAGCCACCATAGGGTTGTTGTGTTTCCACAATAGTTTCTTCTTCAATTCCCAACTTTGGGATACATCAAGCCTCTGCTAATAGCATATTAGCTCATCTTAAAGAAGATAGTTCTTCAACTTGTCTTTATCTTTTGCAACCTTCTTCTCAATTTCTCATAATTCCTTTGATCTCTAGGTATTTTGGATCATTGTGGGCTTTAGTAGCAACAAGTGCATTAAGAATGGGATTGCTAGGCGTTGAGATGAGACTTGCAAGGCTACCTTGTATTGAAGGATATTCAATTATTAGGGTATCCAAGAAGGCTTTTCAACAAAGAGCATCAGCCCCACCATTATGTTTTCCCTAGGGAGGTATTTGATCTTAAAGTCAAAATCTTGTAGGACTTCAATCCATTTTCTTTGCCTCATGTTAAGATTCGGTTGAGTGAAACTCCATTTAAAGCTCTTATGTGATCAGTGTTGATAAGTGTGAATCTATGACCAAGTAGATAGTGGTGCCAGAGTTTGAGAGTATGAATAATTGCATAAAGCTCCAATTCATGAGTAGAAAATTTTTCTTGTATGGTTTGAGTTTTTAGATGAGTAGGCAAAGTATGCAACCCACGACTACAATGCTTGCATAAGTGAGACAACTTTAAATTCTTTAGGGAAGTTAAGAAGCTTGAATACTAGGGCGGTAGTAAGATAGACCTTTAGCTTCTTGAAGTTCTCTTACTTCTTAAGAATCTACAATATCTTGGTCTACTTCTTGAGGACTTCAATCAAGGGCGCAATGATGAGAAAATAGTCTTTGATGAAGATGTAGTACCATCCTATGAGCCCTAGGAATCCTTTGATTTCTTAAACAGCATGTGGAGGGGGCCAATCGTGGACATCCTTCAATTTGGTTAGATGGATTGAGATTTCTTTGGTCAAGACAATGAAGTGGATTGGATGGTTTCTTTTTTAAGAAGGCACATTTCCTTCATTTTGCATTGACCTTATTCATCCTCAAGGTTTCTAGGATGATTTGGAGATGGCATGGATGGTCTTTTTCTTCCTTGGAATAATCTAGGAGATCCTCAAAGAATACAAGAATGAATTTGCTAAGATAAGGTGTATAAATGCCTTGTCCTAATATGTCAAAAGTAGATAAAGTATTAGTTAAACAAAAGGACATAATTATGAACTCAAAATGGTTATACCTAGTGTTGAAAGCACTCTTTGGGGTATCCTCATCTTTAATTCGGATTTGGCAATATCCTAATCTTAAATAAATCTTAAAAAAAAAATTTCTCCTTGAATTCTATTAAGAAACTCATTAATTCAAGGGATAGGATATTTTTTATTGATGGTTACCTAATTCTATCCATGATTATTAATGGAGAGCCTTAGCATTCCATCTTCTTTCTTTTGGAAGAGTATGGGGGTATCCCAAGGTGAGTTGCTAGGTTAGATAAACTATTTTTCTAACATTTTCTTGAGTTTTTCCTTTAGTTTGAAGGCATTGTGAATATATATTTTATCATGTCTTTTTGTGAAATTGGTTCAGTTCCTAGGGTTAACTCTCTCATGATCTACTTCTTAACTAGGAGATAACTTTGTTAGATCTTCAAGAAACACATTGACGTATTCACTTAAGCATGAAGAATCTTGGGGGTTTGAGGATGGTTCTATCTTATTTAGCTTGATCAAATAGATTGGTAGCTCTCTCCTTATACCCTTAATTAGTCAAGTATCTTTGGCTAAATACAGACTAAGTTTTCCTGCCTTTCCATGAGCCTGGACTCAAGTTGCTTCATTGCTATTAAATGTGATTTTCCATTTTCCACAGTGAATACTTGACAAATTAGGGACTAGCCAATCTATTCCTATGAGACAATCATAATTCCCTAGGGATAAAACCAAAAACTTTTCCTTTGGGTGTTGGTTTCTTAAGTGGAGTTCTACATTCTTGGTTGTTTGCATTGAATAGGCTTTCTTTCCATTGAATGTGTGCCCTTGTGCACCTGGGTGTGACAATAGTGCATCAAACCCTCCTCCTTGTCTTGGCACTCCTTCCAATCTGCCCTTCCCAATAGGTTGGATAATTGAGTATGCAAGAGGTTGAAGCTAATGCTTCCTACCCACAATCAGTTAACAGGTGATGCATATGAGTGCTCACCAAAAGGAGAGGTTCGCATAGAGAGGAGGTAGACCCTTTTCTTCAAAGAAAACAAGATAAATCGAGTAAAAATTTTCCAAGAGTACATACAGAGAGGGCATGATGCACTTAAAGAAAAAGGGTGCATAGAGCAGACACAAAGACCTAAAATAAGTGGCTTTATTTTAAAAATCTTCATTTTTAATACATGGGCCTTTCAAGACCATTTAATGCACCAATTGAGGGAAGATGGAGGTATACACATATGGCTTTAATTTCCTTCATTCACCAACAAACACAGATCCTCTTCCTCACACTCATGAATAAAGAAAAGAACAACTCTTAGAGAATAACTTGGACTCATAATACCACACATGCTCTATCAATCTAGGATCAACAATTCCCCTTCTCCTTCTTCCCCTATGTACTCTTACCCCACTAGGAGGAGAGAGAGTTGGGGGGGGGGGGTCACTCATGAATATATATATGTATCACTTGAATTCAAAATAAGAGGTTTTAAAAACTCATTTTTTACATACAGAAGGATGCCATATAAAGAGATTAATTACAAGTTGAATAAAAAAGGGTTGTGTTTTATTCATGAAAAATTCACAAATAAGGATATTTATTAATTGGCCTTGAACACACATTATATATGTATGTATGTATGTATGTATGTATGTATGTATGTAACCCCTCAAGGGGGAGAGTCACTCATGAGATTGTGGAGAGAGTCTCTCCTAGTCATACACTATACCCCCCTCTACCAATATAATTAATGCACAAACTATATGCTTTTATGAGCATACATATTGTGTAGCCATAATGTGCTTTGGTGAGAGCTCCTCTCTCTTGTAGTACGTACATGGTGGTAATAATGATGAGGCTAATCATGAGTAGCAACTGCAGGTATTAGAAGAAGATGATGATGAAGATGAGGTGTTGCTACCCATCTTGCTATGGTTGGCACCATGAAGATACTAGTGATGATAATAATGAAGAAGACGAAAAAGATGATGTAAACATGAAGAAGAAGAAGGTGTTAAAGAGGGAGAGAAGTTTCTAAAATCAGCATCAATGCTTTTATCCATTTATTTATTTATATTAATAAAAATACCAAAAAAAATAAAAAAAACTAAGTCTTTTCAAGACTTATTCTACATGAGGTGCCTCCATTCCTCTCAACTTCAAGTTGATCATTTATGATCTATGATGATTTTTTGCAAACTTGAGAGAGAAAAAAAATTTAAACTACCATCTGGAGAATCCTACCATTAATCTAAATCATAAACAAATGAAATAAAAATCTCTATGTGAAATCTAAATATGTGTTTAAGCATGAGACACAAATCTAACTAATTGAAAGAATTTCATACTTGACAAGAGTATCCCCTCCTATTCCTCAACAATGAACCATGCCAGCAATTTTGCAATTGAAGTGTCCAAGGTCTTGGCAATGGAACCAAAATGTTAGGCACCACATGCTCAATGTTAGGACTTTGGATATCCCCTTCTTGATACAAGAGATTCACATATGTTATATAAACCTCAAATCTCCATTCTTCTTCAGCATTGTGAACCACTTATTTGAATATGGAGCACAAGAGGGCTCCAAAATACCCATCCTAATATTTTCATTCAACAACTCAATCAACTTTGGTAAGTGAGCCTTAGGAACAAGAATAGGTCTCAAGCTTGAAGGCAGATGAGGCACAGTGAAAATAACCAATGGAGCAACAACACTAGGATCCACACATCCAATTTCATGCGGTTGAAAAGCAAAGGCCTTACCATGTTTTGATAGCATCTCCTAGAATCACTTTTTCTCATCTAGTGTAAGAAATCCCTTGCATCTAATCTTCAATTCCTTTAAAGTATCGAGTGTTAATGTATGCCCAATTCTTTGTGGATCTCGTAGGTTTGGATGTTGAGAGGTTTGATTCATACTTTCTTTGCTATTAGAAGGTAGAGGTTGAGCAACAAGTTTTACCTTTTTAGTAATAGTTTTGTATTTGGTCTTCACACACACTTTTGGCCCTTCACTTGCTTTGGAACACGTCTTGTTTGAAGCCTTCAATCACTTTGTACATGTCCATTGAACATACTTTCACAACTTCATTACCTTTCTCTAGGTTTGAATCAACTATGGTTGCAAGCTCTCCAATGGTATCAACAAAATAAACTTCTTCAAAAGCTCCCGAAATCTCTTCATCATCTTCAATCATACCACTTTCCTTCAAGTCTTTTGAACATTACCAACGTGTCACTGTTCCTTCCTTTGCAAGTATTGAAACTTTCTAAAACATATGGAACCTTCTGTTGTTAGCCCTATGAGCACTGTAGAAAAAGCTTTCTTGCCTTCCAAATTAGGCAAACACCTTTTTCTTTGTGTACCATCATAGTCCCGCTTTACAATGGTACATGTAGAAAACCCATGATATCTCGATGCTCTTTGAACTCCTTGCTAATCTTTGGTAAAGGATGCTCACGAAGGCTTTCTCAATTCCTCTCATGATCCACACCAAAAGAGGATGAAGCACATATTGCACCTTCATCATGTACTTGGAGGCCCTCTCCAACTATATGTAACAAAATTTAGTAGGATGCACACCTAAGTGAGTATCTAATTGAGCATGTGTAGCTTGACATGACACACTAGGAAATTCTCTCATTAGTAACCCAAGGGAGAGAGAGTAAGGTGAATGGGAGAGCTAATGGTTAGGAATGTTTGCATTGGTTGTGTGAGGGTTTTTGATATCATTTATAAAGGGAGCTCATGCTCAACCGCCAAGACCCACGGATCGCTTATTGTTTCAAGTGTTTCAAGAGAGCTCTAATGGCTATCTCTCACATAGCCGATGCGCCTTCGAACCTACACGTGTAGTGAGCTTATTATTTCAAGTGTTTCAAGAGAGCTCTAATGGCTATCTCTCACATAGCCGACACGCCTTCGAACCTACATGTGTAGTGAGCTTACCGCAATGCCGAAATGAGTTTCCTCCTCCCTCGCACGCACCGGTAACTCCACGATCCTAGATGCTAGCTCAAGCATCCTCAAGCCTCCTCCATCAAGCTCCATCCACCATAGCCGCATGCATGAGAAAAGAGAAGAGAAGAGAAGAGAAGAATAGAAGAGGAGATGGTGAAGAGCTTCACCCTCTTGATCCCTCACTCCCACACACTCACTCTCTCACACTCTCACACTCCCTCTCTCAAGAGCACACACATAAGCAAGGTGAAGGGCAGAAGTGAAGAAGAGAGGACTCTTGTTAGCCACACACCAAAGAATGAGCTTCCATTCACTTTTTGAACTTTATATACAAGCCCTAAAATCCCATGGGCACCCATCCCTTTTTACATGACCAGCCATTGTGGCAAGGTCCTTTTTCCTATTTCCCTCTTCTTGCCTCATGCATTAAGCCTACACCTGTCTTTTCTTTTACAAATGGCATAGGAGGGAGAAGCTATCTCAAACTACGGTAATAATATTTTTTCTGGGCAGAATCCGTGCGGCCAGTGATGTTGCACAGTGGATTAAGTCTATTCTTGGAGGATGTTTTGTGGAGGGAGTGTACTTTGCCTCCAGAGGCTTTTATGAAGTGCATTTGACATATGCCACATGCAAGTAGAGGCTTCTTGAGTTCTCTCCCCTATTTTACGGGAGGTAGATGGTGCATGCTATGCCCTGGTCCCCAAACAAGAGTTTTTAGAGTTTTTTGAGGTGTCTTCCATTTAAAGTTTCACTTTTTGCCTCAGCTTAGCTTTAGGGGCCGCCTCTGCACCTTTGCAATGTTTCTGTCATTTTCCTACTCTTTGCTTTATATTTCCGCCATCTCAAATTGAAGTTAACATTACCCCCCTCTGAGACCGGTGCTAGTCACATGGCACTTTGAGCTCTTTGTTGTGGAAGGGTGGGATTTGAGCAAGTGGCTGGTGGGGTGATGATAGGCCACATGTGGACTTCATTGATTGGGAAGCTTTGGTAATGATTTGGATGGAGAACCCAATTAGGTATGTCGAGTGGATGATGGGGGTCTTCGAAGTTGGTGGTTTGCAGCATCTTGTTGTACCTAAAAGGAGGAAGTGCTCTACCTCACTGTGCATGCTCTGTGCTCATACTGGTGGAATGGGGAGCTAGGTCTAACCACAGGAAAGCGTGGGTGATGTCTCACACTTGAGAACCTTGTTTGTATGAAGGGAGGTGCGGTGTGTGTAGCTTAGGGTGACAGGTCTAACCATAGGTGAGTGTTACCTCCCTAGGTGTGTCCTGCCCTTGAGGTGCCCTAAGCATGAACTGGGGAGTCAAAAAGTGCTAGGGGGTTAGGAACGGAGCCCGGCTGATCGAGGCCACTGGACGTGCCTAATTTGAGCACCCTTAGGTGTGCAATGACTGTGAGCTATGTGCCACGAATTGTGTTTGGATGTGTCATGTGCTCCTTTCATTGTTATTTGTTTGTTGTCTTTGTGTTTGGCCTTATTTTTTCTTTTCTTAAATTTTATTTTCTTTTCTTCTGTCTTTTTTTTTTCTTGTTGAGTTACATGATTCGGACAGTAGCTAATTGTTAGTTATCAGCATCAAAATGTGGTGGGGAAGGGATTTAATGGAGTGACTTAAAAATATCTAGCTTTGCATGTAACCCTTAAGGTTCAAGTGGATATGGAGAGAGGTGGTGGAGAGGAATAGGTGGTTACAGTGGGTGAATTAGCTGTCACTCATATACTTGAGAATAGGTAGGGAGAAGGAAGGTAGAAGGATGGCTTGCATAATTAGGCGCGTCATTGCGCAGCTATCCATGGCGTTAGGATCAAGAAAGAGTGGGGGGAGACCACGTTTTGCCAAGGTGGGATCCTGATTAAGTAAGATTTTTAATAGCCTAAGGTAGTTGCATATGGTAATGAAGGTGGGAATCGGGACAGGAGGAGAAGTCAACAATGAAGCGGGTCATGGTAGCATCTAGGCTGTCCGAGGTGAAAGTGAGGGCTTGTGCTAAGATAGTAGTACGTGGGTTATATATGATGGAGAAGTTGTAGTGACCATGGATGTTTGTATCAAAATGTACTCCTACCCTACGAGGATATGCCATGAAGGTGGGGTTCTTTCTCTCAGAGGGGATGGTATTACAAAAAGCCATCTAGGAGAACACATTGTCGTTGCAAATGCGTCTCCGCCATAGTGGCTGGCAATCGTATCCGGGCACAAATCGAGGCACTTCAAAAACCTTACTTTGCCAATACTCCACATCCTCGGTGCCCTAGAGGCTGGGATTCTTCTCTCTTTCTTCCAGCCATTGTTGGCCTAGCGGCTTCCAACAACGCCAAACACCTCTTCCACTACTTTAAGAGGAAGGACTCTGTGCATGTCGTTGGGGAGGAGGAACCTGAAGTTAAAATGTTTTTTCTCTTTTTCTTATCTCTCTTAGACTATGAGTTTTGCATGGAAGCTGGCCAACAGGTCACCTAGGCATGGTGGAAGAGGTGCAGATGGCTATGCCATAGGTTTGGCCCTCAATCTCTATTTGGCTTCTTCCACCATTTTCTTTCTCTTTTCCCTCAAGGTGGTTTTTCTTTGCATGGATGTGTTTGTTGATTACTGCTATTTTTTAGAGTGGGGCGAAGGGGATTGTGGGATCACTTCTTCTTCGAATATGCTCTTGTCAAATTGTAGTTGAGCTTCACCCCTTTGGCGATCTTCTTGCTGTACCTCCTCTACAAACCCTAGTGCATCAATCTCCTAGGGGGTTAGGCCGGACAACACTTGTGTTGTTCATCAAGGCTCAACCCAACTGCAATGGGTTGTGGTGGCATGTGTAGCAGTGCTTGTAGAGCTCTGCATGCTATGCTCATCTTCTTCTTTACCACCTCAAGGGACTCCCCTTCCTTCGTGTGAGTGGCATCCATTAGAGTATTCAGGAAATCTCATTGTTGAGTATTGAAGCCCACTTAGACTGCCTTTGCTCTACTTTCTACTAGGACTTTCTCTTTTTCCACGAGAGCTAGGCGATGCACCAAGGTCTTCACTCTTCGTTCATTTTGGCCTGTCTACTCTTCGATCTCTTTTTCATCTCGTCCATAGTTTCTCCTTGTCTTTGTACTAGGGCCATGAGTCTCTGCTCCTTGTCTTCCCATTCCCTGATCATTCTCTCCTTCTCTTTTCTTTCAAGGCTAAACTTTTTGGTTATGGTTTCCATCTCTCTGTGGTGTTGCTCCTCTTCTTGCTTCCTTTCTTCTTCCCTTGCGGAAAACTCTGCCATGTCTCGTTCGATCCGATCTATTTTTGCTACCAAATCCTCATGTTGCATGATTAAAAGTTTATATTTTCTATGCATATTCACTAGCTCTTGATTTTCATCTTTGATCTGTTTGCCGGCAGCTTTCCTCCTTGTCATCTTTGCCCTTTAGTTCTTGTTTTAGATCAAAGATCTCCTTTTTTTGCATAGCTATTTGTCTCATCTTTTCAAGTTGGAAGGTTGCCACCGACTCCTTTTTTGCTTCTAACTCGACCATCGCTATCTTTCTTTCCTCCTTTGCTTTCTCTAGCTGAGAGAGCAGTTTAGCAACATATTCATCATAGTTTGCTGGTGGTGTCATAATAGTAGGGATTTGAGTGGTTGAAGCTTCCACCTTTTGGAGTTTTGAATCCTATCTAGACTCAGCATCTGTGGCCGGTCTTTTATGCCCAGTGGTCGTAGTCTCCACAATCTTTCCTTGGCCCAGTTCCTTATTAATGAAGTACTGCATCCAAGCCACAAAATTATTTACATTGGCACCGGTCGAGATCCTTGGAGTGAGAGTGGTTGCTTTGTTGGCGGGCACCAAGAGGGGCGGGATGGGATGGATGGGAGCCTTTCCCTTGCCTGTGATGACCACATGTGGTATGAATTTGAGTACATGAGTGCTTGAGCCAAGTCCCTCATCCCTAGGCAGACTTAAAGCCCCTAGGTCATCGAGTCAGCTTTGCTGTTCTATTGACCGGCGAGTTGCTTCGGCCATGTCTTCCTCCTCCTTTGTCCTCAACTTTGCCTCCTTTTCTGTAACTCTTCTCTCTCTCTCTTCCTCTGTTATCCTTGATTCTTCTCCTAGCTTTTCAGCTTATTCCTTCTCCTTCTTCTTCCTCTCTTTAGCCTCTCTTTAGCCTCTCTTAGGGATTCCCTTTTGGCTCCCTCTAGATCTTCTTTTTCCTTCTTTCTGCCCTCATCCCATTTCTTCTTTTGAGTTGTCTTTTTAGTGGGCTTCTTTGCTTTTTTCCTTCTGGATTGAGCCTCTTGATCCTCCTTCTCTGTCTCAATTTCTGTCCTGTTGCTTGATGGCTCTTTCTCCTGGTGGATCGGCGACCTATCTGGAGTCTCATCCTCTCCTTCTTCTCCTTGCTGAGCTTCTTTTACAGCCTCCTGGATGATGGTTGTCAACACACTTCCATATCTGATGAAAGAGGCTTTTGAGGAAGTTTTCTTTCTCTTGGTACCTTTAGAGGCTGGGGACTCTTCGTGTGTCATCTACTGCCCAGGGTTAGTGCTTTGGCTGCTTAGTCTATAGTCTTAGGCATGTAGAAGTTCTAGTCTACCTCATCCAAGGTGTAGGCTACCACATTCTCCAACACAGGCACACTGATTTGGTGCATGAGGGAGTTATAACATTGGTTGGAAAGAGTGAGTGCACCAATTTTTCTTGCATATGTGAGCTTCAGCATCAGGGATATCCTATATGTTGATGCCATTGTTTATCAAAACATCCTCCCTCTTCATATTTAGTATAGCATACACATCTCTCTTATGTTTCTTCTCCACCTTAGGTTCCAATCCCAATGCCTTCTCCACCGAGGCCTGGTTCAATGGCACCTGCACCTGTTTAGCATTCTCCCCTCTTCCCATAGTCACTGTTCTGCATTCTTGATCGGGGTTGTATATTCTCAGAAATTCCACACACTTTGTGTGGTCAGGCTCCTATGCAAACTTCTCCAGGTACTTCAAGAGGTTACACTGTTCCACCACTCTCCTTGCAGCCTCCTCCTTAGCTACCACCTCTTGGAGGTTGCGGATACTGTAGAATTTCAACTAATTATGAGAACATTTTTTTGAGTTGATGCCATACTATGTCCTCTCCTCCTTCGTGAAAGGGAGTCAGTGTGAGCATGATCTTGCTACGAGATCTTTTGTTCCTGTCATGACCCATGATTCCCATTAGTGCTTTCAAAACAATTATTTGTTGAAAAAAAGACTTCATGTTTGTTGAATGAAAACATTTAAGCTCCAAAATAAACTTTCCTTTCAGAAATTTCACCCTTTATTTCAAAAATTTTGTGACATTTTTTCTCAATCACAAGTTAACATGCTTCTTTCCTTTCTATGTTTAAGTGTAGATTGAGGCTTTCACAACGGTGTGTTTTTTCTTATGTGTTTATTTGTTTGCTTGATTTTGATTGGTGTTGATTTGACTCACCTTACCCCCTCCCCTTCCGGATTTGAGAAGAATCCTTCCTAGGATTGAGGGTTAGTGGGCCAATGGCATTCCACATATGGATCGAGTATTTACCTTTACATGAGCCAAGCATAGAAGTTTGGATTGTACTCCAACAAAGCTTCGCAGTCCAGATCGAAGGGTCGGCTGCCTACGTGTGTGATGTAAGTAAGGAAATCTATTAGGAAGTCACCGAAATCGACACGGCTAGCAATATGTAACTCTTCCTCAGTCACGAGGCAATCAAGGTAAGGGTGCCCTTTGATGTGCTCTTCCATGGGTTGGCCACAAATAGCTGTTAACACCCTATAGGAGGTTGGAGTGACATAAGTTGGGTCATACTCCGATGTCTTGATTGCGCATCACTACTCATCGTTGGTCATTATTTGGCATCCTGTGAGTTTCCATTGCAATCGAAGAGCGTACCAGTTCCATAAGAACGGGGATTCGGTTTCAGCAAGCTATTTCAACTCCTTGATTTCTTGGTCAGTGATAGCAGAAGTAGCTTGCTTATTGTATGACATAAAGAGATGTTGGTTGTTGATGGCTTGCTCTTTAGATATCGCACTACTGAGAAACTCTACAGTTGAGTGGGATACTTTGATGAATGCAAATTTGAATAAGGCATCATACGGACTTCGGTTGCTAAGGGCTCTTGCAATAGGTCCACGTCCAAGCAATCATAGCTCAGAGCCAGTGATATGAATGTGGCATCTAAGCATCTAAGGCAAGGAATCACATCATCCCCTATGTCTTCGATTAGATCTGTGGCTAGTGTCAAGAACGATTTCTGCTCATAGGAGGGTCTAAGGCCTGCAAGTGGTTGGGGTTGACAAAACTAGAGAGTTTGGCAACAACAGATGGTTATGATTTTGATTTTTCTTTAGATTGCGGTTGGGTCCGTTGCACAACGAACTGGGAATGGACTGATAATGGGGCACTGCTACTTGTGGATGCGGCTTCTTGAGTCTTGGTATAGTTAGGTGGTACTGGTTTTGGAGTATCAGGCTGAAATTTGGGTTGATAGACTTGGTCGGGTCTTCATGGGCATAATTAGTTGTGAGTCTATGGGCTTAGTGTCTTGAGGCTTATGCGGCTTTAGGCCTTGACACATTGTATGGTTGGGTATGGTTAAGCGTGAGGGCGGCATTTGATTAGTGCCTTTGGCTATTTTAGCCTTAGGGATCCATATCCATGCATTACCCTCATAATAGCCTTGTGCTTACAATAGGGTCTTAGGAACCCATCACGGCTTGATCGTACGTCGCTGTCTATATCCATGCATTACCCTCATAATAGCCTTGCACTTACAATAGGGTCTTAGGAACCCATCACGGCTTGACCATACATTGCTGTCCATATCCATGCATTACCCTCATAATAGCCTTGTGCTTACAATAGGGTCTTAGGAACCCATCACGACTTGATCGTACGTTGCTGTCTATAGCTTTGTCTTGGCCCCCTAGGTTTTAAGGTTGTGTTCTTAGCCTTGTGAAAGTATGGCCGATTGCTCCTCGGTGGCAAGCTCTGATGTTTAGGTACCCATATGAGCTAGGGTTCATGGGCATCTGCTTTGGCCTTAGTAGGTTGCTGGCATAGAGGCTTAGCAGGTTGTAAGAAGTCACAACCTCCCTCCTTAGACTTAGTTGCAGGTATTTCTATCGATGACTTTACGAATCTCGTAGGAGTTGCACATCCCTTACTGAAAGCTACTACTATGCTGCGGACATTGCCAATGTCTAGGTGGATATGCTACAACTCATAATTGACATTGCAATGAGCTTGCTTTTTAAAGGTTCTAGCTAGCAATGACTCCGTGCATGCATCTTTAGTGTTTGGAAACACATAAAAGATCATTGGTATGCTCTCAGACTCGATAGAAACTGCGGTCCTGCACTTCCCTAGGAGTGCATATGATCGGTACCCCATATGGGCGTAGTTTGGCGGTAGTGGGCTATAATTGTGGTTTGCCAATGTGGGTCCAATGATCATGGATTAAGACATTGAAGTCTGCTCCCTCATCAATCAAGGCGTTGAAAGTGCATGTCTGCTTGGCAGTGATCATGATGTAGAGGTAAGCAGTTCTACAGCTTCCTCATTTTCATCATCATTCTTCATGATTATGGCTACTCATACCTTGACAGGGGGTTCTAATGTTGGTGGTTCATGCAGAGGATGCGTGGGAGGGTAGTACTTCTTGATGCTATTGCCATTGAAGAAGCCTATGCCCTCGCCTTCTAGAGTCTCGAGTTCGACATTATTAGTTCGGCTGATGGCACAAACCTTGAAAGGCCCTAGACCTTTAAACTTCATTTTCTATTTATGCCCCTTAACGGAGTACAAAAGCACTAAGTCTCCCTATTGATGTTGTGATGCTTGGCATGCTTGTCAAACCATCTTATGCGTCGTGCTTTCTTGCATATGAGCACATGGATAGCTAGAAGTCGAGTTTCCGAGAGGCGTTCGAGTTTAACTAGACGTTCTGTCCATGCCTCTTTCCCTTCCTATCGTTCGTGAAGTGTGATTCTCAGGCTAGAACACAGAACTCTACAGGTAGAATTGCTTCAATTCCATAGGTCAACCTAAAAGGCGTTTGGCCTATAGCCATTTTATAGGCTGTGCGGTAAGCCCACAAGGCTGCCATCAACTTGTTATCCTAGTCACTGAGCGAAGCAGAGACTACCTTGGTTGGACGTTTACTAGAATTTTATTTGTGGATTTTTCTTGGCTGTTTTCTTGAGGGTAGTATGGCAAGGATTTCCGATGGATAATTAGAAAGGTGGATAGAAGATGCACAATTACTTTATTAATGAAGTGTGTGCCTTGGTCACTAACCAGTTCGATGGGGCAGCCAAATCGTGAGATTACCTACTCCCATAGGAACTTGGTAGCCGTTCTAGCATCATTCTTTCTCGTAGCTTTTGATTCTACCCATTTTGTTAGATAGTCAATGGCTATAATGATGTACTTGGCTTGCAAGTATTGTGCATAAGACTAATGGGTCGTATGAAGTCAATTCCCCATTTTTCAAAGGATTGTCATGCAATTATTGGGGTTAGTTCCATCTGATCCTTGCGAATTGGGACCTTTGTCCGCTAACACTCATCAGAGTGCTTAATGAATCATGTCACATTGTGAAAACGTGTGGGCCACCACAGTTGAGACTAAAGTACCTTACAGACTGTCATATCTCCGCTAAAGTGTCCTCTAGCGATTCCACTGTGCACCTCTGAGAGTGCATCGTGCATCTCATGCTTATGCATCTATGCATCAATCCATCTTGCCCTAGCCTATATAGCTAGCGTATTATCAACAACTGATAGAGTTGGATCTTGAGGATAAGTTGTCTAAGTCGGGCTCTCTCTATTGGTTGTTTAGGTAGTCTATGCTCAAGAATGTGGACTATGTTGCCTACCCAATATGGCATCAAGTCGGCTCAAAATAAATCTCTCTCCTGGATAGGCTAAACAAGTGTGCATTTGGCAACTCATTAGTGATGCCTTGTTTAGAGGCCTCTCCCATGGGGATGAGTACCATTGAGAAGTTGAATTCTAAAAGTAGAAGGAGCCATCAAGCTATGTGTCCTATAGCACAAGGTTTGTTTAGTAAACATAGCAAGGCTTGATGGTCCACAAAGAAAGTGAAAGGCATGTCTAATAAATAATACCGAAATTTCTTCACGGCAAATACCATGGCCAGGCCTTCTCTTTCTATCGTCGAGTAGTTTGTCTCGGTCTCAGGGTTTGTCTGCTAGCAAAGCTCACAAGATAGTCAAGATTGTATTCACTAGGTTGGCACAACACTACCCCCACAACAAATTTCGAAGCATCAATATGCACATGGAAGGTAATGGTCCAATCTAGGGCTCATAGAATCGGTGCTGTGGTTAGGGAATTTTTCAATTCCTCATATGCGTGTTGGAATTCTTCAGTCCATTCGAATATAATCAACAATTTGTACAAAGGTATAGCAATCAATGCATAATTCAGCACAAACCACCGATAATACCCTGTATTTCCTAAGAAGCATTGAACTCCCTTATAGTTGGTTGGGGGTGGAAGATCAATAATGATCCTAACTTTCAAAAAGTCTGTGGCAATGCCGTTTTTCGACACTACGTGCCCTAGGATGCATCTGTGCTTTACTCAGAACTGGCACTTTAAGGGATTCAGAGAGAGACGATATAGGCGACACCATTCAAAGACTACTCGAAGTTTGTCTAGGTGTTTTCTCTAGGTTGAGTGAACACACAAGTCATCTACAAAGACTTCTAACTCTTTCCTCAGCATGTCTTTAAATATAGTGCACATAAGGCATTGAAAGGTGGCTGAACTCAAAGGGCATGACTATGTAAGCAAAGACACCCCACTCAGTGGAAAATGCAGTCTTATGCCTATCATCAGGATGCACCTGCACTTGATTGTATCTAGAGAAGTCGTCTAGAAAATTGTAGGCGTCTTTGCCCACCACTCTCTCAAGCACGTGCTTGGTGTACGGCAATGGGTAGTTGTCCCTCTTAGTGGCAGTGTTTACATTCTTGTAATCAACACACACTCTAATCTTTTTGTTTTTCTTCATTACAATGACTATGGGTGACACCCAATCTGTGTGCTCAATTTCGTAGATGAATCCCACTCTTATCAGCTTGTCAATCTCTTCCTTGACTGCATGAGTGTGTTTTGGACTCATAGGGTACGGTTGCTTCTTGACCGGCATTGCGCCTGGCGTCATGTGTATGGGTATATTATGAGTCACCACACTCAGATCTACCCCCTTAAGATCTTCTAAGGACCAAGCAAATACATCTATACGCTCTCGCAAGAGAGCAAAAAAACTTGTCTCCTCTTCCTCTGTTAGGACATCGGCAATAAAGATAGGTCGGGGTGTCTCCCCTTCCTGGGCTAGGTTCACCTCCTTGACTTTGGCAGGTCCCTCGATGGGTTCACTTGCTTGCCCTTGATGTTTGGCACCTAGCAGGATCACTACCCTATCACCCTTCTTGAACTTTGTAAATATCTTAGGGAGTTCCTATGGTTTTTTTTGTTCATCTACTCGTGCATCCTTAGGTTGTTTTGCCCTTTCTTCCTTTAACCATCTACACCACCTCAGGTGGATGGGTAGGTTCCCCTTGGTACGTCTAGTCTTGGAAGGCCTAGGTATTTCTGGGTCACTCTCTGAACTCACTTTTGACTCAGAATCGAACTACCGGTCTTTGTTAGAAGAGGTAGTCTCTCTTGATAGTCGCAACTCCTCAAAGGGTGACTTTGTTCTAAGCACAATTGTGGTACCTAGTTGGGTTAGGCCTACTTGCTCAAAGTCTATGGATCCTATATGTTCCAACCAAGCACGGTCACGATCCACATGTATGACCCCTTGCTCTATCTTGAAGGTGTTCTTTCTCTATGGCTTGGAGTCTACTTGTATATGTTCTATCTCTCGTCCTTCAATGTCGTATTCTATGGTATCTATCTCACCCTCACTCTTGTCATTGAAGGAGCGGCAGTCTTCATATTCATCATCGAAAGCATCTTCATCTAACTGCTCGTCGTCTCCTAGGTCTTGGTATGTCTCGTATCTTTGATTGGGGACTAGGGCCCAATTGTACATGAGGTTTAGGTCATGCACCCTAGTCCATTGCCACCTTGGTTCATCTAAGAGATCTTGGAGTGGCTTAAAATTTGCTACTAGATTGCCAACTAGCTTGTCGGTCAAATACTCTAAATTCTCTTGGAGTTCCCTCTTGTTGTTTGGCACTCGGAAAGTGATAGGGTTGGATCTTTTGTGAAGATTTCCTGCCATCATGCAGACCGGTATCGAGGGTGTATCCTTAGGCTTACCGATCATTTTAATGGCATGCTCATACTCCTCATTGTTCCAGAATGGCAGGTTGATGGTAGCAAGGACATGCATCCAATCTCACTCATCTTTAGGACATGGGATATACTTAGTCAGGGGCTTGTAGGATTTCTTGATCTGAGCATCACCCTTAAGCATCACGAAAATGGTGTCGAGGTCAACTGGTGTAGTCTTCTAGGAGTCCATATCTACCCTTATGGCTTCTATTCTATTGCCTAGGAAGATGAGACCATTTCCCCAATCTTTGATTACTCTGGCATTGTGCATCCAGGGTTGGCCCAATAGGATATCATAGTCCACTCCCTTCATGACTATAAAGTCAACTAAGAATTAGACTCCTGCAATTTTCACTGGCCGATTTTTTAGCACCTCGAATGGTTTCACTTTCATTCCGTTAGCTAATGTGACATTGAACCTAGCAGTCTCAACAGGTGGGTTGCCCCCAAGTTTGGAGAGCATTGTGTGGCTCAATACACTAACTCCCGCCCTTGTGTCTACAATCCCTTTCCTTATTGTGTTGCCTAGGGCAGCTAAGACTGGTAAGACCGCATACATCTCAGTGCCTTCCCAAAAAGTATTAACGTGCAAGGACTTAAGCACAGAGTGCAATGTCAAACTTGATATCTACATCTCTGCATCATGTTCTTGTAGGTCTTCAATAACTTGCTCTCGTGATCCTTCAACCCACTGCTTCAAGTCTTGCCATAGGGTCAGAGCAGATCTCCCACACTTAGAGTCACAAGGATGACTGATTTGTTGGTCCGTAGTTAAGGCTTTGCCTAAGTAGTATTGCTTGTGGCGCAATCACATCTCTCGATTTCGGTCAAGGGGGTGAGACTGGCGTGCTCATGCTGGAGAGATCCTCAATCTCGTCCTCTAAGATGGGCTCAACATCTTTCGTGTGTTCTTGGGCCTCCTTTACCCACTCCTTCATCTTCTTGATGGCCTCTAGTTGGCGCTTTGGATTGGGGTACTCCTCGACCTTAGCGTTTCCCTTTTCAGTCGTCTTTGGGGTTGATGTCTTTGCCTCAGCGTCAATGACTTTCTTTCCAGCAGGTAGTGTTGTGGCACTCTCAGTTTTGAGCGTGACTTTAGCTTTGGGTCTCTTCTTCCCTTTACCTACGGCTCTTCTTTCCTATTGAGGCTGTGTAAAGATTGCTAGGACCTGGAAGTGATATGCTGGCTTGCTTCATTTTTGCATGGATCATGATATTCAATGGGATAGGTGAAGCCTATCCATCGAGATTCTTAACACACCAAATAGCCCCAATGGGACAGATGTGTTAAACAATGTGGATCTAGAGCATGACACAAGCTATGGTGGATGAAAGATGAAGACCAAACTCATAATGACTTGGACGAGTAGAGACAAACTGTTACACAAGTGAATTAGGTTCCAAGATGAGCTTGGACTCATAAACACAATCTTGTGTAAGATCGATAATGACAAGACACTTAACTGAAAGTACAAAGCATCATGACATTGTATTCATTCCATATAAAAGTGATAGTCAAGTACAATGCTTTATAGAATTTGGGTTGTTCCACTCTCCTCACTGTGCATATGGGATTCAGGACAGCCCTTCTTGGAGCATACATCATTTGTCTATTTCTCAACACCCCCCTCAAATGATGAGTCTCTACCCCTTGCTGGCTTTTGCCCCCCCTACATGTGTATATGGACCAGGAGACTAGCTCTTTGGCAGCCTAGTCAAGTTAAGGCTTGAAACTTTACATCTTGGTAGGGTTTTTACATCCACTATGGGAAACAAATTCCTTAGAATAATCTATCAGAGTTGTTGATGGTAGAAGAAGTAACTTTTTCTTCTTCTTCATTCATTAATTGACCTTCGTGGTGGTCATTCTGCATATGTTGTGCTCTTTTCTTGTGAAAACAGTCACTAGCAATATGGCTAGTCTTACCAAAATCATGACATTGCATCCGACTTCTGTTATCGATGTTGAATACACGACCTCTTCCTTTGGGTCCAGTAGCTCCTTTGGTGTATAGGAGATTTTCCCTTGTTACATCTTTGCTTTTAAATTTTCTTTCTCCATCAAGTAGTGAGTGCTCAATATCCTTGAGTGAGAGATTGTGAAGATTACTTAGAGTGGACACAAGGTGTTGAGATATCGAGCTCCACTCATGATATGCCAGGGTGACCATTGTGCATTTATGTCACTGACTTGTTAGCTGCAGATGCAGTTAGTACACTGCCCATGAATAATAGCTAGATGATAGCTATCCTTATTTCTCTTTCACAGATTGTCACTGAAAAGCTTGACAAGAACAACTTCCAAGCATGGAAGTTTAGAATGACGAATTTCCTTATGGGAAAAGGATATTGGGAATTCGTTGCAGGAAATGAAGAATAACCAGTTCTTCCTGATGTCCCAATCAACAGCAAATGCAGGCATTTAAAGGATGTCATGAGAGAGCCAAAAAAGTTATGTACTGGCTGTCTATCAGTATTTCAGACTCTATGATTGTGCATATTCAAGATGCAAGTACGCCAAAGGAGGCATGGGATACTTTGTCAAAAATGTATAGCACAAATACGCAAGCCACGAAAATGCAGCTCAAGCAAGAGTTGCACAATGTGCAAAGAGAAAGTATGAGCATCAATGACTACCACATGAAGGTGAAGAAGATTGCATATGCACTTGCTTCCATTGGGTCGCCAGTGGAAGATGATGATTTAGTTTCTGTGACCTTGAATGGTCTAGGAAAGGATTATGCACAGTTCCAAACATCGATTTCTGTCCGTGAAAGATTTCCTGATTTTGAGGAGTTGATTGCTCTTCTAATCTCTGAGGAGCAGAGAAATGGTGGTGCATCTTCTTCAGGAGGAACTTCAAAAGAAGCTGTCTTCTACTCAAATGCTGGAAGAGGTAGAGGCAGAGGTAGAGGAGGACGATCGAGAGGAGTTGATTGCTCTTCTAATCTATGAGGAGCAGAGAAATGGTGGTGCATCTTCTTCAGGAGGAACTTCAAAAGAAGCTGTCTTCTACTCAAATCCTGGAAGAGGTAGAGGCAGAGGTAGATGAGGCCGATCTGGAGGCCGTGGTAGAAATCAGAATATGCAGCAAACTCAAGAAAACCAGTCCTATGGAGGAGGACGTGGTAACTCTAGAGGCAGGGGGAGCCAAAGAGGTCATGGTGGATGGCAAAGAGGCCAAAATGCAAACAACAATGTTGAATGCTACTACTGTGGTAAAATGGGTCACATGGCTAAAGACTGCTATAAAAAGCAGAATGACATCATGAATGGAAAATTGCAACAAGGGAATTATGCATCTTCTAGTAGACAGGGTGATGACAGAAATGAGCATTTGTTTATGGTGCAGCACATGACCAATTCTGTGACAAGTGCATAAGAAAGCAACAATGTGTGGTATGTTGACTCAGGTGCATCAAACCACATGACAGGTTATGTAGAATGGATGCAGGATGCAAGGAAAATGGAAAAACCAGGATTTGTGGAGACTGGTGATGATACTACACATCCTATTGTGCAGATTTAAAAAATTCCTTTGTTTATGCAGGATGGGAAAAAGAAATATCTGTCGGATGTATTTCATGTCCCGAATATCACCAAGAACCTGGTTTCTGTTGGTCAAATGGTTGAGCAGGGCTTGCAAGTCATATTTAATTCTCATGGATGCTTTGTTGAGGATATGAAAAATAAAGGTCGCTTGATAGCAAAAGGAAAGAAGAAGGGAAGAATGTTTACGTTGGATGCAGACATGCCTGAATTGAGTGCAGTAATGTTTGCACATGGGACCGATGTAGTTGTAGATATTGATATCTGGCATAAACGCATTGGTCATGTTAATGTACAACAAATTAAATCAATACAAGCCCAAAATATTGTTGCAGGATTGTCTAAATTCAAGGTTGCAGAAATGCATAAGGTATGTGAAGCCTGTCAATTTGGAAAACATGCAAGGAAACCATTTCCTAGACATGTTCAAGAGAGTAAGAAGCTATTGGAATTAATCCACTCTGATGTGTGGACTACTAAAGCTGCATCTATTGGAGGCTGTCATTATTTTGTCACTTTTATTGATGACTACAGCAGAAAAGTTTGGGTGTATTTTATGAAAAAGAACAGTGAAGTTTTAGGGCATTTCAAAACTCTTAAAGCTACGGTTGAAAAAGAAACAGGCCTGCAAATAAAATGCCTAAGGTCAGATGGAGGGGGAGAGTACCTCTCAAATGAGTTTGCAAGGTTCTTGCAGGAGCATGGCATAAAGTAGCAATATTCATGTAGTCATACCCCACAGCAAAATGGAATTGCAAAAAGAAAAAACAGGCATATTGGAGAGGTATCTTGTGCCATGCTCAATGAAAAAGACATGCCAGATTTTTACTGCGCTGAGGCAATTGCTACAGCAGTCTACATAATGAACATGACTCCAACTGTAGCAATACATGGCATGACTCTAGAGGAGAGGTATACTGGTAGGAAACTAGATATTTCTCATTTGAAAATTTTTGGTTGCATTGCCTATGTTCATGTGCCAGATGAGTTGAGATCCAAGTTGGATCCAAAAGCTGAGAAGTGCATCTTTATTGGTTACTCTCTGCAGAAGCAGAAAGGGTATAGATGCTAGAACCCTTCTACTTGTAAGTTTACAGTGAGCAGAGATGTTGTTTTTGATGAGATGAGTAGCTGGTATAAACCAGTAAATGTGATTGATAATGTAGATGCACAAAATGGTAACGCTGCACAGAATTCACAGCAGGAGTCACAAGATATTAGTGGACCTGGAGTGTCCTCTAGTAGTGGTTCACATTCTTTGCCATGGACAGGCAGATTGAGATCAGGAGAATCTTCTCAAAGCAATGCAAATAGTGGTATGCAGGTTTCACAAAAAGGAAAAGAGAAGGTAGATCATCCCATGTTTGATGTGAATGCAGGTCACTCTTATGTGGATGGTGAATCTAGTGGCTCAGAACAGAGCATTGATGATGAGTTGGGTATTCCTTCTATTGTTACACCTGGAGTAAGGAAGACCAGGGATATTTTGAGAGCACCTGGGAGTGAACCTACTTTGCGCAGGTCTACCAGAGCTAGGTATCCTGTGGATAGGCTGAAATATGATGGATTTACAGCCATTCACTATGCCTATATGGTCAAAGTGATACAGGAACCAAAACCCACCTCTTTTGAGCAAGCCATGGGAAAAGAAAAATGGGAGAAAGCCATGGATGAAGAAATGGATGCCTTGGAAGCAAATGCTACATGGGAATTGGTACCTTTGCCTAAAGATAAGAATGCAGTTAGTTGTAAGTGGGTTTATAAGGTGAAACACAATGCAGATGGTTCTGTGAATATATACAAGGCAAGATTAGTAGTCAAGGGGTATGCACAAACATATGGCATTGATTATGAAGAAACATTCAGTCCGGTTGCAAGGATGGCAACCGTAAGAGCAGCCATTGCTATGGCTGCATCAAAGGGATGGTCTTTACATCAGATGGATGTAAAGAATGCCTTCTTACATGGTGATTTGCAAGAAGAGGTCTATATGGAGCAGCCACTAGGTTATGTGCATGTTGTTCATCCTGAGATTGTTTGCAGGTTGAAGAAAGCCTTATATGGCTTGAAGCAAGCACCTAGAGCATGGTCTGACAAGATAGGACAGTATCTTGTCACTATTGGCTTTCAGATTTCCAAGGCAAATTTCTCACTTTATGTGAGAAAAATAGAGAAAGGTATTATGCTACTTGTCATTTATGTTGATGATTTGATTATGACAGGTGACAGTGATGAAGATATCCTTCATGTGAAAATGCTATTGAAGCAGAAGTTTGAGATGAAGGATTTGGGAGAGCTGCGTTATTTCTTGGGCATTGAGGTGATTAGATCACTAAGTGGGATACGGCTCTTGCAGAGGTAGTATGGATTGGACATGCTATCCAAATATGGGATGACAGGCTGTAAGTCTATTTCAGTTCCTTTGGAGCAGAATGTGAAGCTGAGCGCAGATGCAGGTGAGCTTCTGGAAGACCCTACTATGTACATACATATAGTAGGAAGTTTGATTTATATGACTATTACCAGGCCAAATTTGAGCTATGCTGTTGGATTGGTAAGTCAGTTTATGCAAGCTCCAAGGAAACCGCATTTGGATGCGACTAGACACATACTCAGTTATGTGAAGTCCACATTGCAGTATGGACTATTTTATGAGACTAGGGTTCAGATATAGTTGCATGGATACACTGATGCTGATTGGTCTGGTAGTATTTTTGATAGACGATCTACTAGTGGATATGTGTTCTCTTTTGAGAGTGATGCAGTCACTTGGAACAGCAAGAAACAACCTATAGTTGCCTTATCGAGCACAGAGGCTGAGTAGTACAGGGGTGCAGCAATGGCTGCATGTGAGGTAGCTTGGTTGCATAAGCTACTTTATGATATGCATTAGCCTACAGATGGGCCAATTGTCATTTATTGTGACAACATGAGTAGTATACACTTGGCAAATAACCCAGCCTATCGTGCTAGAACAAAGCACATTGAGGTGCATTATCACTATGTGAGGGAGAGGGTTTTACTAGGTCTTATTAATCTAGTTTATGTCAGCACAGAGGATCAGCTAGCTGACATATTTATGAAGGCATTGGGTGCAGAGAAGTTGCGCAAGTTCAGAGACATGCTACCGACTTGTTAGCTGCAGATGCGGTTGGTACACTGCCCATGAATAATAGCTAGATGACAGCTATCCTTATCTACTCTAGTTCGTGGCTTAGTTAGTATGCCACCTTAGTTAGTTGAGTTTGGTTTGAGACCCATATATAGGGTTCTTCTATTTCTTTGTACTAGAGTTCTTTTTGGCTTACACAACTAAGAAGAGGAAAACTGTTTTTAGCCTCCACCTTTGTGTGTATTCCCCCATTGTGTAAGTGAGAAAGCTACAAGTGAGACTCCTTCCTTCTCTCCCACAATCTTGACACAAGGTTCTCATATGGATCCTTGTTTACACTTGCAAGCAGTACGGCTATTGCTTCATCTTCATCAATATTCTTCTTAAGGGTTGCAAGCTGGGTTTTTAGGCTCTTGAACTTGTTAATGTGTGTGGTCATAGAAGCACTGTCTTTGATATCTAGTTTATAAAACTGCATGAGTAATTTTACCTTTGAGTTCTTTGCTTGGGTACTATGTTGGGGGTAAAGACGTCTCCGCCTAGCTGCCCGTGTATTACTACAATTACAGTCACTGCTACTGCACACTACAAGTTTGCGGGCACCCGTGACCGTCACTTTATTCTTTATTCTTTTAGTGACAGTTTGAATAAAGGAAGGCCTGGTCACAAATTGTGACTGTTGGAGTTCCCATTTCTTGTCTCTCTCTTTCTTGCTCTTGCTCTCCCGCCATAGCTCTCATGTGCAAGCTTCGATCCTTCTCACCTTTCAACTAGTATCAGAGCTTGGCTTCCCGACTCTTGAGCTTGGCTCGTGGCATTCTCAGTTTCCCATCGACCCCCCACTCGCATTGGGTCTCCTTCCCTACAGCCATAGCTCATTCTCTTGAGCTCTCGTCACTCCTTAGCTTCCCAAGCTTCTCCCCGGCATATTGAGGCACCATCAGGGCATTGACATTGAGGTATTGCTTCATTATTTTAGAGATTTATTTTAGTCCACATGTCTAGGTAAACAGGGTAGCCACCATTGAAGCTTCCAATCTTCATATCTCTGCCACTGGTTGTGGGCTGCTAGAGGCTTGTTCTAAGGCCTCTTTGGCTCATGTTTGAACCCTCTAATCTCTCCAGACCTGCCACGTGGACCAGTAGGAGCAGTAGCATCATCACGCTAATCTGTGCCTGATTTTGGATAGATTTCATTTAGCCACATAGTAGTTACTTCAGCTCCAGCTCCAGCTTGGCATTAAGCACTTGTTTGGGCTCCATTTCAGGATTTTTTGCACATGTATTGATACTTGGCATTGATCCTTTGAGATTAGGCATTGGTTTGGTGGCTAAAAACAGTGTTTTAGGACTGTTATTAACAGTCTACAGACATTTGATTCTAGTGCTATATTCACAGTTTATGCCTATGCTTGTTTGGGTATGACTACATAACCAGTTTGATCTATTGCATCCCGATTGATTGGGGGATTGAAGCTACATGTCATGCTATGATTTTGGCCTGATTCTGGGGCTAGAAATACATAGTTTATAATAATAAATGCATGCTGAATACTCTTGGGATGAAGCCATCTTTCATGCTTTGACATATGCCTATTGGTTCTGGGTGTATGTCTTGGGCTATGCTATGATGTATTGATCATCGAGGGATGACTTTGAGCTTGTCATTGGATCCGGATGCTTTTGGAAGCATAAGCTTATTTCAGCCCACACTTATTGAAATTGGTCTATGCTTGACAATAGTCAGTGCTTTGACAATTATATGCTCTTTGGGTACATGCTTACCCTACGCCTATGGCTTGATGCATTTGTCTTGGCACAATGTACCATGTACTTTGTTGAGCTTTAGTGCTCTCTGAAGACTTGGCTTGGATTCTCATTTGCTATTCTGGAATATTGTATTGGATGTCATTTTGGTTGTTAGAGATCTTTATTGGGATGTATGTCTTGCTCATGGATGCTACCTACAGTTGCTTTGTAGCCGTCATGCTCTTGGGATACTATTGAGGCATTGTCTTGGTTACCTGTCTTTGGTACTTTGACTTGGTTTGATTGAGCTGTTGAGCTCGTTTATTTGCCTTTCGTGCCAGTGGGAGCATCTTGTATGCTTGACCGACATTGAGCAGGAGGTTTATGATATTTGAGCATTTTGCAGATACTTGAGACTTTGGGATCTCTTACAGTTAAATGTTGCATGGTTCATGCATTGATAACTTGGAGTTGCTTTTGACCTGAGCTTGAGCTTTGCACTCTTGTGAGCATACACCTACTAGTGTCAGGTCTTGCTAGTGTTATGTATACTTTGCCCTACTGTCCAAGGGATATGCCTACTCACTAACGGATGCTTTGGTGACATGTTTGGGTGTTTGCTCAGGGTCTTGATGACAGTTTGGTGCTGATTTATGCCCATTTATGGCTGGTCATGTCTTGGCTATCATTTATTGACTTGGTGTAGTGATTTGTTCAGCAATTGACTCTCATAGTACCCCTACTATAATTTATTACAGCAAGCATATAACTCCGGACTGACATGGATTTTTCATGCTGAAATATTCTGAAATGATTTACTTTCACTAGTACTTGGTGGGTAGGAGCTTTGTTACACTTTTCTCGCCATTTTCTCTCGATTTTGGTGATTTTTGGTCATTTTTTGCAGTAAAAAGCAAGCAGTTTTTGAACTGTCTGCAGTCTTCTAGCCTGCATTATGGCTAGTTCATCCACTGATCATGCTATTTTCAACATCACTAAGCTTGATGGTGTGAATTACTCTTATTGGAAGAGCCATATTTGGCAAGCGTTAGTGCAGAAATTGCAGATCAAACCATTGAGGTTGAGCGGACAGTCACCTGCAACTATGCCAGATGAGGAATGGCTTGAGCTTGATGAGTTATGCAAGCCCACTATTGTATTATCTCTCACAGAACAAGTTCATTACAATGTATTTGAGGAAGAATAGAGTGCATGGCAGTTGTGGGATAAAATCAAGAATCTCTATGACAAGAAAAGTCTAGCGAGTCAGATGTATTGGCTGAAGCAGCTTATGGATCTGCGCATGAAGGAGAATGTGACTATGTCTGCTCACTTGAGCCATTTCCATGCTATACTCAAGAACTTGACTTCACAGGACATCAATTTTGCAGAGGATGTCACTCCTCTTTTCTTGCTTGGTACTCTTAATGAGTCATGGGATGTATTCCGCACTGCATTATGTGCCTCTACTGCTACCTTGAAATTATCTGATGTTGAGAGTGATCTTCTGCAGGAAGAGGTTAACCGTAAGAATTTGGATGCCTCTCCTGTGTTGCATGCTATGACAGTTAGAGCTAGGAATGATGGATATGGAAAGCATGGCAGTGGCAGTGGCCGTGGACGGGATTCTCAGAAATATCGGTCTAAGTCTCGTGGGAAGTCACGTAGCAAATCCTGTGGCAGGAATGTAGATGTTACTTGTCACCATTGTGGGAAAAAGGGCCATATTAGGCCACAATGCCATGAATTGCGCAATGAAAGACACAAAGATAAGGGGAAAGACAAAGTGTAGGATAAGTCTTCTGATCGCAGCATAGTGCCTTCAAAGTCTAGTGTTAAAATTGAAGAGATCAATGTTATGTAGCCTGAGGATGTTGATGATGATTATATCCTTACAGCTTCTTCTAGTGGTTCGCAGATGACAGAGATACACTCTATGTATGCACAGTGTTAGCTCTTGGACTCAGGTACATCCTTTCATGTGACACCTTGCCGAGAGTGGTTTCATTCATACCGTACTGTTTCGGGTTCTGTGCACTTGGGTGATGGAAGGTCTCTTGATATTGTGGGCATTGGTGATGTTATGCTATAGTTTCCTTCTGGCAGCAGTTTTGTTATGCAGGATATATGTCATGTACCTGCTTTGACACGCAGTGTCATGTCAACTGGACATCTTGATGGCGTAGATTATCATGTATCTTTTGGAGACTCTGCATGGAAGATCACTCGTGGTAGACTTGTGATTGCGAGAGGTACCAAGGCTGGCAACCTCTATCCCTTGATTGTATCCGCTTCTTCCCTTGATCATGTTTTGCCTGTGGGTTGTATCCCACATGTATCTCTTTGGCATGCCCGTTTGGGCCATATGTCTTTGAAGGGAATGAAAATGCTTTCTAGTTTGCAGTACTTACCGCCCCTTGATTATGCATGTTTTGATTCATGTGAGCATTGTCTTTATGGTAGGCAGACTAGGTCTATGCATAAGAAGTCTGGTAGGCCACGTATGAGTGAGCCCTTGGCATTGGTACATTCGGATGTCTGGTGGGCCCATGCCTTGTTAGTCTATGGGTGCTGCGAAGTATTTTGTTACTTTCATAGATGATTTTTCATGAAAATTTTGGGCTTAGCCCATTAAGTTGAAATCTGATGTCTTGGCTATGTTTCAGAGATGGCGTGCATTGGTTGAGAATCCGTCTGGTTATAGGCTAAAATACCTAAGGATAGATAATGGGGGTGAGTATGTTCCACGTGCTTTTGAGCAGTTATGTGATGAGAGGGGTATTAAGCGTTAGTTGACCACCCCGTACACCCCCTAGAATGGTTTGGCTGAGTAGATGAATAGAACCATCCAAGAGCGTGTACGCAGTATGCTTAACCATGCAGGCCTACCACAAAGCTTTTGGGCTGAGGCAGTTAGTACAGCTGTGCATATCATAAATAGATCACCTTCTAGTGGTTTGGATTTCCAGGTTGCAGAGGAGGTATGGACTGGAAAACCTTCCTCTTATGCGCATCTCCATGTCATTGGATGTGAGGCATTTTGCCATGTGCCCAGGGACAAGAGAAGTAAGCTGGATCCTAAGAGTGTCAAATGCATTTTCCTTGGTTATGGGGATACAAGCGAGATGGGTTACCGTCTCTGGGATCCGCAGGCGTGGAAAGTCATCCGCAGTCATGATGTAGTCTTCCATGAAGACAAGATGCATAGGCAGCCTGAGAGAGTTGTTGAGATCCACAGGGTCATATTTCAGGAGGAGCCGAGAGCTCTCGCATAGCCAGTTGGACAGCCTACAGCTGCAGCAGATGCTCATGGTCAGGGTGTTGGACAGGCAACTGGGCAAGCAGCAGAGCTTGCCATGAGATTGCTCAGCTTGACTTGGATTTATACCAGATGGATGTCAAGACAGCTTTCTTACATGGGGACTTGCATGATGAGATTTATATGGAGCAGCCTAAGGGCTTTGCAGAACCTGGCAGGGAACACCTAGTGTGCAAATTGAAGAAAAGTCTTTATGGCTTGAAGCAGGCACCTAGGGAGTGGTATCATAAGTTTGATGCCTTTATGCAGTCACAGGGCTACAGCAGGAGTGCTATGGATCTGTGTCTTTACACGAAGAAAGCACGTGATGGTTCTTTATTGATTTTGGTACTCTATGTGGATGATATGCTGATAGCAGGGAAAGCTCATGATGAGCTAGATGCTCTTAAGACTCAGCTCAAGAAGAGCTTTGAGATGAAAGATCTGGGATAGACCTCTCACATACTTGGTATGCACATTAGACGCGACAGGCATTAGGAACTTCTCTACTTGTCACAGAGGGAGTACATTCATAAAGTCCTTGAGTGCTTCTATATGTAGGATGTAAAGCCTATTGGCTGTCCATTGCCTTCTTATGTGAAGGTATCACAGGCTGATTGTCCACAGATAGATGAGCAGACTGTCGAGATGGCTAAGATTCCCTATGCATCCGCACTGGGTAGTCTTATGTATGCCATGATAGCCACTCGTCCAGATATTGTCTTTGTAGTTGGTGTTGTGGCACGCTATATGGCTACACTTGGCAAGAAGCATTGGGATGCCATGAAGGTTATCATGAGGTACGTGAAGGGCACTGCAGATATGTGAATATGCTATGGCAGCCAGGATACAGGAGTTGTGGGGTACACTGACTCTGATTATGCAAGACATACAGATAGTAGGAAGTCCACTTTCCAGCTATGTATTCACCTATGTTGGAGGTGCTATTTCTTGGATGTCTAGGGTGTAGAAATGCATGGCCCTTCCTACTATAGAGGCCGAGTATGTTGCAGCCACTGAGGCTTGCAAGGAGGCCATTTGGTTGGGTCATTTGGTTGTTGCTGACCTTGGTATTGATGCTATCCCTACACTGTATTCGGATTCTATGAGTGCTATTCAATTAGCCAAGAATCCGGTCTTCCATGCGAAGACGAAACACATTGAGGTGAGGTATCACTTCATACGTGGGGTCATTAAGGACAAGTTTGTTGACCTTGTCAAGATCTCGACTGGCCAGAATCTTACAGATCTGCTCATGAAAAGCCTCTCTATAGAGCGCTTTGCCTTCCTCAGGAGGTTGATGGGCATGGGATGAGATGATGTCTTTCCTCATCCTGTTGTACATGTGTACATGTTGTACTATCTTTTTTCTTTTTTCTTTTCACTCCTCACTATGGCCGATTTGCCTTTAAGTGGGAGGTTACCCGTGTATTACTACACTGACAGTCACTGCCACTGCATACTACAGGTGGCGGGCGCCCATCACCGTCACTTTATTCTTTATTCTTTTAGTGACAGTTTGAATAAAGAAAGGCTCGGTCACACATTGTGAGTGTTGGAGTTCCCATTTCTTGTCTCTCTCTTTCTTGCTCTTGCTCTCCCGCCATAGCTCTTGTGTGCAAGCTTCGATCCTTCTCACCTTTCATACTAAACATTCTCTCAAGTTCCTCCCAAGCGGTTCTAGCATTTCTAATGTGAGAGATATGGTAGCACATCATCACTTAGTCACTAGGCAATGATGCCTAGTGCCTTGTTATTCATCTTCTTCCATTCTTTGGTTTTGAGTTTGTTTTCTTTAACGAACCCGTCTTCATCATCTTCCTTCTTGCTATCTGCATCATCTTCAAACAGGCCCCACAAGTCCTTTCGCATTAAGTGATACATGGTCTTCTCCTTCTAGGCATAAAATCCTTCACCATTGAATTTTGCTATTTCTCAAGATCTACCATGTTTCTAAACTTCAACTAACCAATAAAAGATTGTATTTTAATGTGTCAAGAGACACAAGAGAATCAGTGTCAAATTGACACTAGTTGAGTATTAATGGATACTAGTTGGTAATTGATCTGCTTTTCTCTCACGAACTTCATGGATGACTTCTAAGTTTCCTCCAGGAACTTTCAAAACTGTAATGAACTTTGAAGAGTATTGCTCAGTGATTAAAATCATTGTTGATGACTTTAGTGAGAAGAAACTGTGAAAAATATCAAAATTTGAAGCTTTGGCTATGGCTTCTTGGATTAGGGTTTAGACCCAGGTCTGGTTTTTCTTTAATTTCATGAGCTACATTGGATCATTCTCAAAATTTTTTAAATGGAAATGTAGCTCTCTTCAAGCTCTAAAAAAGCCTTATGATCTTGAGGATGATTGCGTGGCGTGTTGGTCCCTGAATGATGTCGATTCCCTGCCTGCGATTTTTGCGCCTAGTTCACGTTTTTTGACAATGCCTGGTCCTATAGAGCTTAATATTGGCTTCTAATGTGATGGGAGGAAGTGGCTTCAGTCAAAGGAACAACTTTCTAGAAGAGAGCACGTAAAGTTATGCTCTGTAGGTGGAGATCAAGAAGCTCAATCAGAGGTAGGTATAGATATGGCAATGGTAGACATAGAACAGAGCCTGAGAAAATTGATAATGTTGAGCTTATGGAAGGGAAACGTTGATGTTTCAAGTGATACAAAGAAGCTTCAGTAGTAGCGGGAGAACACTTCTCTAGAAGGAAGCTTGGTAAAATTTGGCTGGTAGAGAGAGATATGAGAGCTTCAAGCAGGCAGGGTATTGTTGGCTATGGCTGGCACAAGATTAAGTGGAGAAGGAGTGGGAGATGAGGTCTTGGACTTGTGAAATGAACTCAAGCTGAGCTAGATGAGAGCAAAATGGAGCTGTGCTGCCATGCTTAGCTATGATCTGATACCATGTTAAACAACGTGGATCTAGAGCATAACACAAGCTATGGTGGATGAAAGATGAAGACCAAACTCATAATGACATGGACGAGTAGAGACAAACTATTACACAAGTGAATTAGGTTCCAAGATGCAAGTTTGGAATCATAAACACAATCTTGTGTAAGATCGACAATGATAAGACACTTAACTAAAAGTACAAAGCATCATGACATTGTATTCATTCCATATAAAAGTGATAGTCAAGTACAATGCTTTATAGAATTTGGGTTGTTCCACTCTCCTCACTGTGCATATGGGATTTAGGACATCTCTTCTTAGAGTATACATCATTTGTCTATTTCTCAAAAGGATGGCACATTAGCCAAACTCAAGGATGGTTTTTGCTTTGGATAGTAATGAAGAGATGAGTGATTCTGCACTCATGGCACCTTAGGTTAGCCTTGTCTCTATTTTGTTACTCCCTTCTTTCATGACAGTGTGATGAGACGTGTTCCGGGTGACTGCAAGTCCATTGGTTCTCTTATGCCTCTACCTCGTCCCCTACCTAACGCCATCACTGGTACTGGTTCATAGTCCATAAGGACTATGTTGCCCTCATCGTCATGCGAGACGTAAGGGCATACATAAGTCTCTTCCTCATTTGGCTCTTCCACGTAGTGGATTGGAGTGTCGCTCAGTGGATGGGTCACATAGGGACTAGGCGGTCTAGGTATTCTAGTAGGATTTATGTCCATTCTAGGAATAGCCAATTTAATGTTATTGGCGCGGGAAGGGGCAATGGGGCTCCCCTTCTAAAGAATTGTTGCAGCCTATTTGCCAGGTAAGGTTGACCATATGGTTGTGAGTATGAAAGTCTTCTAGGCAATCTACAATGTGCAATGTCATGGCCAAACCTACCGCAATTAGCACAAGGTCATGACCTAGGGTCTTGGAGAAGATCCCAAGACATAGACGAATCAATTAGAGCCCAACATAGAACCAAGCAAACATTGACAGAGACGTGGATCTACCGACTTTCTTAACCTTATCGACAGCTTGGTGGAGCACGAAAATGCAACATATCTTAAGAAAGCTCAGACCACATGCAGAACGAGGAACTCAACTTAGGAGTTTTTCCACAAGCGATCTAGCAGTTGGTGAACAACTATGATTCTCACGCTCAATATGAGCACTATGGTAGAACGGTAGAAGCCATCATAGCTGACCTAGAGGAGGAAAGGAAGCTAGCCCACAAAGCACTGCAAGGCATAGTGAAATACAATCGAGATCAGCAAACTAGGAGCCTGAGGCAGAATGTAGAGATGCGAGAGATACAGTGAAATACTAAACCCAGTAGGCATGAATCAAATTGACCATGAGAGAGCTCTAAAAGGAGACTTGATGCTTAGTGAGCTTCTCATGAAGTGATTGCTAGACAACATAGCAGCAGAGTAGAGCAGTGCAGCATTAGCGATCTCACTATAGCAGGGTTAGGGGTAAACCAAGGCTCCAAGAGCTAGTCTAAGATACCAGTTGTCACTAAGCATCTCGATAAGTTCTAGCCCCATGACAATCCATATAGCTTTATATAGTAGTTCGAGCAGGTCTGCAAGGCCAATGGTCTCACTGACTTAACTCAACACTCTCAAGCATTAGGGCTTTGCCTAGGCGACAAGGATCGGACTTGGTACACAAGTCTAGACGCTGCAGAGCGAGAAAACTTCAATGGCCTCAAAACCTCTTCATTAAGAGATTTTCCGAGCCCGGATACTCTGACAACCTGCTAGTACGACTTATGAATATCAAGCAGAGAGAAAAAGAGGACATCCCAACTATGTGACCCAAGTGAGGAGTCTCTTCGAGAGAGTCATGATGGGAGAATGATCGACAGAAAGAGTAGTGTCAACGATATTCATCAGTGGAATACGAAATGAGGAGCTTTATAAAGCCTTGGTAGGCAACTCGAGCTTACAGCAAGACGTGCTAGCTAGGGTGTTCGAAGAAGCCATTCGAGTAGACGATGAGCTGAAGGAGAGGAGCTCTAGGAAATCAAACCAAGAAGAGACCAACTCTAAAAGTTTGGAGAGAGCTTTAGCATCCAATGAGAGAGATCAGGAACAAGTACCCAAGATAAGGGAAAGGCCACGAACACCAACTAGGAATTGGCTAACATGAAAATGGAAATAGCCAAGATGTAGGAGAGGTGATTGTGAAGAACAAGTGTCTAAGCGGCTTACACACTCTCATTTTGTCTTAGGCCTGATAGGCTTGTTTGATCAATTTTCGGCCATCTTGATAGGTTTTAGGGTTTCTTGCTGCATCATCTTACTTGTTTTAGGTTCGTTTCGGGGTCTATGACTCCACTGGATGCGGTTAAGGCACTGACTCTCTCAACAATGCAGTGACGGCAGCACTGAGGATGATTTCGTTAAATCCAGTGATCCAAGTAATCACAAGACACACAAACTTCCAGATCACAACAAGGACATAGGAGGTGTTAAAGATACAGGATCTAGGACATGGCAGTGAGTTATGGTGGATGGAAGGAGAAGTGTGGACTCATGATGGAGAAGACAAAGACACTGTTTGTTACACAAGTGAATTAGGTTCCAAGATTGAGACTTGGACTCATAAACACAATCTTGTGTATGTGGACAATGACATTGACACTTCACTGAAAATAAAAGAGTACTATCATTTCATTAAGAAAAGGAAGCAAGTACAATGCTTTATAGGAAAGTAGGAAACTGCAGTAGGCACCACTGTGCATATGGGATAGGTTAGCCTGCATGTCCTTGGCCCCGAAGCTCCATACAAAGAGGCTGTTTAGTGAGTGTGATTGCTGAATCTCAACACCCCTCCTCAATCACAACTAGAAAGGCACAAAGTGTGTAGAGGCTATAATGAGAACCACCTACAAAGTGTGGGCACACCACAAACATGGTAGACACCAGAGGTTGTCATAGAAAAGGCTAAGTGTGGGCACCAAAACATGATGGACATCCAGAGGTTGTAACAGGGGCCTCACAAAGTGTACAGGGACTGTAATGCCAAGTTACATGAGGAGTTTACAAAGATTATGGCAGGAAGCATTAGGGCAAGGAAATACAAGGCTTTTAAAATAGTTTATCAGAGTAATGAGAGTAGAAGGACTGATGAGTCTTGTCCTTCCGATCCTGGTGGTCTTCATCTTCAACTTCTTCTTCATCTTTTGGTCCATGGTCTTCTTCTTCTTTCACAGCTGCAAGATAGGCCTTTTGGGACCTCTTTCTAGCATGACAGAACTTCTCAGTATGTTCGGTCCTTTTGCAGAAGTCACAGAAGAGCGGTTCCTTTTTACCTTTGTATCTGTTGTTTACATATAACATTTGTTCATCCTTTGAAGTGCTAGGCTCTTCTTTGCTTTTAAGTTTCTTTTCTTCCTCTAGTAAGAGGCTTTAATATCAACAAGTTGAGGATCAGACATATTGGTTAGAGTGGTTGATACATTATCATAGGCAGGAGGCAAACTTTTTAACAAGAATACAAACATCTTCATCCATTTTTAGCTTTATCCCTGCAAGTTGAGTAAGTAGGCTTTCCATGTAGTTCAGATGGGATGCCAGGGATGTATGAGGCTTCATATCAAGTCGGAAAAATTCAATTAATAGACCATACTTAGACGACTTTGACTGTGCACCAAATAGGGTATCCAATTTATCCCAAGTGTCATGGGACGTGTCACATGCATCCACATGATGGATGTAGCTGTCGTCCAATTCCAGTTTGATGATGGCTTGTGCCTTGTCATCATTCTTCTGCCAAGTAACTGCAAGGTCCGCATCTCGAGGTTTCTTCTCTTTTCCATTTGTGATGGCCCAAAGACCCTTCTTCATCAGAATGAGCTTGATGCGGGTTTGCCAAGTGTGAAACCTGACTCCTTTGAATCAAGAATTTGGAGAGTCTTTTCCCATGTTGAGGTTGCAAGATCAACAGCAAATCAACACCAGAATTGTGAGATTTTATCAGTAGAAGAGCAGATTACAATGTGTCAAGAGACACATGTAATGACAGTGTGAAAACACACTATGTTAGTGTTGATGTTGAGCTTGATTCTTCTTATTCGGTCGTTCTTCAATCTTCTCAGGTTCTTCCCCTCCTTGATTTGATGCTGGGTCAATGGATTAGAGTGGGCTTTAGCTTGGTTTAGTGTCAGGAGTGAGAAAAATGAGGAAAAAAGAAGCTTGAGAGATTTTGGCTATGGTGGAATTAGGGTTTCTGAGACAAGGGCCTGGTTTTTTTAAGATTGCAGGACTTGTAGTTGATCATTTTCAAAAATTTTTACATGTCTAGGAAGCTTATGTCAAGGGCTATCAAAGCCCCATGGAAATCATCCAGATCGCGGACAGCACGGCGCACGCAGAGGGCTCGAACAGATACGGCGCAGATCTGGGCAGCGACGTCGAATTTTGCAATGCCAGGGCTGTAGATCACCAATGTGCCTCTATGTTGTGCCAGGGAGAAGCACAGGGAGTAGGAGAACAATCCCCTAGAAGGAATTAGGAGTGAAGTTGCCTGGTTGAGGAGTTATGGAAGCTCCAAGTGAGGTAGGTCCTATCAGGCTATGGCAGACACATGGCAGAGATTGAGAATTTTCACAATGCTGGAGCTATGCTTGCCCAAAGTCAGTGATTGATGTGTCAACAAGAAGCTCTGGAAGCAGGGAAGACTTTCCCAGAATGAAGCTCCAAGAGGTTTGACCTGTGGAGTGAGATATAAGAGCTTGAAGCAAGTTTGGCTATGGCTGCCAAGCAGGGCAGTGAGAAGGAGGAGTAGGAGATGAGGTCCTAGACTTTAAGCTGGACTGAACTCAAACTGAGCTAGATGAGAGTGAATTGGAGTTGGAGGAGCCGTCTGTGCTCTGATACCATGTTAAAGATACGGGATCTAGGACATGGCAGTGAGTTATGGTGGATGGAAGGAGAAGCGTGGACTCATGATGGAGAAGAGAAAGACATTGTTTGTTACACAAGTGAATTAGGTTTCAAGATTGAGACTTGGACTCATAAACACAATCTTGTGTATGTGGACAATGACATTGACACTTCACTGAAAATAAAAGAGTACTATCATTGCATTAAGAAAAGGAAGCAAGTACAATGCTTTATAGGAAAGTAGGAAACTGCAGTAGGCACCACTGTGCATATGGGATAGGTTAGCCTGCATGTCCTTGCCCCTGAAGCTCCATACAAAGAGGCTGTTTAGTGAGTGTGATTGCTGAATCTCAACAGGAGGAAGGGTTTGATATACGTGACGCGTGTGAAGAACTCCCCAATGGCAAGATCAAATAGAATTACCAATGGAGGCTCTCTCTCTCTCTCTCTCAATGCTAGGGTGAAAAATGAGCTCTTCCATGGTCTCTTGGCCCTTAAACCCCTTCTTGGGCAAGGTCTTGCTATCCCCAATCACTCACTTGCCAACATTAATCATTTCAAGCACTATTTTTCCCCTGTTTAGCATGATTTGTCCCATGTTTTCCCCTGTTTTATAATAGTGAACCCTATACTTTTCCAATCTGATTTCTTAATCCTAACCTACACTAAATGCAACAAGAATCAAAAGCAAATAACTAAAATGATTTCCCCTTCTTTTTCAATCATCAAACAACCAAAATAACCAAAATACTTACTTGTATCGAAGATAAAAAAACCCAAACTTCCTATCTATCTCAAGCTCCATTTCGAGGATGAATCCCTTACTTCAATGATCGATATAAGGTGCACAAGTGCTCAAGCTTGAATCCGTTGGTCTCAACAATGGAACCAAAATGTGGAGGGAGCTCACGCTCAATCGCCAAGACCCAGGGACCGCTTATTGTTTCAAGCATTTCAAGTGAGCTGTAATGGCTATCTCTCACCCAGTTGACGTGCCTTCGAACCTATGAGTGTAGTGAACTTACCTTGATGTTCAAATGAGTTGCCTCCTTCCTCGCACACACCGGTAGCTCCACGATCCTAGATGATAGCTCAAGTATCCTCAAGCCTTCTCCATCAAGCTCAATCCACCATAGCTGCGCGTGTGCAAGAAAAGAGAAGAGAAGAGAAGAGAAGAAGAGAAGAGGAGATGGTGAAGGGCTTCACCCTCTTGATCCCTCACTCCCACACACTCACTCCCTCACACTCTCACACTCCCTCTCTCAAGAGCACCACACACAAGCAAGGTGAAGAGAAGAAGAGAGGACTCTTGTTAGCCACATACCAAAGAATGAGCTTCCATTCACTTTTTGAACTTTATATACAAGCCCTAAAATCCCATGGACACCCATCCCTTTTTACATGACCGGCCCTTGTGGTAGTAGACACAAAGGAGTGTACTGTGAGGAGTGGACATGAAGGAGTTCCATCTTGTACTAAAGAGATGAGGTTCAAGCTATAAAGGTAAAAAATAATTAAGGAACCCTCTATGTCTACACTATTGCATAGAGCACTTCACCTTGGCTTAGAAAAGGCTCAGAATTTCTTTCCTTGTATATATTTTATCGATATATGAGCATAGAGTGCTTAAAATGCATAGCATATCTTTTTCATATATGCATGACTTCCCAAGTAAAGAGTGTTTGAAGCACTTTGTATATCAATGGCATGAGCATGCTTTTATATTGGTGTATTGATGTTAAGAGCATGTACGATTGGCCGTAAAGAGGGAAACTAGGTTTCAACTTTACAAAAGAAAGTTGTAGAGACGGGGAGTAAGAGTAGACCTTTAACCATCAAGGAGATGTGAGATTGAAATGACAAAATGTGTTATGGTATATTGCATGTATTAATGGTCCATAGACTTAGAAAATAATATTGTAAATACAATTTTGATTTTATTTTCAAAGATAGACTAGGGCCTAATATATTATAAAACTCATATTTTAATAGATACATTGAAATAAAGGCATAGATTTAAGGGCTTTGCTAGTGAGAAGGTGAGATTTAAACTGTGATACTTAAGGTGTAAAGCAAGAAGAGGACATGGTAATGGGAAAACCTCTATGCATATGTTGAAGGATCAAAGGTTAAAAGAAAAAGCTAACATGTTCATATTATCATGAATATGGTCATGCTTTTACGTTTTTTAGATTTTATGAGATGACCTTAGTTTAATTATGTAAGAAGATGAGAATAGGGAATTAGTGTAAATAATATTGATATTATGCCATGTCACACTGACATTGGTATAAAAGTAGAGGATATGTAATTTTACACATCTTTTTGACACATTAATACAATTACAGACTTTCTCTCCCTTCTTGCTCACAGCTTCTATGGCTTCCCCTTCTTTCTTGTCTTTCTCTCTCTAAATCTAGTCTTTCTCTCTCCTCGTCACTCTTATTCTCTCTCTTCGTGCAGTCTTTCTCTCTCCTCTGCAGTCTTCTCTCTCCTCTTTCTCTCTCCCTGGTTCTTTATCTGACAAGTGGTATCAGAGCCTAGGTTCTTGGTCCCAGTTAGTCCCTCATTTTTACCTAGTTACAACTTTCTAGTTACATGGAATTTTGAGTCACATGTACACAAGTACGGGGAGCAGTAGGGGAGTTTCCAAAGCATCTCTGGACCACAAGAACTGCATGTAGGAGCATTAATGGCAGCTTTCATGAAGGCCACATAGACCATGGCAGCCTTTCTTGGAGTCTTAAATGGAACTTGGACCAAAAATGGAGGTAGACAGACAAAGATGGCAGCTCGTTTTGCAAGCTCAAGCCAATTTTGAAGGTATTTTGGTAAAGGAGTGGTAACAGTAGTGAGGGAAGGCTTAAGTTAGGGTTACTCTTGAAGAGAGGCCTTTCCTTTCCTCTTCCCAAGCTCAGGCTCTATATGTGCCGCTTGGCGGGCGTGACTTTGTTCAAAGGGAAAGTGGCCAGCTTCTCCCATGGCTGCAACAGCTCGGGGTGCTCTGCCGTTGCCATGACCTGTGCTCCTGCCTGAAGGGTCCTCCGCCCATGTTGCAACTCCAAGGAAGACATGCACATAAGAGACTTTGGAGGGAGGGAGGACAAAAGCGCTCTGCCTGCTTTGCCAACAAAGCAACCAACATCTAGACTTTGAGCTACACCATTCCCTGCGTTGTTGCTTCTTTGAAAAATTATGCCTCCAACTCTGGAATCTCCATGGTGAAGGGAACATTTATCTGTGAGCGCTCTAACTTCTCTACAGGGCACTCGAAGGATCCATTGCTCTCATCAATTGTTTCATACATAAGCTTATCCTTCTCAATGTTGTGCTTCTTTGCTATCTCTAGGTCTCCTTTGACCATCATAGATACCAATAAATGTTCCAGCAGGCCAGTCTCAACCTGGATGTGATCCTCCATGCTGACATTGGCTTAAATTGTGGCCATGGATAAGTCATCGTGGGCATGGTGCACAAGGTCTAGTTGACCATGCCCGCGATGACTTATCCATTGCGGAAGACTGATGATACTAGTTGTGATAACCGCAAATGATAACGCAAACGATGATACTGATGATGCTAGTTGTGATGTCGTAAAGTGCACCGGCATCAACAAACGAAGCCAGATCCTTCAAGAACTCAGCTCTTTTGCGGATCTCCTCCATCGCGGAAGTCCGCTCTTAATCTCTTTGCTGATGACCGTGTGGGAATTTCACCAGAATCTGATGTCTGGAGTTTTGGATGTGTCATGGTTGAGATGTGCACTGGAGATGTGTCATGGAATGTTTAAGTGCTGATGAAACATACAAAGCTATTGTCAAAGCATGAAGACAGCCTCCTCAATATGCTGCGGTTGTTGGAATCTGAGTCTTCTGCGGATCTCCTCCATCCCCAACTCCTGCAGTAGATTCATCTGAATTAGGTCTTACAAAACGTGCTGACTCTAAAGGACGCAACAGTTGTATAAGCACAACAAAAGCTGAGTGAAACCATTTGCTGTTGTGCAGGGTGGGGGGGGGCCGAACTTTGAACTCTCCTCATGATTACCAACCCTTGAAGTTGGAACCTGTGAACCAGTTGTTGAACCATTGGCCCAAGCTATGAGATCTTGAATCTCCATTGAAGGATCAGCAAACATAGACCTCTGAGGCTTCTGTTTCTCTCTAGTACTTGAAAGTCTCCATGACAAGTTCGAATTCCAGAGCTCCCTGAGCCTGCTCTAGGTATTAACTTTGCAAGAGATATCATGATTGGCTCTATCTCATGGCTGTTCACAGCGATTCATGGCTATACGCAATAGCCTTTTACTATTGTGCTCGTTTCAACCAACAAGAGAGAAAGCGGTTGTTTAAGGAAGCATAAGGCGGAACTGTATTGTCTGCATCATCTTCATTCAACGGAGGCTTTGACCCATCAGATTCAGCAGTCTCTCTATTTTGTCTGCATCATCTTCATTCAACGGAGACTCTGATCCATCAGATTCAGCAGTCTCTCTATTTTGTCTGCATCATCATCATTCAATGGAGACTTTGACCCATCAGATTCAGCAGTCTCTCTATTGTGTGCATCATCTTCATTCAACGGAGGCTCTGACCCATCAGATTCAGCAATCTCTCTATTGTCTTTTGAAGACTCATCTTCAAGAAGACACAGACTCTTTTGCAGCCCTGTTTCATCCTTTGACCACAAGCTGCCTCAGCAGTGAAGTCTTTTCAGAAGGCCCCAACATTTTGAAGTTGGAGGTGATTTCATTACAGCATCTGTAGATTGGTCGTATAACAGAAATCTTGAACAATGCAGTAGATCATATCCACATGAAACAGCATGCCCTTGAGGGAGTTTAGAAATTTAGTCAAGAAGGGGATAGTGGCATGCTCCCATTGTGAGCTTCCTTCTCAAGTGAAGGCAACAGTAGTTTAAGAAACGCTTCTGTATTTCCAGTTCTGGATTTGATTTTTGAAACTGCTTCTTCTTTGATGGCCACCGGACCTTACCTCATGCAGAGACAACTTTTTGCAAAGAATGTCATTACCAGCATGCTCTGAATAATTGCATAAATATTCTGTAAATGCAGGCTGCTTTCCTAGCTGTGATGACAAGATTGACAGACACTCTGGCATGTGATGGATTACTATTTGACTGGAAGGCATAGTAGTTAAAAGGAATGACCATGCTGACAATGTTGCAGCTCTCACTTTTATAGAAGGCTTGTTTACCCGAAAGTTTGATCTGAGTGGTGGTTTCTCCTATGTTTACATACACTCCAAAGCACATCCATGACTTGCTCTGCTGCTATGAAGTTGACCGAGCTTACAAAGCATGTAACAACTAGAGCTCCCAAGGCTTCAAATTGAGCTAGATCATGTGTTTCAAGGGACCTTGAGATTTCAGAGAGTGAGCTTGATTTCTCAGTCACAAGTGTCATGTGCTGTTGTTGAGCAACTTTCAGCTCAACCTCCCATACCACATGCTTTTCTTCTGCACTTGGAGAATTTCTTTGCTTTAGCTTATTGGCATTTGAGTTGCTCTGTTACAGCCACCACGGTGTTGTAATAACAAGACAGATTTGGTAATTTTGCTACTGAAATTTGTCAACTCATTATAACGAGAAAAGAACACTTGGAGTGGATACTAGGCATCACAAGCTTCGAGTGGAGCTATCAAATGCTTCATTTGGACACATATTTCTCAAATTAGAGCCAATTTTGTGTAGGCAGTTCACTGATGCCAGGAGGCATATTCCACGGTGGATTCCGTGAGGTTTTACGGTGGATTCCGTAAACTTAGATGACCGGGGCTCATACGCAAAGAGGATTCTTTGTGCGAGAAGTTGATGGGGACGCCTGTCCTTTTCGCGCGTTTCATTAATTTAGTGTGTACATGGGTGATTCCATAGCGGGTGATTCCGCAAAATGCATATTAAATTAATAAACGTTTATGAGTTTAAAGTGCGCACTCGTAATAAATTAAGGTTAGGATTTATATGATGCCAGGAGGCATATTCCACGGTGGATTCCGTGAGGTTTTACGGTGGATTCCGTAAACTTAGATGACCGGGGCTCATACGCAAAGAGGATTCTTTGTGCGAGAAGTTGATGGGGACGCCTGTCCTTTTCGGGCATTTCATTAATTTAGTGTGTACATGGGTGATTCCATAGCGGGTGATTCCGCAAAATGCATATTAAATTAATAAACGTTTATGAGTTTAGAGTGCGCACTCGTAATAAATTAAGGTTAGGATTTATTTCTAACCAGTTGATTTATTTATGTAGCTGAAGACTGCTAGGTATTCACTTTTGTCGGTTTAATTGTATTATTTTACTAACGATTGTGAATGCTTCAGTTAATGTGTAGAGATAGCAGCAGTGGCGGAGGAAAGCATTGGAGTCTAGCGGGTATTCGACATTTGGACTATATTTTGATAGGCGCCACGCCTATATTTTGTTATGTCTATTGAGACATCGATTATTTATTATTATTTTGTATGCGCTTATGCGCCCGGATATGTTATTTCTATTTGGACATTGAGATTGGGCGTACCAGACACTATGGGCACCGTCCATAAGCTTTATTTTCCTATTTTTGTAGAAAGCAAACTCAAAAGCTAAAAAGCTTGTCATATTTTTGTAATTGGGCTATTATTGAGCATGAAGATTGGAAATATACATAAAATACATGCTTTGTGAAGCGCTCACACAAGGCATGGGGGAGATTGAACCCAATTTGTCTCTTGCCTCTTGTCATGCATGCTTTTACATGGGTTTTTGTGCAAAAAGGTAGAGTATTTTTTGTTCTTGGGGACCTTCCGGGATTCACCACGTGAGCTATCTGCGACCGATCTGCGCACCAGTGGTATCAGAGCGGAGCAGAGATCAAGAGCTTCCAATCGCTACCAATCTTGGGCGAAGGCGGAGCTCCAGGAACAAATGGGCTCTACAGTCAATCTCGTCGCGAACCGTCGATACAGGCAGACTTCTGGCGATCAAGAACCCCTGTTTCCACTGTCAGATCGCGAAGGACCAAGCTCTGCAGGCGGAGGACCACGCAATCATCTCCATCAACAAGTCGTTGAAAAACAGTGAGAAAAGTCTTAATCCTCTTCACTAAAAGCTTAATTACAAAGCTTTAAAAGCTTAAAGGAAGCTTAAGCTTCCCCAAATCTCCTCGGCGTATAAGAATATAGGCCCGAAAATCTCGCGCGGCCAAAAAACGGCCCCCCCTCTCACGAAATCAACGGCGGCCTGTTAGTCCTCCTTAAGCTTCATAAGCTTAAGCTTAATTACTTAAGCTTAAGGCTTTCTGCAAGTTACACAGGTCCGACAAGTTCGCAAACTCCAGGTCTCGCACTTCTGAAGTTAAGTTCCGCAAGTCGACAGTAATTAAGTTTTGCAAGTCGGCCTAAGTTTAGCAAGTCAACAACTCTGCAAGTCTGCTAAGTCTGCAACTCTGCAAGTTAGACTAAATCAGAACTGACTAGTGCTTAAAACTCCTAGAAGACTTGTTCGTATGCAAAAACTCTGAACTGGAAAGTTGTTCGCAGCAAGCTGGATCTAATCATGCTACAATTGGAAGAAGAGCGAAGGGCTAGGCAAGCCTTGCAAGCGCAATTGACAAAGCTACAAAGAGCGTCCACCGATAACGAAGAACCTCAAGCTGAAGATTTGATTCGCCATACCATCGACGCCACCCTTGAAGCACAAACCATTCGCAAGGAATCCAAGATAAGTAAACGAAGTTTCAAGTTTCGCACTTTCAATGGCATAAGAGAAGGAAAGACTGTTTTATCATTCATTAGCTAGTTTGATGACTATTTCCATGAGGAAACTTATCTTGAAAAAGATAAAATCAAGTGTGTTACTAATCATCTGATAGACAGAGCATCACTTTGGTGGACTGTAGTCCGCAAGAGTATAGAATGTCCTGCTACATGGGAAGAATTCAAGAAGAAGTTCATGCAAAATTTCCTTCCACCGCAATTTCATGAGAAGGCTATCAAACAATGGGATTTACTTCAACAGCGAGATCGTGAGCCTATTCCACAGTATACAGAGCGTTTTTGGAATGCACTCTTACAGCTACGCATGCTTGAAGGCATACCAGAGACGACACATAAGCGGAAGTATATGTTTGGACTTCTTGGACATTACTACGCTGAAGTAAACATGTTCAAGCCTGCTACCCTTGAAGACGCCATCTCCTTAGCTCACGACACTGAAGATAAGTTACGCGGAAGAGATCGACGACCACAGCCATTCCAAGCCAACGGTAATTATGGATCTAAACAATTCAATTCCAATTTTAGAAGGTTTAATCCAGGACGATTCTCATCACCATCTTTCCGCAAGAATTGGCCTAAACCACCTGCATTACCATCCACTGTCAATCCAAATCCAAAGCCTATTCCACTAGCAAATCCAAATATACCCAGACTCCCAGCCATTGCAAATAATGTGACCAAAGCCAAGCTAATAGTATGCTACAAGTGTCACCAGCCAGGGCATCTCGCAGCAAATTGTCATTCAAAGAAGCCATCAGCACATATCAACTACCTTGGGGCCATGGACGAAGAAGAGCATGAGGATATGCCAGATTTCACTGAAGATGAGGATGATATTACTACTACTTCCGACACTTTACCAGGTATGCCTACTTTACATTCATTGTTGACTATGAAATGTATGGTGCATGGAAAAGAAAGAACTATATTGCATGATGACGGTAGTACCCATGACTTTATTTCAGCAAAATTGGTAAAGGAATTAAAATTGCATACTGTACCTACGCATTATCGCATAAAAGCTGCATTTTTAGGCACTAGGTACAATGGCACACAAGAAGTACAAGATTTAGAAATTCAAATTGGTTCATATATTGAAAGAAGAAATTTCTTAGTTGTTCCATTACAGTCAAGTGACATTATTCTAGGAATGCCATGGAGACACCAGCATAATCCAAACATAGATTATTCTACGCACACAATGAATATTAATTTTCAAGGAAAATCTATTACATTATTTGGTATGCATGCATCTCATATTTTTCCACTGCTTTCGCGTACTCAAGCAAAACGTGCACTACGCAAGAATACTAAATCATATCTCATTTGGGTGAATGAATTGCACGCAAAGGAAAATCATATGCACCCTAGGCATAAGGAATTTCTTGCATATTTTAAGGACTGTTTTGCAGAAGACCTACCACCAGGTTTACCACCATCACGTCCAAAAGACCATAAGATTGATCTAATACCTGGCACACAACCACCTTGCAAAGTACCATATAGGCACAATCAAATAGAGCAAAAAGAAATCCAGAGTCAAGTTGAAGAATTACTAAATAGAGGCCTAATTCGACCTAGCAGTTCTCCATTCGGTGCACCTGTGCTCTTAGTCAAGAAAAAGAATAATACTTATCGTATGTGTATTGACTACCGAGCATTAAATAAGATCACTGTAAAGAATAGGTATCCTATACCTAGAGTTGATGACCTTATGGAAAAACTGCAAGGATCTTCTATATTTAGTAAAATTGACCTTAAGTCTGGATATCATCAGGTGAGGTTAGATAGATCCGACATATTTAAGACTGCATTCAGGACACAGTTTGGCCATTATGAATTCTTAGTCATGCCATTCGGATTAACTAATGCACCTGCTACTTTCAGTAGAATGATGAACCGTATTTTTCTAAAATATCAGTATTGTGTGATTGTTTTCTTTGATGATATTTTAGTGTTCAGTCAAAGTGAAAAAGAGCATTATGCGCATTTATCATTAGTTTTTCAATTATTGAAAGAAAATCAATTGTTTGCAAATCCTGAAAAGAGTGAATTCTTTAAGACAGAAATAGAATATACTAGGTCATATTGTATCAAAAGAAGGAATAAAAGTTGATCCTAAGAAAATTGATGCAATATTGCATTGGCCTGTTCCTAAAAATGTACATGAATTACGCTCATTCCTTGGTCTTGCTAGTTTTTATAGGAAGTTTGTACGTAATTTCTCATTACTTGCTTTACCATTAACCAAACTTCTTAAGAAAGGAATTGTTTATCAATGGACTGAAAATCAACAGAAATCCTTTGATTTACTGAAACGTGCATTAACTAATGCCCCTGTTCTACAATTGCCTGACTTTAATAGACCATTCTTTCTAGTTGTGACCGATGCTAGCGGATCAGGAATAGGAGCGGTATTAATGCAAGACAACCATCCAATAGCATATTCTAGTTCTAAGCTGAAACCCTCTGAGCTCAAATATTCCACTTATGACAAAGAACTATTAGCAGTTGTACAAGCATTAAAACAATGGAAGCATTATTTAATGGGTTCAGAATTCATGATAAAGACTGACCAGCAAAGCATTAGACATCTACTTAGCCAACCCCAAATTTCTGACCGTCATATCAAATGGGCTTCCTTCATTCAAAGTTTCCATCCTATCATTCAATACTAACATGGAAAAGAAAATGTAGTTGCTGATGCATTGAGTAGAAGACCTGCAATTCATAATATTTCCATCATATCTTTTGATTCTTTGATTGCTATGAAAGACACATATCACCAGGATATTACTTTTCATTCTGATTGGCATAAATTAGTTCAAAATAATTTCATTCCTGTTGATTCATTGTCATATAATGATGGATTTATGTTTTTTGAAAAGAGACTGTGTGTTACTATTCCATTCCGATCTTTTGTTTTGAATGAAATTCATTGTCCCCCATATCAAGGTCATAGAGGTATCATTTCTACATTACGCATGTTAACTGAAGATTTTTATTGGCCGCATATGGATGTAGATGTATCTAATTTCGTTTTTGAATGTTTGATTTGTCAAAGAATAAAGAGACATCATGGTAAACAGTATGGATTATTAATGCCTTTGTCTATTCCATCTAAACCTTGGGAACATATTTCTATGGATTTCATTACTGTTTTACCAAATACTAAATCTAACCATGACATGATTTGGACAATTGATGATAGATTTAGTAAGCAAGCATATTTCATTGCATGTAAGAAAACTTTAACAGCATCACAAGCAGCACAGTTATTTTTGAAAACTATTTTTACTAACCATGGATTGCCAAAAGTGATTATTTCAGATCGAGATTTCTAGATTTTGTAATAATTTTTGGATTACACTGTTTGCAAATCTAGGCACAAAGATTGATTTCTCATCTGCATTTCATCCAGAAACAAATGGACAAACAGAAGCCACAAATAGCACCATTTTAGATCTTTTACGTGCATATACTATCTCTAAACCTCAGACATGGGATACTCATTTACATTTATTACAGTTTGCTTACAATAATACACCGCACACATCTACAAAGAAAGCACCTTTTGAAGTTATTTATGGATATAGATTATCTACACCTGTTGCATCTTTGTCTAATAGAATACAGAGTGCTGATGATATTGCTGTTATGCATAATAGTATTTTTGATGAGGTAAAGGATATGATTGCTAAAGCCCAACAATCATATACCAAACAAGCCAACAAGAAAAGACAAGCTATGAATTTCAAAGTTGATGATTATGTTTGGCTTAGAATAGAAAAGCGTAGACTGCAAAGTGTAGATAGACATCCAGTTATCAAATTAGCTCCTAGATTCTATGGACCATTTAGAATCATTCATAAGATTAATGATAATGCATTCAAGTTAGAATTGCCACCTCATTGGAAAATTCATAATACATTTCATATTAGTTTATTGAGACCATTTCGAGGCCAATTACCTATCCACCCTGTTTATGAAAACCCACCTTTACTAGAAGAAGAGACTGAAATACTTGAACCAGAAGCCATTATAGACATTGACTACATGACCACTAGAACTCGCCGAAGGTATTCTAGATATCTAGTGAAATTTAAGAACCATCCTGTAGAGGAAGCACAATGGATGCACGCTAGAGACTTAAATGCTTTCCCGACTCTGTTAGCTCCACATTGAGCTAATAGCAATTGAGGTCAATTGCTATCCCACCCCGGGGGTATGATGCCAAGAGGCATATTCCACGGTGGATTCCGTGAGGTTTTACGGTGGATTCCGTAAACTTAGATGACCGGGGCTCATACGCAAAGAGGATTCTTTGTGCGAGAAGTTGATGGGGACGCCTGTCCTTTTCGGGCGTTTCATTAATTTAGTGTGTACATGGGTGATTCCATAGCGGGTGATTTCGCAAAATGCATATTAAATTAATAAACGTTTATGAGTTTAGAGTGCGCACTCGTAATAAATTAAGGTTAGGATTTATTTCTAACCAGTTGATTTATTTATGTAGCTGAAGACTGCTAGGTATTCACTTTTGTCGGTTTAATTGTATTATTTTACTAACGATTGTGAATGCTTCAGTTGATGTGTAGAGATAGCAGCAGTGGCGGAGGAAAGCATTGGAGTCTAGCGGGTATTCGACATTTGGACTATATTTTGTTATGTCTATTGAGACATCGATTATTTATTATTATTTTGTATGCGCTTATGCGCCCGGATATGTTATTTCTATTTGGACATTGAGATTGGGCGTGCCAGACACTATGGGCACCGTCCATAAGCTTTATTTTCCTATTTTTGTAGAAAGTAAACTCAAAAGCTAAAAAGCTTGTCATATTTTTGTAATTGGGCTATTATTGAGCATGAAGTTTGGAAATATACATAAAATACATGCTTTGTGAAGCGCTCACACAAGGCATGGGGGAGATTGTGATGCCAGGAGGCATATTCCACGGTGGATTCCGTGAGGTTTTACGGTGGATTCCGTAAACTTACATGACCGGGGCTCATACGCAAAGAGGATTCTTTGTGCGAGAAGTTGATGGGGACGCCTGTCCTTTTCGGGCGTTTCATTAATTTAGTGTGTACATGGGTGATTCCATAGCGGGTGATTCCGCAAAATGCATATTAAATTAATAAACGTTTATGAGTTTAGAGTGCGCACTCGTAATAAATTAAGGTTAGGATTTATTTCTAACCAGTTGATTTATTTATGTAGCTGAAGACTGCTAGGTATTCACTTTTGTCGGTTTAATTGTGTTATTTTACTAACGATTGTGAATGCTTCAGTTGATGTGTAGAGATAGCAGCAGTGGCGGAGGAAAGCATTGGAGTCTAGCGGGTTTTCGATCTTTGGACTATATTTTGATAGGCGCCACGCCTATATTTTGTTATGTCTATAGAGACATTGATTATTTATTATTATTTTGTATGCGCTTATGCGCCTGGATATGTTATTTCTATTTGGACATTGAGATTGGGCGTGCCAGACTCTATGGGCACCGTCCATTAGCTTTATTTTCTTATTTTTGGTAGAAAGCAAACTCAAAAGCTAAAAGCTTGTCATATTTTTGTAATTGGGCTATTTTTGAGCATGAAGATTGAAAATATACATTAAATACATGCTTTGTGAAGCACTCACACAAGGCATGGGGGAGATTGAACCCAATTTGTCTCTTGCTTCATGTCGTGCTTGCTTTTACATGGGTTTTTGTGCTAAAAAGTAGAGTACTTTGTTCTTGGGGACCTTCCGGGATTCACCACGTGAGCTATCTGCGACCGATTTGCGCACCAGTGGTATCAGAGCGGAGCAGAGATCAAGAGCTTCCAATCGCTACCAATCTCGGGCGAAGGCGGAGCTCCAGGAACAAACGGCCTCTACAGTCAATCTCATCGCGAACCGTCGATACAGGCAGACTTCTGGCGATCAAGAACCCCTATTTCCACTGTCAGATCGCGAAGGACCAGGCTCTGCAGGCAGAGGACCACTCAAACACCTCCTTCATCAAGTCGTGGAGTTACAGAGATAAGCTCCATTATTTTTATCATTATCTCTTTCAATTAAGCTTAAGACAAAGCTTAAGAAGCTTAAAAGCTTCAAAAAATCCTCATCGTGCTATCAGAAGACGTCCCGAAAATCACGCGTGGAGAAAAAAAACGCCCCCCCCCCTTCACGAAAAAACGGCGGCCTCTTCCACCATTAAGCCCTCTTAAAGCTCTCTTAATCTTAAGTCAAAGCTTAAGTCACTCAATTTTTACCAAGTCACACAGGGCAGAGAAGTCTGTAAACTCCGGGTCCTGCGCTCCAGAAGTCAAGTTCAGTAAGTCACTTGGAATCAAGTACTGCAAGTTCTGCAAGTCGGCCTAAGTCCAGCAAGTCAACAACTCTGCAAGTCTGCTAAGTCTGCAACTCTGCAAGTCAGACTAAATCAGAACTGACTAGTGCTTAAAACTCATAGAAGACTTGTTCGTATGCAAAAACTCTGAATTGGAAAGTTGTTCGCAGCAAGCTGTTCTACCTATCTACAACTTCGTTGAAGTACTTTCAGCACACGGAGACAGAAATATTGCAGAATTTCTGAAAATTGAAGAAGAAATACCCAAAAATACATAGCCTTGTAACCCCAAATTTGAGCTACGCTCATCCCGCTAACTAATTTTGAGTGAGAAAGGTTTGTTGAGTTTTACAGGATGACTACCCCACATATGGATGATCCTATGGCTGAAGATGATCTACCCGAGCCTACCATGGAACAAAAGCTGGATCTTATCATGCTGCAATTGGAAGAAGAGCGAAGAGCTAGGCAAGCCTTGCAAGCGCAATTGACAAAGCTACAAGGAGCGTCCACTGATAAAGAAGAACCTCAAGCTAAAGATCTGATTCACCGTACCATCGACGCCACTCTTGAAGCACAAACCATTCGCAAGGAATCCAAGATAAGTAAACGAAGTTTCAAGTTTCGCACTTTCAATGGCATAAGAGACGAAAAGACTGTTTTACCATTCATTAGCCAGTTTGATGACTATTTCCATGAGGAAACTTATCCCGAGAAAGATAAAATCAAGTGTGTTACTAATCATCTGATAGACAGAGCATCACTTTGGTGGACTGTAGTCCGCAAGAGCATAGAATGTCCTGCTACATGGGAAGATTTCAAGAAGAAGTTCATGCAAAATTTCCTTCCACCGCAATTTCATGAGAAGGCTATCAAGCAATGGGATTTACTTCAACAATGCGATCGAGAGCCTATTCCACAGTATACAGAGCGTTTTTGGAATGCACTTTTACAGCTACGCATGCTTGAAGACGTACCAGAGACGACACATAAGCGGAAGTATATGTCTGGACTTCTTGGACATTACTACGCTGAGGTGAACATGTTCAAGCCTGCTACCCTTGAAGATGCCATCTCCTTAGCTCACGACACTGAAGATAAGTTACGTGGAAGAGATCGACGACCACAGCCATTCCAAGCAAACGGTAATTATGGATCTAAACAATTCAATTCCAATTTCAGAAGGTTTAATCCAGGTCGTTTTTCATCACCATCTTTTCGCAAGAATTGGCCTAAACCACCTGCATTACCATCCACTGTCAATCCAAATCCTAAGCCTATTCCACAAGCAAATCCAAATATACCCAGACTCCCAGCCATTGCAAATAATGTGACCAAAGCCAAGCCCATCGTATGCTACAAGTGCCACCAGCCAGGGCATCTCACAGCAAATTGTCATTCAAAGAAGCCATCAGCACATATCAACTACCTTGGAGCTATGGACAAAGACGAGCATGAGGATATGCTGGATTTCACTGAAGAAGAAGATGATCCTACTACTACTTCCGACACTTTACCAGGTATGCCTACTTTACATTCATTGTTGACTATGAAATGTATGGTGCATGGAAAAGAAAGAACTATACTGCATGATGACGGTAGTACCCATGACTTTATTTCAGCAAAATTGGTAAAGGAATTGAAACTGCATACAGTACCTACGCACTATTGCATAAAAGCTGCATTTTTAGGCACTAGGTACAATGGCACACAAGAAGTTCAAGATTTAGAAATTCAAATTGGTCCATATATTGAAAGAAGAAATTTCTTAGTTGTCCCATTACAGTCTAGCGACATTATTCTAGGAATGCCATGGAGACACCAACATAATCCCAATATAGATTATTTCACACACACAATGAATATAAATTTTCAAGGAAAATCTATTACATTATTTGGTATGCATGCATCTCATATGTTTCCACTGCTTTCGCATACTCAAGCAAAACGTGCACTACGTAAGAATACTAAATCATATCTCATTTGGGTAAATGAATTGCACGCAAAAGGAACTCATATGCACCCTCAGCATAAGGAATTTCTCGCATATTTTAAGGACTGTTTTGCAGAAGACCTACCACCAGGTTTACCCCCATCACGTCCAGAAGACCATAATATTGACCTAATACCTGGCACACAACCACCTTGCAAAGCCCCATATAGGCACAATCAAATAGAGCAAAAAGAAATCCAGACTCAAGTTGAAGAATTACTCAATAGAGGTTTAATTCGACCTAGCAGTTCCCCATTCGGTGCACCTGTGCTCCTAGTCAAGAAAAATAATAATACTTATCGGATGTGTATTGACTACCGAGCATTAAACAAGATCACTGTAAAGAATAGGTATCCTATACCTAGAGTCGATGACCTTATGGACAAACTGCAAGGATCTTCTATATTTAGTAAAATTGACCTTAAGTCTGGATATCATCAGGTGAGGCTAGATAGATCCGACATATTTAAGACTGCATTCAGGACACAGTTTGGCCATTACGAATTCTTAGTCATGCCATTTGGATTAACTAATGCACCTGCTACTTTCAGTAGAATGATGAACCGTATTTTTCTAAAATATCAATATTGTGTGATTGTTTTCTTTGATGATATTTTAGTATTCAGTCAAAGTAAAAAAGAGCATTATGAGCATTTATCATTAGTTTTTCAATTACTGAAAGAAAATCAATTGTTTGCAAATCCTGACAAGAGTGAATTCTTTAAGACAAAAATAGAATATCTAGGTCATATTGTATCAAAAGAAGGAATAAAAGTTGATCCTAAGAAAATTGATGCAATATTGCATTGGCCTATTCCTAAAAATGTACATGAATTACGCTCATTCCTTGGTCTTGCTAGTTTCTATAGGAAGTTTTTACGTAATTTCTCATTACTTGCTTTACCATTGACCAAACTTCTTAAGAAAGGCATTGTTTATCAATGGGCTAAAAACCAGCAGAAATCCTTTGACTTACTCAAACGTGCATTGACCAATGCCCCTGTTCTACAATTGCCTGACTTTAACAGACCATTCTTTCTAGTTGTGACCGATGCTAGCGGATCAGGAATAGGAGCCGTGCTAATGCAAGACAACCATCCAATAGCATATTCTAGTTCTAAGCTGAAACCCTCTGAGCTCAAATATTCCACTTATGACAAGGAACTCTTAGCAGTTGTACAAGCATTAAAACAATGGAAGCATTATTTAATGGGTTCAGAATTCATGATAAAGACAGACCAGCAAAGCATTAGACATCTACTTAGCCAACCCCAAATTTCTGACCGTCATATCAAATGGGCTTCAATCATTCAAAGTTTCCATCCTATCATTCAATACCAACCTGGAAAAGAAAATGTAGTTGCTGATGCATTAAGTAGAAGACCTGCAATTCATAACATTTCTATCATATCTTTTGATTCTTTGATTGCTATGAAAGACACATATCACCAGGATATTACTTTTCATTCTGATTGGCAAAAATTAGTTCAAAATAATTTCATTCCTGTTGATTCATTGTCATATAATGATGGATTCATGTTCTTTGAAAAGAGACTGTGTGTTACTATTCCATTCCGATCTTTTATTTTGAATGAAATTCATTGTCCCCCATATCAAGGTCATAGAGGTATCATTTCTACATTACGCATGTTAACTGAAGATTTTTATTGGCCGCATATGGATGCAGATGTATCTAATTTTGTTTCTGAATGTCTGATTTGTCAAAGAATAAAGAGACATCATGGTAAACAGTATGGGTTATTAATGCCTTTATCTATTCCATCTAAACCTTGGGAACATATATCTATGGATTTCATTACTGGCTTACCAAATACTAAATCTAACCATGACATGATTTGGACAATTGTAGATAGATTTAGTAAGCAAGCATATTTCATTGCATGTAAGAAAACTTTAACAGCATCACAAGCAACACAGTTATTTTTGAAAACTGTTTTTACTAACCATGGATTGCCGAAAGTGATTATTTCAGATCGTGATTCTAGATTTTGTAATAATTTTTGGATTACACTGTTTGCAAATCTAGGCACAAAGATTGATTTCTCATCTACATTTCATCCAGAAACAAATGGACAAACAGAAGCCACAAATAGCACCATTCTAGATCTTTTACGTGCATACACTATCTCTAAACCTCAGACATGGGACACTCATTTACATTTATTACAGTTTGCATATAACAGTACACCGCACACATCTACAAAGAAAGCACCTTTTGAAGTTATTTATGGATATAGATTATCTACACCTGTTGCCTCTTTGTCTAATAGAATACAAAATGCCGATGATATTGCTGTTATGCATAACACTATTTTTGATGAGGTCAAGGATATGATTGCTAAAGCCCAACAATCATATACCAAACAAGCCAACAAGAAAAGACAAGCCATGAATTTCAAAGTTGATGATTATGTTTGGCTTAGAATAGAAAAGCGTAGACTGCAAAGTGTAGATAGACATCCAGTTGTCAAATTAGCTCCTAGATTCTACGGACCATTTAGAATCATTCATAAGATTAATGACAATGCATTCAAGTTAGAACTGCCATCTCATTGGAAAATTCATAATACATTTCATATTAGTTTACTGAGACCATTTAGAGGACAATTACCTATCCACCCTGTCTATGAAAACCCACCTTTACTAGAAGAAGAGACTGAAATACTTGAACCAGAAGCCATTATAGACACTAACTACATGACCACTAGAACTGGCCGAAGGTATTCTAGATATCTAGTAAAATTTAAGAACCATCCTGTAGAGGAAGCACAATGGATGCACGCTAGAGACTTAAATGCTTTCCCCACTCTGTTAGCTCCACATTGAGCTAATAGCAATTGAGGTCAATTGCTATCCCACCCCGGGGGTATGATGCCAGGAGGCATATTCCACGGTGGATTCCGTGAGGTTTTACGGTGGATTCCGTAAACTTAGATGACCGGGGCTCATACGCAAAGAGGATTCTTTGTGCGAGAAGTTGATGGGGACGCCTGTCCTTTTCGGGCGTTTCATTAATTTAGTGTGTACATGGGTGATTCCATAGTGGGTGATTCCGCAAAATGCATATTAAATTAATAAACGTTTATGAGTTTAGAGTGCGCACTCGTAATAAATTAAGGTTAGGATTTATTTCTAACCAGTTGATTTATTTATGTAGCTGAAGACTGCTAGGTATTCACTTTTGTCGGTTTAATTGTGTTATTTTACTAACGATTGTGAATGCTTCAGTTGATGTGTAGAGATATCAGCAGTGGCGGAGGAAAGCATTGGAGTCTAGCGGGTTTTCGATCTTTGGACTATATTTTGATAGGCGCCACGCCTATATTTTGTTATGTCTATAGAGACATTGATTATTTATTATTATTTTGTATGCGCTTATGCGCCTGGATATGTTATTTCTATTTGGACATTGAGATTGGGCGTGCCAGACTCTATGGGCACCGTCCATTAGCTTTATTTTCTTATTTTTGGTAGAAAGCAAACTCAAAAGCTAAAAGCTTGTCATATTTTTGTAATTGGGCTATTTTTGAGCATGAAGATTGGAAATATACATTAAATACATGCTTTGTGAAGCGCTCACACAAGGCATGGGGGAGATTGAACCCAATTTGTCTCTTGCTTCATGTCGTGCTTGCTTTTACATGGGTTTTTGTGCTAAAAAGTAGAGTACTTTGTTCTTGGGGACCTTCCGGGATTCACCACGTGAGTTATCTGCGACCGATCTGCGCACCAGATTGAACCCAATTTGTCTCTTGCCTCTTGTCGTGCATGCTTTTACATGGGTTTTTGTGCAAAAAGGTAGAGTATTTTTTGTTCTTGGGGACCTTTCGGGATTCACCACGTGAGCTATCTGCGACCGATCTGCGCACCAGTGGTATCAGAGCGGAGCAGAGATCAAGAGCTTCCAATCGCTACCAATCTCGGGCGAAGGCGGAGCTCCAGGAACAAACAGGCTCTACAGTCAATCTCGTCGCGAACCGTCGATACAGGCAGACTTCTGGCGATCAAGAACCCCTATTTCCACTGTCAGATCGCGAAGGACCAAACTCTGCAGGCGGAGGACCACGCAATCATCTCCATCAACAAGTCGTTGAAAAACAGTGAGAAAAGTCTTAATCCTCTTCACTAAAAGCTTAATTACAAAGCTTTAAAAGCTTAAGCTTCCCCAAATCTCCTCGGCGTATCAGAAGATAGGCCCGAAAATCTTGCGCGGCCAAAAAACGGCCCCCCCCCTCACGAAATCAACGGCGGCTTGTTAGTCCTCCTTAAGCTTCATAAGCTTAAGCTTAATTACTTAAGCTTAAGGCTTTCTGCAAGTTACACAGGTCCGACAAGTTCGCAAACTCCAGGTCTCGCACTTCTGAAGTTAAGTTCCGCAAGTCGACAGTAATCAAGTTTTGCAAGTTCTGCAAGTCGGCCTAAGTTCAGCAAGTCAACAACTCTGCAAGTCTGCTAAGTCTGCAACTCTGCAAGTCAGACTAAATCAGAACTGACTAGTGCTTAAAACTCCTAGAAGACTTGTTCGTATGCAAAAACTCTGAACTGAAAAGTTGTTCGCAGCAAGCTGGATCTAATCATGCTACAATTGGAAGAAGAGCGAAGGGCTAGGCAAGCCTTGCAAGCGCAATTGAAAAAGCTACAAAGAGCGTCCACCGATAACGAAGAACCTCAAGCTGAAGATTTGATTCGCCGTACCATCGATGCCACCCTTGAAGCACAAACCATTTGCAAGGAATCCAAGATAAGTAAACGAAGTTTCAAGTTTCGCACTTTCAATGGCATAAGAGAAGGAAAGACTGTTTTATCATTCATTAGCCAGTTTGATGACTATTTCCATGAGGAAACTTATCCTGAAAAAGATAAAATCAAGTGTGTTACTAATCATTCGATAGACAGAGCATCACTTTGGTGGACTGTAGTCCGCAAGAGTATAGAATGTCCTGCTACATGGGAAGAATTCAAGAAGAAGTTCATGCAAAATTTCCTTCCACCGCAATTTCATGAGAAGGCTATCAAACAATGGGATTTACTTCAACAGCGAGATCGTGAGCCTATTCCACAGTATACAGAGCGTTTTTGGAATGCACTCTTACAGCTACGCATGCTTGAAGGCATACCAGAGACGACACATAAGTGGAAGTATATGTTTGGACTTCTTGGACATTACTACGCTGAAGTAAACATGTTCAAGCCTGCTACCCTTGAAGACGCCATCTCCTTAGCTCACGACACTGAAGATAAGTTTCGCGGAAGAGATCGACGACCACAGCCATTCCAAGCCAACGGTAATTATGGATCTAAACAATTCAATTCCAATTTTAGAAGGTTTAATCCAGGACGATTCTCATCACAATCTTTCCGCAAGAATTGGCCTAAACCACCTGCATTACCATCCACTGTCAATCCAAATCCAAAGCCTATTCCACAAGCAAATCCAAATATACCCAGACTCCCAGCCATTGCAAATAATGTGACCAAAGCCAAGCCAATAGTATGCTACAAGTGTCACCAGCCAGGGCATCTCGCAGCAAATTGTCATTCAAAGAAGCCATCAGCACATATCAACTACCTTGGGGCCATGGACGAAGAAGAGCATGAGGATATGCCAGATTTCACTGAAGATGAGGATGATATTACTACTACTTCCGACACTTTACCAGGTATGCCTACTTTACATTCATTGTTGACTATGAAATGTATGGTGCATGGAAAAGAAAGAACTATATTGCATGATGACGGTAGTACCCATGACTTTATTTCAGCAAAATTGGTAAAGGAATTAAAATTGCATACTGTACCTACGCATTATCGCATAAAAGCTGCATTTTTAGGCACTAGGTACAATGGCACACAAGAAGTACAAGATTTAGAAATTCAAATTGGTTCATATATTGAAAGAAGAAATTTCTTAGTTGTTCCATTACAGTCAAGTGACATTATTCTAGGAATGCCATGGAGACACCAGCATAATCCAAACATAGATTATTCTACGCACACAATGAATATTAATTTTCAAGGAAAATCTATTACATTATTTGGTATGCATGCATCTCATATTTTTCCACTGCTTTCGCATACTCAAGCAAAACGTGCACTACGCAAGAATACTAAATCATATCTCATTTGGGTGAATGAATTGCATGCAAAGGAAAATCATATGCACCCTAGGCATAAGGAATTTCTTGCATATTTTAAGGACTGTTTTGCAGAAGACCTACCACCAGGTTTACCACCATCACGTCCAGAAGACCATAAGATTGATCTAATACCTGGCACACAACCACCTTGCAAAGCACCATATAGGCACAATCAAATAGAGCAAAAAGAAATCCAGAGTCAAGTTGAAGAATTACTAAATAGAGGCCTAATTCGACCTAGCAGTTCTCCATTCGGTGCACCTGTGCTCTTAGTCAAGAAAAAGAATAATACTTATCGTATGTGTATTGACTATCGAGCATTAAATAAGATCACTGTAAAGAATAGGTATCCTATACCTAGAGTTGATGACCTTATGGACAAACTGCAAGGATCTTCTATATTTAGTAAAATTGACCTTAAGTCTGGATATCATCAGGTGAGGTTAGATAGATCCAACATATTTAAGACTGCATCTTTGTCTAATAGAATACAGAGTGCTGATGATATTGCTGTTATGCATAATAGTATTTTTGATGAGGTAAAGGATATGATTGCTAAAGCCCAACAATCATATACCAAACAAGCCAACAAGAAAAGACAAGCTATGAATTTCAAAGTTGATGATTATGTTTGGCTTAGAATAGAAAAGCGTAGACTGCAAAGTGTAGATAGACATCCAGTTGTCAAATTAGCTCCTAGATTCTATGGACCATTTAGAATCATTCATAAGATTAATGATAATGCATTCAAGTTAGAATTGCCACCTCATTGGAAAATTCATAATACATTTCATATTAGTTTATTGAGACCATTTCGAGGCCAATTACCTATCCACCCTGTCTATGAAAACCCACCTTTACTAGAAGAAGAGACTGAAATACTTGAACCAGAAGCCATTATAGACACAGACTACATGACCACTAGAACTGGCCGAAGGTATTCTAGATATCTAGTGAAATTTAAGAACCATCCTGTAGAGGAAGCACAATGGATGCACGCTAGAGACTTAAATGCTTTTCCCACTCTGTTAGCTCCACATTGAGCTAATAGCAATTGAGGTCAATTGCTATCCCACCCCGGGGGTATGATGCCAGGAGGGATATTCCACGGTGGATTCCGTGAGGTTTTACGGTAGATTCCGTAAACTTAGATGACCGGGGCTCATACACAAAGAGGATTCTTTGTGCGAGAAGTTGATGGGGACGCCTGTCCTTTTTGGGCGTTTCATTAATTTAGTGTGTACATGGGTGATTCCATAGCGGGTGATTCCGCAAAATGCATATTAAATTAATAAACGTTTATGAGTTTAGAGTGCGCATTCGTAATAAATTAAGGTTAGGATTTATTTCTAACCAGTTGATTTATTTATGTAGCTGAAGACTGCTAGGTATTTCACTTTTGTCGGTTTAATTGTATTATTTTACTAACGATTGTGAATGCTTCAGTTGATGTGTAGAGATAGCAGCAGTGGCGGAGGAAAGCATTGGAGTCTAGCGGGTATTCGACATTTGGACTATATTTTGATAGGCGCCACGCCTATATTTTGTTATGTCTATTGAGACATCAATTATTTATTATTATTTTGTATGCGCTTATGCGCCCGGATATGTTATTTCTATTTGGACATTGAGATTGGGCGTGCCAGACACTATGGGCACCGTCCATAAGCTTTATTTTCCTATTTTTGTAGAAAGCAAACTCAAAAGCTAAAAAGCTTGTCATATTTTTGTAATTGGGCTATTATTGAGCATGAAGATTGGAAATATACATAAAATACATGCTTTGTGAAGCACTCACACAAGGCATGGGGGAGATTGAACCCAATTTGTCTCTTGCCTCTTGTCGTGCATGCTTTTACATGGGTTTTTGTGCAAAAAGGTAGAGTATTTTTTGTTCTTGGGGACCTTCCGGGATTCACCACGTGAGCTATCTGCGACCGATCTGCGCACCATTCACTGTGGACAGTTCCGGAAATTCTTAAACAGAGAGGGGTATTGCTACTCCTAAATTCAAACCAGGATTTCTACTTGATACTAAACATCCTAACCTTCGAGTCAAGCTATCATACACCTTATTTGGACTTATATTTTTGAAGGAACAACATATCTCTTCAACTTGACTACAATGGCAGCTGAGATCAGTAGCTCCAGCTCTAGTGAACAAGGTTGGCTTCAAACACAGGCTAGAATTGACAAACTTGGAGTTTTGACTGATCAGTGTATTGCTGTTATGAAGGCGATTATGGAAAAAACAGCAAGACCTGAATCAAATGCTTATGCTTATGGACAACATGTATATGCTGATGGTACACACTATGATTTACATGCATCTTATGAATATGAACAGCAACAACATGTAAATGAATATGAGCAGTATGCAAGTACATCTGGACAGCATGTTAATGCTTATAAATATGATGTACCATATCATAATGCAGAGTATCATTCCATTGAACCTTGGCAGCAGTATGGCTATTATGGTCAACATGCTTATGCTTACGAGTATCCATCTCTTCAGCAAAATAGTTATGATTATACTTGTGAAGCTCTCTTGGTTGACCAGCCCAGTTCTTATGGATGTGACAGAAATGGTTATGCTTATCAATACACTTCTAGCTTTGATCAACAGCAAGCAAGTGATTATGACCAATGCTGTGGGACTAATGATCAAAGGCAGCATGCTTATGTATGTGAGCAGCAAACATCAGTGGAAGCAAATGCATATGCTCAACCAAACTGTCCGTCTGATGTGCAGCAGGGCTATTATCACCATATGCAGTGTGGACAGCATGAGCAATATGGTCATGAGTATGGACAGCCATCTGTTGTACATGATGAGCATGGACAGCCATCTGTTGTACATGATGAGCATGGACAGCCATCTGTTATACATGAGCAGCATGTCAAAACTATTATAGAGCTGACCAATGGTGATGAGCAGGTGTGTAAATTGCTATATAAGGCTAAACACGTTAGACACCTTACTAGTGATACGATACGGGAATTGCATGCTGCGGGCTTATGCTATCGATGTGCTAAGCCACTATCTTGTAATCACCAAGCCACATGTAGGGCAAAGTCTACCAAAATATTCTTGGTATTTGAATATTATGATGCAAATGATGGAGAACATCTTGTTGAAGACCATTTTGGTATGAGTCCACAACAAGAAGTTCAGTTCAAGAAGGCAGATTATGGACAGCATGTGGATTTGGATGATCATCATGCAATGGTGACTTCGTTAGTGAGTACCATCATGATGATCATGCTTCCAGCAGTATTTGATTTCGATCTTATGAAAGTTGATCCAATGCATGGAAACGATACACCTTTCCCTTTTGATCCGGGTGGCTACAGGTTGATTTTGACCTTGTGTATAGATTAGTACTACTATTGAGTATTAGGTAATCTTTTCCTTTACCACTTGTAATGCTGTACAGAGTAGTACTCTGCAGCCCTCCCTACTTAGCTATACCAATAAGTCCGATATTTGTTTTTGAGGACAAAAACTTCATCTTGAGTGGGGATGGATTGTAAGAAGATGAAAATAGGGAATTAGTGTAAATAATATTGATATTATGCCATGTCACACTGACATTGGTATAAAAGGAGAGGATATGTAATTTTACACATCTTTTTGACACATTAATACAATTACAAACTTTCTCTCCCTTCTTGCTCTCAGCTTCTATGGCTTCCCCTTCTTTCTTGTCTTTCTCTCTCTAAATCTAGTCTTTCTCTCTCCTCGTCACTCTTATTCTCTCTCTTCCTGCAGTCTTTCTCTCTCCTCTGCAATATTCTCTCTCCTCTTTCTCTCTCCTTGGTTCTCTCTCTGACAAATTATAATATTTTTAAAATTAGAATGTGCTAAATTATACATGAATTCAAATGATTGTATACAATAGTTACAAAAAAGTATGTTGTATATTACTATCATTACATATTTTTGCTTGCTTTGGATTTTTTAGAGTTTTGAAGAGAGAGAGAGAGAGAGAGAGAGAGAGAGAGAGAGAGAGAGAGAGAGAGAGAGAGAGAGAGAGAGAGAGAGAGAGAGAGAGAGAGGATATTAGATAGAAGACAAATATAATATTGTATGTTTAAGTTAGTAGTTTCATATAATCAACTTATCTAAAAAATAAGTATTAAGTCTATGCATTACATTATTTGGTGAATCCTCAATAAATGCTAGATTATCCATTTATGATTATTGCCTTTCCCATTGATCATTTGCATGTTTTTTGACCAGTTTAATACATATAGTTCTCAAAGTATTTGTTAATTAAAGTAAACTTTAGCTGTCTATGAAAATTTTTCAATGTACTCCATTTTACATTATCTAGTGTATCCTCAACAAATGCCAATTTATCAATTTCTAAGTATATGTTTTTCATGTTGATCATTTGTATGTTTTCTCCCCAGTTCTTCAAAACATATAGTTCTTAAAGTATTTGTTAACTAAAGTAAACTTTAGTTGTTTATGAAAAACATGAAGCTTTTGAAATGTTTGTCCATAAGTGATCTATTTGTGTTAAATATATTATTATTCTGGAGTGTAAATGATTTGATATTTGATATTTTCTCATTATTGTGTCTAATATTAAATTATGAATTTCATCAAATGTTATAATATAATCTCCTAATAAAATAACATCAATTTTAGAATATTTTTGAAGATAATGATAAAAAATTTAACAAAGTATCAATAAGCTTATATTTGGTTTCTTATCTATATTTGTTATTTTGTAAAGATCATGTTTTATTTTTTAAATATTTAAATAAATTAAAATTATATCATATTGATTATAAAACAAATCTATATAAATATCAAGTTAATAATATTAAATACATTATTTTTACAACAATTAGTTACTAATTTGTGTCTATATAACATAATTTATTCAAAGAATATGGATTTCAATCTATGTTTTGTATTTCAAAATTTGAAGCTATAAGACTCCATTTTCTTGTTCTATGTAATCAACCAATTTGTTAATGATAGATTTATTAATGTTAATATTGTCTATTTTAACTTTGGATCACTTTTTTTTGGATCTTTCATTCATGATAATGTTGTATATGATCAAGTACTATGTCCTTTAACATGATTTGGGTCAAATGCAAATTTATTTTTTGTTAGACCTTGTGATTGATGTATTGTTGGAGCTAGACTTGGTCTAATTTAAAAATGTTTTCTAATAAATATATGTTAAGGATTATTATTAATGTGAACTTCCTTATATCATAAGAAGATTGGTCTCAAAATTTAATTTATTTCATTTATACAAAAATATTTATTTTTATGTCATACTTGTTTTTTAAATTGAATATCATTTAATTTTACCCATTAAATTATCATGTTTTTGTGAGTAGTTATAGTCTTCAAAGTCCCATCCACTCTATTTAAGAGACCATTGTCTATCTTAATGAACATAGAATAAATTTCAACTAACATATCTTTTTTAATGAATATTTCTTTCAACAAACCTTTTACTTTTATAGTAATATATTTAATATTAATATTTTTAGGTGTGTTGAAAGACACAATAACTTCAACTTCTAAAACATATTATTGTGTTTTAAAAGACTAATTCACTTCTTTCTTGTGCATATCTATTACACTTGTAAAGAAAAAGTATTTGTGTTTCAATATTAAAGTTTTTTTTTGGCAATTCATTCTTATTTAAAATTTCAATGTCTTCATTTATTATTTTTTCTATTAGTATTTGATTCAAGATACTAATAGATCATATATCTTTTTGAAGTATAATTCCATTTAATGAATAGTATTTCATTTTCTTAATCTAAAAGTTTGCGTTAAATAAATAGTCATCCTAAGTTTCATTTAAATATATATTTGTCTTTTATAGGTTCAATTTGATATAAGTCACCAAATATTAACACATCGATACCTCTAAAATGTTTTTTGTAATGATGCTTAATTGATCTCATTTCATTGTTAACATGATTAGATGATTTTTTCTTATTGATGGAAATTTATCAAATACAAGTAGTTTGATTTGTTTATATTTTTCGAATAACTCTTTCGAACTCTCTTAATTAGAAGAAGTCATTTTAAAATTATTTATTAAAGTACACAAGACTAAATATATTGTTTTTTCACCAATATTGTAAGCAACTTTTCTAGTATAATGCATATCAAGTAAACTAAATAGAATATCAAAATTATGTTCTTATTTAAATGTATGTATATAAAGTCTTATTAAAGCTTTAACTAATAGCATTAATAATATCTATTATCCATTCGTATGAGGCCACATATATACTAGTTTATCTACTTTATTTTATTTTTTATAAATTATATAATCTAATAAAATATGTTGTTCATTTTTAATTATTTTAACTTATTAAAATGAGGATGCTTATTGATGAAATGAGTAATCTATATCTTAAATAGTATGTTTTTCTGGTTCTTAGCTAATGGGAATGTTTGAAAATTTATATTTGAATTGAATTTCTCAATTTCTTCATCCTCATTATTCTCATTTTTTTTTCAAAATATTATTTAGAGTTTCTTCTTAAATTATAAATATAATTTATTCATTATAGTTATGTGCTTTTTTAAATTTTGATATTTTTGTAAGTGTTGATATTCATGATTATAAAAAGGAAAATATAATGATATATAATCTCAATCAAAATATTTCTAAATATTTGTGTTTCTTATGTGTAATATTGTATATGTATTATTTACAAGTGTTTATAAATTTTCCAATTAAATAAGACATTTATCTTAACTTTTAAGACAGTTAAGGTATTTATCTATGATTGATGTGCACACATTATTTGTGGAATTAGTTGGTTAAATTTGAGAAATAAATTAGGTTTTTAAAATAGTAGTTGTTTGAAAAGAGATCTACTTATTTAAACAAACTCCCTTGAGCAATGAATACACTTACTATTATACTACAAGTAGTTAATCTAGAACTCATTTCTTGAACATTTTATAAATAATTTGAAATCTCTTTTAATATTTCATAAATGCTAATTTCTCTATTGATGTGTTTATTGATAATTTTTCTATGTGCTATACTTAATATATTATTGATTTTATTAAATTAGAAAAGAAAAAATAATCAACACCACATGGATGTATAGTCTATTGTATATCTATATATGCATTCCAAGCATATGAATTTTTGAATCAAACAAATTTCTATAGATGTCTTTACTTAATCAATTTTTAAAAATCTATCTTATTTTATGTAAGGTCTTATAAATTTTTCTACTATATTCTATAATTTTAAGTTATTTTTTGGGATTTTATTAATAGGCATACTTAATATTTTTAATTGATTTATAGTTTCTTAATATTTTAATTATGATAAGGTATTTCAAATTTATTCATAATTTTAAGCCATCTTAGTATATTACTTTTTGTGTAATTGTCTTATACTAGTCTAATTAAAGATAGATGTTTAAAAGAAAATTTCTAAAACATTTAGATTATAAGAAAAATATCTCACATATATTGATGGAGTTAATCGTATAAGATTGCTTATATCTTGCATATATTGATCTATCTAATCTTAAAAGATTTTTATAGCTTGATCTACTTTATAATCTTGATTATTTGTTTTCAATATTGTTAAACAATCAATTAGAACTTTTTAGAGTCATTTTACACATGAAAAACTTTTCTAAAAGTATTATTTTCCAAATTGTCTAATAATTGGCTTTTTAAAAATAATATCTTATAATGTGATTATATTTTAACATTTCTATATACATATACATACATATATATACATACATATATATATATATATATATATATATATGTATATATATGTATATATATGTATATATATATAGATATATATATATATATATATATATACATACATATATATATATACATATATATACATATATATACATATATATACATATATATATACATATATATACATATATATACATATATATACATATATATACATATATATACATATATATATATATATAATCATACACTATAAATCATTTTAAGAGTGATATTATTTTTTATATTTGTCTCAACTTTTTTCAAATGAGCCAAAGTTTGTGAGCTAACAAGAAGTGTGACAATAGTATGCTCCCACATTTTCAAATATGTAATATATCCCATATAACTTTAAGAAATATTTCCATAGTTTTCTAAAATTGTATTGTTTTGATTTCTAAAAATATTCATATAAACTCAAAATTTCTCAAACTTCTTTTAAAAAATAAATTTAATTTTAAAATATTACAAGAATATTAATTTATAAATTTACCACTATAACATCTTTTGATTCAATTCCATTAGCAACACTAAGCTATGAGTACTTGCTCTTTTAAAAATTACGTAAGGACATTATCTAAAAAACATAGTGTTGCAAGGTTTCTATAGTTTTTGATACTTTTTGAAGGATAGCACAATGAAAATGAATAAATTCAATCATGCGTTTCACCTTTACTAATGGTTTAAAAGATAAATTATATTAAAAATTATTCCACGATGTTTTGATTTTTTAAATAATAAATCCCAAAGTCATAAGCTCTTATGTAGTCATCCAAGTTTATAGTGTTTACAAAACTTTAAAATGAGTTTTCATTATAGAAAATGTGATTGATCCCTCTCCATGTGTATTAGTAAGATCTAATTTAAGTTTTTTCGTATAATCAATCGGGATTAGAATGCCTTATATACATTTTTTTTCTTAAAATCTTTCCAAAAAATAATTGCTTTGAATTTTAGGTCTTATATTATAGATGCTTACGACATTATTAACTAAAGTTTTAGTGATTGCAATATCATCACCATTGAGAGTCATATACTTGTTAAGATTATCAACATTCTTCGTTGATTATATTTCCATTGGTGATATTATGGATGCACCTTTTTCATTATCTTTTATAAGATATTTAGGTGTATGATTCACTTGCTATTACAATCAAGGATATGTACTCTCTTGTGTGTGAATATTTTGGAGTTAAGTTTATTGCAATGCCTTTATCTATTTTTTCAAGATGACTTGAAAATGAATATTAACATCTTTTTTTCTTGTTTGTAGTAGTAGTGGTGGTGGTGGTGGTAGTGGCGAGGTCCGGTGAGGTCCAGTACAATACCACGAGATGGAAAACACTCCGAGATACGTTAATTTGTGGGTAGGTGGACACTTTACATACATTAAATTTATTGAGTTACAAGAGAATAAATCCATTCTCAAATAATTTAAGAAAAAAAAAAGAATGATAACAAGAACAATTTTTTTGTCATAACATAGACGAAATGGAAAACAATGAAGGTCGTGATGTTCAAGATCATGAGGTGTATCTTAATCAACATGTCCCATGTCCTTGCTCTCAATGTAAGCTAGCAATTAGACAAAAATGTCGATTAACTATAGAACACGTACGATGCTTTGGCGAGTTTCAATCAGAAATCATTGATCAGGTGATCTCAAATTTTGAGCAAATGATAAAAAAAGTGTATATCAATTATGTATTGTATTTGCAAGCTAATTGAATACCATATACAAAAACATTGGGTGTGACTGCCAAATTTTTTTATCCAGGGAGGTGACGTCTCATCCCAAGGAGGAGTGCACCCTTTGCGGTCAGTTAGAAGAGTTCGTGGGCATGCGATGGATGGAGTGCATGAGCCAATCCACCACTTGGAAGGTACTACCCAATCTATACCATCAATACTAGAGTAGATAGGCAACCTTCCAGACTTTCCTACAATCTTGGAGCCTGAGATGGAGGCAATGATTGATGCATTGATGCCCATGGATGTCGAGAAATCTTATCCGCTTAGAGAGGAAGCATCCATACTATTATATGATGGGTGCCAAGTATCTTGCCTGAAGACACTACTTGCACTCCTAAGTGTGCAAGCAAAATATAGGTGGAGCGATGGAGTGTGACCGAGTTGTTCAGGTACCTTGTACGTATGCTTCATTGATTTCTTTTCGGCACTATCATAAAAAACATTTGTGCTTTTTCAAGGTATTTTATGATTTTTTTAAAGGTTACTAAAGTATCATATATTACCACTTGCAAATACCATGCCTAAGTCTCGTAATGATGCGTGACATGTTTTACGAAAGCTTGGCATGGACTACAACAGCATTCATACATGTATCAATGATTGCATACTGTTTCGAGGAGAATACAAGACTATGGAGACATATCCAAAGTGTGGTGCTCACAAGTATCGATAGGACTTGCAAGAGCAAACCATCCCTCAAAAAGTTCTTAGACACTTTCTCCTTATCCCCCGCATAAACCACATGTTTCGTACATTCGACATGGCGAGCTTGACAATGTGGCATGCACAAAATAGGTTCACATATGGAGTTCAACAAATATCAACGGATTCATGAGCATGGAGCCACATTGACTCTACCTTCCCAAGCTTTGCCCGAGAGCCAAGGAATCTTCGGCTCAGTCTTGCTATGGATGGCATGAAGCCATTCTGTCAGCACTCAACTTCTTACAGTGTCTGGCCTATAGTCCTTGTCAACTACAATATCCCTCCATGGCTTTCTATGAAGAAAGGACATCTCATCCTTAGCTTTCTCATTCCCGGCCGCTACAAAGTAAAAAATATGGACGTGTATCTTCATCCATTAGTCGATGAGCTTAAGATTTTGTGGGAGGAGGGGGTCACCGTGCAAGATATGAGCAAGCGTGATGGTCGACGGTCCGCCAATATTCGAGCCATTCTCATGTGGACCATGCATGACTTTCCGGGATTCGGAGAGTGCTCAAGTAAGTAGGCTTCCGTTCTCATTGGTAATATCTATCATAGCTCGTTCAAGTTTGTATTCATTGGATAGAGGTGTTGGGACACGTTTGGTTACCTCAAGTTATCATGCATGTCCATTGTGTGGGCCACAATTAGACTTCCTAAGGTCACGAACCATGAAGAAGATGGTATATCAAGGACACGCTGCTTTCTTGCCAAAGGGTCATGAACTCAGGGAAGGTTTTCTTGGATAACCTCCAGCACGTATGAATGCCCAAAGCTAGTACGAGCTGAAAATGGTCCACATGGAGTCACATCCAAACAGAATGTGATGGTTCTCAGTTTTCTACGAGTTGTCATATTGGACCCACTTACATATGAACCACTTGTTGGATCCCATGCATATTTTCAAGAACATGGGCAGCTTACTATGGGACCACATCACAGGAAAGAGAGACACTATAGGAGCACGAATGGATTTGAAGGAGGTAGGCAAGATTGAGGCACTTTGGTCGTAGTCGAGTGTTGATGGTCACTTGCAACTACCTCATGCTCCTTGGGTTTTGTCCACTAAAGAAGAGTGAATTGTGAAGCAAATAGTCAAGTCTATCCGCACTCCGACGGGTATGATGCGTTCTCTCAGGTCCGCGTTTTCTAAAGACGACCAATTATCATGGCTAAAATTCTATGATTGGCATAAGATATGTCAGATTTGTACTACGAATGGATTGTAAGTGGCCTGTGTATTTTGCTATTTGGAGTGTAGTCGTTGTTCATAATGCTTCCTCGTTTGTGGCAATTTGTACTACCGATCGCGATCGCAAGATGTCTTACTCTAGAAATACTCGGGGCGATTTACAGATTGTCAAATTTAGTGCAATGGATCTCACAGAAGGAGATTAAGACATCCTCTATTAAATCCGCAAGGCGAGGAGCAGTGGAGACGGTCTATCTCTTTGAGAAATACCTGCCTGCCAACATGCTCACGATACAAATCCACATTCTTGTGCATCTTGTAGATGAAGTGGAGATTACTGGACCTATCCATACGTGATGGATGTTCTTCTTGGAGCGCTTCATGAAAACCCTGAAAGTCTTTGTGCGATAATAAGCTTGGCCAGAAGGTAGTATGGCTGAAGGTTTGTTGGTGTCTGAGGCATTAGTGCATATTTCACAATGGCTACCAATGGTGGATTCAGACAACAGTATGCTTGCTGAAGGATGATGATAGACTGACCGGAGATGTGGTGGTTGGAAATGGGGTAGAAAAAAGAATGGATGATGTAATGGAGGAGAAAGTGAATTGATTTTGTAGGCTGCACCATGCCTCCATGGAGACGTGTCTTGCTAGGTACTAGTAAGCTAGGAAAGATCGGGAGGAAGCACGATCTGAATTTTGACGTAGTATGTGCCATTGACCGTTTCGATATCCCTAGGGCATGGAGGAGATGCCACGGTTTATGTCAACATGATAGTTGCATGGAGCTTTGACCGCAGCTTCTCGTGAAGGCACGAAGGTATCGACTGAGGAGTGAAAATTCTTGAGGGGATGTAGGCCAAAGGTGATGACGTGTTTAGGGTTTGTCATATCTATATTTTATATGCAACAACTAATTGAGTGTTTCAATGTATAGTACAAAATATATAGTGCGGCGTGGTCATGCGGACGGCATTTTCCCGTGGAGCGTATTGACAAAATGCATTCCACAACAGATTGTGGTATCATGGCAAAGTTTGAGCAAGAGAGTCAACAACGAGCAATGGATCCAAACACAGTTATAGATGAGATGGAGTATTTTGGGAACTTGCAAAGTATTGTCACGGTGGATTACCGTAGCTTCTCCATGATCCTATTCGATGTGCAGTGGTTCAAAGTGGTACTTGAAGGAGCTAGAGCAACAGTTTGACGAGGTCCATCTGGATTTCTTGAAATAGATTCCGAAAAAAAATTGACGGATTTGCACGACACGTTTGTGTTGCCATCCCATTGTGAATAGGTGCATGAACTCATGTTTTTTTAAATTGTATTACGACATGTACATATCACAATAGTTAAATCTCTCTTGTATGTGATTTTGAACATGTAATTTTCTATCCAAACCCCCACAAACCTCGATGGTGGTACGTTATACCTTCAGCTCCCCGGAGTGCGAGAGTATATGATCAAAGCGATGTTCCAAGCATAGACAAGGACAGTATGCAAATAGAGGGGTCAATATTGCAAGGTGTGGAGGCCACCGAAAGCTTGGAGCATGTAGAGGAGCCAACATCGGGTAACAATGATGGAAATATAGGAGTCCAAGAATTCTTTGAGAACAAGGTGGACTCCTCCTTTTGTGGTGACATGTCTATCGACCTTCCAGTGTATGCGGAGTTGTGTTAGGAGATTGACATGGGACCATAGGGCACTTCATACTTGGAGCATCCACCTACTCAATTTGTTGACGAATCTCTTATATGAGGATACATAAGATATGCATTTTAAGTAAGATCATTTTTTAAAGGTTTATATTAACTTACTTTGTATGATTTATATTGATTATGCTAACATCAATTTTTGTCTGTGCAGGTGAACTTGTGGATATTTAGATGATCACGATGAGTCGAGGGATGAGCAATGAGGAGCTACAGGAGATCTTCGTGCATATGTATCCATATTAGATGGCTCGATTCAAAGATATGGCAGACTAGGAGTTGTCTCGGACACCATCAGGCTGTTCTATTAGATCTACTTCGATGCGCTCTAATGCTTCAGTTTCCAGCAAACAAGATCGATGCTCTAGACTTGGGCCAGATGGAGGGAGTGGTTTAGGGTATGATGCGGAGACCTAGATGCAGTGAGCCTGTGGTCAGCTCAGGATACAGGTGCTACTCCTTTCTCTCATGGTGATATAAGAGAGCGTGGCTGAGATGGTTGTTGTGGAGGTACTAACGCAATGTGACCGTCTCGTCATTCTGCTGGAGTTATGTCACTCGTAGGATTCATCACACCTGTGGGGACGTCTACTCCAGTCACTCGAGCTTTTGCTCAGTCGTCCGCAGTTGGCACCCCTATGGGTGCTACTCCAAGAGATACTACCCCTGTATGTATAACAAATGTATAGGGGTCTCCTGGATATGCCCAGGAGAGTGGTCGCAGGTGGGAGAGGGCACATCTTAGGCATACCCCAGAGGGGTATGGATACCTTGTAGAGATGATAAGACTGGAGCCATCATCATGAATGATGAGGGGAGGAGGGTGATGGCTCGTATGAGAGTTGTGCCAACAAATTTTTCGGCAAAACGTCTTGGATCATTGGCAAAACATACCGAAGGGGAGCAAGGACTACATAGTAGCATCCTTGCATGAGGAGTTTCCGAGTCCAGCCGTAGGAAAATAGGTTTTCCATGGGTTGGATGATGGAGTGCATGCGTGCGTACATATCACACAGACGATCAAACGCATGCAAGGCACTTAAGAGTGAGGCCTCAAAGCCCAAGTGGCTAGACACGGACGATTGGTGCCGACTCGAGGAGAATGCTACAAATTCTCCAGGATGTTGAAGACAGGAATGCGAGGCGGCGAGGGCATGACTGGAGGCCGGAGTGGTCCATCATCTTGGGAGTGGCGGCCACAAGACATATCTGGAGGACTTTGTAAGTTTTTCTTTTGTTCTGCTTGCTTATTTTTTTGCAATATCCCTTGTACTGACAATCGTGTTTCTAACAGTTGTATTTTGTTTTCTTTGCAACACTCCATTACAAACCACAATCCCACCGTCCTAGAGACTTGATATGCAAAGAGACACAGTCTCACTACATTGATCGACCGATTGTATGGATGCAGCGGCCCTGTAAGTCACTCATCTTTCATGTCCGTAGCTACTAAGTTTAATTAAAATGCATTATTGTATGGTGGATTGATGTGTAGTTGTTTATTTTTTTACAGAATCCGTTCGATGCTCCTTTGCAGCGGGGCGAGGTTTTGGATGGCAAGGATCTATAACTCCCCCTTGGATCCCTGGAGCTCACATACTCTTCTTTTTTGGTCATGTGATTTGTGTAGTCATTTTCTATGTAGTAGTAGTATCTTGCCATGATTGTACCGGTCATTTTCATTACGCGATCATGTATTTATTTCATGTATCAGTATTATGATTCAAATACACTTTGCCTTTATTTACACGAGCATTGTACACATTACTGAAACTATTTTATATGGCCCAAATAAAGCACATAGTGCTATATTTGCCACAAATATTTTTTTCTATGTTGTCATCACTATTAGCATCGCAAATTTACTGCACGCATTGCTATCAACGTCGCAAAGCGTCGTTATCAACGTCACTATTTGCGATAGATATCAACGCAAATAGTGACGTTGATAATGACGCTGATACCGACTATTCTATGGCGTCGCCAATACCAACGTTTTTTATGACGACGGGGGCAATTTTCTTTATGAACGTTTTCATCGTTTAAACGTCGATATAAGGCCTGTATCTTGTAGTGTTTTTTAATGAAAGTGAGATATATTACATTTGAAAAAAGTCATTTCTATTTCTTCCTACAAATCAAGGGGAGAGATCTTAAGAGATTTTCCAAGATATGATAGCATGAGTAGTATCATCCCATGACATCAAGCCACCATTTAGACATTGAAAGCTGATAGTGCTAATAAGAATCACAATTAAGGATATTGAAAGGTGATAGTGCTAATAAGAATCGCAATTAAGGATATTGAAACCTGATAGTGCTATTAAGAATCAAAGTTGAGGGTACGATGAGAAAAAGACTCCGAATAGCTAATATCAAGTAAAAATTTGTATCCTTCATATTCTCTGAAGCATCTTGCACACATAAAATCCTCTTAGTCCTAAAGTTGATCCATTAGTGCTTGCTAAAAAGTTGATATTAGAACATTGTATAATGAAGATATTCTATTTTCAAGTACCAAGATCAAGTTGAAAATTTTCACTTTCTATTGCTGATTAATCAAATGTGATACATGTAGTGATAAATATAATATCGGTTGCTCATACTTACCACTAGATACATGGTGGTTTTTATTATAACAATTTAGTATTATATTTTACATGAACACAAAATGTTCATATAGGTGTAACCTATTGGGATCAATCTATTCAAGTTGGTGAAATTTGAGATGTGGCTCATGCAATAAAATTTAGATCCTACATGTAAGAATGCATTTACAAAAGTATATGATATTTATGCATTAGTATGGATAATATTGCAAATATAAAAATTCAGGGAAGAATTGATATACTTCTTATTTCACACAAAATTAGTCAACCATGAAAATGCAATGCTTATCAAACGATTCGAAATGTTGGTACAAAATAAAATGTTTGTTCTAGATATCAACCTCATTATATACCTTCAAATCTAATTAATAAAAATGAAAAGTGATGAACTAAGCCACATCTTATAATGCGACCAACATTAGAAATGGGTCCTTGTTTGTAACTTTATTGGTATACATATTTCTTGTATAAGACATGTAAAAATTATAAGTATGCTTATTTTTTTATATGTTCTTTTTATAGAACATATAGAAATTGTAAATGTAGTTGTTGTCTTACTTATTATATGTTGCCATGGAATTACAAAAATATTTTAAAAATTACATTTTTAAGTTTATATATTTGCTCATATTTTTAAAACCATTTGTAAATATATAAAAATTATTGAATTATATAAGTAAAAATATATTATTCTATCATGTAATGTGACTAGAATTAAAAAATAAGTCATTTTTAATAGAAGTCCATTACTATTTTATTTGTTACATATTATATTATAATTCTAAATTTAAAAAGTATAAATATCTTTAAAATTTTATTTATTGTGTTATATAATAGAGTTACAAGAAATATTCTTTTATTTTATTTATAATTTAATAAAAATATTTATATAACTTAAAATATTTGTAAAATTATAGTTTTATTTATGTTTATTATTATTTTAAATTATTTTAAAGATTTAAATATTTAAAAATTAGAAATTTAAATTAAAAAAACATTAATTTTGTTAACGATTGAATTAGAATATATATTCAAAATTTTAGAGTAAATATGAAAAACTAATCATTCAAAGATATTGAACTACTAACACAAGGATCTAAAGGTATTCTTGGTATATTGAGATTGTAGTAGTTTTTTATCTTCCATCTCTCTTTCTCTTTCTCTTTCTTTATTATGTTGTATGTTTATTCCCTCTCTCTTATTCCTTCTTTCTTTTTCTCTTCCTCTCCCTCTCTCATTTTCTTTAACAAAACATCTCTCTCTCTCTACCACTACCACTACCACTACCACTACCACTACCACTACCACTACCACTACCACTACAATAAATAAGAAAAGAAGAAGAAGAAGAAGAAGAAGAAGAAGAAGAAGAAGAAGAAGAAGAAGAAGAAGAAGAAACAACAACAACAACGAACAAAAAAACTAAATAACAATAAACAAGAAAAAAAAAGAAAAAGAAAAAGAAAAAAAACAACAACAACAAATAAGAAAACTACTATTACTACTACTACTACTACTATTGCTGCTGCTGCTGCTGCTACTGCTACTGCTACTGCTATTGCTACTGCTACTGCTACTGCTACTGCTACTACTACTGCTACTACTACTAAAACCACGACTACGACGACTACGACTATGACTACGACTACCACAACAACAAACCACTACCACTACAATAAACAAGAAAACAAGAAAAACCAACAACAACAAAAACTACAACAACAACAACAACAACAACAAACAAGAAAAGAAGAAAAAACAACAACAACAACAACAACAACAACAACAACGAACAAGAAAACTAAACAACAATAAACAAGAAAAGAAAAGAAAAAAACTACTACTACAATAGCAATAACAATAAACAAGAAAACTACTACTACTACTAGTACTACTAGTACTACAACTAAAACCATGACTACAACAACTAGACAACTATGACTACCACAACAACAACAAACAAGAAAAGAAGAAATTAAACAACAACAACTACTACTATCACTGCCACTACCACTAATACTACTACGACTACCACAACAACAACAAACAAGAAAATAAGAAATTAAACAACAACAACTACCACTACCACTACCACTACTACCACTACCACTACCACTACTACAACAACAACAAACAAGAAAAAAAGAAAAGAAGAAATAAAACAACAACAATAATAACAACAACCTCTCTCTCCCTCCCTCCCTCCCCCTCTCTTTCTCTATTATGTTTAATGTTTTCTCCCTCTCTCTCTCGTTCCTTCTTTCCTTTTCTCTCTTCCTCCCCCTCTCTCATTTCCTCTCTTTCTCTCTCAATACATGTAATTTTTAACAAAAACAAAGCAAGAGGGAACAATGCACTCACCGCAAAGGCCCGAGGATGGATTTGGTGGCTCCTATTCTCGACCGCGGCTCCTCTTTGCCCTCCATTCACTTCCTTCTCTTCTTTGCCAAACGGCGGCGGCAGTGGTGGTGAGAAGCTTTTCTTCTCCCTCTTTCTCTCTTTCTCTTTCTCTCCCTCTCCCTCTCCCTCTCAAATGCATGATGGAGTTCACTCTCCCTTTTGCTCTCTCTTTTGTTCGTTCGTGCAAAATAACGCGCTCGGGTTTCCGCCTACGTTTTTTTGCCTGAGTATCATCGCTATTTGCGTCGCTATTTGTGATGCAAATAGCAACGCTACTAATTTACATCGGAAACCGCCGTCGCTACGCGCCTGTATCCTTGTAGTGAAAAAGGCCATCATGATATGGCACGAATAAGGGGGTTGGGTCATCAAGCAACCCCCCTATTCACGCCATATCATGATAGCCTTCAAATGTAATATAATTCACATTCACAAAAAAAATGGGCCATCATGATATGGCACAAATAGGGGGGGGGGGGGGGGGGGGTTGGGTCATTACGTAATCCCCTTATTCGCACCATATCATGATGGCCTTTTTTGTGATTTTTTGTGATTTTTTGGGGTTAGGGTTCCCCCTTTCCCTCAAGACCATTCACACATCTCCCCTTATCCTCTTTAGCATAAAGAGGATTCACATGCATACACTCTCAACACCCCCCTCTCTCAATGCCAAGTGGCATTGGATTATAAAGCATTACAAGATGCTCCCCCTTAATCCACAATAAAATACCTTTATAAGTCAAGCTACAATAATATGCAATATATATCCAAAAAGATAGCCTCTTTTGGATCTAAATTATGTAATGATAGGCTTTAAAAAAAGCAAAGAATAGCCCAAAAAAATTAAGATGTAGGATAATGGTCACATGTGACTCTATGATAATGTTATGATATTTATTTTTAGTAAGACCTTACACCTATCAAATTTTTAAAAAAATTCTATAAAAATATTAGAATTTAAAAAAAATAAAAATTATTAAAGGATTTTTTGAGATCCTTTGCTATTTTAAAACTATTTTTAAGCAAAAAGGCTTAAAAATGACAAAAATTCACAAAAATCACCCAAAAATAGCATAAGTAGTTGAAGACTTTGTTATTGACATTATAAATTATGCTTATATTGTTGTTTCTTATGGTTGTAAGATCACCTTGATGAACAAAGATTTTAGTATGATTAGTAGAATAAGGTACATGTTCAATAAGGTATTAAGGCCCTTGCCCACTATTGATAAAAAAGCCTTTGAGATCCTTAACATTCCCCCAAACTTGTCTAGGAAAGCAAAAGGTCCAAATATTGAGAATGTGATACATCTATACCCAACAAGGACTGCATCCCAGCAAGAGTTTGTCCAAGAAGAAAAAACACAAGAGGTCACAGAAACCGAGGATGATGTTTGCAAGAGAAACATTGATGTGCTTGGCCATGTTAATTATAAGAGAATGGGTGAGGTGTATGGACAAATGGTTATCAATGTTTCTTGCACTTCTGAGGAAGAGGACTATCTTAGCATATCTCTTGAGGACAAGTACATGCTAGTTGTTAAAAAGGATATTGCCAGATTTTATAGTTTATTGTTGCATATGGTAAGGCATTTGAAGCCTTTGCCAACTACTGATCAAAAGGCATTTGAAATCCTCAATATTCCACCCAAGGTATCTAAAAAACTACTGATCAAAAGGCATTTGAAATCCTCAATATTCCACCCAAGGTATCTAAAAAATGAAAGGAGCAAGAGGAGCCACTGATGCCCAAGGTTGAGGATGTTACTCAATTGTATCCTACAAGGGTTGCAAGTGAGTGAGAGGATGTCTTAGAGGAGAAGAGAAAATAGATAAAGATGTGATTTGACAAACAAAGATCGAGTCTCTTGGCTCTGTGAACTATGAGAGGATGGGCAAAGTGTACGGCCAAATGGTTGTAAATGTTTCTATTAATCCTAAGAAAGAAGGGTAGATCAACATATCTCCGAAAGATAAGGCCCTATTCGAGAAAAAGGATTGTCAACTAATAGATTCAATAGTTTTATATTGTTTGAGGTGAGGTCTTTTGCTTCTGTTTATTTATATTGAAATTTTTCAAGGGTCCTTACATTGCATGCATTCTCTTATTCGTTCTTTACTTTGTATATAGATCATATATTGCTTCTCTTAACAATGATATTGCTAAGAATATATTTATTATTGATCCACTTCTCTCTATGGATTTGTGTTCAAAATCCAGTTCAAATATTACAAAATTTTCAAAGCACTTTGTGTCACAAACCATCATATATTTTTTCCATATGTTGAAAGGTACATCCCTTCAACATTCTATCTATTGATGATTTGTCTTTAAGGTTTTTGCTCACTAGTGTTTTGATTCCCAGAGAGCACTGGAGCCTAATCTATATCAACATTCCCGCAAGAGAGGTCATCTTTATGAATTCTCTTTCAAGAATTCACGGCCAATCAAAGATGTATTGTTAATGGACCCTCTTTATTTTGTCTTTTATTGGTTAAAGTTTATACTATTTGCTAATAAGTTAATATTTACAGTGCTACTAAACCTGTTACTACCCACTTGTACACCAACTTTGAAAACATTGCTGATCCTCAAAGGCCTTTCAAGTTTCTCCTTCAAGAGGTCCCCTTGCAAAATGACATATATAGTTGTGGGTGGATTAGTGATTTCAAATGCTTCAAGGAAAATAGATTCAAAGTTATTGAATGTAGAGGGGCTCAAGGTAAGTCTCCTATGTCTTGTCTTTTTTATTTTGAAAGTCTCTTTCTAATTTAGATAGCTTATATATTTTGTTGTAGAGTGCAGCAACTACCTTGCGTCATATATGTGGTGGATACAAGAGAGGTGCATCGAACTAGTTTTGGATAGGGCAATTACTCAAGTGGACTCTAACTCCCCTCTCCCACCTAAAACTTCCAAGGAACAGGAAACAATGAAGGGCAAAGGCAAGAAAAAGACAACCACAAAAAAGAAGAAGTCCTCAGGGTCGAAAAGGAAGGGGTCCAAAAAGAAGGGGATACTTGAGCTTTCTCCATTGAAATTTAATACATCTCCTCTAAAGCCCTACAAGAAAAGAGTGCTCGAGAAAATCAAGTTCTTTGAGCAACCAAAGAAAACACCTATTAAGAGGAAACTAGTGATGGCGAATGAAAGTGATGAAGATAAAGCAACTATTCCAAAAAAGGAGAAAAGTCTTGAGAGTGGAGAAGTTGAAGATCAGAGAGAAACTTAACCTAAGGGTGGAGAAGTTGTAGATCAAGGAGAAGCCGAAGAATAGCTTGAGGGTGGAGAGGCTGAAGATCAAAGAGAAGCTAAAGAATAGCCATTTTTCTATTTGTACATCAATACATTTTCCTTCTATATTTGTAGTACAATATTGTAACCCATGATGTAATGAAATCTCATTTTGGTCTTACCCATGTAATATGATTTTTTTTCTTAGAATCATAGAGAATTGTAAAGTTTATGCCAAGTGTTTCTTGTAAAATTGTACTACAATTTTGTAACCCATGATATAATGAAATCATTTTGTTCCACGAAAGATGATTTGTAATTTATAGAATCAGTGTAAAGTTTATATCAAGAGTTCCTTTATAATACTATCAATAATAATGTATAATTCCATGTTTTTGGCAAAAATATCTATGAGAAAAAGAAAAAATTGAAATTATTTATACGTGTATATTCATGGTCCGAAAGTCACAACACTAGGAGACAAAGAGCTCATACATGATAAATAGCACTCAGCTCTTTTTCCAATTATAGCACAATTTACCTTAAACTTATATCCAGGAGTAACATTTTCTAGAAACTCCAAGGTGTCTCTTACATCCTTAAGACTCCACTTTGAAGTAATGTTCACCTCCTTTACTTCTTGTGTAATAACTTTGATTATAAGTTTCAATGTCTTACAATCAATCTCTGATGATTGAATGATTGATGTATCGCTGCAAAGGCTATATACTCTTATGAAAAGTTGAACATGTGACTTGAGTCAATGCAAAATTCAAAGAATCTACAATGAAAGAAGTAATAAAATTTTAGGTTTCTATGGGAATCGAAAGACTTTCTCATGTGGCTATGTTTAATACTCACATAGTCTAAAATTTTGCAACTCTTGAAGTTTTATAGATTTCAAAGCTTTGTAATCTTTTATGATCAAGGAATATGCTAAAATATATGCATTTTTGCATTAGGATAAAAATTTGCAATTAAAAGTTAGAGTTTGCTATCCCCAACCTTACAACTTTTGCAATGATACTTGCAACTCCATAGTGGCAGCCCTATAGTGGGTCTTGAAGCTTGCTAGTATTTTATTAGAGAAGAGTATATTGAAATAATTTTAAAAAAATATTAAAATATATGTTTGGAATGGAAAGAGGGAATTCACAACTTGCAACTTTGTAATCTCCACTATAGTCCTATAATTTTTGCAGTTGTAGTTCCTATAGTGGATCTTGAAGCTTTGTAATATTTTACTAGGGAAAATATATCGAAATATAAAAAATTTCACACTAAGATGCAAGTTTGGAATTGAAAGAGATTTTTTGTTAGCTCCAACTCTATACTCTATCCAATAGTGCTTACAACTACATAGTAGCAGTTCCCACACCAGCTTTATAACTCCTATAAAAAACGAAGTTTATAAACCTAAAAACTTAAGTTGTTAAAAGAATGGATTGAGCTCTCAATGGAAAGAAACTGATATAGCAGATATTTTTTTATTTTATGTGGTATTTGTTAGAATATTTTTGTTAAAAAATATTCTTAGATTTTATCATGTGGTGTTGTCATGGGAGTCAATAGATGTCGACCATCCAAATTCACCTACCATATATTGGTACCCCTACTGAGGATCTCTCATTGTCCCTAATCATATTAATTGGAAAGTGTAAGATTTGGAAACCCATGTAAATAAACTCAAGTATGGTTGTGATTGTGTATGAACCTTTTTTTGATATTGAAAATGAGTGTGCAAATAAGTGTATTAGGAAATTAGACTCGATGGCCTACAAGGATCATAAACACCATATTAGGGACTTTGGGAATATCTCAAGTCCTACTTTCAAATAAGGGGTAAAGATTTGGCCATGTGGCTAAATCTTAACCCATGCTTCAAAGTGGGACTTGGAAAGAAAACCTATATAGTAATTAGGGTAGACTTCACTTTCAAGTAAGGGGACAAGATTTGATCATGTGGCCAAATATTAACTATATTGGGAATTTCCAAACTAAAGGAGAATTCCCAAATTCCCTAATATAGTGTTCATAGAGATTTTGATGCTAATGAGCTTTGAATGATTGATATGGTTGCTTGAAGGTTCTACAAGATTATGGTGGGATTCATTAAATGAGAAAACAAATACAAATTGGAATGAAGTTAGAACTAGGTTTATTACCAAGTTTGCAGTGACATCAATTTTGTCTTGTTCTAGTTTTTGTCTTATATGAAGTCTTGCCTTGTAAGCAAGCCATGCTCTTGTGAGCATTCTCTTATAATCAAGTTATCTCCCAATCAAGTTTTAGTTCAATTTCTCTTCCATTTTTTTCTCTTGTAAGTTGTGAGAGCCGCCTCCTCACTCTCCAAGAGCACTTGCCATGCTCATAATAGTTTCACAAGACTCCTACCACAATCTTGTCGAGTCGTGATGGAGTTCATGATGGAAGATATTGTTACTTTTTTACAAAGCATATAGTATAAAATCCAAGAGCTTCAAGAAAGTAATGCAAAGGTATTAGCAAAGCAACCACAAGCTTTGGGCTTAATAGTGCAAGAACTACAACGATAACTTCAAGAAATTCAAGAGACACAAGCCAAAGATTTGGCAACCTTCATGTTCAATGTAGGAGAGAACTAAAGGCTAGTCTTCTAGAAAAAATTAATGGCACAAGTTGAAATTTAGAGGTTTTATGGAGCAAGTATGATTGTTTATATATATGCAAACAAATAATTACCCAAATGATGCTTCTTGGGTCTGCCTCATTGGAATTCTCCTCTCAAGTATAGCTCTCTCTTGGTTTTCCCACTTGCTTTAGAAGGAGTCCCCATTTCTATATAAATTTGAGGCCTTTATACAAGAGTTCTCTACCAAATTGGGAGAAGTAGACAGAGCAAGAATAGCAAAAAAAAAGATGGAAATCTATGCTAATGGTTAAGACCTACCTTGGTCTATGCATCAGAATTATAGCAATTCATAGGTGATTTAACATGGTGTGAGGATTATTTCATTAGCCAATTCCATTGGGCTTAAAAGATGATATTAAAGATTTTTTTCTCACCATGCTAAAAGTACATACACTTCGTGAAATTATTTCTCGAGCAACTGAATGTGACAATTGTCTATTTGAGATCAGACAATAAAGATGTCAAGCAACCACTTTGAATTCAAGCATGATGAAAACTTTTGAAGACCCAATTGTCTAAGAAGATCAAGTATCTAAGGCAGTGCCTATGCAAATTGATAGATGTGGTTCAAGCCATTGAAAACTCAAAAAAAAAAAGGGCGGTGTATTAATGAATTATATATGTATTGCGGGAAATGAGGTACATAACTAAATAGTATCTTAACAAAGGAAGGATGAGAATTCATGGCACCACTACTCCATCACTATTGGGAAATGTCAATGTCCAACCTCAACAGAGACCATAAAGAAGGTCTCCTTCCATCGATAGATCCAACATTTAGCTTTATGTTACCAGTACAAATTCACCTTGAGGGAAGATAGATAGATAGATAAGCTTTGTTAGACTTTGGAGCCACATCATGCTTCATGGATGAGAAATTTGTAGAGCAACATGGCATACAACTTCTAAGGAAAGCAAAGCCAATATGTATAAAAGTAACTGATGGTTAACCTCTTGCTTCAAATATTAGGTATAAGACTCAACCCATAAAAGTTACCCTAAGGAGCCTTATATATGATATAACCTTCAACATCAACCATTGCCCAAATAGTCCCATTGCTATTGGGTTATATTGCCTAGAATTACGTAACTCGAACATCAATTGGAGGTCTACAAAGACTAAGTGCAAAATAATAAAAGGAAGAACTCTTGACCAATATACATTGGGACAAAGGTGTTCATGCATTGAGTAAAGAAGAATCCAATATTTTTCATTTATAAAATTCCAAAGGATAAGCCAAAGGATGAAATCTTGGACACGCTCCACTCAATATGCAAAGTTTAAGAATATGTTTGAAAAGAAGAATGTGCATATGCTATTGGAACTTTGACCTTACAATTCTGTAATAGATTTACAAGAAGGAGCTCAATCTCCTTCCAGTGCCATCTATAAACTAACCCAACATGAATTAGTAGAGCTCAAAAAATATGTTGATGAGAGTTTTGCCAAGGGATTTATATATCATTCAAAATCTCTACTGGGTGCTCCAATTCTATTCGTCAAGAGAACATATGGATCCCTCCATATGTGTGTGGATTATAGAAGGCTCAATAAGATTGGTATCAAGAATCGCTACCCTCTTTCCTTGATTCTAGAAGTACTTGAATGACTCGAAAAATCCAAAGTCTCCACAAAATAGATCTTTATGGTGCTTACAATATTGTTAGGATAAGATAAGGCGATGATTGGAAGATAACTTTTTACATAAGGTATGGGATTAATGATGAAATAGCTAAATATTCAACCATCTTTCAAACATATCCAAAGCTATATTTGTTGTTAAATATTATCAAATCCTAACTAAGGGTGCCAATAGTATTGTGCATCACATCAAATTGAAAGAATAAATTAAATCTAAAGCTTAGAAGCTAAGAAGACTTGATACAATTGAAGAAAATGTACTTAGAGCTTAAGTTCAAAAAGTATTGGATGCAAGGTTTATTTACCCCATTGATGATGGAGAATGGGCTTCTCATGTTATAATCAGAGCAAAGAAGAATGGAAAATGGAGAGTATATGTTGATTTTAAGCCTCTTAATACTATGACCAAAAGGGATTAATATCCTCTCTTGTTTTAGGATGAGATTCTGGATCAAGTTTGTAGGTCATGAGCTTTATAGTTATGTGATGGGTATTCTAGATACTGGTGCGCAGATCGGTCGCAGATAGCTCACGTGGTGAATCCCGGAAGGTCCCCAAGAACAAAGTACTCTACCTTTTTGCACAAAAAACTATGTAAAAGCATGCACGACAAGAGGCAAGAGACAAATTGGGTTCAATCTCCCCCATGCCTTGTGTGAGCGCTTCACAAAGCATGTATTTTATGTATATTTCCAATCTTCATGCTCAATAATAGCCCAATTACAAAAATATGACAAGCTTTTAGCTTTTGAGTTTGCTTTCTACAAAAATAGGAAAATAAAGCTAATGGACGGTGCCCATAGTGTCTGGCACGCCCAATCTCAATGTCCAAATAGAAATAACATATTCGGGCGCATAAGCGCATACAAAATAATAATAAATAATCGATGTCTCAATAGACATAACAAAATATAGGCGTAGCGCCTATCAAAATATAGTCCAAATGTCGAATACCCGCTAGACTCCAATGCTTTCCTCCGCCACTGCTGCTATCTCTACACATCAACTGAAGCATTCACAATCGTTAGTAAAATAATACAATTAAACCGACAAAAGTGAATACCTAGCAGTCTTCAGCTACATAAATAAATCAAATGGTTAGAAATAAATCCTAACCTTAATTTATTACGAGTGCGCACTCTAAACTCATAAACGTTTATTAATTTAATATGCATTTTGTGGAATCACCCGCTATGGAATCACCCATGTACACACTAAATTAATGAAACGCCCGAAAAGGACAGGCATCCCCATCAACTTCTCGCACAAAGAATCCTCTTTGTGTATGAGCCCTGGTCATCTAAGTTTACGGAATCCACCGTAAAACCTCACGGTGCACAAAGAATCCTCTTTGTGTATGAGCCCCGATCATCTAAGTTTACGGAATCCACCGTAAAACCTCACGGAATCCACCGTGGAATATGCCTCCTGGCATCATACCCCCGGGGTGGGATAGCAATTGACCTCAATTGCTATTAGCTCAATGTGGAGCTAACAGAGTGGGGAAAGCATTTAAGTCTCTAGCGTGCATCCATTGTGCTTCCTCTACAGGATGGTTTTTAAATTTCACTAGATATCTAGAATACATTCGGCCAGTTCTAGTGGTCATGTAGTCAGTGTCTATAATGGCTTCTGGTTCAAGTATTTCAGTCTCTTCTTCTAGTAAAGGTGGGTTTTCATAGACAGGGTGGAGAGGTAATTGGCCTCTAAATGGTCTCAATAAACTAATGTGAAATGTATTATGAATTTTCCAATGAGATGGCAATTCTAACTTGAAGGCATTGTCATTAATCTTATGAATAATTCTAAATGGTCCATAGAATTTAGGGGCTAATTTGACAACTGGATGTCTATCTACACTTTGCAGTCTACGCTTTTCTATTCTAAGCCAAACATAATCATCAACTTTGAAATTCATAGCTTGTCTTTTCTTGTTGGCTTGTTTAGTATATGATTGTTGGGCTTTAGCAATCATATCCTTAACCTCATCAAAAATACTATTATGCATAACAGCAATATCATCAGCACTCTGTATTCTATTAGACAAAGATGCAATAGGTGTAGATAATCTATATCCATAAATAACTTCAAAAGGTGCTTTCTTTGTAGATGTGTGAGGTGTATTATTGTAAGCAAACTGTAATAAATGCAAATGAATATCCCAAGTCTGAGGTTTAGAGATAGTGTATGCACGTAAAAGATCTAGAATGGTGCTATTTGTGGCTTCTGTTTGTCCATTTGTTTCTGGATGAAATGCAAATGAGAAATCAATCTTTGTGCCTAGATTTGTAAACAGTGTAATCCAAAAATTATTACAAAATCTAGAATCTCGATCTGAAATAATCACTTTTGGCAATCCATGGTTAGTAAAAACAGTTTTCAAAAATAACTGTGCTGCTTGTGATGCTGTTAAAGTTTTCTTACATGCAATGAAATATGCTTGCTTACTAAATCTATCTACAATTGTCCAAATCATGTCATGGTTAGATTTAGTATTTGGTAAACCAGTAATGAAATCCATAGAAATATGTTCCCAAGGTTTAGATGGAATAGACAAAGGCATTAATAATCCATACTGTTTACCATGATGTCTCTTTATTCTTTGACAAATCAAACATTCAGAAACGAAATTAGATACATCTGCATCCATATGCGACCAATAAAAATCTTCAGTTAACATGCGTAATGTAGAAATGATACCTCTATGACCTTGATATGGGGGACGATGAATTTCATTCAAAACAAAAGATCGGAATGGAATAGTAACACACAGTCTCTTTTCAAAGAACATAAATCCATCATTATATGACAATGAATCAACAGGAATGAAATTATTTTGAACTAATTTTTGCTAATCAGAATGAAAAGTAATATCCTGGTGATATGTGTCTTTCATAGCAATCAAAGAATCAAAAGATATGATGGAAATGTTATGAATTGCAGGTCTTCTACTCAATGCATCAGCAACTACATTTTCTTTTCCAGGTTGGTATTGAATGATAGGATGAAAACTTTGAATGAAGGAAGCCCATTTGATATGACGGTCAGAAATTTGGGGCTGGCTAAGTAGATGTCTAATGCTTTGCTGGTCAGTCTTTATCATAAATTCTGAACCCATTAAATAATGCTTCCATTGTTTTAATGCTTATACAACTGCTAATAGTTCTTTGTCATAAGTGGAATATTTGAGCTCAGAGGGTTTCAGCTTAGAACTAGAATATGCTATTGGATGGTTGTCTTGCATTAATACGGCTCCTATTCCTTATCCGCTAGCATCAGTCACAACTAGAAAAAATGGTCTATTAAAGTCAGGCAATTGTAGAACAGGGGCATTGGTTAATGCATGTTTCAGTAAGTCAAAGGATTTCTGCTGATTTTCAATCCATTGATAAACAATTCCTTTCTTAAGAAGTTTTGTTAATGGTAAAGCAAGTAATGAGAAATTACGTACAAACTTCCTATAGAAACTAGCAAGACCAAGGAATGAGCGTATTTCATGTACATTTTTAGGAACAGGCCAATGCAATATTGCGTCAATTTTCTTAGGATCAACTTTTATTCCTTCTTTTGATACAATATGACCTAGATATTCTATTTCTGTCTTAAAGAATTCACTCTTTTCAGGATTTGCAAACAATTGATTTTCTTTCAGTAATTGAAAAACTAAGGATAAATGCTCATAATGCTCTTTTTCACTTTGACTGAACACCAAAATATCATCAAAGAAAACAATTACACAATACTGATATTTCAGAACGATACGGTTCATCATTCTACTGAAAGTAGCAGGTGCATTAGTTAATCCGAATGGCATGACTAAGAATTCGTAATGGCCAAACAGTGTCCTGAATGCAGTCTTAAATATGTCGGATTTATCTAACCTCACCTGATGATATCCAGACTTAAGGTCAATTTTACTAAATATAGAAGATCCTTGCAGTTTGTCCATAAGGTCATCAACTCTAGGTATAGGATACCTATTCTTTACAGTGATCTTATTTAATGGTCGGTAGTCAATACACATACGATAAGTATTATTCTTTTTCTTGACTAAGAGCACAGGTGCACTGAATGGAGAACTGCTAGGTCGAATTAGGCCTCTATTTAGTAATTCTTCAACTTGACTTTGGATTTCTTTTTGCTCTATTTGATTGTGCCTATATGGTGCTTTGCAAGGTGGTTGTGTGCCAGGAATTAGATCAATCTTATGGTCTTCTGGACGTGATGGTGGTAAACCTGGTGGTAGGTCTTCTGCAAAACAGTCCTTAAAATATGCAAGAAATTCCTTATGCCTAGGGTGCAGATGATTTTCCTTTGCGTGCAATTCATTCACCCAAATGAGATATGATTTAGTATTCTTGCGTAGTGCACGTTTTGCTTGAGTATGCGAAAGCAGTGGAAAAATATGAGATGCAAGCATTCCAAATAATGTAATAGATTTTCCTTGAAAATTAATATTCATTGTGTGTGTGGAATAATCTATATTGGGATTATGTTGGTGTCTCCATGGCATTCCTAGGATAATGTCGCTTGACTGTAATGGGACAACTAAGAAATTTCTTCTTTCAATATATAGACCAATTTGAATTTCTAAATCTTGTACTTCTTGTGTGCCATTGTATCTAGTGCCTAAAAATGCAGCTTTTATGCGATAATGCGTAGGTACAGTATGCAATTTCAATTCCTTTACCAATTTTGCTGAAATAAAGTCATGGGTACTACCGTCATCATGCAATATAGTTCTTTCTTTTCCATGCACCATACATTTCATAGTCAACAATGAATGTGAAGTAGGCATACCTGGTAAAGTGTCGGAAGTAGTAGTAGGATCATCCTCATCTTCAGTGAAATCTGGCATATCCTCATGCTCTTCTTCGTCCATGGCTCCAAGGTAGTTGATATGTGCTGATGGCTTCTTTGAATGACAATTTGCTGCGAGATGCCCTGGCTGGTGACACTTGTAGCATACTATTGGCTTGGCTTTGGTCACATTATTTGCAATGGCTGGGAGTCTGGGTATATTTGGATTTGCTTGTGGAATAGGCTTAGGATTTGGATTGACAGTGGATGGTAATGCAGATGGTTTAGACCAATTCTTGCGGAAAGATGGTGATGAGAAACGACCTGGATTAAACCTTCTGAAATTGGAATTGAATTGTTTAGATCCATAATTACCGTTTGCTTGGAATTGCTGTGGTCGTCGATCTCTTCCGCGTAACTTATCTTCAGTGTCGTGAGCTAAGGAGATGGCGTCTTCAAGGGTAGCAGGCTTGAACATGTTCACTTCAGCGTAGTAATGTCCAAGAAGCCCAGACATATACTTCCGCTTATGTGTCATCTCTAGTACGTCTTCAAGCATGCGTAGTTGTAAGAGTGCATTCCAAAAACGCTCTGTATACTGTGGAATAGGCTCACGATCTCGCTGTTGAAGTAAATCCCATTGCTTGATAGCCTTCTCATGAAATTGCAGTGGAAGGAAATTTTGCATGAACTTCTTCTTGAATTCTTCCCAAGTAGCAGGACATTCTATACTCTTGCGGACTATAGTCCACCAAAGTGATGCTCTGTCTATCAGATGATTAGTAACACACTTGATTTTATCTTTTTCAGGATAATTTTCCTCATGGAAATAGTCATCAAATTGGCTAATGAATGATAAAACAATCTTTCCTTCTCTTATGCCATTGAAAGTGCGAAACTTGAAACTTCGTTTACTTATCTTGGATTCCTTGCAAATGGTTTGTGCTTCAAGAGTGGCATCGATGGTATGGCGAATCAAATCTTCAGCTTGAGGTTCTTCTTTATCGGTGGACGCTCCTTGTAGCTTTGTCAATTGCGCTTGCAAGGCTTGCCTAGCTCTTCACTCTTCTTCCAATTGTAGCATGATTAGATCCAGCTTTTGTTCCATGGTAGGCTCAGGTAGGTCGTCTTCAGCCATAGGTTCATCCATATGTGGGGTAGTCATCCTGTAAAACTCAACAAACCTTTCTCACTCAAAATCAGTTAGCGGGATGAGCGTAGCTCAAATTTGGGGTTACAAGGCTGTGTATTTTTGGGTATTTTCTTCTTCAATTTTTAGAAATTCTGCAATATTTCTGTCTCCATTTGCTGAAAGTACTTCAACGAACTTGTAGATAGGTAGAACAACTTGCTGCGAACAACTTTCCAGTTCAGAGTTTTTGCATACGAACAAGTCTTCTATGAGTTTTAAGCACTAGTCAGTTCTGATTTAGTCTGACTTGCAGAGTTGCAGACTTAGCAGACTTGCAGAGTTGTTGACTTGCTGGACTTAGGTCGACTTGCAGAACTTGCAGAACTTGATTACAGTCGACTTGCGGAACTTAACTTCAGAAGTGCGAGATCCGGAGTTTGCCGACTTGTCTGCCCTGTGTGACTTGCAGTGGCTTAAGCTTAAGTGATTAAGCTTAAGCTTAATAAGCTTAGTGACTTAAGCTTATTAAGGGGAAAGAGTCGTCAGTAATCGGCGCAATTCGTGGAGGACAAGAGTATATGTTTGCTGACGTCGCGAAGATTTCGGGCATTCTCAGTTACTTCGTTGACGAATTTTGTGGAGCTTCATCACTTCCTTAAGCCTTTAACTTGTAGACTAAGATTTTTTTGAAGAAAAAGATATGAGCTTCTTACTGTTTTATCCACGACTTGTTTATGGAAGTGTATGAGTGGTCCTCCGCCTGCAGAGCTTGGTCCTTCGCGATCTGACAGTGGAAACAGGGGTTCTTGATCGCTAGAAGTCTGCCTGTATCGAAGGTTCGCGATGAGATTGACTGTAGAGCCCGTTTGTCCCTAGAGCTCCGCCTTCGCCCGAGATTGCTAGTGATTGGAAGCTCTTGATCTCTGCTCCGCTCTGATACCATTGGTGCGCAGATCGGTCGCAGATAGCTCACGTGGTGAATCCTGGAAGGTCCCCAAGAACAAAGTACTCTACCTTTTTGCACAAAAAACTATGTAAAAGCATGCACGACAAGAGGCAAGAGACAAATTGGGTTCAATCTCCCCCATGCCTTGTGTGAGCGCTTCACAAAGCATGTATTTTATGTATATTTCCAATCTTCATGCTCAATAATAGCCCAATTACAAAAATATGACAAGCTTTTAGCTTTTGAGTTTGCTTTCTACAAAAATAGGAAAATAAAGCTAATGGACGGTGCCCATAGTGTCTGGCACGCCCAATCTCAATGTCCAAATAGAAATAACATATCCGGGCGCATAAGCGCATACAAAATAATAATAAATAATCGATGTCTCAATAGACATAACAAAATATAGGCGTAGCGCCTATCAACATATAGTCCAAATGTCGAATACCCGCTAGACTCCAATGCTTTCCTCCGCCACTGCTGCTATCCCTACACATCAACTGAAGCATTCACAATCGTTAGTAAAATAATACAATTAAACCGACAAAAGTGAATACCTAACAGTCTTCAGCTACATAAATAAATCAAATGGTTAGAAATAAATCCTAACCTTAATTTATTACGAGTGCGCACTCTAAACTCATAAATGTTTATTAATTTAATATGCATTTTGCGGAATCACCCGCTATGGAATCACCCATGTACACACTAAATTAATGAAACGCCCGAAAAGGACAGGCATCCCCATCAACTTCTCGCACAAAGAATCCTCTTTGTGTATGAGCCCCGGTCATCTAAGTTTACAGAATCCACCGTAAAACCTCACGGCGCACAAAGAATCCTCTTTGTGTATGAGCCCCGGTCATCTAAGTTTACGGAATCCACCGTAAAACCTCACGGAATCCACCGTGGAATATGCCTCCTGGCATCAGATACTTATCAAATTATAATAGAAAACAAGGGAAAAAAAAGATAGCATTCATTAAACAATGCATTAGAGAATTTGGAAAATTTTCAAGTTCTAATTTCAAATAAGTGATAAATAATTGACCATGTTGTCATGCCACTACGTGGACACAGTGCGAAAAAATTTGGAGTGCATCATCATTCGACTTTCTTATTGATCTAGAGAGTCAATGTCATCATAGTCATTAGTGCTAGCGTCGGTAGCATGGATGGCTTAAAAATACTAGATTTTTGGACAATTTTAGCATATTTTTGATATTTTGAATATTAATTATTGTAAATATCCTAAAAAGCTAGGGAAACTTCTAGAATAGGGTGTCATGCAAAAAGCAAGTTACTTATTCAGCCCGTTTTGGATTTTTGATGAAAAAAGAAAGAGAGGAAAAATCATGCGCATCACGATTGCAATTGATAGGTAGCAAACGTCACTTTGAAGTGGGACAACAAGGAGTGATCTGGGAGATTCCTGACCAAGTGTTGAAGTGTCCTACAATTTTACCCCCCTTTCGGAGCCAATGGAACCATCGGATTTCGGTTCTGAGTAGCAGAGAAGAAGTTAATGTTTTGATGCACGTTTTTGGTCTACAAGGGAGCTCCAGGAGATCTAATGCTTGGAGTTTGCTTCTGAGTAGTGCCAGACAAGGGATTTCAGGTTCTATCAATACATACTAATTTGATTCATTGTGCTTTGTCTTTATCGTGTTTACCTCTTGTCCATTATTTTTCTTCTCTTCCATCTCCTATCCTCTACTTCCTTCTATCTCTGATCCCCGGTGGATACAACCTTTCGACTAAAACCCCTCCGACATTGGTGAACTGAATGTGAAAGATCATCAGAAGGAAAGAAAAGATGGGAGAACCTTTGAGCACAATATCTAGTGATATTTTGCAGTAGTTAGTACAGAATATGAACATGCTTATGTAGGTACAACAACAACAATAGGTGATGCAAGCTTCTGCTCAAACATAAACTATTGTGATGAATATTCTACAAGTAGTTGAGTGTGAGATGAAGTTGTTCAATAGCAAAAATGTATTTGCATATGTACATACCTATGCTCAAAAGATGAAATTATTTGGGGTGGCTCAACTTACATGGAGCTAGTATTTTGTTCAGATCATTGTACATGAACTGGAATCACAAATTACTGGATTGTACATGCAGGATGATGACTAGGTAGCTTTCAAGAAGACACTCAAGAAAGAATTTTACATTGAAGACACCAGTTTGATTATGCGCAATACTTTTCAAGAGTGGGTTTTACAACCCAATAAGGGTCTTGTGGTTACAAAATTATTAAGAGAATTTGAAAGTCGATTTGAGCAGTTAGATCTTGCAAAATAGCAAGCTCTTGCAAGTCAAAAAATTGAATTGTTTCCACAAGCAGTAGATCCTGAGCTTCAAGAGAAGCTTGATGATTTGCTAGAGGATCAGACTACAGATATGTGTCTTAAAATAGAGTGCATGCATGTCAAGGAAGCTGTTACTGCACTTGTGAAAAATCATAGAAGAAGAGAAAGATTGCATGTCTCTACACTGTTGCCCATTATTATGGGAAAAATAGTTGATGTATCCAATAAGCCACCCACTTCTGTGGCTCAACCTATGGTTATGTCTTTTATTCCCAATGTTAGGGAGAAATATATATTAGATGAATTGGTCAAAAGCATGCGGGAACTTCAATTGAATGTCACAAAATTGGATGAGAAAGGACAAGAGGAAAGGGGACGGACAGCAACCCCTAAACCAAGGAAAAGATTTATGTGGTGTGATAATTTCCAACATGAAAGGAAGGATTGGGCTGGTTATCAGGAGGCCTTAGTACAATAACTTATCTTTTGGAAAGATGGCAAGATCCATGCACAAGAAATGGGATTGCCTCTTGCTTTGATTTTTGGAAAGGGAGGTATGCAAAAGTTGTTGGAAGACTTGGTTGTCTGAAATGCTTATGCGGTTGTACGTGCTTCTACTTTTGGTCTACAGTTGGATAGAATGCATGGCCAAGTGATGGGTCCAAAGGCTGCAATATGGACACATACTTTGCATGGAGCTAAAAAGAGGAAAGTTACCGATAGTTAAATGTCTCATGCAGGGCAAGAAATTCATCACATAATTGGTTGGGAATCACCGGTAGATGCATATTCAGTGGATCCATATTCAACAAAAGCGAAAAACACGGATGTACATGTGGAAGAGAAACAGAAGAGAGATGAAGATAATGTAGGGATATCTAAGGAAGTGACAAGAAGAGGTGTGGATTTGTCTAAAGCTGCAAATCAACCACCTCCTGAGCATGTTATGGAAGAGATTGGGTAGGAGCAAAAAGAGGATAGCAAGCAAGAGGGCAAACAACTGGGATATAAGTTGCAATTTGATATTGAGACAACCACGAATGCCTTGGAAGATCTTGCAGTGTAAGAGTCAACCATTGCATTTGTAGATTTTCTTAATGCATCTAAAGAGGTTTACAAAGATCATGTTTAATTTCATGCAGGGACTCAAAGGGAGATTGATGAAGTGTTGGATGCACTTGATTGGCATGATACATTTATCATTTATGAGATAGTTCATGAGCTCGAGGATATGATTTTATAGGATATTAGATATAATGCTTCACAGCAGCAGCTGGGAAATGTTTCAGATGCTTTGTTAGAGGCCTTGATAGGAAATTCTAAGATGCTTCAAGATATGGACTACTTCACTATTTTTGGTGATGGTGAGAATGTGTTGGATGCAAGTGAGGCTCAGTTTATGTTTGATGTGGTATACAATTGTCAATATAAGCTAATTTCCATATGCTCGACTTTGAAAAAGTAGGCATGCTACTATGTATTTGTTAATGGATACATTGATAGCATGTATATGGAGATTCAACAGCCTCTAGTATATGATGCACACCCAAGGCCTTATGACCCTAGAGGGGGTACAAGGTATGGCTCAAGAGCTATGCAGATGCTGAGCATTTTGATCTATGATCCAGGGGGATGCCTTCTTATATGCATGATAAGCGACAAGTTGATGCTATGGGTGTTTGACTCACGTGGTGCATTGATGGCATATACCAGAGGATGTGCAGGTTCAAAGGGGGTGGATGTCGTGCCACTGTATGGACACAGTGTGAAAAACTTTGGAGTGCATCATCACTTGGCTTTCTTATTGATCTAGAGAGTCAATGTCATCATAGTCATTAGTACTAGTGTCCTGGCATGGATGGTTCAAAAATACTATATTTTTGGATAATTTTAGCTTATTTTTTATATTATTTATTGTAAATATCCTTAAAAGCTAGGAAAAATTCTAGAATAGGGTGGCATGCAAAAAGCAAGTGGCTTTTTCAGTTAGTTTTGGATTTTTCATGAAAAAGGAAAGAGGGGCAAAATTTCCAAATTTCCTAATATAGTGTTATTATCTTTGGAGATTTTTTAATTAAAAAGTAATACCTTTTTGTTTGATGAATTCATATGCTAGCTTTCAAAAATGGGTAATTGGATTTTTCTCCTTCCATTGGGAAATCCTTGTGAGTGTTTATGGATGACTTTGCATACACAACTCTAGATCTTTCTATGTTGAAAAGCTAGATGATTTTTTTTGAAAATTAAATCAACATGGGGGATAGCTTTAGGTCAAGAAATATCTACTAATGGCATCTCATCTGAATCAAGTAAAAACAAGGCTCTGCTTCTTGTGGATTGCAAGAAACTACAAAAGAGTTGATGAGCTTTGTCTAAAAGCTGAGGTATTAGTGAAAACCTTTTCATATGCTAGCTAAATATTTGTATCTTTTACAAGACCTAATTCAAAAATATCATTTAGTTTGATATAAATTGTAGAACACAATGCCAAGACCCATGGACTGCTTATTGCTTCAAGTGTTTCAAGTTGAGAGGTATGGCTACCTCTCACATAGCCATGCACACTCTCCTACACACAAGTGAAGTTATCTTACCTTTGAATCTGACCGAGTTACCTCCTCCCACAAATCTGCAAGTATAGCTACATGATCCAAGATGCAATTTCAAGTAAGCTTCATCTCCAAGCTCCAAACTTCAAGCTCCATAGCCACACATGCAAGAAAATAGAAGATAAGAAGAAGATGATGAAGAAAGGATAAGACGAGCTTCTCCATAGTCCCTCTCTCTCTCTCACATACACACTCTCCCTCTCTCACACTCCCTCTCTCCCTGTCTCATACACAAGAATGAAGTAAGAGCATGAAGCAAGAAGAGAGCAAGTTTGGCCACACACTAAGAATGAGCTTCTTCATTCACTTTTTGACTTTTATACATGCCCTATCTCTTGCTTGGATGGCCATTCCCTTTTTAATCTGGCCTTTGTTCATTCCTCCACTCTTTTCCCTCCTCCTTTCTTATTAGCATGGCTTTAACCAATGCCTCTCATTCTTTATACCTAACATGGGAGAGAGCCTCAATGTTTTTTTGCAAAATAAATTACAATGCACTTGGCATTCTTTTTGCAAAAATATTGAAGTGTGCTTCTTTTTGTGTGCCTCCCTCTTACATTTAGAAAATTTTCATGATCTACGGGTCTTGAAATTTTTCTTAGTGTGCCTTTATCATCCATCTTCCTCTCGCCTTAGGACTTTCTTTTGCTTTCGATTTTCTAGATTTTCCATCTTGGTCTTTCAAGAACCCCCCTCCTAGTTGAGTGTTAGTCCCATGGCACTTGATGGTACATGCTAAAGATATTGAGAGTTAGTGTGGAATGGTTCTTAGAGCCTTTGGGGGAGGTTGGTCATGTAGGAGATACTCCGTGAAGCAAATTTTAAGATTGCTAATGTCGAAGATAGATTGATAGTTGAAGAAGGTCTCCACAGTTGTTGGCTTGCTGTGCCATTGCATAAGATGCCTGAAAAGGAAAAAAGTACACTTCTTAAGGTTTTGTGTCTACCTTACTATGTAGTGAAGTGTGCAAGTAATGGTGGAACTGGGAGATGGGTCAGAACCATAGGCAAGTCTAAGATATTGTCCCACAATTGAGGACCTAGTTCATGTAAAGGGAGGCGCTATGCGTGACTTAGGGAGACAGGTCTATCAAAATGTCTTGCCCTTGGAGAGCCCTAAGTTGTGAAGTGGGGTAGGGGCTAGGGTGGTCCATAGGTGTAGTGGTTAAGACACTCATAGAGTACAAATGAAGATATTTCATTTTTATTTGATTTTATTTTTTAAAATTTTATTTTATTTTATTTTTATTTTTTTTAAATTACAAGGAAGCACATTAAGTTCCATCCTATTCATGGGCATGGACCAAGCTACTGGGAGGCTTGAGGGATTTGCTTAGGAAAGCTTTGCTATTTTGTATATAGCCCTTCAAATTGATTCTTAGAATATTGAGGGGTGTCATGGAAAAAAATGAGTGGTTGCACCCAGTAAACCTACTATCACTTATATCTTCTAATAAGCTCATATAAAACACTAGCAAAAGGGTGGCTCTCATCATGAGGCAAGTCATTGCACAACTATCGATCCCTATATTAATGTCAAAAAAGAGGGGTAGTACCACTCTATTCAAAGATAAGAGAGACAGAGTGGAGCCAAAGAGTGAGCAATACTCATCTCATTTATCTTTATTATTCAATTTCTATTAACATGAAAGAGATAGTACAACTAGGTTACCACTAACCATGATTAACTGTGGTTATGTCAACATCGACTTATTTAATGTCCCACACATGAGTACAACTAGACACAGTTGTAGGTAATGTTGATCACATACACATACATATGAGCGGTTGAGCTTGAAGTCTCAACACTCCCCCTCAAGCTATTGAACTCCAAGTAACTGTCTAAAGTAGATAAACTTCTCTTTACCAAGTGATTTGGTAAAGATATTTGCTACCTGGTCTTTGGTCTTCACATGCAACAAGTCAATCTTCCCTGCAAGTACTATTTCTATGATGAAATGGTAATGAACACCTCAATATGTTTGGATCTAGCGTGATAGATGGGATTTCTAGCTAACATCACACTGCTAAGATTATCACAATGCAATATGGCTTTGCTATCCAATTGTATCCCCAAGTCATTCAACAATTTCATCAACCAAACTACTTCACATGCCGCTAATGCTGCACCCTTGTATTCTGCTTCCCCGCTAGACAAAGCAATAGTAGACTATTTCTTACTACTCTAGCTAATCATATTGCTGCCCAAACAAAATGCACAACCACTACTTGACCTCTTGACATAGGCACAACTAGTCCAATCAGCATTAGTGTAAGCTGTCAAGTCAAGGGATTTCCCATACTCATAAAACAACCCATAATCCATAGTACTCTTCACATACTGCATTATCCTCATGACTGCATCTAGATGTGGCTTACAAGGCTTCTACATGAATTGATTGATCATCCCCACTGCATAACTCAAGTCAGGACGAGTGATAGTAAGGTAGATCAAGCTGCCCACTGTACATAGTTACATTCTCTATTTCTGTACCAACATCAATTGCCAACTTGACATTTTGATCCAAGTGTATCTCCATAGCTTTACACTCCATCATGCCATACTTTTGCAACATATCATGAGCATACTCTTTTTGCAATAGCCATATACGCTGCGGTGTAGGTATAACTTCAATCCCAAGAAAATACTTCAGCTCTCTTAAGATCATCTACATAAACCACCTGAAAAACATAACCATGACTTGTCTTCTTCATGAATAGACTATGATTTGCATGGGCAATCTGAAATCCTTGCTTTTGTAAATAAGTGCTTATCCAAGCATTCCATGCTCTCGGTACCCATATTAATCTTTTTTTAGCTTACACACATATGCCAAAAAATCAGGATGAACATAGCCTTCAGGCTGCTCTATATACACTTCTTCAAGCAATTCACCATTTAAAAAAGTATTTTTAACATCCATCTGCCATAATTTCCAGTCCTTAGATGTTGCCAATGAAATGACCATTCTCATTGTTACCATCTTGGCAACTAGAGTGAAAGTCTCTTCATAATCTAAGCCATACTACTCTGCATATTCCTTTGTAACCAGGTTGCTTTATACCATTCTAGTGAACCATCTAACTTGCATATTACTTTGTAGACCCATTTGCAACCAATGGGTACTTTTCCTTTAGGCAACTTGACCAAATCCCATGTTTCATTTTTAGCTAGTGCTGCATATTCTTCATCCATGGCAGCACACCTATTCTCGTCTGCAACTGCATCATCAAATTTCGTATGTTCTTTGAAACCTATTACTCTAGTCATGTAAGCATAATGATGAGTTGAATATCCACTATATGTCAATTGGTTTCTGACTATTTCAGACATCTTAACTACAGTTCACTTTGAGCTTGCCTCTCATGAGGTGGCACATACCTGCTATGCCTTACACCAGGTGTCAACTAAAGGTACTCCCTCGCTAAAGAAGAATTTGCAACATTAGTAGTGCTGGCTGATCCATTAGAAACCATTGCAGTAGGATTACCATACTATGCAGTGAGCTCGTAAAAAATGACATCTCTATTGATCAAGGTCTCATGAATGGAGATACATAACATTTGTAAACCTTCACATCTTGTGCATAACCTAGAAAAACACTCTTGATAGCTTTTGGATCCAATTTCTTCCGCTTTTCATTAGGAACATGCACGTAAGCAATGCAGCCAAACACCTTAAGATGCCTAATGTTAGGCTTGTGCCCATATAGCTTCTCATAGGGAGTTGCATCATGAATCTTGGCTGTAGGAGTTTTATTCAGCACATAAACAATAGTAACCATAGCTTCAACCCAATAAGCATTTAGAAAACTCTTTTCATTAAGCATTGCCCTTGCCGATTCCATAAGCACACAAATTTTCCTCTTTGCTACACCATTCTATTGTGGTGTATATCTGTGAGAGTAAGCTGTCTTTTTATACCATATTTGGCAAGATACCTGTCAAACTCTCTGGATACATATTCTCTACCTCCATCTGATCTTAAACATGAGATATAATAGGCTAGTTCATTTTCAGTATGCTTTTTGAAGTCTTTAAAAGCATCAAACATCTCATCTTTGTGTTTCATAATGTACATCCATGTGTATCTATTGAAATCATCAATGAAAGAGATATAATATCAAGCACCACCAAAAGAAGCATTAGGAGA